>NC_056056.1:71331339-71956339 GCF_016772045.2 Ovis aries | reverse complement strand
ACAGTTAGAACTGGACATGGAAAACAGACTGGTTCCAAATAGGAAAAGGAGTACGTCAAGGCTGTATATTGTCACCCTGCTTATTTAATTTCTATGCAGAGTACATCATGAGAAACGCTGGACTGGAAGAAACACAAGCTGGAATCAAGATTGTCGGGAGAAATATCAGTCACCTCAGATATGCAGATGACACCACCCTTATGGCAGAAAGTGAAGAGGAACTAAAAAGCCTCTTGATGAAAGTGAAAGAGGAGAGCGAAAAAGTTGGCCTAAATCTCAACATTCAGAAAACGAAGATCATGGCATCTGGTTCCATCACTTCATGGGAAATAGATGGGGAAACAGTGGAAATGGTGTCAGACTTCATTTTTTTGCGCTCCAGAATCACTGCAGATGGTGACTGCAGCCATGAAATTAAAAGACGCTTACTCCTTGGAAGAAAAGTTATGACCATCCTAGATAGCATATTCAGAAGCAGAGACATTACTTTGCCAACTAAGGTCCGTCTAGTCAAGGCTATGGTTTTTCCTCTGGTCATGTATGGATGTGAGAGTTGGACTGTGAAGAAGGCTGAGTGCTGAAGAATTGGTGCTTTTGAACTGTGGTGTTGGAGAAGACTCTTGAGAGTCCCTTTAACTACAAGGAGATCCAGCCAGTCCATTCTGAAGGAGATCAGCCCTGGGATTTCTTTGGAAGGAATGGTGCTAAAACTGAAACTCCAGTACTTTGGCCACCTCATGTGAAGAGTTGACTCATTGGAAAAAACTCTGATGCTGGGAGGGATTGGGGGCAGGAGGAGAAGGGGACGACAGAGGATGAGATGGCTGGCTGGCATCATGGACTCGATGGATGTGAGTCTGAGTGAACTCCGGGAGATGGTGATGAACAGGGAGGCCAGGTGTGCTGTAATTCATGGGGTCACAAAGAGTCAGACACGACTGAGCGACTGAACTGAACTGAACATGATATCCTACTACTGAGAATAGTCTTGAAGCAATCCATTTCATAGGCATAAAGATCCCTTGGAGTAGGAAATAGCAACCCACTCCAGTATTCTGGCCTGGAAAATTCCATTGACAGAAGCGCCTGGTGGGCTGTAGTCCAGGTGGTCACAAAGAGTCACACACGACTGAGCACACACATACCACTGCAAACTTACTTAGCTTATCAAATCTTGCCTCTGGCTACTAGGGCATTCTCTAGTACATTCTGTTGTAGGCAGGACGATATATTTCATGTGTTAGACCATTATACTTTATGCAGACCTTTTACTTATAATCACTTCTCTCAGAGGTGAAAGCATGTCAGAGTTGGAGATTCATCTCTCATCTTTTATATTTGAAATAAGAGTTTTGACCTTGACACCATAATAAGCCTACTCTAATGTCTTAGAAGGTCATGACACTTCTCTGGGGTTTCATAGTTTCATCTGTTAGAAGAGGTGTTTGATTCACACAGTTTGTAGATCTTCAGTACAGTATCCTGTGCCAGAGGCTAATGAGCCGTAAAGAATTGTTGGTAACTTATTTGTCCCTCAAAACATTGTAATTAGAATGCTATATCATTGACTGTAAAACACTTGGGGCTTTATGAAGAAGTATTCCAGTAATGCAAAGTAGTTCTGCATTTGTAAAATTTTTATCATTATAAAAATGAAAGTACTAGATTACAGAGTATTGGTAAATATTCTAATTTTAAAAGAAAGATGAATTTTGAAGTAAAAGTATTTCTATGATATAAAAATTTCCTATATTGTTTACTTAATGTGATATCAAATATCTCTCATGTGCCCATGATTATAGCAATTTTTTGTAACCACAAAGGTAGAGCCTATATTTTGCCAGGTACTATGACAGATAGTGGGAATTCAAAAATAAATGAGATTTCTCCCCCTGCGCTCAGAGCTAACTATAAACTAATAAACATAAATATATTATATATGCTGATTCAGGTAAGCATAGAGTATTATTAAAGCATGAAAGAACAGAAACTAGTACAAACTTAGGGGAAATTAAGTTTAAGTTCAAGAAATGCTTTTTGTAAGAAGTTATATTGAACTGAATCTTAAATAACAAGCCAGATTCTGATCTACAGTTTTTCTGTTTCTCAGATCAACTTGTTTACCTTGATCTACTTTGGGAGAAACTATGTATATAGTGGAGAACTTCCTATTTGTTTGACATTAATTATTAAAAAAAGAATACTAGAGTGTAGTCTATATTCTCATTGAAGTCTAAATATTGGGGAAGGATGAAAAGTAAAATAAAGGAAGTAGGATATTTCAGTCATGAAAGGTAGTTCAGTTCAGTCACTCAGTCATGTCCGACTCTTTGCGACCCCATGAATCACAGCACACCAGGCCTCGCTGTCCATCAACAACTTCCAGAGTTCACTCAAACTCATGTCCATCGAGTTGGTGATGCCATCCAGCCATCTCATCCTCTGTCATCCCCTTCTCCTCCTGCCCCCAATCGCTCCCAGCATCAGAGTCTTTTACAGTGAGTCAACTCTTTGCATGAGGTGGCCAAAGTATTGGAGTTTCAGCTTCAGCATCAGTCTTTCCAATGAAGACCAGGACTGATCTGCCTTAGGGTGGACTGGTTGGATCCCCTTGCAGTTAAAGGGACTCTCAAGAGTCTTCTCCAACACCACAGTTCAAAAGCATCAATTCTTCAGCGCTCAGCTTTCTTCACAGTCCAACTCTCACATCCATACATGACCAGTGGAAAAACCATAGCCTTGACTAGACGGACCTTTGTTGGCAAAGTAATGTCTCTGCTTTTGAATATACTATTGAGGTTGGTCATAACTTTTCTTCCAAGGAGTAAGCGTCTTTTAATTTCGTGGCTGCAATCACCATCTGCAGTGATTTTGGAGCCCCCAAAAATAAAGTCTGACACTGTTTCCATTGTTTCCCCATCTATTTCCCATGAAGTTATGGGACCAGATGCCATGATCTTCGTTTTCTGAATGTTGAGCTTTAAGCCAACTTTTCAGTCTCCTCTTTCCACTTTCATCAAGAGGCTTTTTAGTTCCTCTTCACTTTCTGCCATAAGGGTCATGTCACCTGCATATCTGAGGTTATTGATATTACTCCCAGGAATCTTGATTCCAGCTTGTGCTTCTTCCAGTCCAGCGTTTCTCATGATGTACTCTGCATAGAAGTTAAATAAGCTGGGTGACAATATACAGCCTTGACGTACTCCTTTTCCTATTTGGAACCATTCTGTTGTTCCATGTCCAGTTCTAACTGTTGCTTCCTGACCTGCATATAGGTTTCCCAAGAGGCAGGTCAGGTGGTCTGATATTCCCATCTCTTTCAGAATTTTCCACAGTTTCTTGTGATCCATGCAGTCAAAGGTTTTGGCATAGTTAATAAAGCAGAAATATATGTTTTCTGGAACTCTCTTGCTTTTTTGATGATCCAGCGGATGTTGGCAATTTGATCTCTGGTTCCTCTGCCTTTTCTAAAAGCAGCTTGAACATCTGGAAGTTCACGGTTCACATATTACTGAAGCCTGGCTTAGAGAATTTTCAGCCGTACTGCATGAAAGATAACCTGATCAATAATTCCCTGAGCATATAAAAAACTGATTACTAGAAGATTACTATGATTCTTAGGGATGTCTACACCATGTTGAGTAAAGAGAGGAATGATTCCCAGTGGAAATAAATTAGTGGATAATAGAAAAGAAACTGTATGTGTAAATGCCCATCCCATAGTGAGATGGAATCATATTACATGGTGTAAGTTCTGAAGAATTTATGACCCAGATATTTTATAAACAAAAGTGTGAAATGTCTCAATAATTTATTATCCTGTTAGGACAAAAGAGACTCAGAAATAAGCACAGAAGATTGTATTGTTCTCTACAGCTTCTCAAAAGGCATTGTTTTGTCATCCTCCTGAATAGAAAGGAAAATATCAGTATTTAAATCATACCTCTATGGCTTCTTATATTCTTGGTACTTGATTCTGTCTATAGGGAATGCTGGTAAAGAATCCACCTGCAATGTGGGAGACCTGGGTTCAATCCCAGGGTTGGGAATATCCTCTAGAGAAGGGAAAGGCTGCTGCTGCTGCTGCTAAGTCACTTCAGTCGTGTCCTACTCTGTGTGACCCCAGAGACGGCAACCCACCAGGCTCCGCCGTCCCTGGGATTCTCCAGGCAAGAACACTGGAGTGGGTTGCCATTTCCTTCTCCAGTGCATGAAACTGAAAAGTGAAAGGGAAGTTGTTCAGTCATCTTCAACTCTTCGTGACCCCATGGACTGCAGCCCACCAGGCTCCTCCGTCCATGGGACTTTTCAGGCAAGAGTACCCACTCCAGTATTCTGGCCTGGAGAATTCCACTGACTATATACTCCATGGGATGTCAGAGTCTGACATGACTGAATGACCTTCACTTTCAAATTTTCACTTTCATAAAGAATGCACACTTTTAAAAAGAAATTACTCAGGAAAACAAAATAATCACTCTGATTTAACCATTGATGACTTACTTGGACATATCTTGTTTCTATTTTTTTTTAAATTATTTCACTCATTAAGTTAATAATTGTAACTCCCTTATATAGAAACTGGTTTGAAAACTATGACAACAGATCAGAAGCCAAAAGAGGAAATGGTCCTAATAATAATGAAGCAATGTCTGTGATTCATTCCTTACTCCACCCCACCTCCTGGGTTTAGGAAGAGAAACACCACCTGATTCAAGGGTCTCCTCGGATTGCTGATTAATCATGGCACTACTTATTAAACCCTAACATAGTCTAAATACTTTTCAACATAACAGTTTACCATGAGTTGATAAAATTGATACAAAAGATCAAATTAATTTGCTATTGTTGGTCAAGTTGAAGTTAAAAGGTATGTGCTAGAGAGGAAAATTTCCCCTTGCATAGAAAATTCCACCAATGACTCCAATTAATTACCATAAAATAAATACTTCAAAGGGTCTTGTAATAATTTTGATATTAGATTTAACTCTGGTTTTATAGAATACCCAAAACACACACACATATATATATATAGTTAGCAAAGGAGATAATTCTCATGGAGTAATGAGAAATAAGTGGTACAATGTGTGATACAGATTACCAAAAGTAGATTTAGAGTGCTGGGTTGAGCTAAATTGATCGAAAGATGCATCAACAAACTAGAAGTATGTCTGGGAAGGCATTTAAATCTGAGAAATTTGTGAACAAAGCTTTATTTGTTAAAACAAAGCTGTATTTCCAAAATGAAAGGCAACCCTGAGAAATGCTTTCATTAAAGAAGTGGCAAAAACTGGTATTTGGAAGCTTTCCAAGACTGCTACTTAAGACTAAAATTTCAGTCACCTCTGTAGAACCATAATAGAGACTAATTTAGAAATGTAGATCAAATGCAAGATTCATATCTTTTAAGCAGTGATTTCCATCGAGGCTGTACTGAATGTTTTCAAAAAATGTAAATTTTCCATTTTTGTGAAAAACATTCCACATTTTCTAAAAAAGAGTATTTGGAAGAATCTCAAGATCAAATATATAAAACAGATTGCTTATTGCTAAGGGAATTTATGCAATGACCTCATATTAGAGAATATGGTGAATGTTAGTTTTTGTCTTTGTTAAAGGGAAAAAAAGGAAACTGCTCAAATAACAAACAATACATAGAACTTATTATTCAGAATCTCTAAAAGGCAGGTGAAGAATAAAAAGAAAGGAAAAGACCTACTATGTGCCAGACATCTTATCTGATGTTTAAAATGTATAATCTTATTTAATTCTAAGTTCTAGATATAGTTTATAGTAAGCAAGATTCAGATTCCACAATGCTCTTAATTATGTAAAATCCACTCTTTTAATTTTTTTGGATCATAGATAAGGTAGTTACAATTTTTAATTTAGGATCTCCCTGAATTTTAAACAAGATGTGACTCATGGGCAAAGCACCACATCAGCCACTAACAAAGGATGATTACTTTCATGGTGGTCAATGCCAGCATATAGGTACTACTTGACAGAAAGAAGCTGCAAAGAGAAGTCAGAGGAGAAGTCATAAACAGGCAGCAGCTTAGGAAATGGGTGCAGTTTGATGATCATGGATAAGTTGGAAGTTTATGTAATATTTCTGAAAAGTAGTATTCTTTGTTGCTAACTTTGCCATATACTAGTTGTTTTCACTGGATGAATTAATTAACCTTTATGAAAACCTTTATTAACCTTTACAAAAAGTGTCCTTTTTCATAAAATTCATAAAGTATATAGCCTCAGAGAGTTAGGGTAAGAATTAAAGGAGATAATTTTTAAGAAGCTACTACTAGAGTGTTTGCCATGTAAGTAACTGTCACTTTAGATATCCCACTTTTTCTTCACATAGTATAATGAAAGCTAAAGTAGTATAATAGGAATATCATTATTTTTTTTAAGATTGGATACCTGAATTCTTGCCTCTGATCAATCACTGATTTCCTGTGTATACAGTTTCACGCATAAAGTAGGAAGACTGGCACTCCCCTTCTATATCCCAAAGGAACATTGTAGGGATTAACAATTTTAAACATCTAGTTGTTGTTGTTCAGTTGCAAAGTCATTGAAAAATAGATCAGACTTGTGGTTACCAGAGATGGAGGGTGGGGGGAAGGGAGAACTGAATGAAGAAAATAAAAATGTAAAAGCTTCCAGCTGTAAGATATATAAATACTAGGGATGTGTAATGTATAACAATGACAAATATAATTAACACTCAAACAGGAAGAAAAAACATTTTTGGTGAAGCATCTGCCTACAATGCGGGAGACCTGGGTTCAATCCTTGGGTCAGGAAGATCCCCTGGAGAAGGAAACGGCAACCCACTCCAGTATTCTTATCTGGAAAATCCCATGGACAGAGGAACCTCATAGGCTACAGTCCATGGGGTCACAAAGAGTCGGACACGACTGAGCGACTTCACAGAGAAGTGCTTTAAAAGTATACAGGCCTACACTGATATACTGAGTTAAAACAAAGTAATCGATTTTATATTTTTACTTTATTTTTCTGCCACACTTATTTAATCAAATACAAAACAAGCTGATCTTTAGGAACACTTTCTATTTCTTAATTCCCAGGAGCAATTCCAAATTACATAGTTGATTCAATTCTATAGCCAGGGCAAACCTTCCAAATGAAAAATGCAAAAAAGAAGAAATACTTTGTTTCAAAAGCATTGGAATTTCTCATCATTTGTTAGCAATAAAAACCATGTCCCCCAGATTACTAAAGTACAGTTCTCTCTGGCAAATATAACCCAGCAAAGTAATTTGTAGTAGTAATGTGTCACGTTAACGGTCTCCTGCTTTCACCCATGGTAGACATAAGTTGCTGATCTTAATACTCTAGCAGAGTATGAATGAAGTCTCAGAAAACTTCTTATGATGCCCTATTGTTATTGAAACAAACTTTGATCTGCTCACCCAATGAGCAGCAAAGCCGATCTACTGACATTGGTTTGGGGTGAAGCATTTGTGTTTATTGTAAGGTACACATTATGAGGCTAAGCATGGAGACCAGGCAACTTATGCTCAAAAAACCTGAAATTTTCCACTGTTTTTTTCAGGAAGGATTTTTAAAGTCAGGGTGAGGGAGAGGCTTACAGAGTGTGTGGTCAGCTTGGGCACAATTCTCTGGTTGGTTGATGGTGAGGTAATATGGTGATGATTTGAGAATCTCAATCATCAACATTCTGGTTCCAAACAGAATATAGTCAGTGATCTGTATGTTTGTGGCCAGTGTGCAGTTAACATTTTCTACATAGTGGGTGTTTTAGTATCTGCAAAACTACTCAAAGCTCTGGCTCAGAATATTATCTGTAGACTTTGAGTGGAAACTAAAGGTACTTAACTTTGTTTTATGACCAAACTGTTATTATATTGTCTTTCTTGACTGTTTTCCTTTGTTTCTGCCTTTTCTCACTTTTCTGATTGTATTTATTCTTTGGAACTTGGGGAAGGCCTAGAACACTAAGTCTTTCTTACAAACAAAAGGTGGGGTACACTGGGGCCTGTCACTGGAAAGGTCCCCCTAGATCCTGATTAGTTTCACTATTCACAGCAACTATCTAACAATTGAAATTTGCCCCAGAAATTTAACTTTGTTTTCTAGACTATTGCTGGAGTTATTTAACTCTGGAATCGTAAGTGCTGGAGTCACTTGATAGAATCTTAAGCAAGATGTTTTAAGAGAGAGAATATCAAAGGAAAAATATAAAATATGCAATCAACATTTTGTCCCACCTCCTTCCCAAATCAGTACTACTGAGTCAACTACATATTCTGTATCACCACCCTTGGGATTAGTGTTCAGGAGAAATATCTGATTACCAATGTGAGAGAAGTTTTGCTTAAATAATGTTGCTTCTAGAGAAAGGACAAGTAAATTATACTTGGTGTCATTGCAAATGAAACTGACAATGAAATATTACAAAGATCCTACATCATCAGTCTTCCCATCTTTCAAACAAGGTATCTCAGAAACATTCTTGTCATTGAGGCTCAGTTTGAATACACTTTCAAAGGATGCTTTTATTTTATTTTATTTTATTTTTTGCACTTTACCCTTCTAGTTCCTTAATGGTGACCAGCAAGTACAGAAAGCTGAATGTATTTTAAATGGACTTTTGCGCAACCAACATTTTGTTGAAAGGGAAGATATTGGACACACAAGTCATAGGTCTCTATTAAATGCAGATACCTCCAAAAAAGATATCAAATGCAGTGAGTCTTATCCAAGTATGAACAAGGTATCTAGACAGGCTTTGCCACGATAAATGGGGAAGCAGGAGAACTGGGTCCAGACAGAGGGAAGCAATGAAACAGGCATTAGAACTTGGAAAGGACCTAGAGTGTGACATAAGTGTTGAATTGGCAAAAAAATATGTATTACCCAGTTTGATACTTTGCCCATGGTTAGAATTGCCTGAATTATAATATTTCTAAAGGACTTTTTGTTGAACATACATGATAGTTAGAAAACATTAATAATCACATCACAAATTTTAATCAGAACCAAAGAAATTATACAAGGAACTTTGCATCTGCTACAGATTGTTTGTTATATATTTACCAAAAAGTGATATTACATACAGTTTAGTTTTATTCTTCTTTCTATACATAACCACTGCTAATATTAAATAAACACATGCTTCTAGGATGAATCTCTGTCATTAAAATAAAAGTAGTCAATAAGGCTTCCTAGGTGGTGCTAGTGGTAAAGAATCCACCTGTCGGTGGAGGAGACATAAAAGATGTGGGTTCAATCCCTGGGTCAGGAAGATCTCCTGGAAATGGGAATGGCAACCCACTCCAGTATTCTTGCCTGGAGCATCCCTTGGACAGAAGATCCTGGCAGGCTCCAGTCCGTAATGTCACAAAGAGTTGGACATAACTGAAGTGACTGAGAACACAGTCAGTCAGCAATATAATATCATAGATTTAATTTGCTATGAAGCTAATTAAATTGTAAATATTTTTGAATTTAGAAACACTTCCCTGATAATCAAAGAGCCTGGAAATATGTCAGGAAGTCCAGTGTGTATGTGTGTGGGGGCGGAGGTTAGGGGGTGGGGGTACATGATATTTATGTCTTTTCACATGTAAGCAGTTAAAGGATGACTTCATTATGATACATCTGCTATCTCTGAGTTACAGAGCAAGAAAAAGATCTGGTTTCTTTTCATAAATGTAAGGACATAACTAGGCAGAGGAATATACAAAGGGAAAAAACTCAGTAAATGTTCTAAGAAAGGATGAGACATAAGAAATGCCATATAGAAGAAATAAACAGAAGAAATAAACATGCCTCAAACAGCAAGAACATTTACAATCTCAGGTTTAGAATGAAAAACTATGTAGAAAAATTATTAATAAGGCAGAATAAATTTAAGCTCTTTTATGTTTTTTTTTCTAATACTTTACTCATGGGGAACAAGACAAACTAAAAATATAATTTTAGGGTGCTTTACTACACATCCTCCTTTAAGACAAAGTGTATCCTTGACTCTGTCTGCATAGCTGATGTGCGTTACAGCTAGTTCTAACACACTAATTGATAGAACTGAAGTTTTAAACTTTACTCCATAAGTCTATCTTTTCATGTACTTGTTTGGAAACTAAATATTGAGAAGACAGTGAATACATTTTAATTTCTTTATAGTAATGTACCCTATCTTCTACCTTTCTGCATCACAAAACTGAGGGGGGTGGAAGAAAAGATCATAGTATCTTAAAACAATTGTCCCAGCTTGATGTCATATCCTTCTTGGTAAAAAGAATATCTTTAGCTGCAGAATTTGTATAGCCACAGATAAATCTGCCATACCTCTTAGCCTGTTCTCCTCTATATAAATATTTAGAAGTGCAAGGATAACTTAACATTAGAAAATATATTTTTGTGTTAGAAAGTGATCTAGTTTCATTCTTTTAGAAGTGGTTGACCAGTTTTCCCAGCACCACTTGTTAAAGAGATTGTCTTTACTCCATTGTATATTCTTGCCTCCTTTGTCAAAGATAAGGTGTCCATAGGTATGCGGATTTATCTCTGGGCTTTCTATTTTGTTCCATTGATCTATATTTCTGTCTTTGTGCCAGTACCATACTGTCTTGATGACTGTGGCTTTGTAGTAGAGCCTGAAGTCAGGCAAGTTGAATCCTCCAGTTCCATTCTTCTTTCTCAAGATTGCTTTGGCTATTCGAGGTTTTTTGTATTTCCATACAAATCTTGAAATTATTTGTTCTAGTTCTGTGAAAAATATCTCTGGTAGCTTGCTAGGGATTGCATTGAATTTGTAAATTGCTTTGGGTAGTATACTCATTTTCAGTATATTGATTCTTCTGATCCATGAACATGGTATGCAAGACAGCAAAATGTGTATAGCTGACTTTTGGACTCAGAGGGAGAGGGAGAGGGTGGGGTGATTTGGGAGAATGGCATTGAAACATGTATACTATCATGTAAGAATCAAATCACCAGTCTATGTCCGATGCAGGATACAGCATGCTTGGGGCTGGTGCACGGGGATAACCCAGAGGGATGTTGTGGGGAGGGAGGTGGGAGGAGGGTTCATGTTTGGGATCGTATGTACACCAGTGGTGGATTCATGTCAATGAATGGCAAAACCAATACAGTATTGTAAAGTAAAATAAAGTAAAAATAAAAATTAAAAAAAAATTTAAAAAAATGTGCGTACAATTGTACAATGGAAGTAAAAGACCGTAAGGTTTCAATTTTGAAAAAAAAAGAAAAAAAATATAATAATATAGTTGAGTATATTTGTAGATTAATGTGAAGAATTGTGTGATTATCAAAATAAATGCACAAAAATGTATAAAATTCAGTATCCAGTTCCACATTTACTATATGCCAGTCACTCTTCCAAGCATTGGATATGTACTAATGAACAAGTAGATAAAGGCACATTCTTGACAAAAATAAAAATAAAAAAATAAACATAAATCAAATTTATAGCAATTTATAAAAAGGGAGAAACGTCTTTAAACTCCCTAAGAGTTGCTTACCAAAAAACTGCTAAAATTACAATAACTAAGCATGAATGCTGCAAGCAATTGTCTTCACATTCAGGAAAAAGGTGGGGATGTGCACTAATAGCATTCTATTCTGTAACATGCAGAATATTCAAGACAGTCTAAAAAAGATAAAAAGAAGCAAAGTTATTGAAAATAGAAAACAATTTTCAAAACTCTCATTATCATAGATATATCATAGATTACATACTATGTATGTATAAAATTCAGAAAAAAGTTAGAAGAAACTATAGATAAATAACTAAAACTGACAGTCTGACTGGTACAGAAGCAATATACAAAACTCAGTTACATTTTTATGTATCAACAACAAGCATTTAGAAGATGAAATTTCAAAGATACAATTTAAATTACATCAAAAATACAAAGTAACTAGAAATAATTCTAACTAAATACTTTCAAGATTTTATATACACTATCATAATTTTTATTAAAATATACAAGAGAAAATATATGTTGATGAAGATACATGTCATGTTCAAGTAATCAAAGGAACATACTTCAAATATTTCCATTGTTCCTAAACTATCCTATATTTTTAACACTATTTAAGTATAATCTTAATTTATGCTTTCTTGTGGATATGTGAGCATACCGGACAAGATGATTCTAAAGTTTATATGGAAAAGAGAGCCAAAAGAGACAAAATTTCCCTGAAGACACAGGACCAGATGGAAATATTTGCCTCACTTAATGCCAATTATTATTATAAACTATGGTCATTAATTTTGTATTTGGAATAGGAATAGATAAATAGATCAATGTAACCTAAAGGAGCCCATTGAAAGACTCATATATGTATGAACAGTTGTACTTGATAGGCTTGCTATTATAGATCTATGGAGAAAGAATAGACATGAGAAGTTGGTTATATACAGGCATGTATATATATTATAGATTCATAAATATATATTTTTATGAAAACTAAACTCAATGTAAAATTTGGAAATCATATCTATTTTCATGCCATAGATGAAAGTTAGTAGGACTTCTTAATAAGACATTGATTATGAAGCATAGTAAAAGATATCAAATGAAGTGAAATAAAAGAAAATGAGGATGAAAAGGCAAGTCATGAATTGGGGACCTTAGTTCCAAATGTATCATTGACCATTAATTAGTACCAAGAAAATGTGAAGAATTCTGATGAATTTATAAGAAAAAAATTGTAGAAAATAGGCAAAAGAATTAAGCAGGAATACCATATTTTGACAAAAATGCTAAGCACCTGAAATTTCTACCCAATGTAGGTATTCAAATAATGAACATTAATAAAAAGTAAAGATATTTTCAAACTTTAACCCACTGAGAAAACATTGAAGTATCTGGTGACATTCATTGTATGTCTAAAATGTTTTAACACTCCCTCTCCTATTAAAATGCTCTAGAGAAATTCCTGAATATATGTATTAGGAGACTTGCTCAAAAGACTCAAAATATTTTCACATAAACAATAAACAAAAATAAGCCAAATGGATAAATGCAAGGAATACATAAGTTTTGACACACTCAAACAAGGAATATTATACAGCCCTGGTAATGAACAGGCTATAGCTACATATATGGACTTGGATAAGTCTTGGATAAGATTTAATGTGGATTTAAAAAAATAACAAAAAGGCACTGAATGCTCCATTAATTTTAATTTCAAAGCAAGCAATTATGCATTATTTAGTGATACATCAGGTGGATTTATAAAGTAGAACTAAAGCAGGACAGATGTTAAGAACAATTTAACAGTGGTATCAGAAGACAATCTCTTTAGTCTCTCTTGTTTTTAAGTCTTTGAGCAGAGCATTGACAAGTTTTTATTCTGGAATGTTTTCAAGGATTTCTGTATAATAGTCAGTTTTGAAAGATAGAGATTGTATCCGCCTCCGGGACAAAGAACAAATTTACTTGCTCCCAAGGGTAATAAAGATAATCTCTTCTAGTAAAGCAAAGATTGGGCAGGTTTTCTATAAGTCACCTCAAAATATTGTAGTTTCCTGAGCTCAGAGTTACTCATTAAAAAAGCAAATGGCACATGCAACTTCTTTCCAAGATCTATATAACTTCTTTGGGACCCGGGAAACAAGATGACATAATGGAGACAATAAGCTCACGTTGCCAACTATGTCATAAGTAAGAAGTCCCTCTTTCTTTCCTAATAATCTTCTGTCTTCTTCAAGAATCCACAAAACTGTAGCAGGCTAACATGTTATTTTGAAAGCAGAGGAATATCTTTGACCATTTACAGTTCTTGAAATGTGGTAAAAATCTGATAGGGAAAAGAAGAATGCAATTTTGTGTCTCATACATAGAGCTTCTTGCTTATGTGAATATTCTATCTTCAAATATACTGTGTTTTGCATTATAGTTCTTAACAATTGTACATTGCTATATCATAAGGATTTATGTAATTCATTTATTTGATTAATCTATTTTGGACACATCCTATTTTTGCTTTCATATTATATTTAGAGCTTCCAATTCATCCACTAAGTCTGCACTAATCTAGCCTATTAAATGAGCAGCTATAGAAGTTCCTGCCAGTTAATGGGCTGTATTAACACATAACAAATATAGTTTAGTGGTGACTCATATTTCAATAATAAAGGTCAGAGAAGATTGGATACCAGAAAAGTTAAAATTAACTGCCACAAAACAATCATCATTGCAAACACAGTTTATTTGGAAAGAAATTCCTGATATAATGAATATATATTGTTTTACTCCTGAGAGGATGATGATAGATGCTTATGGCAAATATGATGTCTATACACATCATTCATATTTTTATCTCTCACTTCTTTTGGCGTATGGGATAACCATGTGCCCAAAAAAAGCAAGAGCAAGACAAACTATCAGAGAGAGGTGGAACGCATTTCCACCTTTTTTCAGTAAGCAATACCCCTTTGGACTATATGTTGACATGTAAGAGAGAGAAGAGTGACAGTTCTATTTTATGGAAAGATTGACAAGCTTCTTAGAGATGTGCAAGATGCTATTGAATATGGAAAAGCATGTACTAATTGTGATCAGGAAATTGTATGAATATAGATAATTTTAGACAATTTTAATAAAATTACAGACATAGAATTTAGATAATATGAACAAGAGAAGCGTTTTCAAAATAGATGAACTTTAGGGGCTTGAAACAGAAGACACACAAAGAAACAGAGCAGTTAGCCCTCGAATTTCTCATTTTAATGACACTGGATATTCATCTCACTTAATCTTCTAAATTTTATTGAAATAATCTCTAGTCTTGCCATTCTACTGTTTTCCTACATTTCTTTGCATTGATCACTGAGGAAGGCTTTCTTATCACTCCTTGCTATTCTTTGGAACTCTGCGTTCAAATGGGTATATCTTTCCTTTTCTCCTTTAGGTTTCACTTCTCTTCTTTTCTCAGCAATTTTAAGGCCTCCTTAGACAACCATGTTGCCTTTTTATATTTCTTTTTTTCTTGGGGATGGTCTTGATCACTGCCTCCTGTACAACGTTAAGAACCTCCCTTCATAGTTCCTCAGGTAGTCTATCAGATCTAATCCCTTTAACCTATTTGCCACTTCCACAGTATAATTGCAAGGTATTTTATTTAGGTCATACCTAGATGGTCTAGTGCTTTTCCCTACTTTCTTCAGTTTAAGTCTGAAGTTGACAAAAGAGAGTTCATTATTTGAGCCACAGTCAGCTCCCAGTCTTGTTTGTGCTAACTGTACAGAGCTTCTCCATATTTGGCTGCAAAGAATATAATCAATCTGATTTTGCTGTTGACCATCTGGTGATGTCCGTGTGTACAGTCTTATCTTGTGTTGTTGAAAGAAGGTGTTTGCTATGACCAGTGCATTTTCTTGGCAAAACTCTGTTAGTCTTTGCCCTGCTTCATGTTATACTCTAAGGCCAAATTTGCCTATTACTTCAGGTATCTCTTGACATTTGATTTTTGCATTCCAGCCCCCTAATACCAGACCACCTGACCTGCCTCTTGAGAAATCTGCATGCAGGTCCGGAAGCAGAAGTTAGAACTGGACATGGAACAACAGACTGGTTCCAAATTGGGAAAGGAGTATGGCAAGGCTGTATATTTTCACCCTGCTTATTTCACTTATATGCAGAGTACATCATGAGAAATGCCGGGCCGGATGAAGCACAAGCTGGAATCAAGATTGCTAGGAGAAACATCAGTAACCTCAGATATGCAGATGACACCACCCTTATGACAGAAAGTGAAGAAGAACTAAAGAGGCTCTTGATGAAAGTGAAAGAAGAGAAAAAGTTGACTTAAGGCTCAACATTCAGAAAACGAAGATCATGTCATCTGGTCCCATCCCTTCATGACAAAAAGAAGAAGAAAATATGGAAACGGTAACAGAATTTATTTTGGGGGAAGGGGGCTCCAAAATCACTGCAGATGGTGACTGCAGCCATGAAATTAAAAGACGTTTACTCCTTGGAAGAAAAACTATGAACAACCTAGATAGCATATTAAAAAGCAGAGCCATTGCTTTGTCAACAAAGGTCAGTCTAGTAAAAGCTATGGTTCTTCCAGTAGTCATTTATGGATATGAGAGTTTGATTATAAGGAAAGCTGAGCACCGAAAAATTGATGCTTTTGAAATGTGGTGTTGGAGAAGACTCTTTAGAGTACCTTGGACAGCAAGGAGACCAAACCAGTCCATCCTAAAGGAAATCAGTCCTGAATATTCATTGGAAAGACTGAAGCTGAAACTCTAATACTTTGGCCACCTGATGCAAAGAACTGACTCACTGTAAAAGACACTGATGCTGGAAAAGATTGAAGGCAGGAGAAGGGGATGACAGGGGATGAGATGGTTGGATGGCATCACAGACTCAATGGACATATGTTTGAGACAACTCCAGGAGTTGGTGATGGACAGGGAGGCCTGTTGTGTTGCAGATCATGGGTCTGCAAAGAGTTAGATACGACTGATTGACTGAACTGAACTGATGAAAAGGATAACTCTTAGGATGTTAGTTCTAGAAGGCCTTTTAGGCCATCACAGAATCATTCAACTTCAGCTTCTTCAGCACTGCTGGTTGGGGCATAGATTTGTATTAACTCCAAAATTGAATTCTGTCGTTTTTGAGGTTGCATCCAAGTACTGCATTTTGGACTCTTTTGTTGACTCTGAAGGCTACTCCATTTCTTCTGAGTGATTTTTGCCCAGAGTCATACATGTAATGGTTATCTGAGTTAAATTTGTGCATTACCATCCATTTTAGTTAGCTGATTCCTAAAATGTTGATGTTTACTCTTGCCATCTCTTGTTTGACCACTTTCAATTTACCTTGATTCATGGGCCTAATATTCCAGGTTCCTATGTAATATTGCACTTTACATCATTGGACTTTACTTCCATCACCAGTCCCATATACAACTGGATGTTGTTTTTGCTTTGGCTCTGTCTCTTCATTCTATCTGGAGTTATTTCTCCACTCTTCTCCAGTAGCATATTGGGCACCTACTGACCTGGGGAGTTCATCATTCAGTGTCATATCTTTTTGCCTTTTCATACTCTTCATGGGGTTCTCAAAGTAAGAACACTGAAGTGATTTGCCATTCTTTTCTCCATCAGACCACGTTTTGTCAGAACTCCCCTGATGATCTGTCTGGGTGGCCCTATATGGCCTGGCTCTCAGTTTCATTGAGTTAGACAATGTGATCCATGTGATCAGTTTGATTAGTTTTCTGTGATTGTGGTTTTCATTCTGCCTGCCCTCTAACAGCTATTTGTAAAGCCTCCTCAGACAGCCATTTTGGTTTTTTTGCATTTCTTTTCCATGGGGATGGAAAAAATCCCTGTCTCCTGTACAATGTCACAGACCTCAGTCCATAGTTCATCATGCACTCTGTCTATCAGATCTAGTCCCTTAAATCTATTTCTCACTTCCACTGTGTAATCATAAGGGATTTGATTTAGGTCATACCTGAATGGTCTAGTGGTTCTCCCTACTTTCTTCAATTTAAATCTGAATTTGGCAATAAGGTGTTCATGATCTGAGCCACAGTCAGCTTCCGGTCTTGTTTTTGCTGACTGTATAGCGCTGCTCTATCTTTAGCTCCAAAGAATATAATCAGTCTGATTTTGGTGTTGATCATCTGGTGATGTCCATGTGTAGAGACTTCTCTTGCGTTGTTGGAAGAGGGTGTTTGCTGGGACCAGTGCGTTCTCTTGGAAAAACTCTATTAAACTTTGCCCTGCTTCATTCTATACTCCAAGGCCAAATTTGCCTGTTATTCTAAGTGTTTTTTGACTTTCTACTTCTGCATTCTAGTCCCCTATAATGAAAAGGCTATCTTTTGGGGGTTTTAGTTCTAAAAGGTCTTGTAGGTCTTCATAGAACCATTCAACTTCAGCTGCTTCAGCATTACTGGATTGGGGCATAGGCTTGGATTAATGTGATATTGAGTGGTTTGCCTTGGAAACGAACAGAGATCATTCTGTCATTTTTGAGACTGCATCCAAGTATTGCATTTTGGATTATTTTATTGACCATGATGGCTACTTCATTTTTTCTAAGGATTTCCTGCCCACAGTAGTAGATATAATGGTTATCTGAGTTAAATTCACCATTCCAGTCCATTTTAGTTTGTTGATTCCTAGAATGTTGATGTTCACTCTTGCCATCTCTTTTTTGACCACTTCCAATTTGCCTTGATTCATGGACCTAACATTCCAGGTTCCTATGCAATATTGCTCTTTACAACATTGGATCTTGCTTCTATCACCAGTCACATCCACAACTGGGTATTGCTTTTGCTTTGGCTCCATCCCTACATTCTTTCTGGAGTTGTTTCTCCACTGATCTCCAGTAACATATGGGCACTTACCAACCTGGGAATTTTGTCTTTAAGTATTCTATAATTTTGCCTTTTCAAACTGTTCATGGGGTTCTCAAGGCAAGAATACTGAAGTGGTTTACCATTCCCTTCTCCAGTGGACCACATTCTGTCAGATCTCTCCACCATGACCCGTTCATCTTGGGTGGCCCCACACAGCATGGCTTAATTTCATTGAGTTAGACAAGGCTGTGGTCCATGCGATCAGATTGGCTAGTTCTCTGTGATTATGGTTTCAGTGTGTCTGGTCTCTGATGCCCTCTCGCAACACATACCACCTTACTTGGGTTTCTCTTACCTTGGACGTGGGGTATCTCTTCACAGGGCTCCAAGAAAACGCAGCCTCTGCTCCTTACCTTGGACGAGGTCACCCCTCTGACCTTGAATGTGGAGTAGCTCATTTCAGCCCTCCTGTTTCCTCACAGCCACTGCTCCTTGGACATGGGGTTGCTCCTCTCAATCGCCGCCCCTGGCCTCAAATGTGGGGTAGGTCCTCTCAGCCACTGCTCCTGACCTCGGAAGTGGGACAGCTCTTCTTGGACATTGTACAGGAGACAGGAATCAAGACCATCCCCATGGAAAAGAAATGCAAAAAAGCAAAATGGCTGTCTGAGGAGGTCTTACAAATAGCTGTGAAAACAAGAGGAGTGAAAAGCAAAGGAGAAAAGGAAAGATAAAAGCATCTGAATGCAGAGATCCAAAGAATAGCAAGGAGATATAAGAAAGCCTTCCTCAGTGATCAATGCAAAGAAATAGAGGAAAACAACAGAATGGGAAAGATGAGAGAGCTCTTCAAGAAAATTAGAGACACCAAGGGAACATTTCATGCAAAAATGGTCTTGATAAAGGACAGAAATGGGATGGACCTAACAGAAGCAAAAGATATTAAGAAGAGGTGGCAAGAATACACAGCATAAATATACAAAAAAGGAGCTTCACAAGCCAGATACTCACGATGGTGTGATCACTCACCTAGAGCCAGACATCCTGGAATGTGAAGTCAAGTGGGCCTCAGAAAGTATCACTATGAACAAAGCTAGTGGAGATGATGGAATTCCAGTTGAGCTATTTCAAATTCTGAAAGATGATGCTGTGAAAGTGCTGCACTCAATATGCTAGCAAATTTGGAAAACTCAGCCATGGCCACAGGTCTGAAAAAGGTCAGTTTTCATTCCAATCCCAAAGAAAGGCAATGCCAAAGAATGCTCAAACTACTGCACAATTGCACTCATCTCACACATTAGTAAAAAAGTAAAGCTCAAAATTCTCCAAGCCAGGCTTCAGCAATATATGAACCGTGAACTTCCAGATGTTCAAGCTGGTTTTAGAAAAGGCAGAGGAACCAGAAATCAAATTGCCAACATCATCGAAAAAGCAAGAGAGTTCCAGAAAAACATCTATTTCTGCTTTATTGACTATTCCAAAGCCTTTGACTGTGCGGATGACAATAAACTGTGGAAAATTCTGAAAGAGATGGGAATACCAGACCACCTGACTTGCCTCTTGAGAAACCTGTATGCAGATCAGGAAGCAACAGTTAGGACTGGACATGGAGTAATAGACTAGTTCCAAATAGGAAAAGGAGTACGTCAAGGCTGTATATTGTCACCCTGCTTATTTAACATATTCAGAGTACCTCATGAGAAATGCTGGGCTAGAAAAGCCCAAGCTGGAATCAAGATTGCCGGGAGAAATATCAATCACCTCAGATATGCAGATGACACCACCCTTAGGGAAGAGGAACTAAAAAGGCTCTTGAGGAAAGTGAAAGAGGAGACTGAAAAAGTTGGCTTAAGGCTCAACATTCAGAAAACTAAGGTAATGGCATCTGTTCCCATCACTTCATGGGAAATAGATGGGGATACAGTGGAAACAGTGGCGGGCTTTATATTTTTGGGCTCACAAATCACTGCAGATGGTGATTGCAGCCATGAAATTAAAAGACACTTACTCCTTGGAAAGAAAGTTATGACCAAGGTAGATAGCATATTAAAAAGCGGAGATATTACTTTACCAACAAAGGTCTGTCTAGTCAAGGCTATGGTTTTTCCAGTGGTCACTTATGGATGTGAGAGTTGGACTGTAAAGAAAGCTGTGGACCGAAGAATTGATGCTTTTGAACTGCAGTGTTGGAGAAGACTCTTGAGAGTCCCTTGGACTGCAAGGAGATCCGACCAGTCCATCCTAAAGGACATCAAACTTGGGTGTTCATTGGAAGGACTGATGCTGAAGTTGAAACTCCAATACTTTGGTCACCTCATGTGAAGAGTGAACTCACTGGAAAAACCCCTGATGCTGGGACGGTTTGAGGGCCGGAGGAGAAGGGGATGACAGAGGATGAGATGGCTGGATGGCATCATGGACAGGATGGCTATGAGTTTGTGTAAACTCCGGGAGTTGGTGGACAGGGAGGCCTTGTGTGCTGTGATTTATCCTGTTGCAAAGAGTTGGACAGGACTGAGGGACTGAACTGAACCGAACTGCCCTCTAACAGATAAGGATAAGAGGCTTATTGAAACTTCCTGATGGGAGAGACTGACTGTGGGGGATCCTGGGTCTTGTTCTGATGGACAGGGCCATGCTCTGTAAATCTTTAATCCAATCTTCTGTTGATAGGTAAGACTGTGTTCCCTCCCTGTTGCTTGACCTTAGACCAAACTAAGGTGAATAATGCAACCTTCTTCAAAAGGTCCCCTGCATGCACTGCCACAAAATTTTCCAAACCAAGCTTCAACAGTACGTGAACCGTGAACTTCAGATGTTCAAGCTGGATTTAAAAGGCAAAGGAACCAAAGATCAATTGCCAATATCTTTTGGATGTTTGAAAAAACAATAGAGTTCCAGAAAAACATCTACTTCTGCTTTATTTATTATGGCAAAGCCCATGACTCTGTGGGTCACAAACAAACTGGAAATTTCTGAACCAGATTGAAGCACTAGACCACCTGACCTGCCTCTTGAGAAACTGTATATGGGTCAGGAAACAACAGTTACAACTAGACAACAAACTTGTTCCAAATAGGAAAAGGAGTATGTCAAGGCTGTATTTTGTCACCCTGCTTTTTTAACTTATATGCAGAGTCAGTCAGTCAGTCAGTTCAGTCTCTCAGTCGTGTCTGACTCTTGGTGACCCCATGAATTGGAGCACGCCAGGCCTCCCTGTCCATCACCAATTCCTAGAGTTCACTCAGACTCACGTCCATTGAGTCGGTAATGCCATCCAGCCATCTCATCCTCTGTCGTCCCCTTCTTCTCCTGCCCCAATCCCTCCAAGCATCAGGGTCTTTTCCAATGAGTCAACTCTTCGCATGAAGTGGCCAAAGTACTGGAGTTTCAGCTTTAGCATCATTCCTTCCAAAGAACACCCAGGACACATCTCCTTTAGAATGGAGTGGTTGGATCTCCTTGCAGTCCAAGGGACTCTCAAGAGTCTTCTCCAACACCACAGTTGAAAAGCATCAATTCTTCAGTGCTCAGCCTTCTTCATAGTCCAATTCTCACATCCATACATGACTACTGGAAAAACCATAGCCTTGACTAGATGGACCTTTGTTGGCAAAGTAATGTCTCTATATGCAGAGCACATCATATTAAATGCCCAGGTGGATGAATCACAAGCTGGAATCAAGATTGCTGAGAGAAATACCAATAACCTCAGATATGCAGATAACCCCATCCTTTGGCAGAAAGCAAAGAACTAAAGAGCCTCTTGATGACAGCGAAAGAGGAAAGTGAAAAATTTGGCTTAAAACAACATTTAGGAAACTAAGATCATGAAATCTGGTCCCATCACTTCATGGCAAACAGATGAGGAAACAATGAAAATAATGACAGACTTTATATTTTTGGGTTCCAAAGTCACTGCAGTTGGTGACTGCAGCCTTAAAATTAAAAGACACTTGCTCCTTGAAAGAAAAGCTATGACCAACCTAGACAGCTTATTAGAAAGCAAAGACATTACTTTGCCAACAAAGGTCAATCTAGTCAATGCTATGGTTTTTCCAGTAGTCATATGTGGATATGAGAGTTGGACTGTGAATGAAGCTGAGCACCAAAAAATTTATGCTTTTTAACTGTGGTGTTGGAAAAGACTCTTGAGAGTCCCTTGGAATGCAAGGAGATCCAACCAGTCCATCCTAAAGGAAATCAGTCCTGAATATTCATTGGAAAGACTGATGCTGAAGCTGAAACTCCAATACTTTGGCCATCTGTTGTGAAGAACTGACTCATTTGAAAAGACCCTGATGCTGGGAAAGATTGAAGGCAGGAAGAGAAGGGGATAACAGAGGATGAGATGGTTGGATGGCATCATCAACTTGATGGATATGAGTTTGAGTAGACTCCAGAGTTGGTGATGGACAGGGAATCCTGGTGTGCTGCAGTCCGTGGGGTCACAAAGAGTTAGACACGACTAAGTGACTGAACTGAACTGAATCAGTAGTAGAACTGAGAACAGAAGTCTCCTTACTCCTTTTCCAGAATCCCATTCATTTCTTTGCATTTGGAGTGTGTCACCTAATTCTTGTCAGTTCAGTCACCATATCTTCATCTTGAAAATAGTCTTCACAGATATAAGTGGAATCATTATTAGGGAAAATGCAGAGCAGTGTAAAATTTTGCTTCTGCACAAATATTCCAATTTAAAGGTAAACCATTTCTCCCCATTTTAGATACAGCTCTCAATAGCTTAATATGTTTTTTAATTTAGAAGAAAACTTCATTTTTTTCTCAGTTGTTCTTAGAATAAAAATTTAATACAATATCCATTTTAATGTTTCTTAGTGTAGATAAAAGAAGGAAAGTGAAGTGAAGTCGCTCAGTCGTGTCTAACTCTTTGCGACCCCATGGACTGTAGCCTACCAGACTCCTCCCTCCATGGGATTCTCCAGGCGAGAGTACTGTAGTGGGTTGCCATTTCCTTCTCCAGGGGATCTTCCCGACCCAGGGATCAAACCCTGGTCTCCTGCATTCCAGGCAGACACTTTAACCTCTGAGCCACAAGGGAAGTCCAAAAAAAAAAAAAGAAGAAGAAGAAGGAAAACTTATAGATCTTTACTAATGATTTGAATGTCCCTTAGTAATATGAATACTCTCGGGTAAGAATAAAATGATTTAGATTCATAATAAGTATAACATGTGTTGATAAAGAATGGTAACATAGAAAAGAAACTGTCAAAAGTTTTAAAATATTTTATTGATTAATAAGATCTATATTTATTGCAACTCCCCATGTCTAAACATGGCACTAGATAGAGAGATGAAGATATATGATCTCTCACCCCTGCTCCAAAGGCATTCCTAAACCTGTAGAAATCTTTGTCAAATGTCTACTATGCACTGGTGCCCATGAAGGATACTTATACTTTATATTCAAAAAAAGGTAAAAGTAGAAATAGCTATCACCAAGAAATAGCTATCAACTCACAAAAACCAGTGAAAGGTAGCTTTCAGACACCCGTTGAGTGTTCATCTCACTGATTATCCCCTTGTGAAAGCAACAGAGAAGGGGATGAAGAGCAAGTCCAGATGAACTTGCATGGTTTAGGAGGGCTTTCTTGTCTCTCCTGCTATTCTTTGGAACTTTGCATTCAAATGGATATATCTTTCCTTTTCTCCTTTGCCTTTCACTTCTCTTCTATTCAGGTCATACCCGCATGGTCTAGTGGTTTCCCCCACTTTCTTCAATTTTGCAGGCACCCAACAGAGTTGAACACGACTTAGTGACTAAACAGCAACAAATAACAACAAAATAGTACAAGGTTTGAAGAATGAGATGGGAATCTGTAGTTGTCCAGGTAAGAAATTGCCTAAGGTAAGAAGGAGCATATTGTAATCTTGAGTCCCTAGATATCAAGCAGTGTCCTGAGTATAAGAAAAAAGTGCAAGATTTTCAGCACGAGGGTTGAAGCCAGTATATTTGGTTTTGAGGCATTACTCTGTCATCTTCAGTTTTTAACATATTCCTTTTGTTGTTATGGGAAGCCACTAGACCATGCAGGTATGACCTAAACCAAATCCCTTATGATTATACAGTGAAAGTGAGAAATAGATTTAAGGGACCAGAGCTGATAGAGTGCCTGATGAACTATGGATGGAGGTTCGTGACATTGTACAGGAGACAGGGATTGAGACCAACCCTAAGAAAAAGAAATGCAAAAAAGTAAAATGGCCATCTGAGGAAGCCTTACAAATAGCCGTGAATAGAAGAGAAGTCAAAGGCAAAGGAGAAAAGGAAAGGTATGCCCATTTGAATGCAGAGTTCCAAAGAATAGCAGGAGAGACAAGAAAGCCCTCCTTAGCAATCAATGCAAAGAAATAGAGGAAAACAATAGAATGGGAAAGACTATAGAGCTCTTCAAGAAAATTAGAGATACCAAGGGAACATTTCACGCAAAGATGGGCTCAATAAAGGACAGAAATTGTATGGACCTCACAGAAGCAAAAGATATTAAGAAGAGGTGACAAGAATACACAGAAGAAATATACAAAAAAGAGCTTCATGACCCAGATAATCACAATGGTGTGATCACTCACCTAGAGTCAGACATCCTGAAATGCAAAGTCAAGTGGACCTTAGGAAGTATCACTACAAACAAAGCTAGTGGAGGTGATGGAATTCCAGTTGAGCTATTTCAAATCCTGAAAGATGATGCTGTGAAAGTGCTGCACTAAATATGCCAGCAAATTTGGAAAACTCAGCAGTGGCCATACGACTGGAAAAGGGCAGTTTTCATTCCACTCCCAAAGAAAGGCAATGACAAAGAAAGCTCAAACTACCACACAATTGCACTCATCTCACACCTTGGTAAAGTAATGCTCAAAATTCTCCAAGTCACGCTTCAGCAATATGTGAACTGTGAATGCCAAATGTTCAAGCTGATTTTAGAAAAGGCAGAGGAACCAGAAATCAAATTGCCAACATCTGCTGGATTACTGAAAAAGCAAGAGAGTTCCAGAAAAAACATCCATATCTGCTTTATTGACTATGCCAAAGCCTTTAACTGTGTGAATGACAACAAACTGGAAAATTCTGAAACAGATAGGAATACCAGACCACCTGACCTGCCTCTTGAGAAACCTGAATGCAGGTCAGGAAACAACATTTAGGACAGTACATGGAACAACAGCCTGTTCCAAATAGGAAAAGGAGTACATCAAGGCTATATACTATCACCCTGCTTATTTAACTTATATGCAGAGTATATCATGAGCAACGCTAGGCTGGATGAAGCACAAGCTGGAATCAAGATTGCCAGGAGAAATATCAATAACCTCTGATATGCAGATGACACCACTCTTATGGCAGAAAAAGAAGAACTAAAGAGCCTCTTTATGAAAGTGAAAGAGGAGAGTGAAACAGTTGGCTTAAAGCTCAACATTCAGAAAACGAAGATCATGGCATTCAGTCCCATCACTTCATGGCAAATAGATGGGGAAACAGTGGAAATAGTGGCTGACTTTATATTTTTGGGCTCCCAAATCACTGCAGATGGTGATTGCAGCCATGAAATTAAAAGACGCCTACTCCTTGGAAGGAAAGTTATGACCAACCTAGACACCTTATTCAAAAGCAGAGATTACTTTGCCAACAAATGTCCATCTAGTCAAGGCTATGGTTATTCCAGTGGTCATGTATGGATGTGAGAGTTGGACTGTGAAGAAAGCTGAGCGCCAAAGAATTGATGCTTTTGAACTGTGGTGCTGGAGAAGACTCTTGAGAATTCCTTAGATTGCAAGGAGATCCAACTAGTCCATCTTAAAGGAGATTAGTCCTGGGTGTTCATTGGAAGGACTGATGTTAAAGCTGAAACTCCAATATTTTGCCACCTGATGTGAAGAGCTGACTCATTTGAAAAGTCCTTGATGCTGGGAAAGATTGAAGGCAGGAGGAGAAGGGGACGACAGAGGATTAGATGGTTAGATGGCATCACCAACTCAATGGACATAAATTTGGGTAAATGCCAGATGATGGTGATGGACAGGGAGACTTGGCATGCTACATTTCATGGGGTTGCAAAGAGTTGGACATGACTGAGTGACTGAGCTGAACTGAACTGAAACCTTGAGACAAATAAAGCAACTAGAAGAAAGCAAAAGTTGCACATGAGTACAGCTCCAGTTTGGGAGAAATAAAAGCAATGCCCTATTATTTCATATTAGGTATGTAGAATAAAATCTGAAGTCAGTAATGAGCCAGTTGAAACTGTGGAAATGTGTCTTGAGTGACAAGTAGCAGTGGCTCCAAGGAGCTGTGGTTCTTTATTTCTCAGTGCGGAAATAATACAAGAGGCAAAATGATAGATAAGAAGTGATCTATTAGGGTAGGATGCTTGTGAGGCTTACAAAGAGGCAGGCAAGGGTACCACCCCAAGAACTTAGTGGGCTACAGTTTTATAATCAAAGGAAAATTGGAGAGGGGAGATCATCTTCCTCATAGACAGCATATTAAAAAGCAGAGATGTTACTTTGTCAACAAAAGTCCATCTAGTCAAGGCTATGGTTTTTCCAGTGGTCATATATGGATGTGAGAGTTGGACTGTAAGAAAGCTGAGTGCCGAAGAATTGATGCTTTTGAACTGTGGTGTTGGAGAAAACTCTTGAGAGTCCCTTGGACTGCAAGGAGATCCAAACAGTCCATCCTAAAGGAGACAAGTCCTGGCTGTTCATTGGAAGGACTGATGTTGAGGCTGACTTCGGCCACCTCATGCGAAGAGTTGACTCATTGGAAAAGACCCTGATGCTGGGAGGGATTGGGGGCAGGAGGAGAAGGGGACAACAGAGGATGAGATGGCTGGATGGCATCACCGACTCGATGGACGAGTTTGGGTGAACTCCAGGAGTTGGTGATGGACAGGGAAGCCTAGTGTGCTGCGATTCATGGAGTCGCAGAGTCGGACACGACTGAGCAACTGAACTGAAGTGAACTGAATGAGGTTAACTATTGATACTTAATTACCTACCCTGTCCCTTTGCCCTGTCCTTATCAATTTCACTAATTTTTCTAAGCTTTATCACATATGTAAAGTCCTGAATGTAATAGTTTGAACACTAGAATAAATTAAGTCCCAGTTCAAACCATAGGTGAACCACTTAGGAGTAGCAGAATTTAGGAAGTTATATACTTGTATGAACCTGCCTTTCTAATTTGGAATATTAGGGTATTAATACTGGATTGTTGTGAATATTAAGGGAGGCACTTCAAACAAAATGCAGAGTAATATTAAGCTAGTATCAAAGGCTTAAGAATCATAAATCATTACTTAAATTCAGATCAAGTAATACTTGGTAATGGTTACAAGTTTGGGTTAGATTTTCTTGGACAACAAAACCTTGAACTCATAGAATAAATCAACAAACAATGGTTAACAAATTAGTTGAATTACTGGTTTATATTAAATAATGACAGAATTATTTCCTTAGAAACTGTCTAAAACATAACTCATGACCTTGTTTATATGTTTATATGAGATAAATCCAAGTTATCAGTTTATTTTAAAAGTTATATTGCATAATGGAAATAGCAATGACTGTGAAAGCTGATGTACTTGATTTGCATTCCTAATCTCTCACTACCTATTGACTTTTAATTAATTTCTTACTTTCTGCATTTGTAAAATGACAATGAAAATGATCCCTGCTTTCTAGAATTGTTTTAAGGATTATACTGAATTAAATGGTATTTTTAAAAACAGAGTAGGAACACATAGCAGTTGATAGATATATGTGTGATTGTCAAGTGAATTATTCCTAATACTGTGTTTATAGTTTTTACTAAATAAAACATCAAAAACGGAGAGGAGAGTGAGAAAGAACCAGAGAACACACACACACAAAAGGAGAGAATGAACTATGCCCCAAGCCAAGAGAATCACAATTCAGGAAATAGAATGTCAAATGTTCATTAATGTAATCAATAACTTAAGATTCTCATTCTTGCTGTTTAGGATAATAAAGATGGCAATTAAGGGATTATATATTAAAATTATCTAATTTACAGATAATGCTATTTCCTTTAACTTTGCTAGGTAAGCAAAATTTGACTATAACAATTCACTTTATTAGACTCATCCATTTAATAGAAGCCAATACTCAAGGTTAAGGGCCCCCAAAATTGGGTATAGAACCCCAGAGGTCACAAGGTTATCCTCTGCAAAATCACTCATGTAAACACTAGAAGAATTACAAAAGTTGAAATTGCAAAAATAACTACTTCTTATATAATTATGTATTTGAAATGTATAGGTAAAAATATGATTTGGGGGGCTCTGCCTACTTTTAATTTTAGAGAAGTTTGTGATTTTGTTCAAGTAATTTGAAACCTCAGGTTATAAACATTGAAAAATGTTGGCATTTTTTTCCTCCCCACCAACTTCATGACCTAATTTAAATTCAAAAGCTTTTGAGGCATGCAAGATGAGCCATTATTTTGCATATGGGGCTGGAAAATGGACTAGCAGTATCCCTGTTGTATGAGAAAATGAGGTAAATCCAAGTTGCTTTGTGTTTATAAAGAAGCAATGAGCTAAAAAATCTCACAGTCAGATTCACAGAAAGAAACTTCTGCAAAAAAATGTTAAACTTCACTCTTCAGTAGGAAGTCATTTTGGGGAATACTTTTACATTTCCCAACTCTCTTTTTCAACAATGTCTTTTCTTAATATCATCTGTAAAATTCCTATGGCAGTTTCTAATATGAACTATTGTCTTTAAATCTTCCCCTGATAGCAGGAGTTTGGATAAATTCATCATCTTAGACTTAAAAACCATGATCTTCTATACATTTTAAAAAAGAATATATCAGTGGTTATTTGAGAGAGAGAATGTAACTATTGCATTAGAATTTGGCAGATATTCCCTATTCAAAAACCTTTAAAAAATGAGCAATAGACAGAATTTGAAAGCCCAGTAACTGTATCCACATGATGGCATGAGACAATTTTGTGGCCCAAATATACCCTAGATTTATTACAGAGGGAAAAACATAGTTTACCAGTCTTCTTTTTCAATCAGCATTTCCATCAGACTGACGACAGAAAAGCCAAACAAATAAACACAACAGCAACTTGTGTTTACTGGATATGGAGTCACAGGGTATGTTCACACTATAAGACATTGCATTCATCAGTTTTGGAACCCTACAGAAAGCCTGTGGAGGTACAGAGCATGCACTTGGTTTATCCTTTTTCCCCTGATCCCTTGCTAAACCTCTACTCACACTTACCATTACCCTTGAGTGATTGAAGCATTCCCCAGGAATAGTGATATCCATAAACTATTGTGATCACCTTTCTGTATAAATATGTCACTATTAAACAAACATAACCTATAGACAAATTACACCCTGATATTGATTTTATTTACCTAATATTCAAAGTAAGAGAGGTAGGAAGACGCATCTGAAATTGCAGTATCCTCTGGTAACATATATTCTAATAGTGCTTTTTACTCTATATAAAATAGAGTTCTCAAATTTTGCTGACATTTTCTTTACTTTTTTAGGGTGTTTTGGTTTTGCCTGAGAATTAAACTTAGATAAGACAAATTAATAGAAGAAAAGCATACAAGTTTATATGTTTTACATAAGAGCCCTCAAATGGGGTGAAACCCCAAAAGAATGGCAAAACCTACATGCTATTATATTAGGTTGAATAAGGAGAAACAATTGTGGAAAATTAAACTATATTCAGAGGCTAAAGAAAAATAAGAATTGAAAAGCTCTGTTCATACAGAGAACTCTTGGCTTTGACTTCCCATCAAAGAAAGTTTCTTTTCTCCTGGTACAGAGAGGACATCTTTCATACTGGAGTGTTAATCTCCTATTTTCTGGAAGAAAAGAGGAAGTTAAGATACCCTTCTTGCATCTGCTATTTTCTTTTAATGTCTTTAAAAGTAATCCTGATGCCAAAGTTATGTATTTGGGTTGATGTATTCTGCCACTCTTCATTCTTAGAAGATTCATAAAAATATGGAAGACAAGGCCATGTTTCTAACAAATCTCTCCCAAAATCCTAATGAAAAAGCATATTAATTTTCTGACAAGACACACTCAAAATTATATCATGTCAGTAGAGATTTTCTTATTTATTCATATGTATATTAAAAATTTTCATCAGTATCTTACATTAGGAGAACATCACCATTCATAAGTTTTAGTATTTGTAGGTAATTCTTTGAGGTACCACACATCCAATTACTCAATATGCATATATATATCCATCCATCCACACAACTATACATTCACACACATATACATGCTCTTTGCTTCCTCTGTATTCTCACTGCTAACAGATTGGTTTGGGCTTTCAGCATCTTTCTTTTCTCAGATCAATAAGCTCCTAGAGGATAGCTGACCTGAAGACTTTCTCCAACTAGTCCATCCTCTATACCTCTAGTAACATTAGCTTTCTAGAAAACAGTGTTTATAAGGACTTGTTTAATGATTCTTCTTCGGCTGTAAGATAAATCCTCAGCACCACAATAGACAAGGCACACAAGATTCTCTATAACTATTCAAAATTCTGTTAGAAAATTCTCTGTTCAGCATCTCCTGCTTCCCGTTCTCCATCCATATGCAGTTTTCTCCAGCTGCAGCAAACTGCTTATTTCTCCATATATGCCCAGTTCTTTTGAACCTGTAAGGTTCAGCAGAGATTATACATTCCCTCTAGAAGTATTTACCCGTAAAATATCTTATTAGATGGTACTTTCCCAGCTTATATATCACTGCCTCCTACATATATATATATGAATATTTATGAATGTTTAATGTATCAATTTTCAATGTATATAATATACTATATATACATATATATGTGTGTGTATGTATATATATATATATATGTGTGTGTGTATATATATATATATATATATATATATATATATATATATATATGGAGAAGGCAATGGCACCCCACTCCAGTACTCTTGCCTGGAAAATCCCATGGACGCAGAAGCCTGGTAGGGTGCAGTCCATGGGGTTGCGAAGAGTCTGACATGACTGAGTGTTTCCCTTTCACTTTTCACTTTCATGCATAGGAGAAGGAAATGGCAACCCACTCTAGTGTTCTTGCCTGGAGAATCCCAGGGACGGGGAAGCCTGGTGGGCTGCCGTCTATGGGGTCACACAGAGTTGGACATGACTGAAGTGACTTAGCAGCAGTAGCAGCATATATATATATATGAAATTTTCTGGTGTTTCCTTCTGAGACCCCAAGTAGAATCTGCATAAGAAGTCATATTTGTTTTCAATTTTTAAAACATTTTATAATATATTGTGACCAAGTTCATACTGGAGACTTCTGTCAAAATGATGAGTTTGTGGGAGAGACTGTTAATTTTCCTAAACCACAGCTGCATTGACTTTTTGTTTCTGGTCTGGGTGCACAATACCTGCTGTAAATGAAATAAACCATACCTTTAAAAAAATTGCTTTAACATTCTCACACACAGAAGAGAAGTTCCATCTTCTGATGCAAAATTTTGGTCTTCAGTGACTTCACTAGCAGGGATTTGGGAAAAGATCAAGTTGAAAATGAGGTTTCACAAAGCACTCAGAAAAATTTGAAAGAGTTTCTTAGTCCCTAATAAGACCTTAAGTTTGTTCAAAATGACCTTTAGGTTATATAAAAATATATTTGGGTTTTACAACCAAATATCTTAGGTGGGGGCTAGTAAGCTAGATCTCGAAGGAGAGATAAGTGGTTCTCTTAAATTCTCTTTTACATAGTACCTGGTGGTGCAGTGGAACCCTCTGGGTACCTGACAAATAGTATTTCAAGAAAATGAATATATAAGGAAGCACTATAGCAGGCAAGATTTGTAATCTTACCATGTTTTCTTCCTAAGCTACAGTTGAAGCTTTCTGCACAAAACACTGAAATTTCTGCTTGATAGCAATACTAATGAAAATGCATTGAAGCATATTTTAGGTGTCAGCTTTCAAAGTATAAAATCAAATCCAATTGACTTTATGGTTCATTTTATTAAAATTCCAGTTGCTATAATGATCTTTTGTTTAATGACTCTGGCAGTGTTGAGGACCTTTCTGCTCAATATTTAGCCAAGGGTTTGGCAACTTTACCATCATTATCTGACAGTTCACTAGAAATGCAGAGTCCAGGTCTTACCTCAGATCTACTGCAGATAAGAGTCTGCTTTGTAACAGGATCTTCGGTTGATTCAAATGTTATTCTTTTGTTGTTGCTGTTGTTTTTAAAATTATTTTATATTGTACTATAGTTGGGTTTTCCATGGTGGCTCAGACAGGAAAGAATCCACCTGCAGTGTGGGAGATCTGGGTTCAATCTCTGAATGAAGATCGCCTGGAGCAGGGCATGGCAACCAACTTCAATATTCTTGCCTGGAGAATTCAATGGATGGAGGAGCCTGGTGGCCTACAGTCCATGGGGTTGCAAAGAGTCATACGTGACTGAGTGACTAAACACAGCACATAGTTGATTTACAATGTTGTGTTAACTTCAGGTGTACAGCAAAGTGACTAAGTTATACAAATACATGTATCTATTCTTTTTCAAATTATTTTCCTGTTTAGGTTATTACAGATTACTGAGTGGAGTTCTCTGCTCTATACAGTAGGCCTCTGTTGATTATCTATTTTAAGTATAGTAGAGCCAGACATCCTGGAATGTGAAGTCAAGTGGGCCTTAGAAAACATCACTACAAACAAAGCTAGTGGAGGTGATGGAATTCCAGTTGAGCTCTTTAAAATCCTGAAAAATGATCTGTGAAAGTGATGCACTCAATATGCCAAAAAATTTGGAAAACTCAGCAGTGGTCATAGGACTGGAAAAAGTCAGTTGTCATTCCAATCCCAATTCTTTGGAATTGCCTTTCCAAAGAATCCTCAAACTACCACACAATTGCACTCATCTCACACGCTAGCAAAGTAAAGCTCAAAATTCTCCAGGCCAGGCTTCAGCAATACATGAAACATGAACTTCCAGATGTTTAAGCTGGTTTTAGAAAAGGCAGAGGAACCAGAGATCAAATTGTCAACATCTGCTGGATCATGGAAAAAGCAAGAGAGTTCCAGAAAAACATATATTTCTGCTTTATTGCCTATGCCAAAGCCTTTGACTGTGTGGATCACAGTAAACTGTGGAAAATTCTGAGAAAGATGGGAATACCAGACCACCTGACCTGTCTCTTGAGAAACCTATATGCAGGTCAGGAAGCAACAGTTAGAACTGGACATGGAACAACAGACTGGTTCCAAATAGGAAAAGGAGGGCATCAAAGCTGTATATTGTTACCCTGCTTATTAACTTCTATGCAGAGTGCATCATGAGAAATGCTGGGCTGGAAGAAGCACAAGCTGGAATCAAGACTGCCAGGAGAAATATCAATAATCTCAGATATGCAGATGACACCACCCTTATTGCAGAAAGTGAAGAGGAACTAAAAAGCCTCTTGATGAAAGTGAAAGAGGAGAATGAAAAAGTTGGAGGAGAATGAAAAAGTTGGAGGAGAATGAAAAAGTTGGAGGAGAATGAAAAAGTTGGCTTAAAGCTCAACATTCAGAAAACGAAGATCATGGCATCTGGTCCCATCACTTCATGGAAAATAGATGGAGAAACATTGGGAACAGTGGCTGACTTTATCTTTGGGGGCAGCAAAATCACTGCAGATGGTGATTGCAGCCATGAAATTAAAATATGCCTATTCCTTGGAAGAAAAGTTATGCCCAACCTAGATAGCATATTCAAAAGCAGAGACATTACTTGTCAACAAAGGTCCGTTTAGTCAAGGCTATGGTTTTTCCAGTGGTCATGTATGGATGTGAAAGTTGGATCGTGAAGAAAGCTAAGCAGCAAAGAATTGATGCTTTTGAACTGTGGTGTTGGAGAAGACTCTGAGAGTCCATTGGACTGCAAGGAGATCCAAACAGTCCATTCTAAAGGAGATCAGTCCTGGGTGTTCATTGGAAGGACTGATGCTGAAGCTGAAACTCCATTACTTTGGCCACCTGATGTGAAGAGTTGACTCATTGGAAAAGACCCTGATGCTGGGCTATGTTGCGGGCAGGAGGAGAAGGGGATGCCAGAGGATGAGATGGCTGGATGGCATCACCAACTCGATGGACATGAGTTTGAGTGAACTCCAGGAGTTGGTGATGGACAGGGAAGCCTGGCGTGCTGCAATTATGGGGTCGCAAAGAGTCAGACATGACTGAGTGACTGACCTGAACTGAACTGAGTGTGTATATGTAGTTAAATTTTAAGAGGTACTGATGGAAGCTGTCTCCAAGCATAATTTTCTGGGTTCTACTAGCATGAAACTACATAAGACTGTGAGTTTTAAAATATAAAATGAAGTATTAAATATTCAATCATAACACACTAAAAGAAAGTATTTTTTGCCTAATTTTGCAGTGTTTTGACCTCCAAATCATAATTACCTTAAAGTGAAAAAAAAAGTGAAGTCACTCAATCGTGTCTGACTCTTTTCGACCCCATGGACTGTAGAGAACCAGGCTCTTCCATCCATGGGAATTTGCAGGCAAGAGTACTGGAGTGGGTTGCCATTTCCTTATCCAGTGGATCTTCCTGACTCAGGTATTGAACCCAGGTCTCCTGCATTGGGCAGACGCTTTGCCATCTGAGCCACCAGGAAAATCCAATGGTTAATTAATTTAACCAGTCAAATAATTTTATCTGTAGCTCTTTTTGGACCACACTTCCTACTTTGCATTTTTTCTATGTACAAACCTCATTTGCTGAACAGTGCTTTGAAATACCTGAATATAGGTATTATTTAATGCTTCATAAGAGCTGGAAAACAGTAGGCTATCCAACATTTAAAATTTACAATTAATGTTGTAGGTCTCTGATGCATTGGAAAGATAAATATTATTAATAGTTTATTAGTTATCTTGAAATATTTGTTTTAGATATTAAATAGCATGTTATAATATGTTTTATAATGTATACATACTATATTAAGTACTCATAAATACTTGTTAAATATATATTATTAATATCATTTATAGTTTTAGTAATTTCATTTATGCATGTATTCAAAAATAATTATTTATTGTCTACTTTGTGCCAAGTTCTATGTGCTTGGGGAATAGCAATGAACAAGAGAGCCAAAAGTTTCTTGTGTGAAAAACAGAAAAACATATAAAAAACTATATAGTAAATTGCTCTGAAGGAAAAAGAAAACAGCAGGAGTGATAAGGGGGTGAGAAAATTTGGGACAGGGTAGGGGGTAGTGTTGCCCCATTGAGCTTGATAAGCAGCAGAACCGAAGAGTGAGGATTAACCTTACATGTGTAAGATTTTTAAGGCGGTGGATCTACTTTGCGATAAAGACATAAAATAATTAATCCTGATGATCTCAATGCAGATGATGGTAGCAAATCAATGAGTATTAGAGGGTTGAGAAAGGGAGTATGTTCCTTCTATGATAACACAGAGTTCTGGCACCCTGTTTTCACTTTGGCAATGGTGACAGGGAATACACAGAGTACACAGATTTGTTAGGTCCCAACTTGAATCATATTCCTGAAAGCACTCTTTTCTATATATTATGTGAACCTCACTTTAAAATATGATTCAGACATTATCTTTAATTCACATTGAGGCTGGAGAAGGAAATGGCAACCTGCTCCAGTATTCTTGCCTAGAGAATCCTGTGGCCAGAGGAGCCTGGTGGGCTGCTGTCCATAGGGTCACACAGAGTCGGACACGACTGAAGTGACTTAGCATGCGTGCATGTATTGGAGAAGGAAATGACGACCCGCTCCAGTATTCTTGCCTGGAGAATCCCAGGGACAGAGGGGCCTGGTGGGCTGCCATCTATGGGGTCACACAGAGTTGGACACGACTGAAGCAACTTAGCAGCAGCATATTGAGGAAACCAATGATAGTTTAATTCACTTATCTTTAGCTAGTGACTGATGTTTACTAACATAAAGGCAAGCTTCAGAGTACAGTGTCTACACTGAAATAAATGTGTGTCACCTACCTAGAATGTGGCCCAAAATTTACCTTTAATTCATATGGTTAAGTGAACACAATGTAAGAAAGAGAGGCATCCTTTCTGCTGCCATGAATTAAAATCTTCTGGTCCTTGAATCAAAATCTTTCCAGGATTTCTCTCAAGATATTGCAAGTCCCTTGGTTACAAAACCATAATGATTCATTCATTTCCACTCTCAGAAGTCTTTTTGGATTTGTGAAAATGAAATCCATCTTATTAGGTAGGACTATAAGGCAAAGGGGCAGTGATGAATTACAAAAGAAATACATTGCCAGGAGGGAAGTTATCTAGAATATCCAAAACAGTACACAACATATGCATCTGTACACTTATACTGTAAGCAAGTCATGACTTCTTCCCACTTATTTACCTTTAAAGCAGTCAGGCCAAGTGAGATGCTAAGCAGGAGAGACAGGAGGGTTAACAGTGTCACAAAGGAGGCATCCGGCCTCAACATTTCTAAATAGAGCACTCATACTATCTTTTCTACATGAGGCAGAAGAAATCTCTGCCTCCTTGCTCCTCTGCTTATATATCAAACATTTAAAATAGCCTCTAGTGATGTGAGAGCCCTGGAGAATTCTTGATACAGAGCATAAACTAGATGGTAAATCTTGGCTTTACATATTCTCCAGGTAAAGTGCTTTGCCTTTGCTCTCTTTCATACCGCACCTTGAGGAATATTCTCAATGTTTTCTTGTGTAACAGTTGATATATCAGGGACAAGCAGTCCCTACCTTGCCTACAAATAGTTTACCTGCACAAATGTGAGAGATAATGATAATTGTCAGTCCTGGACATTGCTGAAAAGCAACTGACTATGGGACTCCCTAGTTGCCAGTTCTATTGAAATTACCTCAGTCGGGGAGTCATGCAATTACTAGCCCCCTGATACTTCTAACATTATTCTATAACTGCCATGTAAGCGCCAGGTGAAATTAAAATGATAGTTTAACTCTCTTAATAAGTCCCAGTGTTTTCATTTATAGTCTAATCCATCATAATCACTTGTACCCCACCTTTTTTATTCATTGGAAGATCCTTGGAGACTAAATTGGAAAAATCCAAGATCTGTGTAAATTGCATTTTATTAGATGTATAGTTAGCAGGAAAAAAAAAAAAGACACAAGAAATAGTTACTTTTGTTTCTGCCAGGCCTTCAAAGCAAGATAATCTATGTATCTATGTATCTATCTACTATCTCTATCATCTGTCTCCATATTTGTCATCATATAGCTATATAATGAGATTGATAAAGAAAGAAAAATAATTAAAATTAATAAGGATATGCTAAATGGTAGACATCTGTACATGACTACTGGAAAAAGACCATAGCTTTGACTGTATGGACTTTTGTCAGCCAAGTGATGTCTTTGCTTTTAAATACACTGTCTAGGTTTGTCATTGCTATCCTTCCAAAGAGCAAGTATCTTTTAATTTCATGCTTGCAGTCACCATGATTTTGTAGTCCAAAAAAATAAAATTTTTCACTGCTTCCACTCTTTTCCCTTCTATTTGCCATGAATGGTGGGATCTGAGGTCATGCTCTTAGTTTTTTGATTGTTGAGTGTTAAGCCAACTCTTTCACTCTCCTCTTTCATTTTAATCAAGAGGATCTTTAGTTCCTCCTCTCTTTATGCCTTTAGAGTGATATCATCTGCATATCTGAGGTTATTGATATTTCTCCCAGCAATCTTGACAGCTTGCAATTCATCCAGTCTGACATTTGACATGATTTACTTTGCATAGAAGTGAAATAAGCAGGGTGACAATAAATTGCCTTGACATACTCTTTTTGCAATTTGAAACCAGTATGTTGTTCTATGTCTGGTTCTAACTGTTGCTTCTTGACTCTCATTCAAGTTTCTAAGGAGGCAGGTAAGGTGATCTGGTATTCCCATCTCTTTAAGGATTTCCCACAGTTTGCTGTGATCCACACAGTCAAAGACTTCCATGTAGTCAATGAAGCAGAAGAAGATTTTTTTTTTCCTGGTACTCTCTTGCTTTCTCCATGATCCAACAAATGTTGGCAATTTTATCTCTGATTTCTCTGCTTCTGCAAAACCAGCTTGTACATCTGGAAGTTATTGGTTCACATGCTGCTGAAGCCTAGCTTGAAAGGTTTTGAGTATAACCTTCCTAGTATATGAAATGAGAGCAATTGTAGGGTAGTTTGCACATTTTTTGGCATTGTCTTTCTTTGGGATTGGAATTAAAATTGACCTCTTTACTATTTCACACCAGTCAGAATGGCTGCTATCCAAAAGTCTACAAGCGATAAATGCTGGAGAGGGTGTGGAGAAAAGGGAACCCTCTTACACTGTTGGTGGGAATGCAAACTAGTACAGCCACTATGGAGAACAGTGTGGAGATTCCTTAAAAAACTGGAAATAGAACTGCCTTATGACCCAGCAATCCCACTGCTAGGCATACACACCGAGGAAACCAGAATTGAAAGAGACACATGTACCCCAATGTTCATCGCAGCACTGTTTATAATAGCCAGGACATGGAAACAATCTAGATGTCCATCAGCAGATGAATGGATAAGAAAGCTGTGGTACATATACACAATGCAGTATTACTCAGCCGTTAAAAAGAATACATTTGAATCAGTTCCGATGAGATGGATGAAACTGGAGCCAATTATACAGAGTGAAGTAAGCCAGAAAGAAAAACACCAATACAGTATACTAACACATATATATGGAATTTAGAAAGATGACAATGATGACCCTGTATGCAAGACAGCAAAAAAGACACAGATGTGTATAGTGGCCTTTTGGACTCAGAGGGAGAGTGTGGGATGATTTGGGAGAATGGCATTGAAACATGTATATTATCATATGTGAAATGAATCGCCAGTCCAGGTTGGATGCATGATACAGGATGCTTGGGGCCGGTGCACTGGGATGACCCAGAGGGATGGTATGGGGAAGGAGATGGGAGGGGGGTTCAAGATGGGGAATATGTGTACACTCATGGCAGATTCACGTCAATGTATGGCAAAATCAATACAATATTGTAAAGTAATTAACCTCCAATTAAAATAAATAAATTTATACTAAAAAATTAAAAATAAAAAAATAAAAATAAAATTGACCACTTTCAGTCCTGTGGCCACTGCTGGGTTTTCCAAATTGGCTGACATATTAAATACAGCACTTTAACAGCATCATTTTTTTTTTTTTTCCAGATTTTAAATAGCTCAGCTGGAATTCTGCTACCTCCACTAGCTTTGTTGATTGTAGTCCTTCCCAAGGCCCACTTTACTTCACACTCCAGAATGCTGGGCTCTAGGAGAGTGGCCACAGTCATGGTTATCCAGGTTGTTAAGATATTTTTGAAAATAGTTCTGTGTATTCTTGCCACCTCTTCTTATCTCTTCTGCCTCTGTTAGGCCCTTACGATTTCTGTCCTTTATTGGGTACATCCTTGCATGAAATGTTCTCTTGATATGTCCAGTTTTCTTGAAGAGATCTCTAGTCTTTCCCATTCTGTTGCTTTCCTCTGTTTCTTTGCATTGTTCACTTAAGAAGCCCTTCTTATCTCCCTTTGCTATTCTCTGGAAGTCTGAATTCAGTTGGTTGTATCTTACCCTTTCTCCCTTGGCATTCTTTTACTTTTCTTCTCTCCTTGGCTACTTATAATTTATGCTCATTATTGGTACCCTATGTCTTTCCTCTAGGTTTTTGAGACCATTTTGTTTTCTATGATTTTTACAGAGCATAAGGAAGCCCATATTGTGTGTGCTCACGTCTTCTGCATAGTTGTGTAATAGATATAAGGATTAATTTATTTTGTTTCAGGTATTTACAGATAGATTTCACTTTTGTGATTTACAAGCTGATGGAATCATAAACCTGAAAATAAATTAGCAGTGTCTTCAGAATCAGATCTTGGATTTTCTTTGTCTTTTTTCTTCTTTATCATGGTATGGCTGACAAAAAATTGTATAAATTTAGGTTGTACAGCATGACTTTTTTTAATGATTTAGAATGTGATGATTTAATATGTATTTGTTTATATTGTGAAATGATTACCACAGTCAAATTAATTACACATCCTTCCCCTCACATAATTACCAATGTTTCTTTGTGTGTGGTGAGAACATTTACCATTTACTCTTAGGAAATGTCAAGTATACAACATAGTATAGGCAAATCTCAGAGATAGCATTAATTTGGATCTAGATAACTGTAATAAAACTAGTCACACAAATTTTTGGTTTCCAATGCAAAGAAAAATTATGTTTCCACTATACCAAAGTTTATCAAGTGTGTAATAGCATTATGTCTAAAAAAGACAAAGTATATACTTTAATTAAAAATAATTTATTACTAAAAATCTAATCATCATCTGAGCCTTCAGCAAATCATAATCTTTTTATTGATGGATTGTTTTGACTCCATGTTGATGTCTACAGACTGATCAGGGTGATGGTTGCTAAAGATGGGTGGCTATATTAATTTTTTTTAATAAAACAACAATGAAGTTTGCCATATCAACTGACTCTTCCTTTTACTTGAACACTTAGAAGCCATTGTAAGATTATTAAATGGTCTAATTTCAATATGATTGTGTCCCAGGAAATATGGAGGCCCAAAGAGTCAGACACGACCGAGTGAATAACACACAGGCACCCACACAAAGAGAGGAAAAGAAACTGGGGAAAGCCCAGTTGGTAGGGCAGTCAGAACTTACACAATATTTATCTATTGTTGTTGTTTTATTTGGGCAGTTTGCGGTACCCCAAAACAATTACAATAGTAAAATCATAAATCACTGATCACAGATCACCACAACAAGTATAACAATAATGTAAATGTTTGAAATGTCACAGAAACTATCAAAATGTAGCACAGAAACACAAAGGCTATTGGAAAAATGATAGCAATAGACTTGCACAACTCAGTGTTACCACAAACCTTCAGTTTGTAAAAAGCCACAATGTCTGCAACGCACAATAAAGCAAAGCACAATGAAATGTGACTTCTTAATTACATTAACAATTATTATCATTGTTAATTATCTGGTTAACTATAATCACCTGTATTGCTAATTATACTCACCAGGCTGTACATTAGATCCCCAGAATTTATTCATCTTATAAATGAAAAATTTGTACCCTTTGACCAATATCTCCCTCATTTCCCCCAGTCACAAGCCACTGACATCATCATTCTTTCAATTCTTCTTATTCATTTCTAGTATCACAATCAATTCCACAACATTTTCTTTTCAAAGTTAAGAGTTTGAAGATCAGTGCTGGTTTATTCCACAAGCTTAAAATGAAATAAATGAACAAATTGTGCTTTTATATTATATTTACTATAAATAAAATGTTAAAAATATAGTTTGAGACACTATTTTCTTTCCTTTAAAATTAAAATCATTGTCATGACAAAATCATAACTAAAATCCATGGCAATTTATCCATATATAAATTTTATTAAAAGGCTGAAAAATACATGACTCTTTCTTTCTCCTATTATGTCAGATTTTTCTCACTATTTTTATCATACTATACTGATTTATCAGGTTTCAAATAAACAATCTGATCATTTTCCCATGATTAGGTCTAGTATTATTTCCCATTTCAATAAGAAACACTGTTTAAGAAAAGGAAAACATGTTCAACTCAGGAAATAAACTTAAAAATGCACAAACAGAAGAAATTCTCTAGCCATATAGCTCACACATTATGGCTTTGAAAATATTTGTACACATTTGTGTGTGTATGCAAGCACCTTTCTTTAAAAAAAAAATAAAAGTCAAAGCATGATGTATAAAATCTGCTTTCTTCATTTAGGACTTTACAGTGATTATTTTCCCACATCTAAAACTGTTCCTTTATATTTTTTAAGGTGTACTTTATAAAGTATTACATTAAAGTGCAGTAATTTATTGTAGCAATTTCCTGTTGTTGGACATTTATATAGTTTCTGACTTACACTATTATAGATAATGATTGTTAAAATTGTATTCGTACGTGTAGAGCTCACAGTAAATTACAATGAATGTGTAGTAGGTCAAAGGGTATACCTCACTTTTATCTTCAATAATTTTGTAAAATCTGAAGACCATCCCCATGGAAAAGAAATGCAAAAATGCAAAATGGCTCTCTGAGGTGGACTTACAAATAGCTGTGAAAAGAAAAGAAGTGAAAAGCAAAGGAGAAGAGGAAAGATATAAGCATCTGAATGCAGAGTTCCAAAGAATAGCAAGGAGAGTAAGGAAGCCTTCCTCAGAGATCAATGCAAAGAAATAGAGGAAAACAACCGAATGGGAAAGACTAGAGATCTCTTCAAGTAAATTAAAGATACCAAGGGAACATTTCATGCAAAGATGGACTCAATAAAGGACAGAAATGATATAGACTTAACAGAAGCAGAAGATATTAAGAAGAGGTGGCAAGAATACACAGAAGAACTGTACAAAAAAGATCTTCACGACCAAAATAATCATGATGGTGTGATCACTCACCTAGAGCCAGACATCCCAGAATGTGAAGTCAAGTGGGCCTTAGAAAGCATCACTATGAACAAAGCTAGTGGAGGTGATGGAATCCCAGTTGAGCTATTTCAAATCTTGAAAAATGATGCTGTGAAAGTGCTGCACTCAATATGCCAGCAGATTTGGAAAACTCAGCAGTGGCCACAGGACTGGAAAAGGTCAGTTTTCATTCCAATCTCAAAGAAAGGCAATGCCAAAGAATGATCAAACTACCGCACAACTGAACTCATCTAACATACTAATAAAGTAATGCTCAAAATTCTCCAAGCCAGGCTTCAGCAATATGTGTACCACGAACTTCCAGATGTTCAAGCTGGTTTTAGAAAAGGCAGAGGAACCAGAGATCAAATTGCCAACATCCACGGGATCATGGAAAAAGCAAGAGAGTTCCAGAAAAGCATCTATTTCTGCTTTATTGACTATGCCAAAGCCTTTGACTGTGTGGATCACAATAAACTGGGGAAAATTCTGAAAGAGATGGGAATACAGACCACCTGACCTGCCTCTTGAGAAAACTATATGCAGGTCAGGAAGCAACAGTTAGAACTGGACATGGATTGACAGACTGGTTCCAAATAGGAAAAGGAGTACGTCAGGGCTGTGTATTGTCATCCTGCTTTTTTCACTTATATGCAGAGTGCATCATGAGAAACTCTGGGCTGGAAGAAGCACATGCTCTAATCAAGATTACCGGGAGAAATATCAATAATGTCAGATATGCAGATGACACCACCCTTATGGCAGAAAGTGAAGAGGAACTAAAAGCCTCTTGATGAAAGTGAAAGAGGAGAGTGAAAAAGTTGGCTTAAGGCTCAACATTCAGAAAACTAAGATCATGGCATCTGGTCCCATCACTTCATTGGAAATAGATGGGGAAACAGTGGAAACAGTGTCAGACTTTATTTTTGGGGCTCCAAAATCACTGCAGATGGTGACTGCAGCCATGAAATTAAAAGCTGCTTACTCCTTGGAAGGAAAGTTATGATCAACGAGATAGCATATTAAAAAGCAGAGATATTACTTTGCCAACAAAGGTCTGTCTAGTCAAGGTTATGATTTTACCAGTGGTCACGTATGGATGTGAGTGTTGGACTGTGAAGAAAGCTGAGCGCTGAAGTATTGATGCTTTTGAACTGTGGTGTTGGAGAAGATTCATGAGAGTCCCTTGCACTGCAAGGAGAGCAAACCAGTCCATCCTAAAGGAGATCAGTCCTGTCTGTTCATTGGAAGGACTGATGCTGAAGCTGAAACTCTAATACTTTGGCCACCTGATGTGAAGAGTTGACTCATTGGAAAAGACTCTGATGCTGGGAGGGATTGGGGACAGGAGGAGAAGCAGATGACAGAGGATGAGATGGCTGGATGGCATCACCGACTCGATGGATATGAGTTTGAGTGAACTCCGGGAGTTGTTGATGAACAGGGAGGCCTTTCGTGCTGTGATTCATCGGGTGGAAAAGAGTCGGACACAACTGAGGGAGAAAACTGAACTGAGGGGGGGCGGTCCTAAGATGGCGGAGGAATAGGACGGAAAGACCGCTTTCTCCCTCACAAATTCCTCAAAAGAACATTTCAACGCTGAGCAAACTCCACAAAACAACTTCTGAATGCTGGCAGAGGACATCAGGCAACCAGAAAAGCAGATCATTGTCTTCAAAAACAGGTAGGAAAAAATATAAAAGACGAAAAGAGAGACAAAGGAGGTGGGGAGGGAGCTCTGTCCCGGAAAGGGAAGCCTGTCCCGGGAAGGGAATTTTATGAAGAGTGGTTTCCAAACACCAGGAAACACTCTCCCTGCTGAGTCTGTGGCGAGCCTTGGAAACACAGAGGCAACATAACAGGAAGGAAAAATAAATAAATAATTAAAACCAACAGATTACAAGCCCAACAGTAAATCCCCCAGAGGAAAAGCAGCACAGACGCATGCATCTGCCACTAGCAAGTGGGAGCAGGGCAGGGAAGCGCGGGAGGTGTGGGCTGCGGAGATTTGTAAGAATCGGGCAGGAATGCACCACGTGTAACCAGAACGATCTAACTTGGGCTAGCAAAGCAGACTGTGGGATAGCTACCACGCAAAAAGCTCGAACATAAGACACCGCCAGGACCGCGCACAGAACAAAGGACGGAACGGAAATAGCCGGCTGCAGACCATCCCTTGCCGGGGACAGGCAGCCAGAGCTGTAAGGGCTGGAAAGGGGCAATTGCAGCCCCAGAGAGACTCTACCTACCAACCTGCAAGCAGGCTTCTTTGCTAAGACTTCTGGGGGTGCTGGACAGACACCATCTGCCCCCCAAGGGGCGCCAGTGGTACACCCAGAAAACTGAGCAGCAGAGACAGAAAAGGCGACAAGTCGCAGCGACCGCGCTTGCCAAACTCCTGAGCTACTCGGACCTGGGAAGGGCACAAAACGTAATCCCCAACAAATCTGAGCCTCTGAGGGCTACCTGAGCGCCAAACCTGAGCGGCTTAGACCGGGGAGGTGCACGCAGCCTAGGGCAGGCCCCAGATGGTTCCCGGCTGAGCATCGTAGAACCGGAGCGGTTTGTGTGCCACGAGAAGGGACAGGTCCAGCGGGGTTGAGACACTGTGTGCACACGACAGTGCTATTTGTTTGCAGCATCCCCCCTCCCCACAGCGCGACTGAACTAGTGAGCCTAAAAAACCAGCAAACAGAAGAAGTTAAACAGAGGGAACCGCCTTGGAAGTGACTCCACCCTGCCCACAACATCAGAAAAGGGCAAGATATATCTTTACTATTTTTACAATCATTCCTTTTTTTCCTCTTTTTTTTTCTTGCCTTTTTTTTCCTAACTTTTTTTTAATTGTTAAGTCTTCTGTTTCTCCTCTAATTTTTATTTCTATAACCTCCTATTACTTTTCAAAAAAAAAAATACTCTATTTTTTAAGGCAAACACCATATATAGTCTTTATGTGGTTGTTGTTAGAGTTTTTTAATAATTCTTGTGGCTTTTTTTTTTCTTTCTTTTTTTTTCTTTTTTCTTTTTTCCTTCTGCTTCTTTCCTTTAATATTGTATTTTTGAAAATCCAACCTCTACTCTAGATTTTTAAACTTTTCTTTTTGTTTTTTGTGGTCAATTTTGTACATTTAAAAACCCAACTTCACTACCCGATTTTACCTGAGAGCGAGATTACTGGCTTGATCACTCTCTCCTCCTTTGGACTCTCCTTTTTCTCCACCAGGTGGCTTCTGTCTCTTTCCTCCCCCATCTATTCTCTATCCAACTCTGTGAATCTCTATGTGTTCCAGACGGTGGAGAACACCTAAGGAACTGGTTACTGGCAGGATTTGTCTCTCTCTTTTTCATTCCTCTCTCTTATCCTCCTGGCCACCTCTATCTACTTCCTCCCTCTCATCTTCCCTGTATAACTCCATAAATACCTCTGAGCGGTCCGGACTATGGAGCACACATAAGGAAGTGACTACTGGCTAGCTTGCTCTCTCCTCTTTTGATCTCACCGCATCTCATTCTAGTCACCTCTAACTACCCCCTCCCTCTTCTCTCCTGCATGTAACTTAGTGAACCTCTCTGGGTGTCCCTCAATGTGGAGAAACTTTTCATCTTTGACCTAGATGTTTTATCATCAGTGCTGTATAGATGGAGAAATCTAGAGGCTACTGTAAAAATAAAACTGAAAACCAGAAGCAGGAGGCTTAAGTCCAAAGCCTGAGAACATCAGAGAACTCCTGAATTCAGGGAACATTAAGCAATAGGAGCTCATCAAACGCCTCCATATCTACACTGAAACCAAGCTCCACCCAAGGGCCAACAAGTTCCAGAGCAAGACATATAGAATCAATATAGTGAAAATGAGTATACTACTCAAAGCAATTTACAAATTCAATGCAATCCCTAACAAGCTACCAGCGATATTTTTCACAGAACTAGAACAAATAATTTCAAGATTTGTATGGAAATACAAAAAAACTCGAATAGCCAAAGCAATCTTGAGAAAGAAGAATGGAACTGGAGGAATCAACTTGCCTGACTTCAGGCTCTACTACAAAGCCACAGTCATCAAGACAGTATGGTACTGGCACAAAGACAGACATATAGATCAATGGAACAAAATAGAAAGCCCAGAGATAAATCCACACACATATGGACACCTTATCTTTGACAAAGGATGCAAGAATATACAATGGAGTAAAGACAATCTCTTTAACAAGTGGTGCTGGGAAAACTGGTCAACCACTTGCAAAAGAATGAAACTAGATCACTTTCTAACACCGCACACAAAAATAAACTCAAAATGGATTAAAGATCTAAATGTAAGACCAGAAACTATAAAACCCCTAGAGGAGAACATAGGCAAAACACTCTCCGACATAAATCACAGCAGGATCCTCTATGATCCACCTCCTAGAATTCTGGAAATAAAAGCACAAATAAACAAATGGGATCTAATTAAAATTAAAAGCTTCTGCACAACAAAGGAAAATATAAGCAAGGTAAAAAGACAGCCTTCTGAATGGGAGAAAATAATAGCAAATGAAACAACTGACAAACAACTAATCTCAAAAATATACAAGCAACTTATGCAACTCAATTCCAGAAAAATAAACGACCCAATCAAAAAATGGGCCAAAGAACTAAATAGACATGTCTCCAAAGAAGACACACGGATGGCTAACAAACACATGAAAAGATGCTCAACATCACTCATTATTAGAGAAATGCAAATCAAAACCACAATGAGGTACCACTTCACACCAGTCAGAATGTCTGTGATTCAAAAATCTGCAAGCAATAAATCCTGGAGAGGATGTGGAGAAAAGGGAACCCTCTTACACTGTTGGTGGGAATGCAAACTAGTACAACCACTATGGAAAACAGTGTGGATATTCCTTTAAAAATTGCAAATAGAACTGCCTTATGACCCAGCAATCCCACTGCTAGGCATACACACCGAGGAAACCAGAATTGAAAGAGACACATGTACCCCAATGTTCATCGCAGCACTGTTTATAATAGCCAGGACATGGAAACAATCTAGATGTCCATCAGCAGATGAATGGATAAGAAAGCTGTGGTACATATACACAATGCAGTATTACTCAGCCGTTAAAAAGAATACATTTGAATCAGTTCTGATGAGATGGATGAAACTGGAGCCAATTATACAGAGTGAAGTAAGCCAGAAAGAAAAACACCAATACAGTATACTAACACATATATATGGAATTTAGAACGATGACAATGTTGACCCTGTATGCAAGACAGCAAAAAAGACACAGATGTGTATAGTGGCCTTTTGGACTCAGAGGGAGAGGGAGAGGGTGGGATGATTTGGGAGAATGGCATTGAAACATGTATACTATCATGTAAGAATCAAATCACCAGTCTATGTCCGATGCAGGATACAGGATGCTTGGGGCTGGTGCACTGGGATGACCCAGAGGGATGTTGTGGGGAGGGAGGTGGGAGGGGGGTTTATGTTTGGGAGCTCATGTACACCCGTGGTGGATTCATGTCAATGTATGGCAAAACCAATACAGTATTGTAAAGTAAAATAAAGTAAAAATAAAAATTAAAAAAAACAAGCAAACAAAAAAAAAGAACTGAACTGAACTGATGCTTCTACTTTTCAAAGAATGTTGTTTATTTGCTCATTTAAATATTTTAAATATTTAAAAATTTAAATATTATTTAATAGATGTCAGTCTTGTGCCAAAGCACATGCTGGACACTAGGAAAACGTGTGTATTTTAAAATAGGAAAACAGGCACAATCTCAGCAGTGTAGCTGAAAGGAGTCTAATAGGGGAGATAGATGATTAATCGATCGATTGCACTTTAGTATGTACTATGAAATCAGAATAAGATTCAGTTCAGTTCAGTTGCATAGTCATGGTTGACTCTTTGCTACTCAATGAGCCATGCATGCTAGGCCTCCCTGTCCATTACCAACTCTTGTATTTACCCAAACTCATGTCCATGAGCCTACCAGGCTCCTCCATCCATGGGATTTTCTAGGTTATGTGTAAAGACTTACCGAATGTGTCAGTTTAAAAACCATTTGTCACATGCATGATTAAAATTCACTTGATAATTTTGATGGATTATAAAGGGATGTTGGTGCTGTTGTTAGTTGCTAAATCATGTCTGGCTCTTTTTGACCCCATGAACTATAGCCCACCAGGCTCCTCTGTCCATTGGATTTCCAACATCAGTCCCTCCAATGAACACCCAGGACTGATCTCTTTTAGGATGGACTGGTTGGATCCCCTTGCAGTCCAAAGGAGTCTCAAGAGTCTTCTCCAACACCACAGTTCAAAAGCATCAATACTTCAGCGCTCAGCTTTCTTCACAGTCCAGCTCTCACATCCATACACGACCACTGGAAACAAACATAGCTTTGACTAGAGGGACCTTTGTTGACAAAGTAGTGTCTCTGTTTTTTAATATGTTGTCAAGATTGGTCATAACTTTCCTTCCAAGGTGTAAGCGTCTTTTAATTTAATGTGTGCAGTCACCATCTGCAGTGATTTTGGAGCCCCAAAAAATAAAGTCAGCCACTGTTCCCACTGTTTCTCCATATTTGCCATGAAGTGATGGGACTGGATGCCATGATCTTAGTTTTCTGAATGTTGAGGTTTAAGCCAATTTTTTCACTCTCTTTTTTCACTTTCATCATGAGGCTCTTTAGTTCTTTTTCACTTTTTGCCATAAGGGTGGTGTCATCTGCATATCTGAGGTGATTAATATTTCTCCTGCAGTCTTGATTCCAGCATGTGCTTCATCCAGCCCAGCGTTTCTCATGATGTATTCTGCATATAAGTTAAATAAGCAGGGTGACAATATACAACCTTGATGGACTCCTTTTCCTGTTTGGAACCAGTCTGTTGTTCCATGTTCAGTTCTAACTGTTGCTTCCTGACCTGCATACAGGTTTCTCAAGAGGCAGGTCAGGTGGTCTGGTATTCCCATCTCTTTCAGAATTTTCCACAGTTTATTGTGATCCACATAGTCAAAGGCTTTGGCATAGTCAATAAAGCAGAAATAGATGTTTTTCTGGAACTCTCTTACTTTTTTGGTGATTCAGTGTATGTTGGCAATTTGATCTGTGGTTCCTCTGCCATTATATAAGAACACTTAAAATAGAGACTTTATCTAGTTAAAGGACAAGATACATTTCCCTGAAAAAATGGCAATCAAACCAGCATCTGTAAGATGAATAGAAGGGTGGATTAATAAGTTTAAGTGAGAAAAGTCTGCAGAAGAAAGAATTCCAGGAAAAGGAAGTAAGTCGTATTTTTGTTAAGACTTAAGGTAGTTTACATCAAGGAAATGGTGATAGTATTATTAAGTGTAAAGTTAGTATTGTCCCACCACTCAGAGAATTAAAGGATTGGGAATAAAATCAATTATAAGGAAGAAAGAAGCAATCTTTTATTTGTATTATGTATATTTATTTAACCTTACTACAATATACACAAATTTTTCTTTTATAAATGTTTCTTTGATTACTGTGCAATGTAGTCATTTAAGTTATCTGGGAAAGTCCTATGTACATTACATTTTCACTATAAATTTTAAAATAATTTTCATGTTGCCATGTGAGTTACTTATACAAATACATTGACCTTTTGTCATATTTTTATGAATATTTTCCTTCTAGATTATAAGGCAAGATCTTGTCAACTTTTGATATACAAACATTTTACTTCATGCAGTCAAGTCTATCATACTGTTCCTCTATGCATTGTGACTTAGATGTCTTACTTACCATTTCCCTACTAATACTACATAAACAATCTTAACCTTTCTTGAATTTACTGTCAGAGACAGCTTTGTTTAACCTGCTAAAAGGCATTTACACTTTTCTGAAGGAGAAGGCAATGACACCCCACTCCAGTACTCTTGCCTGGAAAATCCCATGGATGGAGGAGCCTGGTGGGCTACAGTCCATGGGGTCACTAAGAGTCAGACATGACTGAAAGGCTTCACTTTCACTTTTCATTTTCATGCAATGGAGAAGGAAATGCCATCCATTCCACTGTTCTTGCCTGGAGAATCCCAGGGACAGGGGAGCCTGGTGGGCTGCCATCTATGGGGTGGCACAGAGTCAGACACGACTGAAGTGACTTAGCAGCAGTGAAGGAAATTTAATCTTTAGTTATATACTCTGCTGTTATTAACCACATGGTCTTTCTTATATTACGTATGGATATGTGGCTCAGTGGTAAAGTATTTGCCTGCCAATGCTTACCAATACAAGAAATGTAAGTTTGATCCTTGAACTGGGAAGATCCCCTCGAGAAGGAAATGGCGACCACTCCATTATTCTTGCCTGTAAAATCCCATGAATGGAGGAGCCTGGCAAGCTGCAGTCCATGGGTCGCTAGGAATTGGACACGACTGAGCGACTTCACTTTCACTTTTCACTTTCATGCACTGGAAAAGGAAATGACAACCCACTCCAGTGTTCTTGCTTGGAGAATCCCAGGGATGGGGGAGCCTGGTGGGCTGCTGTCTATGAGGTCGCACAGAGTCAGACATGACTGAAGCGACTTAGCAGCAGCAGCAGCAGGGTACTCTTTACACCATGTGTTGGCACATACTTCCATGCAGCCATCCACACACAATCTTGGAAGATGTGTGTGAACAGCCTATTAGGTTATGATAGAAAGAAACTAAGCTCCCTGCCAAGGTTCTTGGGTGCTATCTCAAGTCTGTCATCAATATTGCGAACTTCTAGGAGAGTTAGTCATTTGAACTCCTAACTAAAGATGAAACTATGTCTCACCTATATAGACATTAAATGATTTCTATTTTGCATTTACAATACTTGTCTCATGAGAATGTACCTATATTAAGACAAAATCCTATACTTGATAAACATGGTGAATGCTTTAAAATAATCATTCACATAAAAGTTTGATTAAAGCTATATGAGAGATATAAAGGAAGCACAGATGAGGAGTACCTGAATCAATCCATGAGAGCTAATAAAACCTTTAAAGAAGTGCTGATACCTTGGTCGAGGACTCCAAAAACAGCTAGAGACATTTTTGAAAAATAATGGAATGTGATATTTTTTTGCAAATATCCTATTATTAGAGATAAAGTACTGGGTTTTAGAACCCCCCCCCCCCAAAAAAAACCTTCTGAGTAGAGAAGGTATGCACGGTATGTGCAGAAGCTAGAGAGCTTTGGAGGTCTTTGTATAATAAGTATGTTGGCCACCAAATACTATGGAGAATCACTGAAGATTTTTACCTGCCAAGTCACATGATTAGAAGGGCAGAGACAACGTCACTTTCAAAAATGAAAAAAGGAGCACACAGCTAGAAGGTGTTAATGTCTTAGTCACCAAATTTGGAAATGTTGAAGAGCATCCAGGAAAATAAGGGCCTGACTGTTGAAGAATAAGGAAATGCACACTATAAATAGCAATGATGTAATAATTAGATTTAAGCAGAAGGCTGGCTTCTAAAATTGTTATGCAAATTCTGAAGCACTTATGGGAAAAAAAATAAACAGGTAAGGATATTCAGAAAGACTCTGAAAAAAATCACAAAAATTAAAAGATGTGGTAAAGATGAATGAATACATATATAAACCAAATGAACAAAAAGGAAAGACTAGGGATAACCCAAATGAATATGAAATCTTATATGTAAGAAAGGCATTATGTCAGATGGCTAATAAACATACTGAAAGATGCTCAGCATCACTCATTATTAGAGAAATGCAAATAAAACTGTGATGATTTATCACCTCACACTGGTCAGAATGGCCATCATCAAAAAGACTACAAACAATAAACGCTGAAGAGGATGTGGAGAAAAGGGAACCCTCTTGCACTGTTGGTAGAAATGTAAATGGAAGATGGTATGGAGATTTATTTTTTAAAAAACTAGGAATAAAACCATGGTATGACCCAGCAATCCCACTCCTAGGCATATACCCTGAGAAAACCAAAACTGAAAAAGACACGTACCCCAGTGTTCACTGCAGCACTGTTTACAATAGATAGATCAAGGAAGCAACCTAGATGTCCATCGACAGATGAATGGATGAAGAAGTTGTGGTACATATATACAACGGAATGTTAGTTCAGTTCAGTTCAGTCACTCTGTTGTATCCGACTCTTTGTGACCCCATGAAGTGCAGCAAACCAGGCCTCCCTGTCCATCAACAACTCCTGGAGTTCACTCAAACTCACGTCTATTGAGTTGGTGATGCCATCCAGCCATCTCATCCTCGGTCGTCCCTTTCTCCTACTGTCCCCAATCCCTTCCAGCATCAGAGTCTTTTCCAAGGAGTCAACTCATCACATGAGGTGGCCAAAGTACTGGAGTTTCAGCTTTAGCATCATTCCTTCCAAAGAAGACCAGGGCTGATCTCTTTCAGGAAGGACTGGTTGGATATCCTTGCAGTCCAAGGGACTCTCAAGAATCTTCTCCAACACTATACTTCAAAAGCATCAATACTTCGGCATTCAGCTTTCTTCACAGTCCAACTCTCACATCCATACATGACCACTGGAAAAACCATAGCCTTGACTAGATGGACCTTTGTTGACAAAGTAATGTTTCTGCTTTTTAATATGTTGTCAAGATTGGTCATAACTTTCCTTCCAAGAAGTAAGCCTCTTTTAATTTCATGGCTGCAGTGACCATCTGCTGTAATTTTGGAGCCCCCCCAAAATAAAGTCTGACACTGTTTTCACTGTTTCCCCATCTATTTCCAATGAAGTGATGGGACCAGATGCCATGATCTTAGTTTTCTGAATGTTGAGCCTTAAGCCAACTTTTTCAGTCTCCTCTTTCACTTTCATCAAGAGGCTTTTTAGTTCCTCTTCACTTTCTGCCATAAGGGTGGTGTCATCTGCATATCTGAGGTTATTGATATTTCTCCCAGCAATCTTGATTCCAGCTTGTGCTTCTTCCAGCCCAGCATTTCTCATGATGTACTCTGCATAGAAGTTAAATAAACAGGGTGACAGTATACAGCCTTGATGTACTCCTTTTCCTATTTGGACCCAGCCATAAAAAGGAACACATGTGAGTCAGTACTAATGAGATGGACGAGCCTAGGGCCTATTATACAGAGTGAAGTAAGTCAGAAAGAGAAAGACAAATACTATAGACTCTAGAAAGATGGTACTGAAGAGTTTATTTGCAGGGCAGCAATGGAGAAACAGACATAGAGAACAGACTTGTGGACACAGGGAGAGGGGAGGAGAGGGTGAGATGTATGGATAGAATAACTTGGAAACTTATATTACCATATGTAAAATAGATAGTCAATGGGAATTTTCTGTATGGCTCAGGAAACTCAAATAGGGGCTCTGTATCAACCTAGAGGGGTGAGATGGGGAGGGAGATGGGAAAGAGGTGCAAGAGGGAGGGGACATATGTATACCTATGGCTGATTCATGTTAAGATTTGGCAGAAAACAACAAAATTCTGTAAAGCAATTATCCTTCAATTAAAAAATTTAAAAAACACATTGTTAAAAAATTCAGTATCTCATATTAATAGAGTTATATGAATTTGTAAACTCTGTTGTTACCCAGTAGGGTAAAGAACTTAGATCCATATCTCAAGACATGTAAACCACAAATCAATAAAAGTTTAGAGTATAAAAAAATAAAACCATGCATGTGCTTGAGGGAAATATGAATGAATCATTTGATAACCTCACAGTAGGGAAGGATCATGACCCAAAACTTGAAAACCATAAATACATTTTAAAAAAGCAAAAAATAAAAAAAAGAAGCACTTTTGCATAGCAAAAATTATCACTGAAAGTTGAAAATAAAAAGAAAAAATAAGACTAAAAATGTTTATATCACAGAAAAAATATTACTATTTATATACAGCATATATATATACATAAATTCCCAAGAAATCAATAAGTAAAAGACCGATGGCTCATTATATAAAAGAACACAGTTTATACATAGTCCACAAGAAAATTATGTATATAAATTTTTCTTCAGCAGATGAAAAGGTGTTTAAGTTACCTACAAATAAGAGAAATGCAAAAAAATTCCCAAAAGTTGACCAAAAAATCTATTTGTAGGACAGTGGAGAAAAGATACTTTCATAACCTGCTGGCAAAAATGTGAAGATGAAACAGCTCCTCTGCAGGAAAATTTGGCAACATCTCTTGAAATTGCAACTGTATTATCCTTTGATTCTACAATCCCACTTTGGTGAATCTATTCTATAGATATATTTGAACATGGGCAAAATAACAGATGTATAAGTTTAATCATCTGGCATCTTTTTCAGTGGATCAACCTTGCATTTTCTAGAGTTTGAAAGCAAGCTAAAGTGTAAGAGCACAGCTACATTTTAAAATATTATGCAGCATTTAAAAAAGGAGGAAATACTCTCCATCTTGATAGTAGATAAGTTCTAGAATATATTCTTAAAGAAAAAGGTTTAGTACAGTATATGAGAAAAGAAGGAAGAGAATATATATTAATATTTCTTACAATTTACATAAAGAGACACTGGGAAACTTCATGGGAAACTAAAAATGGCTGTGTAGGGAGTAAGTGTGATAGAATAAACCAGATTAGAATAAGACTTATATACCTTCTTATATTGCTTTGATTTTTACATGAACTATCTATTCAGTGTATAAAATTAATCCACAGTAAAATATGGCCTAAATAAAAATACTATAACATATACATGTATAATGTTTAGCCTCCCCTGGTAGCTCAGTGGTAAAGAATCTGCCTCCCAATGCGTACCATTGGATCAATTGGGTTCAGTCTCGAGTCAGAAAGATCCCTGGAAAAGAAACTGGCAACCCACTCCAGAATTCTTGCCTGGGAAATCTCATGGACAGAGAAGCCCTGTGGGCTACAGTCCATGCAGGAGGTTGCAAAAGAGATACAACTTAGCAACTAAACAATGACAAATATAATGTTTACAGAATCTATAGACAACTGAAGCAAATAAACAATGTGTAACACAGAAAGAAGATCCATATCTTATTTTCTTAAGTATTTACCTTTGTAAGTGCTTCATGATGAAATAGCTTCAGATATTCACTACAATCATTAAATATTAAATGTAACTAGTTTCTTGAGCATGGATGGGTGGTAAAACATAATAACATATAACATAACAGTGGTAACATAGCTTTTGAGGTTGCCTGGGATATAAATTGAAAATACCTGTTCACCTTCTGCATGTCACTAATTTGAGGTTCCAGAAAATATAACCCACTTGCATATTATTAGTATAATAGAGATGGAAAGTGTCAGTAGTTGTGTGCTTTTATTAAAAATAGTGTTTAACTTTTATTGTTTCTCTGGGAAGTTTATTTTGGTTTATTTTTAAAAGCTTTATGAGAAGTGTAAAGCTCCATATAGAAAACCAACCAAGGCTAAAATCAATAGCATCATCAGTCACTTGCTACTTCTCAGGCCCTGTGTGTTCTGCTGTAGCATTCAAAGTGTTCCTGTGAGAAATGGGGCTTTAACCTTGGAAGTTAGAGCAATTGAATACTAAAATATATTTGACTACTTTAGAAGTCTTTCAAAAGCCTTTAAGATTCTTCTGATAACAAAACTATTTACTCATACAAACTTTAACTCTGAAATGAATGGAAATGACAGACGTAGATAGAAACCACAAGGAAAATGTATAGTCCAAAGTGCTAACCTATGAATCAGACAACCACAAAGCAACAAACAAGAAAAGCACCATGTCTGCGGTTTTTATGAGGGAGGGGTGATGGATGATTAAGAAACACATTCTACCTAATATTATCTCAGATTTGGGTGGTGAAAGGGATGAATGCTCAAAATAGAAGAGATTAAATTCTTCAAGTTATCAATATGACAGAGGAAGGAAGGAGGAGGTGGGAATTCTTTAGTACATATTCAAATGATTCATAGAGCTTTCTAGCACAAATAGAGCTGATTGTAGGAAAAAATCAAAGTTATAATCCAGTAGACTTGTTATCTTTCACTTGGCCTTCACATTATTGTTCTTTTTAAAATAAATCTTTTAAAAACCATGGGGTGGCAATATTAAGGACTTTGGCAAAAAAAAAAAAAATCAGTAATTTAGAGTTTAATTTGTCAGTAAGTAATGGACCAGCTGAAGGATTCTATAACAGCTGCATCTTGCTGTCTTATATAGGATAAGAGGTTCCAATCAGCAATTAGATTTGTCAGCATCAATTCCTCGGACAAAGGTTTTGTGGTTATTTTTTGCTTTTCTTTGCCAGTAAAGAATCAAACAGCAAAATTTCTTGGAAAATCATAAATAAATTAGTAGTTTTAAATCACTACTTCTATCATTTGCTTTTAATTTTTAACTGTTAATAGAAAAGAAGGTTTTTGTGTGTAGTCATTATGTGAGGATTTAAAATGAAATCAATAACACTCTACAATGACAGATAGAACTTCTGTCGTTTACAGTGAGAGAAAGCTGAGCACTCTTGGTGCACTCAATTTTAATTTAGTGGTTATAAAGAAATAATTTCAAAAGTTGATTTGAAAAGTACTCATTTATTTTTATGAAGTGATTGCAAAACTACATTGTTGGATTTTTTTTTTACAATTTAAGGCATCTGTAATTCATATTGAAACTAGAGAGAATAAATTGAACTGCACTCAGAGTAATTTTGTGTAAAACCTTCTCTATATAGACAATGCACTCCACCACATTTTTCATTCTCTCTGCCACTGAGCTCTGAATTTTGAGTTCATGCCATATATTACAATTAGTCTTTGTAGGTTTATTCATGTGTTTACTTGTTTATTGTCTCTCTGTATACACTAAGAGCTGCACTATGGCAGAGATCACTTACGCTTCCTTTATGACTGAGGATTTGGCATAGGGTAAGTGCTTAGGTTTTAGAAACTGAGAAGCAAAGGTGTTTTTTTTTTTTTTTTCTTCATTTTATTTTATTTTATTTTAGTTTTTTATTTTTTTAATTTCAAAATCTTTAATTCTTACATGCATTCCCAAACATGAACCCTCCTCCCACCTTCCTCCCCATAACATCTCTGTGGACCATCCCCATGCACCAGCCCCAAGCATGCTGTATCCTGCGTCAGACATAGATTGGCAATTCAATTCTGTTTGGAATCAAGCTGTGAGATCAAATAACTGATGTTTTTGAGATAAGATTCCTAAGAAGTTTTTGTCACCAGGATTTTTATTTCTCTGTTGCTTGACAATTTTAAGCACATTACTGCCCTTAGGGATTTTCACAGTAAATATATACACTTGCCTGGCACATGGAACAGGATATAGTACACCAAACCTAAGGAGTCTTTTCAGGGTCTCCAATACCTTTTCCAAGCTTATTATTTCTCAATGTCTAAGTTTATTATAGAATAATAACCACTAGAACATATGATAACTCTCATAACAATTATCATCCTGCCAACTCTACTTTTTTTGTTTGTTTTAGATTCTGAGATACCACTTGCCCAGGAAAAGTTACAAATGTATTTTCCTGCTGGAAAAATGTACTCCTTTTTAAAGTCTGATTGTTGTTAATATATAACCACTATTTTAAAACCCTGTATATACAACTTTCTAAAAACCATAGTTGTTACCATGGCTCTGTTGGCTTATTTTCAGCATTACACAGATGACTAAATGAAAGCTCTGAAAAGTTAAATACCTTGCCTGAATTTTTTTCAGCTGGTGCTTGATGGAGCTAACATTCAAAACCAGGTCATCAAATTGTGAACAAGTCTTATGCATTTAACCACTATCTTACTGCTATTTATAGCTCCAACAAATATCTCTGTTTTGTCTCTGCAATAGGTAAAGGTAATGGGCTTAGGAGTTGTACTATAACCCAGGGCTTAACAAGTAAGAGGGGTGAACTGACCTCATTTTGTGAAAAAGGTAGAGTGAAAGGCCACAAATGAGTATTTAGGGGAAAAAAAAAAAGTTGAAAAAAAAAAAAAGGATTCTCTCCTTGCCTTGTATGTTCATTCCCATTATATTCCTGACCTTAATGAAATTTATACCCAGAAAAGAGTATTCTTGATTCAAAATGAGAAGAGATATAATAGCCTTGGTGTCCTTTGGCCAACAATATGACACTGTGGACCCAGGGAAGTAACAGCCTCATTAAGCCTAATTACAATGAAATTCACAGACAAATAACTCTCTAACAAGGACTGTGGACATCCTTTCAATCAGTTCTTAAAACACTGAATGTTGGTTAACTACTGTCTAGGTGAAAGGATGTTTTACACAGGAAATTACCACTCAATTATTTAGCCCAATTGTAGGAGACTCCATTTTGACATGAGAGAGTCATTTCCTAGGCAGGTTGATAAGAAGTCTAGGGGTCCCCAAGGAGAAAGTGTTCTGGAATTCTCAAGGAGGAAAAAAGGACAAACATTTTTTTCCCTCTACATTCTTTAGGATTATGCATCCTGCCTGTTTTGCACTGGAGAAGGGAATGGCAAGCCACTTCAGTATTCTTGCCTTAAGAACCACATGAACAGTATGAAAAGGCAAAATGATAGGATACCAAAGAGGAACTCCCCAGGTCATTAGGTGCCCAATATGCTACTGGGTATCAGTGGAGAAATAATGCCAGAAAGAATGAAGGGATGGAGCCAAAGAAAAAACAACACCCAGTTGTGGATGTGACTGGTGATAGAAGCAAGATCCGATGCTGTAAAAAGCAATATTGCATAAGAACCTGGAATGTCAGGTCCATGATCAAGGCAAATTGGAAGTGGTCAAACAAGAGATGGCAAGGGTGAACGTCAACATTCTAGGAATCAGTGAACTAAAATGGACTGGAATGGGTGAATATAACTCAGATGACCATTATATCTACTACTGCTGGCAGGAATCCCTCAGAAGAAATGGAGTAGCCATCACGGTCAACAAAAGAGTCCGAAATGCAGTACTTGGATGCAGTCTCAAAAATGACAGAATGATCTCTGTTCGTCTCAAAGGCAAACCATTCAATATCACAGTTATCCAAGTCTATGCCCCAACCAGTAACGCTGAAGAAGCTGAAGTTGAACAGTTCTATGAAGACCTACAAGACCTTTTAGAACTAACACCAAAAAAAGATGTCCTTTTCATTATAGGGGACTGGAATGCTAAAGTAGGAAATCAAGAAACACCTGGAGTAACAGGCAAATTTGGCCTTGGAATATGGAATGAAGCAGGGCAAAGACTAGTAGAATTTTGCCAAGAAAATGCACTGGTCATAGAAAACACCCTCTTCCAACAACACAAGAGAAGACTCTACACATGGACATCACCAGATGGTCAACCCAAATTCAGATTGATTATATTCTTTGCAGCCAAAGATGGAGAAGCTCTATACAGACAACAAAAACAAGACCAGAAGCTGACTCTGGCTCAGATCATGAACTCCTTATTACAAAATTCAGACTTAAATTGAAGAAAGTAAGGAAAACCGCTAGACCATTCAGGTATGACCTAAATCAAATCCCTTATGATTATACAGTGGAAGTGAGAAATAGATTTAAGGGCCTAGATCTGATAGAGTGCCTGATGAACTCTGGAATGAGGTTTGTGACATTGTACAGGAGACAGGGATCAAGACCGTCCCCATGGAAAAGAAAGGCAATAAAGCAAAATGGCTGTCTGGGGAGGCCTTACAAATAGCTGTGAAAAGAAGAGAAGCAAAAAGCAAAGGAGAAAAGGAAAGATATAAGCATCTGAATGCAGAGTTCCAAAGAATAGCAAGAAGAGATAAGAAAGCCTTCTTCAGCGATCAATGCAAAGAAATAGAGGAAAACACCAGAAGGGGAAAGACTAGAGATTTCTTCAAGAAAATTAGAGATACCAAGGGAATATTTCATGCAAAGATGGGCTCGATAAAGGACAGAAATGGTCTGGACCTAACAGAAGCAGAAGATATTAAGAAGAGGTGGCCAGAATACACGGAAGAACTGTACAAAAAAGATCTTCACAACCAAAAAAATCACGATGGTGTGATCACTCATCTAGAGCCAGACATCCTGGAATGTGAAATCAAGTGGGCCTTAGAAAGCATCACTACAAACAAAGCTAGTGGAGGTGATGGAATTCCAGAGGAGCTATTTCAAATCCTGAAAGATGATGCTGTGAAAGTGCTGTACTTAATATGCCAGCAAGTTTGGAAAACTCAGCAGTGGCCACAGGACTGGAAAAGGTCAGTTTTCATTCCAATCCCAAAGAAAGGCAATGCCAAAGAATGCTCAAACTACCGCACAATTGCACTCATCTCACATGCTAGTAAAGTAATGCTCAAAACTCTCCAAGCCAGGTTTCAATAATATGTGAACCCTGAACTTCCTGATGTTCAAGTTGGTTTTAGAAAAGGCAGAGGAACCAGAGATCAAATTGCCAACATCCACTGGATCATAGAAAAAGCAAGAGTTCAAGAAAAACATCTATTTCTGCTTTATTGACTATGCCAAAGCCTTTGACTGTGTGGATCACAATCAACTGTGGACAATTCTGAAAGAGATAGGAATACCAGACCACCTAACCTGCCTCTTGAGAAACCTGTAGGCAGGTCAGGAAGCAACAGTTAGAACTGGACATGGAACAACTGACTGGTTCCAAATAGGAAAAAAAGTGCGTGAAGGCTGTATATTGTCACCCTGCTTATTTCACTTATATCCAGAGTATATCATGAGAAATGCTGGACTGGAAGAAACACACGCTGGAATCAAGACTGCTGGGAAAAATATCAATCACCTCAGATATGCAGATGATACCACCCTTATGTCAGAAAGTGAAGAGGAACCAAAAAGCCTCTTGATGAAAGTGAAAGTGGAGAGTGAAAAATTTGGCTTAAAGCTCAGCATTCAGAAAACGAAGATCATGGCATCTGGTCCCATCACTTCATGGGAAATAGATGGGCAAACAGTGGAAACAGTGTCATACTTTATTTATTTTTTTTTTTTTTGAGCTCCAAAATCACTGCAGATGGTGATTGCAGCCATGAAATTAAAAGACGCTTACTCCTTGGAAGAAATGTTATGACCAACTTAGATAGTGTGTTCAAAAGCAGAGATATATTTTGCCGACTAAGTTTCTTCTAGTCAAGGCTATGTTTTTTCCTGTGGTCATGTATGGATGTGAGAATTGGACTGTGAAGAAGGCTGAGTGCCAAAGAATTGATGCTTTTGAACTGTGGTGTTGGAGAAGACTCTTGAGAGTCCCTTGGACTGCAAGGAGATCCAACCAGTCCATTCTGAAGGAGATCCGCCCTGGGATTTCTTTGGAAGGAATGATGCTAAAGCTGAAACTCCAGTACTTTGGCCACCTCATGGAAAGAGATGACTCATTGGAAAAGACTCTGATGCTGGGAGGGATTGAGGGCAGGAGGAGAAGAAGATGACAGAGGATGAGATGGCTGGATGGCATCACGGACTGGATGGATGTGAGTCTGAGTGAACTCCGGGAGTTGGTGATGGACAGGGAGGTCTGGAGTGCTACGTTTCATGGGGTCACAAAGAGTCGGATAGGACTGAGCACTGAACTGAACTGAGCTATTACACAAAAGCTCTGAGCAATCAAGCCTCGTCTCTGGCCCCAAATTTAATTCATCTCCTCCAGAGGCCAAGAATCCCAGCATCTTTGCATGATTCAGCAACAACCTTTCAGTCACATGACCCTTTCTCTCTGCCAGTCTGTTTCATTTGGAATTCATATAATCAACCATTAGTGAGCCCCTGCTATATAGAAAGAACTAAGTAACTTTTACATAGCTTAAAGAAACAAAGATAAATATGTTGTTCTTAAATTATTTTAAATTATGGTTTAATAGGAAATGTGATTCATTTTCAGAGTAATAATTTGAATGCTACAGATGGAATCCACTCTCTCCTCTCCAAAATTTCTCTATCTCACCATCCTTGTCAATATCATTCTTGAAGTACAGTTAACAATTGCGTCTCAATTCCCCTCCCTCAAAGTACTTTTCCATATAATTGCTGTGTTTATATATGTGTATATTTATAATATACTTATTTTATGTACATAAGACCACAATTTAATAATGTTCTATATCTTACTTTATGTAATAACAATAAAACTTGAAATACTTCAAAAAAGTATGGAGAGAATAAAGTAAAAAAGAATAATGCAGTGCATGGGTATAGCAAAATTGCTTAATTGATTTCTATTGAAAGATATTTATGTCTTTTAGTTACTGCAACACTGAAGTGAATATTCCCATTTATATCTTTGTGCTTTCATCCAAAACTATCTATGTTGAATTTATGTTAATGGAATGGCTGGGTCAGAGAGTATCTGTGTTTTAATTCAAACAATTTAGTTATTACTAAGCTGTCTAACAAATAGATTTTGCCATTTAAGTTATTTATGTGCAAGGATGGTTGGCAAGCAACTATATAAATAGCTTTTTAATAATCAAAATAAAACATGCATCATTAAAAATATTTAATAATAAGAAAAGCTCACAATTTAAACAAACCTTTTGTTTTGTATACCCTGTGCTGTTCCAAAATAGGATTAAATTTTAACTCATTTCTGTTATATTCTTCTAGCTTTGATATTGTGATTTAGAGTATGAAATATTTATTTGGTCATTGTCTTGTTTCTGGCACAGAGCTATTAAAACCCTTGGAATTTCCTATGTGAAGAGAGAAGTAAAAGTGTCTTTTGTTTTGTTAATGAGGTGACTTTTGGATAACTCCTAAGAACGTGGGCTGGTTGCCAGAGGAGCCAACTCTATGTTTAGAAGGTTGAGTTGTAACTTTTAGTCCCATCCCTGATCTCTGGGGAGGAGATAAGGGGCCAGAGGTTGAACCAGTCACCACTGTCCAATGAGTTAATCAATCATGTATATGTAATGAACCCTCTTTATAAACATCTAAAATGAAGGGATTCAAAGCACTTCTGGGTTGGTGAACACTGGAAGGTACTGGGAGAGCAGCTTGCCTAGAGATGAGGAGGAAGCTCTGAGCCCTTGCCCCACACTTTGCCCCATATACCTCTCCCATCTGCTTGTCCCTGAGTTAAATCTTTCAAAATAAACCTGTAATCTAGTAAGTAAAATATTTCTCTGAATTCTGTCAGCTAGTCTAGCAAATTAATCAAACCCAAGGAGGAGGTCAAGAAGACTCTGATCTATAGCCAGTTGGTCAGAAGTACAGGTAATAAATATCCTGGGCTTTCAGTTGGCATCCTGAGTTATAGGGGGTCACTGGAAACTTCAAACTATTGTCAGTTGGTCAGAAGAACAGGTGACAGCTTAGGCTTGTGAGTGATGTCTGAAGTCGGGGTGGAGGTGCAACTGGAGTTAGAGGCAATATTGTAGGGTCAAACTCAACCTGTGAAATCTGATGATGTCTCTGGTATACAGTGTCAGAATTGAGTTGAATTCTTGGACACTATGTTTGTGTCTGACAACTGCTTGTAGGTAATGGGAAATCCCCCCCTCCCCAACCATGAATTGGAATTGGGACTTCCACATCTCTAAATTATGTTTTACTAAGACTATTGATTAATATATTTTAGATATTACAAAATCTGCACCTATTATGACAAATGGAAATTTGTCATACTTTCTTACATTCTTAGTCACTCATAGGATTGCCAGCTTCCTTCTCTTCAACATGGTTGTTCACCACAGTTACATATTGTAATATCATGTTCTTCAGTGATTTTATATAATATATAAACCTTATTTCTAATTTCATTAAATATATTTTCCTTTGGATACTCCTTTATTACGCTGAAAACATTTCCACCTTCTTAAGGAATGGGCCCATTCCCTTGTTGAATATTTTAATTCTTTCCAGTCTTGCTTATTTATTGTGAATAAAGTTCTGTAGAGGAGCAAAATTTGCCACCCCAAAGTGTTGCTGAAACCTGGCCTCTGTACACCACCAAATTGAATCACAGAGACAGTTTTGAGTGAAGTAGAAAAGAATAACTTTATTGCAGGGTACTAAACAAAGAGTCCAGGAAAGTGGAAGTGAAAATCGCTCAGTCGCCTGCAATACAGAAGACCCAGTTTTGACTCTTTGAGACCCCATGGACTGTAGCCCTCCAGGCTCCTCATTATTTTGTCTAATATATTTGATATTTTTTTTTCTATTATCTTTATCCCTTATTTTGGAACTCACATTTGTGATTTTGGACTTAAGAATTGATGCTCTCTCTGTTTATCAAAATGCATATCTTTACATCTTTTACTTTTCCCGAGAGTGACTCATATGAGGACAATAAAATTCTCTGTCTTGTTCCATTTTGTTCTATATTCCCTTATCACATTCTCAGTATAAACATAATTATTAAGAAAGAGAGTATATGTGATTCAAATGGCATGGGTTAGGAACTTGATAAGTTATTAGTTAAATTTGTGAACAAAGATATACATTCATATTTTAAAATCTTTTGTATTTTGCATGTTCATGAAATCCTGTTTGTCTTTAAAGTACTTCCTACGTAACATTTAAGCACATTCATCAAATGTCATGTGTGCTATATATGAGAGACTGAGACAAAGAAAACATGTATAATTAAATATATATACACATACAAGCCACTAAAGGACAATACCAATATGTATAATTTTCCTGTGCTTTGATTTGCATTCTTACTTTCCAAGTAAACAACAGCTAACCTGATAGACTGTACTATAAGCTCTTGCGTGTGTGTGTGCACGTTAGTCGCTCAGTTGTGTCCAACTCTGCAACCCCAGACTGCAGCTTGCCAGGCTCCTGTGTTCATGGAGTTCTCCAGGCAAGAATACTGGAGTGGGCTGCCATTCCCTTCTCCAGGGGATCTTCCCAACCCAGGGATCAAACCCCGATCTTCCACATTGCCAGCAGATTCTTTACTGTCTGAGACACTAGGGGAGCCCACTATAAGCTCTTAGCCAATAAGAATCATTACCCCATACTGAAATATTCTCCACCAACAAGTGCTTTACCATGCTATCTTATTTCAATGTATATGTAGTATGTATGTAGTTTATTCCATTGTATTCAGTATTAAATGTTTTAGCAAGGGTTTTGACCCATCAACACTGATAAAACACTTACAAAGAAACATAGGGAGACTACCATTCTATAATCTTAAATGCAAATTTTATAACATCTTCAGGTGGAGAAAAACTAGGAGGTACAAATTAGTAGCTAAATAGAGATTGTGGGAAAACATTTGACTTTATAAAGGCAACTATAAACTTCTATGAAATTTGAAAGGATGTCCAACACTTGTTTGAATAACAAATAGAATTCACTTTGGCTAGATCCCTAAAAGAACTTTTAAAATGGGAGAGCAATTGCCAATATATGAAGTCAGAAACACAGCTCCATAGTAATGCATATCTCTGGTATGTTAGTTCTTTCAGTACTGGTAGCTATTCTCCTTTTGCTATCCAGGATATATGTGAAAGAGTCCTGTTACAAAGTTGAAACATAATTAATATGTAGAAGCTATTATTGATGAAGTATAAACTTAGGCATCTGAATCTTGGCCTTACGGTAGGCAACATAGAGCTCTTTCATGATTTATATCACCCTATGTTAATTGGTGGCTCAGATGGTAAAGAATCTGCCTGTAATACAGGAGACCTAGGTTCAATCACTGGGTCAGGAAGATCCCTAGAGAAGGGAATAGTAATCCACACCAGTATACTTGCCTGGAGAATTCCATGGACAGATGAGCCTGGCAGGTTACAATTCAGTCCATCACAAAGAGTTGGACATAACTGAGCAACTAACACTATCACTGTATGTTAATTGTATTATGGATGTATGCCTGTGTGTGTGTCCACACTATATACTACATTTGTCTTTTTTCTACTATGGATAATATTCCATCAAGCAATTTAATAGAGAACTTAAGTATAAAGTTTGTGAATTGAGGTATCCATATCCTAGTGATCAAAATGGTATACTCTGATGTGCTTAAATAGTAGAACCATATAAAGACAGGGAATGAATAGGTTAGAATCTGGGATAAGTGCAAAGGGGCACTTACAATAATAGAATTCAATGTGATATCAGAAAACAGACTCCAGTGGCAAAAAGAAGAAAAAAGTAGAGAAATGAGCAGTTTATCTGAAGAGATGAGAAAATTAGCTAATGTTTTTAAAGCCTATGATTCACAGGAAATAAGAGACCAAAAACTGGAGACAGTATAGCAAACTAAGAAAGCAATGCCGTTAGAGAAAATGAAGTTTACAGAATTGGAAAGAAGTGAAAAAATGACTACTGACTAAAACTCACCAGGGAATACTTTTTTAAAAATGTGAACATACATAAACCAGCAGGACCAAATAAAATGGATCCCTGGGTGTTGAAGGAATTGACTAATAAACTACCCAGCACAACCACAATTGTAGCTACAAAGTCATGGAGCACTACAGAGAGCTAGAAAATTGGAAAACAACAAGAAATGTGGCATCATTTACTGCAAAGGGGGAAAGCATTGTTCTATCATGTACCTTCCAATGAGCTGAATGCCGACACTTTGAAAAACAAAATAGACTATTAGAGCTGCCCTACTTGAGTTCCTCCAGGCAAACATTTTAGTGTGCATGGTATATGGCTCAATTTGCAGGGGAGTAGTAAATTCCATAAATAACATTTGTTGAAAAGCATAACTGAGTCACAATCCACATAATCTGTTTGGCAAGTTCACTTATTTCTCTCACAAAACCACGTATAGGCTAGATAGCATAAATTATAAATATAATATTTAAACATTCTTGATATTCACAAGATAGGATAATTCACCCAGATTAAGACTAATTTGAAATGAGTTTTATTTTATTTTATTTCATCTTAGAGCTCCCATGGGCTTCTATGTTAGGCAGGGATGAATTTGAATCCCTGCTCCCCCAATTTATTTTTTAACCAGAGAAATTTATCAAATCTTTCTGAGTCATTGATTGTTCATCTACAATATCATCTTAATGTAAAGTCAATTTGTGTATTTATGTGTGATGTTTTTCATAAAGAAAATATAGCAATTACTGTGAAAATTAAATAGATAACATGAGAAAATAAGCTGATTGCATAGCACAGAACCTAGAAAAATGTCATGGGTTCAGTAAATCTAGTTCTATTCTCTTTTTCAACACAATAGCATCTTTCAACTCTCTTTAGTACAACAGTTGTTTTGAAGATAATTAAATGAATATATCTAGTTATCTATATTCATATTAGTTTGAAATTGGTGATCTGTAAAAGAAGCATTGATGCTTTTGAACTGTGGTGCTTGAGAAGACTCTTGAGAGTCCCTTGGACTGCAAGGAGATCCAACCAGTCCATTCTGAAGGAGATCAGTCCTGGGTGTTCTTTGGAAGGAATGATGCTGAAGCTGAAACTTCAGTACTTTGGCCACCTCATGCGAAGAGTTGACTCATTGGCAAAGACTCTGATGCTGGGAAGGATTGGGGGCAGGAGGAGAAGGGGACGACAGAGGATGAGATGGCTGGATGGCATCACCGACTCGATGGACCTGAGTTTGAGTGAACTCTGGGAGATGGTGATGGACAGGGAGGCCTAGCATGCTGCAGTTCATGGAGTCGCGAAGAGTCTGACATGACTGAGGGACTGAACTGAACTGAAAGGAAAACAAGTTTGACCTGTTGGTAAAATATTGCACAACTGAATAAGTTATTTGTTCACTTCTTCAATCTTCAGTGAAACTAAATTTCTAATTTTAGCTTTTGGATACTGTATACAACTGGACTTAGGAATTAATAGGAGAATATGGCATATGGTAATGGAGGACAAAAAATATGATGATGGGCAGTATTTATGCAAAATATAGTTAAAATAAATATTTGTTTGGCTTTTTTTATTCTCTGTAAAGTGTCAGCTATATAAATTTTTGCTTTCTATAATTTAAAATTATGGCAATTACTTCACAACATGGATTATCTACCGAGATCACTGAAATACAACTATTTATTGCAGTCCCAGAGATTTGTTTACTGTTTCCCTTTTTGTACAACTAACTTGAAATTTTCTTTCTCTTTAATTTTTATCATTTAGTATATCAGATAGTGGAGATAGAAAGGCTACATATCTAATTATTGTAAAATATATTATTTTTTGGTTTTGTACTTGAAAATAAAAATATTTCTATTTTTCTACAGAAATACTGGTTAATTGACTTGAATAAAATAGACTTCCAAAATTGCTTAAATACCCTCCCAACCAGTGGAAACTTCTTCCAATGTCCCACAGGCTATACAACGTTCTGAAAGTCAACCAATTGGTGGCAGCCACAATCCTATGACTGAGGCCAAAGGTCATTGAATCCCTAGGCACTCTTGCTTCTGGTTAGCCCACCAATTTCTGATATATGCATTTCCTAAAATCCATGTCTAAAATCAACAGTGTACTTTGATCAGAAACACTGTGTCTTACAAGCACAACTCTACATTGCTGAGTAAGATATATACAGTTTTATTTCAAATACTGAGTGGCAATTACTTCTTTCCACATACTTCAGTTCAGTTCAGATTCTCAGTTATGTCCAACTCTTTGTGGCCCCATGGACTACAGCAAGCCAGGCCTCCCTGTCCATCACCAACTCCCAGAGCTTGCTCAAACTCATGTCTATTGAGTCGGGGATGCCATCCAACCATCTCATCTTCTGTTGTACCCTACTCCTGCTGTCTTCAATCTTTCCCAGCATCAGGGTCTTTCCAGTGAGTCAGTTCTTCACAATAGGTGGCCAAATTATTAGAGCTTCAGCTTCACCATCAGTCCTTCCAATGAATATTCAGGACTGTTTTCCTTTAGGATTGACTGGTTTGATCTCCTTGCAGTCCAAGGGACTCTTGTAAATTTTCTCCAACACGACAGTTCAAAAGCATCAGTTCTTCAATGCTCAGATTTCTTTATGTTCCAACTCAAATCTATACATGACTACCGGAAAAACCATAGCTTTGACTAGATGGACCTTTGTTGGCAAAGTAATGACTCTGCTTTTTAATATGCTGTCTAGGTTGGTCATAACTTTTCTTCCAAGGAGCAAGAGTCATTTAATTTCATAGCTGCAGTCACCATCTGCAGTGATTTTGGAGCCCCCCAAAATAAAGATACTATTTCCATTGTTTCCTCATCTATTTGCCATGAAAGGATGGACCAGATGCTATGATCTTAGTTTTCTGAATGTTGAGTTTTAAGCCAGGTTTTTCACTCTCCTCTTACTTTCATCAAGAGGCTCTTTAGTTCCTCCTCACTGTCTGCCATAAAAGTGGTGTCATTTGCATATATGAGGTTATTAATATTTCTCCTAGCAATCTTGATTTCAGCTTGTGCTTCATCTGCCCTGCATTTTGCATGATGTGCTCTGCATATAAGTTAAATAAACAGGGTGACAATATACAGCCTTGATGTACTCCTTTCCCTATTCGGAAACAGTCTGGGGTTCCATGGCCAGTTCAGTGTCCATGTCCATGTTGCTTCTTGACCCCTGTACAGATTTCTCAGGAGGCAGGTAAGGTGGTCTGGTATTCCCATTGCTTGAAGAATTTTCCATTTTGTTTTGATCCTCAGTCAAAGGCTCTAGCATAGTCAATGAGGCATAAGTAGATGTTTTTGTCTTGTTTTTTCGATGATCCAATGGATGTTGACAATTTGATCTCTGGTTCCTTTGCCTTTTATAAATATATCTTGGACATCTGGAAGTTCTCAGTTCATGTACTGTTGAAGGCTAGCTTGGAGAATTTTGAGCATTACTTAGCTAGAGTGTGAGATGAGTGTAATTGTACAGTAGTTTGAACATTCTTTGGCCTTGTCTTTCTTTGGGATTGGAATGAAAATTGACCTTTTCCAGTTCTGTGGCCACTACTGTGTTTTCCAAATTTGCTGGCATATAGAGTTCAGCACTTTCACATACCTAAAGGACAATATTCAGAAAAGTTGAAATTATAGTTTAAGTCATTCATAAATAACCTGGCTATCTTTTGAGTCACTATTTTGCTATATGATATTCATATTAATAATTTCAGAGACTGAATCAAAAACTAGCTCTCTTGGCAATTTTATAATTTATGTTTTGCTTAAACCCCAAATAAATGATATATTACAGTCTATCTATGAATAAGCATTTACTTAAATTCAAACAAGATCTGTAACCCAAGAATTATACTTATTACTATACTAAAAGCTTTGTGAGATGAAATCTTCAGGTAAAGGAACAAGAAGTAGATTTGTTTAATAAAGAATTACATGTGGTTCTGGTGCCTTTTGGGTTTCATCTCCTAGCTGTACCAAGTATAAAGGCAAATACTAGCAATTAATCTCAACTTTGTAAGCTTTTCAGTAAGGTCTTCATTTCTCCCAGGATAATTATGAAATCATTAGTTGGCATTCAAACTACAGGATCCCTCAATCACTCTGATCTTCTCTTGCTAGTGAAAGAACTTTATTATTTGAGGAAAATAGCTTTATTTTGTTCAAAAGTCTGTGGTAACATCACCTGTGGGTGAGGCCTATCCTTCCCCTCATTTAAATTGCTAACTTGGCCTTTACAGTTGTTGGATAGCTCTCAGAGAATAACTATTATAAACTTAATCAGATAGTGAATCCAATTGTAGCTACTCTTTAAGATGTACTACCTTTACTGAAATAAATCATCTCTTTCCCCCATACTATGTTTCAGGGACCACCAAAAGCAGTTTGCTATCACCTGACCCAAACAAGATGAGGCCTTCAGTCTTGTCATAGAGTCAATTCCTCTTATCTATAGCATAATATAGTCTGCTGTTGCTGCTGCTGCTAAGTCACTTCAGTCGTGTCCTACTCTGTGCAACCCCATACACGGCAGCCCACCAGGCTCCCCCATCCCTGGGATTCTCCAGGCAAGAACACTGGAGTGGGTTGCCATTTCCTTCTCCAATGCACGAAAGTGAAAAGTGAAAATTGAAAAGGAAGTCGCTCAGTCATGTCCGACTCCTAGAGACCCCATGGACTGCAGCCTACCAGGCTCCTACGTCCATCGGATTTCCCAGGCAAGAGTACTGGGTGGGGTGCCATCACCTTCTCTGAATATAGTCTGCAAAGGTCTTAATGATTTTGCATGCATGCTAAGTCACTTCAGTCATGTCTGACTGTTTGCAACCCCATGGACTGCAACCTGCTAGGCTCTGTCAATGGGATTCTCCAGGCAAGAGTACTGGAATGACTTGACATGCCCTTCTTCCAGGGGATCTTCCCAAACCAGGTATAGAACCTGTATCTCCTGCAGCTCCTGCATTGCAGGCAAATCCTTTACTGCTGAGCCCTCAAGAAGCCCCTTAATGATTTTGCCATCCTATAAAAAATGACACTGGTCTTCTACCCTGAAATATTATACTGATTATATCTGATGAACAGGAAACAGAAAGTGTTTAAGATACCTTAATAAAATATGTAATGATTAGAAGATGAGTGAGAAACCGTACAAAAAGTTAGAGGACTCTCATCTCAGTGAAATTTCTACAGTCTCACACCATTGTCTCCCATCTAAAGGCTTAGTGGCCTAGAACATGAAAAGCTATAATGTTCATGATAAAAGACAAACAGCTGCTCCTAATACCTCCTATTATAGTAACTGGGAAAAAAAAAAAGAAAAAAAAAACGATAATTTTATTCTGGAAGAATTTGGAGACAACATGTATCATATTTGAGTTTACCATTGCAATATTTAGATCCACGAGTCAACTGGCTGCCAGTTTCAAGGGAAGACCAGAGCAAGAGGAGACTCTGCAGTAAATTCAGGCTGCACTTCAAGCCACTCTACTGCTTGGGCCTTATGATCAAGTTTGGCCAATCATATTTGAAGTGTCCTTGGTGAAAAAGAATAGTATATTGTGCTTGCACAATAAGAGAATAATAACACAGTTCTCTATGTGTAAAAACAGATTGGGCAGGTCCAGATAGAATAACTAATATGCATAGAAGTTAGATAGGACACTTTTTGATATCAACTCTTTTGGTATTATCTTATACCGTTCAATCTGTGTCCCTGAGTTTTGGGGATATATGATGTTACTTAAGACTAATTGACAGAAGAGGAAAAAAAAAAAAACCTACTCAAGCCTGGTTAGGAGATGTCTGTAATATGACAGAAATATTACCAAAAAATGGTAATAGGACACTGGAGCCCCACTCAGAGATAATCCTTACTTAAGAAGAATGGTAAAATTTCCTCCCAATAGGAAAAATTTCAAACAGTACACTTGGTCGTCCACTTTGTCTAATTAAGAGATAGCTAGAAGCGTCAATCTACACTCTAATTCATGGGGAGATACTAACTGGTTCACTGGATGGTCAAAAACAGGAGAGAAGGAAAAAAAAAAACAGGATTGAAAAATTAGTGATGAAGAAGTACTGGGGAGAGGTATGAGTGAACCTCTCAGAATGGGCACAGACTGTGAAGATGCTTGAATTTCATGGTAATATTCAGCTAAGAATATCACCTGTAGGGTGGGCTCCTCATAATCTGTTGGACAAAATAGCACACTCTGTTGGATGTCAGCCAGACTATTTCCCCTGTCATCCCACTGTTTAATCAGTAATCCTCTGAACAAAGAGCTACATTGTCATAATTAGAGGCTATGCATGGGCAAACAATAGTGTATCTTCTTTTATCAACAATGGCCTGGATAATGATAGTGCTGGTGTCTAATTTTCCAATAGTTGAGATGAACATTGAGCCCTAAATTTGTCATCATTGCCTGGATGTGAAAGCTGTCACCTTGCGGTAGTTTGTCAAGCATTAGATTTATTTCATCATGGATTGGGAAGATAATTTTTCTTACTGAAATAAATTCATGTTCTAGATAAGGATTTTCCTTCCCTATCTATAAGTTGTCTAGCAACACTACCTTCCAAAATCTCAGAAAATGCCTTGTGAACCATGGTAGCATTCCAAATAGCATTGCTTCTGATTGGGAATCTTATTTTATCAAATAAGATATAACGATGGGCTAGTGCCACTAGAGCTAACATTAAAACAAGCTGGGTTGCTTGAAAGCAGTTGAACTCACTGAAAAGTGAAATGGCTTGCTGACGTCTACTTTGTAGTATCAACTGCCAAATTACACCCTAAAGAAGAGGGTTCTGTCTTACAGGACCCAGTATGTACTTTGACTCAAAGACCATTGTGTGTATTGGTCACTCAATCATTTCTGACTCTTTGTGAGGCCATGAATTTAGCCTGCCAGGCTACTGTGTCCATGCAATTCTCTAGGCAAGAATACTTGAGTGGGTTGCCATGCCCTGTTCCAGGGGATCTTCCCAACTGATGGATCAAACCTGGGTCTCCTGCTTTGGAGTCAAATTCTTTACCATCTGAGTCACCTGAGAAACCCAATGCCATGCTCTCTCCCCATAGCCAGAGTGGTCTGGGAGTGATGAAGTGGGAGTGGCTCTTCTCACTATTATACTCAGTAGCACAATATCAAAATATTTATTTTCTCTAATGGAAATCTTAAATCTTACTGGTTTGGAGGTCTCACTTCCAAAGGAAGAAACATTTTAACCATTGGACATAGGAATGGCTTCATTGTAGTAGGACATTTGACTGATACCTAACCATTTTAGATACTTGTGTGGCTAAAACCACAGGCTGGACTGAGGGTTTCTTTGTTGGCTGAAGAGGTTGTTCCCAATTACAAAGGGAAAATCAGATTGCTGCTCTATAATGATGACAAGGAAAACATTGTATGCAGTCTAGATAATTCACTAGGGTGAATTCACTAGTAAAGGTTAAGAGAAAACCACAACTGAAAAAAAGAAAGATAACAATTAAAAATTCAGATACTTTAGGAATAAAATTTTGAGTCATTTGATGATTAAAAACAATGCACAACATGAAAGTTGTGAGTTAAGTTTCCTTTGGGGCAAAGGAAAGAGGATGATAGCCTAGGAGACAGCCTCTCAGAAAGCTCTGAGGAACTGCTCTGAAGAGGTGGGGGAGAAGGTCAGTATTATATACGGTTTTAGTGAAGGAGCTACATGGAGTCAAGCACCCATTTTAGCAGAGGCTTGCTGCAGGTCACGAGAAGCAGATGTCTGCATTAATGATTCCAATGCTTTTCTAGATATGAGAAGATGCAAGAAATTTGGCTCATAAAATCTTCTCCTGAAAATATCTATATAAAGGTCTGTTCTATCAGTTTTCCCCAGAGCACAGAGTAACTCATTCCTGCTCTCCATCCGAACTTTTTCAGGCTGTGTTGAAGGTCACGACTGCAGTGGCTAGTGACTTTATTCTTATAGAAACAGATGGCAAGTGCTAATCTTTAGTTGGCACATTCAACCAGGTAAAGAACTTTAACTGAGACCCTGGATAGGGTTGAGGAGAATAGGAAATGGGTAGTAGGGAAAGGAATCTCTAAATAGCAGCTGTTCTCTTTTAACCAATTAAAAAAATGGGGACTCCAATAGCTTTGCATTTCTGTTCTTTACTTATGTATGTGCTTATTTGTATATGCTTTTTTACCTTCAGATGTCTATTGTAATTCTAAAGAAAACTGTTGACCATTTGCTTTGCAATTTAACATAGATAACAGAATATTTAGTGGTACTGTAACTAAAGTTGTAGATATAGTAACTGTTGGGATTATGAATTTGGGGGAAAGTTTAAGAACTTCTTCACTTGTGCAAAAGGTAGCTGTATCTTGTTGGAAAACTGAGAATGGTTTTGTTGTTATAAGGAAGTTCAAATGCAGTAGAAGGGTACATATGAAAGTAAGTAGCCAAGGGATGGACTATAACATTATATATATATATATATATATATATATATATATCCTTTAGGTATGAAATTCCCTCTTCTTTTTTAAACTTTTTATTTTGTATTGGAGTATAGCCAATGAACAATGTTTTAGTAGTTTCAGGTGAACAGTGAAGGGACTCAGCCATACATACACATGTATCCATATTCTCTCCCAAACACTCCTCCCTTTCAGATTGGCACATATCGTTCTGCTTATAATACTGGAATATTTCTCCTGTCCATTGGATTAAAGTTAACTTTTGTTCGAGCTCCTGAAAGCAATGAGCTTTCAATGGGCCTGGAAGAAAAAGGGTGTCTTCTTTTTGTTACCTGTGTGGGCTCTCTCTTAACTTACTATGTTTGGCAAGTCAACAGTGTATGGCAGTCCCGCATGACAGCTTTCACCAGCTTTCTAGATCATAGTATCTTAATGCACAGTGAGTTGTAAGTTCTCTGTACTGCCTCTTTGTTGACAGCTTTTGACTGCAACCTGAAGTATGATTCCACAACACATCTCCCCATGTATGGAATCCCTCACTGCCCCAAAAGGTAGATTCCATCCCAGAAAGTTCCTCAAGCACAAATCCTTCATAGAATTTCTTCCCATTCTGTTGGCTATAACTTTACTTCCTCTAGTAAGGTCTAGGTGCCAACCTTCAGATTTGCTGTTTTGCTGGGTGTTCTGTTTTAGTCTTAGGGGCAGTGGCTGCTTCCCACATCTATTCTTCACGTATTCTTTAGTGTTGTCTTTATAATTTGGTAGCTAATTCCCTATTATGCTAACCCCCTATTGTAGTTCTTAATTCTTTAATTATTAAACATTCAAACTTACCATGTAGTTTGTCTCCTGATTATATTCTGAGAAATTCACCTGGTAATTTATTGATTGCCAGATGCTGTAAGCCAAAATTTTAGAGATTTGAAATGATATTATTTTCCTTCAAAGTGTTATTAATGTGTTCTCCAGGAAGACTTCTAGTATAGGAAGTTGTCATACAATAAACAGGCAAAAAAATATATAACAAAATGTCAGATAGTGCTAAGCGGTAGGGGAAAAGTTAAGTAGGGTAAGGAGATATAAAAAATAGAGTGAGACTCTTTCAATAGGCTAATTAAGGAATACTTCTCCCAAGGTGTGTCAAAGAGCAGATTCTTGAATGATGGAGTCTTAAAGGTCCCGAAAAAAAAGAACAGCAAATGAAAAAGCCCTAGAGAAGAAGGCATACAGAAAACAAAGGAGATAGATATAGACAATAAGATCAGAAAAGCGAGTGAGCCCCCAATCACACAGGATATATTAGGCCATATTGAAACCTCTTTAACTATCTTAGGTTCCTGCCAGCCTCTCTATAGTGACTTTTCTGTTTTGTTTTGCTTTTTGTAATGTAAAATTGATATACAATCAGATGTAGCATTTTGGATGTGATTAGTGCTAAGCCCTCAAGTATTAAAAACGTACAGTGAAACATGCAGTACCAAAAAACAGACAGTGAAACTGCTATCACGGCTGTCTTCCCCTGACATCAGAGCCTAAAATAAAGACTTGGGAGCAGGTAGTTTATTTAAGCAGGTGATATCTGGCAGCAGGAGTGAGAGAATTGGAGAACAAAGCAAGGAAGAAATAAGAGAAAGCAAAATATCGTTATAGAGCTAGTTACATATTTGGACAACTGGGATTCAATCCCACTGGGGAACCACTGTTAATTTCTCAAAAGGCTGAGGCCTTTTTAACCCGAGTGCCTCACAATTTCCTACTCCCTTCACCTGCCCATACCCCCACTGTAGTAAATCTCCTGTCTCGATTACCCTGCATGAATATGAGCAAGATCTTATGGTTTGGTACAAAACTGAAACATGGGGTCATGTTACTGTAAAGTTGGTGAAATGTGCTAGTGAAACTTGTGCAGGTAGCTGATAGGGAGTTCTAAGCATTTGACTGAGCTACTTAAAATTCACTACTGCCTGTGGTTTGGAGTTACCTGGTAGTAGTTTTCTGCTTTGAATTAAATACCAATGGGATGATTCTGGCTGAGATTTAAAGGAGAGTTGTATCAACCTTTTTGAAATCTTCTTGAAACTTGTTGCTTTGCAAATATTAGCTTCATGTAGAGATAAAACCTAAAGAATACTAAAGACGAGGAAATCCACTCTCTGCTCTGTTTGCTGAGTCTGGATTGCATGCTGTTTACCTTCCTGGTCTTACCTTCCCTCCCTCTCCACACTGTGTCCACACCATCCTCAACCCAATAGCAGAAGATATTTAGAAATATTGTTGCATGGAGAATTCCAGCCAAACCAATTACATCCAAATGTGTACTTTTATAATGTTATTCTAGAGTTCTACTGTAAGTTGCATTGAAATCTCTATAAAATTACTTTCAAAATTGAGAACAGTAAACATTTATTTAATAATCTATCATCACTGTTAAGTTCAACTGCTATTATTTCTTAATGCTATTTGATGATTATATTAATAGTATATAATATCTGGCCTCAGTTTTTTTTTAATTAAAAAGCATTACATTTTATTTTCAAATGTATAATTTTTGTCTTTTCCTTTTCCATCAAGTTTTAGTCTTTCTTTTTGTTGTTCAAGCTACATTCATTATTATAAGACCCTTCTGTTTGCACTTGCCAAGTTTTTTAAGGTTGAGAAGCTGAAGAACAATAAATAGTACATTTTCTATCAATCTAAATAAAAGCAATTTGACAGATATCTTAGGTACTCAGTAGCCTATTTCTCTTTTGTTGATTTATTGGTATTGTTCCCTCTTCCAAGTCATTTGGTTTATTTGTTAATCAGAAATCTTGAGAAAAATAAGACCTAGATAAATTCCTTTGGTTCAGGCTTTAATCATTATCCTGTTTTTTGTTTGGTTTGGTTTTATATTAAAACTGTTACATAATTGTGCATGCATTAATTCAGTTTTTGGTGTTTTCTCTTCCAAACACTGTCATCCTCCAAGAACACATACACTCACATACAATTGTCTCCTGTAATTAATGTGTGTATGGATATAATTCTATTTCAGGTTAAACAAGCATTATCAAAGATATTTACCAAAAATATGTGTATCCATTGTTTCATATTAAAATTATTTTTCCCAGGGAAATAATAATATCCTATTATCAGATAAACAAAAATAAAGTTTTCTGTAATTTAGATACAAGTAGGCTAACACTAGCACCTCACATTAATAAGACATATAACTGCCTTTATTACTGTCTTTAATATTGTGTATGCCTGTGTACATGCTAAGTCACTTCAACTGTGTCCAAATCTTTGCTACCCTGTGGACCATAACCCACCAGGTTCCTCTGTCCATGGGATTCCTCTGGCAAGAATACTGAAGTGGGTTGCTGTGCTCTCCTCCAGGGTATCTTCCTGACCCAGGGGTCAAACCTGTGTCTCTTATGTCTCATGCACTGACAGACAGGCTCTTTACCACTAGTGCCACCTGGGAAGCAAAATATTGTGTATAAATATATTTATTATATGCATAATATACTTGTATCACTGCCTTTGTTTTCCACAAACTGAGAAGCAGAGGTTTAGAGAAGCTAATAATTTTACTCAGGTTCACATATTTATTAAGTGACTGGCATAGCTAAGGATTGAATGCATTTCTAACCAAAGTTACATTTGTAAATTTACTTAATCAGTTCAGTTCAGTTCTGTCGCTCAGTCATGTCCGACTCTTTGCGACCCCATGAACCGCAGCACACCAGGCCTCCCTGTCCATCACCAACTCCCAGAGTTCACTCAGACTCACATCCACCGAGTCAGTGTTGCCATAGAACTCTGTATCTGCACAGTCATTGATTCTTTTTTTTCTTTAACACTTGTAGCCTTTTTCCTTGACTCCCCAAAATAAGTTATCATGAAAGTATGAAGCATTGTCTTTTTACAATAATGTATAAAATATGAATGCTTTCACTTGCAGAGGATTTATTTTCTTTTTGCACACTTCCATTCATTATGTCTTTTAGTTATAACAGATATACAATATCTGATTTCTTACTTCAATAAATTCTGTTTCCAAGTACCAAGATAGTTCATGAAGAAAATTAAAAAAAAATAATGACTGTGGGATTAGGTTTCTAACAAGGAAAAAGCTACATCCACTTCTTTATTCTCATGATGACAAACAAAAATTAAAACATAAACACTTTTCTTGCTAATGTAAAACAAAACAGAAACAAAGTCTTTGGTCTAACTTCATTTTAATTCCTTTGAAACTCCTCTGCATGTACTGAAAATGCATAAAAGCAGAACTGGCAACTACAGGATTAACTGACTCCAAAAAACACACCTCAGGATCTATTTAAGGTTATAATTTTTAAAATAAATATATGCAAATTTAAAAATGTTTGAGAAGATACATAACTTTAAAATATTCTTATGAAGGGTATATGATCAAAAACTTTAAAGGTAACTGCCCTTCAATAACATGCGTTGATTTTTCCTGCCCACTAAAAGCAGAATTAAAGATCTATGACTAATTTCTGTTCTCCATTAGCAAAATCCCTTATTTTAAATAAGAGACCAAAATAAGTAACAAATATAAATATACCTTTCTTAAATCATCATTTGATAAAAAATAATTTGTGCTTGAGTAATAGAAAGGTTGTTATTGGAAATACCTATACATGTACAATTTCTACCTTTAATAAACAAGTCAAAGTGATAGAGAAATTAGCCTAGGTTGCAACAGAGAATTGCAGACAAAGAATTAAGAATTCTGTGGATCCCTTCTCCTAGTACAGGGCAAGAATTACTGGTAAAGTCCTTGTTTGCATTTTCTAGGAACATTGGTTCAGAGATAACTTCTTACTTCTCAGCAGTCCCTGGTGTTCTAGAGTTTCCTTCCATGTTTGTTTCATTTATTATGAAATACTTGAAATGCACAAAACACACAAAGAATAACAATAAATTCCCATGTGTCTGTGACCAGGTTTAAGAAACATTGACATTGTGCTGTATTTGTATTTTTTTTTTGCATTTTATTTTATTTTATTTTTTATTTTTACTTTATTTTACTTTGCAATACTGTATTGGTTTTGCCATACATTGACATGAATCCACCACGGGTATGCATGCGTTTGTATTTGTATTTTATTTTTTCAGAAATGAAAGATTTACCAGTATAATTTATATCTACTTTATCTTCCTGACCAAGCATTCCTTTCCCTTTCTCCCCAGATAGAGTCAGTGCCTATTTACATATTTATACTTTTACAGCATATGTATATTGCATCAACCTATACAATATACAGTATTTTGGAAATTTTAAGCTTTGTATAAATTGCATTATACTGTGCTGTCTCTTCCCCCTTGTAATAAGTATGCATTTAAGCAGTGTTGCTTTAGAACTGATTAGCTCCAGTTTAGTTATTTTATCTTCAGAATATTATTCCATTTTATGAATTATAAACCAAAATTTTATTTTCTCATCCTTTTTTATAGATATTTAAGTCCCCTCCCTTCATGTTTCTTTGTTTATTGACTAGTTTTGGTATCACAAATTATGTTGTAACAATAGTGCAACATAAAAACAAATAGTGCAAATAAAAACAAATTCAAACTTAGAAGTTTTATTCATAAGAAAAGCAATTGCCATAGGAATAACACTCCAGTCTCAGAATTCTGCAAGCCTCTTAATCAAATTTAAAAAAGTATTTGATAGAGTAAACATGAAGAAAACAGACATGAGCAGAATCTTTAGAGGGGAAGGTAGGCATGCATGGAGAAGTGACCAGTAGGATCTGACAAGAAAACAGCCTCCCTATGATCAGTTGAATATTCACTGGAAGGACTGATCTGAAGCTGAAGTTCCAGTACTTTGGCCATCTGATGCTAAAAGTCAACTCATTGGAAAGTACCCTGATGCTAGGAAAGATTGAGGGCAGGAGGAGAAGGGGGAGATTGAGGATGAGAAGGTTGAATGGTATCATTGACACAATGGATGTGAGTCTGAGCCAACTCTGGGAGATAGTGAAGGACAGGGAAGCCTGGTGTGCTGCAGTCCATGGAGTTGCAAAGAGTCAGACATGACTTAGTAACTGAAAAACATGGTCAATTGACTACCAGAAGAAGCTGATAACGTGAGCCAGTTCTGTGTTTCTGGTGCTTGCATGTGCGTAGAGCACATGGTGGTGAGGGTCCTATAGGAAGGAGACAAGACTGACTAAAATTTAGTAAAGACAAAGCTGAGGATAAGAGATGGCCAATTGTGAACAGTTGATAATCTTCCCTGCTGTTTAAGAGACAAAATCTGTGCTTAGATACTATTAGAAATGGAGTAAGAGTCATTGTATGGTTAAGATTTGTTCAAATAGTGTTTTGGGGTGAGATAACCTTCATCCCTGAAAGACTAGCAGTATGTTACAGTAAGTGTGCTGTCAGACTGACAACTGTTGGAGGGCCTTAGAAATCAAGCAGTTAGCAAAAAAAAAAAAAAGTATATATATCTAGGAAGAGAATTTTTAAAATAATTACTAAAGATTGAACAAGTGAATATAATGAGAATATAAGGTTTAGAAGGAGCCAGTTATAAAGATTCCAAGATGTTGGTCTTAAAGGATCTTCATTTGCATAGTAGAATGAAGACAGCAATGAAAATCTGGGAATTTCCCAATTTACTGTCTGAATATTTTTGGTGATGACATATATATCAGAGGATTCTAGAAACATGAACAGGCGTCTTCTTCCAAGCACTGTGCATGTGCCTCTTTAGAAAGCCAGAGTCATGCACAGGTAATTGTGAAGGATCTCTAAGTGCAGTTCTGAGGTTCTTTGCCAATGATGCTGAAAGTTCTGGCAATGTTATCCACAGTCACGGATATTTTCTGGGATAGACAAAGGAAGATGCAAGAGTTTTGTCAAATTTCCCAAGTGTCCCACTCAACAACAGCTTTAGTCGCAAATGTTGTTCATACATGATCTACTGCAGTGAAGTGAGTTCGCTCAGTCGTGTCTGACTCTTTGCAACCCTGTGGACTGTAGCTCACCAAGCTCCTCCGTCCATGGGATTCTCCAGGCAAGAATACTGGAGTGGGTTGCCATTTCCTTCTCCAGGGGAATCTTCCCAACCCAGGGATTGAACCCAGGTCTCCTGCATTGTTGGCAGATGCTTTAACCTCTGAGCCACCACAGACGCTCAAGTCTTAATGTTTTACTCTTAATCTTCTAACCTCTTCTTCTAAAGTTTCTTAAGAACACTCATAGGGTTGCTATTATATGCCTACGTTTGTAGTTGTAACATGTTAGTACAGACCTTTGAGCTTGTCTCACGCTTAGTAGCCCAGTTGTGCCCAACTATTTGCGACCACATGGACAGTAGCTCGCCAGGCTCTGTCCACCGGATTCCTCAGGCAAGAATACTAGAGTGGGTGACTGTTCCCTTCTTAGGGGATCTTCCCAACCCAGAGATCTAGCCCAGCTCTCCTGCATTACAGGTGGATTCTTTACTGTCTGGGACACCAGAGAAGCCCTTGGGTTCATCTAAAGGCCTGGAAATTTAGAGGTAATAGAAAAAAATAAATAGAAAATTAGGAAGTAGAGAAAAATTTAGAGGTTAAGATGAGAAAAACAGTCTGGTTCAAAATTTAATAAGCACTATTTATATTTGCTAGTTAACAGGATCCAGTTCAGTTAGTAGGCATTTCAGTACAGATCAGTTCAGTCACTCAGTCATATCTGACTCTTTGCGACCCCATGGCCTGCAGCATGCCGGGCTTCTGTGTCCATCACCAACTCCAGCCATTTACTCAAACTCATGTCCATTGAGTTGGTGATGCCACCCAACCATCTCATCCTCTGTTATCCCCTTCTCCTTCCTTCTTCAATATTTTCCAGTATTATGATCTCTTCAAATGAGTCAGCTCTTCGCATCAGGTGGCCAAAGTATTGGACTTTCAGTTTCAACATCAGTCCCTCCAATGAATACTCAGGACTGATCTCCTTTAGGATGGACTAGTTGGATCTCCTTGCTGGCCAAGGGACTCTCAAGAGTCTTCTCCTACACCACAATTCAAAAGCATCAATTGTTTGGTGCTCAGCCTATTTACAGTCCAACTCTCACATCCATGGCCTTCCCTGGTGGCTCAGAAGGTAAAGCGTCTGCCTATAGTGCGGGAGACCTGGTTTCGATCCCTGGGTTGGGAAGATCCCCTGGAGAAGGAACTGGCATCCTTTCAAATGTCACATCCATACATGACTACTGGAAAAACCATAGCCTTGACTAGACACACCTTTGTTGGCAGAGTAATGCCTCTGCTTTTTAATATGCTGTCTAGGTTGGTCATAACCTTCCTTTCAATCAGTAAGAATCTTTTAATTTCATGGCTGCAGTCACTATCTTCATTGATTTTGGAGCCCTCCAAAACAAACTCTCTCACTATTTCTATAGTTTCCCCATCGATTTGCCATGAAGTGATGGGACCGGATGCCATGATCTTAGTTTTCTGAATGTTGAGTTTTAAGCCAACTTTTTCATTCTCCTCTTTCACTTTCATCAAGAGGCTCCTTAATTCTTCTTCACTTTCTGTCATAAGGGTGGTGTCATCTGCATATTTGAGGTTATTGATATTCTCTCCTGGCAGTCTTGATTCTAGCATGTGCTTCATCCAGCCCAGTGTTTCTCATGATGTACTCTGCATAGAAGTTAAATAAACAGGGTGACAGTATACAGCCTTGATGCCCTCCTTTTCCTATTTGGAACCAGTCTGGTGTTCCATGTCCAGTCCTAACTGTTGCTTCCTGACCTGCATATAGGTTTCTCAAGAGGCAGGTCAGGTGATCTGGTATTCCCATCTCTTTCAGAATTTTCCACAGTTTCTTGTGATCCACATAGTCAAAGGCTTTGGCATAGTCAATAAAGCAGAAATAGATGTTTTCCCTGGAACTCTCTTGCATTTTTTATGATCCAGCAGAAGTTGGCAATTTGATCTCTGGTTCCTTTGCCTTTTCTAAAACCAGCTTGAACATCTGGAAGTACATGGTTCATGCATTGTTGAAGCCTGGTTTGGAGAATTTTGAGCATTACTTTACTAGAGTGTGAGATGAGTGCAATTGTGTTGTAGTTTGAGTATTCTTTGGCATTGCCTTTCCGAGGGATTGGAATGAAAACTGATCATTTCCAGTCCTGTGGCCACTGCTGTGTTTTCCAAATTTGCTGGCATATTGAATGCAGCACTTTCACAGGATTTGATATAGTTCAACTGGGATTCCATCACCTCCACTAGCTTTGTTCATAGTGATGCTTTCTAAGGCCCACTTGACTTCACATTCCAGGATGTCTGGCTCTAGATGAGTGATCACACCATCATGATTATCTGGATCATGAAGATCTTCTTTGTACAGTTCTTCCGTGTATTCTTGCCACCTCTTCTTAATATCTTCTGTTTCTGTTAAGTCCATACCACTTCTGTCCTTTATTGAGTCCATCTTTGCATGAAATGTTCCCTTCGTATCTAATTTTCTTGAAGAGATCTCTTGTCTTTCCCATTCTGTTGTTTTCCTCTTTTTCTTTGCATTGATAACTGAGGAAGGCTTTCTTACCTCTCCTTACTATTCTTTGCAACTCTGCATTCAAATGGGTATATCTGTCCTTTTCTCCTTTGCTTTTTGCTTCTCTTCTTTTCACAGCTATTTGTAAGGCCTCCTCAGACAGCCATTTTGTTTTTTTCATTTCTTTTTCTTGGGAATGATCTTGACCTCTGTCTCCTGTAACATGTCACTAACCTCCATCCATAGTTCATCATGCACTGTGTCTTCAGATCTAGTCCCTTAAATCTATCTCTCACTTCCACTGTATAATTGTTACAGATTTGATTTAGGTCATACCTGAATGGTCTAGTGGTTTTCCCTACTTTCTTCAATTTAAGATTGAATTTGCAATAAGGAGTTCATGATCTGAGCCACAGTCAGTTCCCAGTCTTGTTTTTGCTGACTATATAGAGCTTCTCCATCTTTGTCTGCAAAGAATATAATCAATCTGATTTCAGTGTTGACCATCTGGTAATGTCCATGTGTAGAGTCTTCCCTTGTGTTGTTGGAAGAGGGTGTTCAGTGTGTTCTCTTGGCAAAGCTCTATTAGACTTTGCCTTGCTTCATTCTGTACTCCAAAGCCAAATTTGCCTGTTACTCCAGGTGTTTCTTGACTTCCTACTTTTGCATTCCAGTCCCCTATAATGAAAAGGACAGCTTTTTTTGGTGTTAGTTCTAAAAGGTCTGGTAAGTCTTCATTGAACCATTCAAATTCAGCTTCTTTAGCATTACTGGTTGGGGCATAAACTTGGATTACATGATATTGAATGGTTTCCCTTGGAAATGAACAGTAGGCAGTTATCAATAGGCAAAACAGTGCCTCATTAGGGACTATCCAGGTTCATGAAATAATTTTCCCATGAATTTGCATGTTGGAATTCGTAAGTGCTTTTTTGATAGAGATGTTGAGAGAAAAAAAGTAGTTGTTCAGTCTTGTCTGACTCCTTTCAACTCAGTGGATGGTAGCCTGCCAGGTTCTTCTGTCCATGGAATTTCCCAGGCAAGAATATTGGAATGTGTTTCCATTCCCTTCTTCAGGGGATCTTCCTGACCCAGGGACTGAACCCACGTCTTCTGCCTTGCAGGCCAATTCTTAACCATCTGAGCTACCACGGAGGCTATCTCCTCCAATTAAGAAGAGGATGATGATTAGATTTGTGCTTACAGAGGATAGTCTCAAGCATATTGGGTAAATTATGCTTAGGATCATCATGAAGTAATCAGTTTCTACTCCAGATGCCAGAACATGGCCTCCTATATTCCGTTAACTACTTTTAGTTTCATTATTATTTATATACTTTTGCCTCCCATAATAATAGTGTATTTATTGGTATTGTGGCAAAGTATGTTTCCCTGGGTTGGGAAGATACCCTGGAGACAGGAATGGCTACCCATGCCAGTATTCTGGGTGGGAGAATTCCATGGACTGTATAGTCAAAGGGGTCTCAAATAGTCGGACATGACTGACTTTCACTTTCATGTTTGATTGTAAATAGTTTTAGGCACATGAAAAGGCCCATAGTTAAGTCACAGCAGAAGCACAAGTTGTCTTTTTGAAAAGTATTGAAGTTGAAGGATGGTCCTTTTGAAATCTAAAGTAGAAAGCAAAAGGGCCACTGAATGATAAAACAAAGGATGATCTTAGATCTGAGAATTCAGTTCAGTTCAGTTCAGTCGCTCAGTCGCGTCCGACTCTTTGCAACCCCATGAATCGCAGCACACCAGGCCTCCCTGTCCATCACCAACTCCCGGAGGTCACTCAAACTCATGTCCATCGAGTCCGTGATGTCATCCAGCCATCTTATCCTCTGTCGTCCCCTTCTCTTCCTGCCCCCAATCCCTCCCTGCATCAGAGTTTTTTCCAATGAGTCAACTCTTCTCATGAGGTGGCCAAAGTACTGGAGTTTCAGCTTTAGCATCATTCCTTCCAAAGAAATCCCAGGGTTGATCTCCTTCAGAATGGACTGGTTGGATCTCCTTGCAGTCCAAGGGACTCTCAAGAGTCTTCTCCAACACCACACTTCAAAAGCATCATTTCTTCTGCGCTCAGCCTTCTTCACAGTCCAACTCTCACATCCATAAATGACCACAGGAAAAACCATAGCCTTAACTAGACAGACCTTCGTCGGCAATGTAATATCCCTGCTTTTGAATATGCTATCTAGGTTGGTCATAACTTTTCTTCCAAGGAGTAAGCATCTTTTAATTTCACGGGTGCAATCACCACCTGCAGTGATTTTGGAGCCCCCAAAAATGAAGTCTGACACTATTTCCACTGTTTCCCCATCTATTTCCCATGAAGTGATGGGACCAGATGCCGTGATCTTAGTATTCTGAATGTTGAGCTTTAAGCCAACTTTTTTACTCTCCTCTTTCACTTTCATCAAGAGGGTTTTTAGTTCCTCTTCACTTTCTGCCATAAGGGTGGTATCATCTGCATATCTGAGGTGATTGATATTTCTCCCGGCAATCTTGATTCCAGCTTGTGTTTCTTCCAATCCAGCATTTCTCATGATGTACTCTGCATAAAAGTTAAATAAGCAGGGTGACAATATACAGCCTTGACATACTCCTTTTCCTATTTGGAACCAGTCTGTTGTTCCATGTCCAGTCCTAACTGGTGCTTCCTGACCTGCATACAGATTTCTCAAGAGGCACGTTAGATGGTCTGGTATTCCCATCTCTTTCAGAATTTTCCACAGTTTCTTGTGATCCACATAGTCAAAGGCTTTGGCATAGTCAATAAAGCAGAAATAGATGTTTTTCTGGAAATCTCTTGCTTTTTTGATGATCCAGCAGATGTTGGCAATTTGATCTCTGGTTTCTCTGCCTTTTCTAAAACCAGCTTGAACATCAGGGAGTTCACAGTTCATGCATTGCTGAAGCCTGGCTTGGAGAATTTTGAGCATTACTTTACTAGCATGTGAGATGAGTCCAACTGTGTGTTAGTTTGAGCATTCTTTGGCATTGCCTTTCTTTGTGATTGGAATGAAAGCTGACCTTTTCCAGTCCTGTGACCACTGCTGAGTTTTCCAAATTTGCTGGCATATTGAGTGCAGTGCTTTCACAGCATCATCTTTCAGGATATGAAACAGCTCAACTGGAATTCTATCACCTCCACTAGCTTTGTTCATAGTGATGCTTTCTAAGGCCCACTTGACTTTACATTCCAAGATGTCCGGCTCTAGATTAGTGATCTCATCATCATGATTATCAGGGTCGTGAAGATCTTTTTTGTACAGTTCTTCTGTGTATTCTTGCCACCAGAAGTTTATAAAGTAAAAGGTTTATATGACCAACAATCAAATGTGGAGTTGTAAGTTATGCTATAAATTGAATAAAGCGCTGTCATAGATTTGTGGTCCATGCATGGATAGAAATATTCAAGAGAGGATAGGTCACAGGTCTGGTGAGACAGGAATAGGTAATACAGTATAAATCTCATTACTTAAAGTTACAATCCAACTTTATGTAAAGAGTTATAGGAATATCAAATGTGATGTGGAAGGGTATAGAGAAGGATTAAGTCAAGGAGAACAAGGAAAATAATGAAACTAAAAGTAGTTAATGGAATATAGGAGGCCATGTTCTGGCATCTGGAGTAGAAACTGATTACTTCATGATGTCATCTGCTTCTCTTAAAGCTACCTACTTCATGGCTCTGTGTGTTTTGGGGTTATTTAAAGAAAGCCTCAGTTTAAGGTTTCCATTTGGAATGGGTTTTCATTTAGAGCAGCATTTATACCTTTTCAGTTGAGAAACATGAATCCAGGTTTGTATGCCATGGAGTTTGATAGCACTATTGATGGTAAAGAGGTTGACATAAGGGTTCTTCCAACATGCTCAAAATTAATTTTCAAATGCTGTCAGCTCCAGAGAACTAAGCCCTAATTTCTAGGATGCAGAGGAGTTTGGCAGAAAGAACTGGAGGAAGAGCAGTCTTATTCTGTAAATAACCACTGTGGATATAGTTAATAAGTCCCTTGTAATTTTAGGATGTATGAATTGACCAGGATAGAATTTTCAGAAGTTCAGACAGCATAGGGATTTGCTATGGGTCATTCTTTTATTTTATATAGGTAAAGTTGTTATGACCCAGAAGGAGAGGCCTAGAGAGCAATCAGGGCTAATGACAAAATCTTAAGCAATAAGAAATTGAATTATTTCATCAATTTACAAGTTTTAATTTTAATAGTTCATTAAATCTATCATTTCAGACTACTGGCAATGATAGAAGCAGTGCCATTTGGGAAAAAGGGAAAAATCTTATTGGATTGCTCAGAAGACTACCAAAGAAATGAGTCCCTTGATTAGGTTAAAGAGCCAATGGAATTCCCCATGAAGGGAACACTTATCTTAACAAACATTTAGTAACAGTAATGGCTGTGGTCATTTTATAAGAGAAAACTTCCAGCCAGTGAGAGTATATAGATATGATAATAAGAATATACTAATTTTCATGAACCTTAGGGATCTGATAATAAAATTACTAATAAGGAAAAAGTCCTGATGGAAAAGTTTCTTTTCTTGTCCCCACCTTTGTAGCTTTACCAGAATTATATTTTTGAGGTAGAACATGAAGCCACCACTTGTTTCTAATGGGAATAAAGTTTTCCCATCTTGGATGCAGGAGTTGATTATTTCCTTCCTTGGTGAGTGATTTTATAAAGGTCAGAAATTAAATTTCCGATAAGGGACTAAGGAAAGACAAGGAGCTATTTGGGTGTTTCCAAGGTACAACCACTTAGAAAAAACATTCAACCTGTTTCCAATTGGCCTTTCAATGTTCAAAGGCTTTGAGTTGGGTGGTTTTAAGTACCTCAACTAGAGGATAAGGTGTCATCAGAGTAGATTTAGGATCTTATCTGATTATGGTGAGGATGTAACAACTTTATGACAGTTTAATGTACCCATCAAAGAATAAATTTGCCTCAGGGGTTTCATAGCCCTAAAGAACTTCTATTAATATCTAAATTATGGTTATTTTCTTTGGTAATAATAAAGCATCTAAGAAGTCACATAACTACTTTTCATTTTTCATTGGCATTCTAGCTGTTTTCTTAAATCCTCTGATTTCCATAACATACAAAATTAATGTACTACCCCCCAAATATATCTCCTGTCTCTATAGATGTTAAATTTCTTAACTTTGGCTAAAGATAAGAAGCTCTTGTGAGAGATACTGTCTGCGATTTTGAAAATTTGTAATGGAGTATCCTGCTTGAATGTTTCTGTCTAAGACATAGAGATATGGGCCATCAACAAATGGTGTAAGGTCTGGATTTTCAAGGAAGACTTCCAAAAGGCCAAGATGAAAGATGATGGAGGCTTGAGCATTCATAAAAGAATCGGGGAGTTATCTTTCAGTTGGGAGAGGGAAGTGGCAGGACTGAGACTTTAACATGAGTGGACAGTGATGTCGTGGGAGAAAGGAGAAGAATTTCATAACAGGTGAACTGAGAGGTCAAAAATTAATTTTCAATTTTTAGATGGAAAAGGGTCCAAACTACATAAGAGACATGAATGTTTGGGGTACAACCTAGCGCAAGGTCAGCTATGGTTTAAACTAATTGTGTAGTTTCCAATACTGCCAGCAATCAAGAAGGGAAAACTTGAGCTGTAGGATTCCAGGTAAGAAGAAAATATCCAGTTGACCTTTGATTTTCATTATATTTTTGAGAAAAGACCTCTATGGCATATTCTCCTCTTTTATGAATAAACTGGAAGAAAGGGAAAGAGCAGTCAGGAAGCCCTAAGTGGGTTGGATCAATAGGAAACCTTAGGGATTCAAATGATGTTAAAGTAGGCAAGTCCCATTTTAGAGGTTCAGACACAAGTTTTTATTTTAGTATTGTGATATAAAGGAGATGCTCTAGCAGAGAAGGTAAGAATACACATTCTACAATTGCCAGTCAGTTTCAGAGATCCTTAATGTTGTCTCTTGGCTCAGATAGGAGACTGTTAAGTATGATTTTTTTTTTGAGTTCTTTTTTAAAAATGTATTTATTTTTAATTGAAGGATAATCGCTTTACAGAATTTTGCTGTTTTCTGTCAAAAGTGGGGTCTTGATATGATCTTGGGATCAGATTTTTCCGTTGGAGGGAATATTATGACTTAAGTAGTGAACCTGGGGGCAACAGAGCTGAACTTTATCACTTGAGACCTTATGCCCTTTCTTAGAGAAGTCTTTTAATAAGTATTAAAGTTGTAGAGATTTGCTGAATGTCTTAGAACAAAGAAGGAGGTCACCTACATATTGAATAAAGGTTGGATTTATAAGGGAAGAACAACTCTTTTATATTTGCACTTAATGTTCAGGAAAAATGTGTGATGCCTTCTGTAAATCCCTGGCATTCAAGTGCATTGTTGATTTTCCCATGTGTAAGTAAACAGGTGTTGGTAATAAGAATGAAAGGGTATAGTGAAGAAAGTGATGTATAAGCCAACAGTGATAACATGAGTGACACTAAGGAACAGAATGCAAAGATGTACTACATCCTAAGGACTTTATCTCCAAGATATGGCCTAAGTCTGTTGTTCCAACAGCTCCAAGTGAGTCAGGAATGTGAATAAACATGTCTTGAATGTGGGGGTTTTTAATGGCTTCAGAGCTATACAAGGGGTGAGAAAGCTATAAAAGAGAGTTATCTTTCAGAGCTGTCAGAGATCAAAGACGAGTGGGAGAGGAATCCCATACTTTAAGAAAAGTACCTCAGGTGAACATGAAATATTAAAATTCTAATTAGAAAGCAAGTCTCTGCCTATTAGACAAGCTGGTGAAACTTAATAAAAAGCTATGTAAAGCAGCATGAGGCCCAAGGGATATAGAAAGGAGATAAGGTATAAGACAGATGGTGAATTATCTAAGTGCACCACAGAGATTGTGTACTCTGAGGCAAAATGGTGGAAAATTGTGAGTTGTCAAATGTGGCTCCATTGTCTACCAGAAAGGTAGCGGGTTCCCCTTTGACTGGAGTTATTATTTCTTCTAATTTACTTGAGTATTTGAGGGCAGACAAAAGCAGATCTCTCAGAGGAAAGTCACCAACACTCTGAATTTATTGTCTTTTTGTACCTCGGATATTCTTTTGGTATCCTTTCCCCTATAGATATAGTATCTCTACCAAACAAAGACGGCATCAGTGCAGCCTACAGTCACACTTAAGGACATTGTCTGCAAGATATGGCCTAAGTCTGTTGTTCTGTTAACCCCAAGTGAGTCAGGAATGTGAGTAAAATGTGTGGATTGTAAATGGCTTGGGAACTGTAAAAGGGATGAGAAGTTGAGAATGGGTCCTAAGGTGAATTTGAGAGTGGTCCTAAGGCATTAGAATAGCTTTTCTCAAGTTTCTTAAGATAGAGAGTCATGAGTTTGTGTTATGTACACTTAACTTTTTTAGCCTGTACAGGCATACCTCAGAGATATTGCAAATTTCATTTTAGACTATCACAATAAAGCAAATATCACAATCAAGTGAGTCAAACAAATTTGGTTTCCCAGTAGATGTAAAAGTTATTTTTATACTACACTGTCATCTCTTAAGTGTGCAATGGCATTATGCCTAAAAAAAAAAAAAAAAGCAATGTATATACCATAATTAAAAAACAATTTATTGCTTAAAAATGCTAGCAATCATTTGAACTTTCAGCAAGTCAATTCTTTTTTTTTTTTTGCTGGTAGATGGTCTTCCTTCAGTGTTGATGGCTGTGGACTGATCAAGAAGGTGGTTTTCAAAGGCTGGGGCAGTTGAGGCAATTTACTAAAATAAGACCACAATGAAATTTGGCTCATAGATTGGTTCTTTCACAGATGATTTCTCTATAGCATGCAATACTGTTTGATAGCATTTTTCCCATAATAGAACTTCTTTCAAAATTAAAGGCAATCCTCAAACTCTACCACTGCTTTATTAACTTAGTTTATGTAATATCTAAAGCTACATTGTCTTATTAACAATTTTCAAAGCATCTTCACCAGGAGTAGTTTCCATCTCAAGAAGCTGTTTTCTTTGCTCATACATAAGCATCAGCTCCTTATCAGTTAAAGTTTTATGATGAGTTAAGATTAGTTTTCTTGCTGTTTCTACCACATGTACAATTGCTTCCTCCACTGCAGTCTTAAACCCCTCAAAGTCATCCTTGAGGGTTGGAGTCTTCAAAACTCCTCTCAATATTGTTATTTCAGGTTCATCCCATGAGTCACTCATGTTCTTAATGATATCTCATCAGAGAACCCACTCAATGGAAGCTGCTGCTGCTAAGTCACTTCAGTAGTGTCTGACTCAATGTGACTCAATAGACGGCCCTATCCCTGTCCCTGGGATTCTTCAGGCAAGAACACTGGAGTGGGTTGCCATTTCCTTCTCCAATACATGAAAGTGAAAAGTGAAAGTGAAGCCTCTCAGTCATATCTGACTCTTCGCGAACCCATGGACTGCAGCCTACCAGGCTCCTCCGTCCATGGGACATTCCAGGCAAGAGTACTGGAATGTGGTGCTATCACGTTCTCTGTAGCTAGAGACTTAAAAAAATTCATTACTTAAATAATAAGACTTAATAGTGAAAATTACTCCTTGATCCATAGTCTGCAGAATGGATGTTGTGTTAGAAAGCATGAAAATAACATGAATCTCACTTACATCTCCTTCAGAGTTCTTGGGTGACCAGGTGCATTATCAATTATTGTTGCTGTTCAATCACTAAGTCATGTACTGTATGCGACCCCTTGGACTGCAGCACACCAAGCTTTCTTGCCCTTCACTAACTCTTGGAATTTTCTCAGATTCAAGTTCATTGATTTGGTGATGCTATCTAACCAATTCATCTTCTGCCACCGCCTCCTCCTTTGCCTTCAATATTTCCCACCATCAGGGTCTTTTCCAATGAGCTGATCTTTGCATCAGGTATCCAAAGTATTATCAATAAGCAATAATATTTTGAAAGAACTTTTTTTCTGGGCAGTAGGTCTCCAGAGTGGGCTTAAAGTATTTAACAAAATGACATAAACAGATGTGCTGTCATCCGATCTTTGTTATTCCACTTGATAGAGCACAGGAAGAGTAGATTTAGCCAAATTTTTAATATTGTAGGATTTTTTGAATGGTAAATGAGCTTCCACTTAAAGTCATCAGCTCCATTAGCTCCTAACCAGAGTCAGCTTTGAAACGTTAAAGATAGGCATTGACTTTTCCTCTCTAGCTATGAAAAGTCCTAGATGATATCTTCTTCCAATAGAAGGCTGTTTTATCTACATTGAAAATCTGCTCTTTAGGTAGACAGTGTAATTACTTTTCTTAGCTAGATCTTTTGGATAACTTACTGCAGCTTCTATATCAGCATTTGCTGCTTCACCTTTTGTATTTTTGTTATGGAGATGTCTTCTTCCCTTAACCTCATAAACCAATCTCTACCAGCTTCCATACCTCATTCAGCCTTGCTAAAGATTGTTCATACATGCACAGTCATGTCCAACTCTTTGCAACCCCATGGACTGTAGTCCACTAGGCTTTCCTGTTCATGGAATTTTTCAGGCGAGAAAAACGGACTGGGTTTCCATTTCCTACTCTAGGGGATCTTCCCGACCCAAGGATGGAACCTATGTTTCTTCCATCTCCTGCATTGGCAGGTGCATTTTTTTTTTGTTTTTTCACCACTGCTCTACCTGGGAAGTCTGAAGTCCGTTGTTGAAGATTAGGCTCTGATTTATAGAAATGTTGCAGCTGGTTTGTGGAGAAGGAAATGGCAACCCACTCCAGTACTCTTTCCTGGAAAATCCCATGGATGAAGGAGCCTGGTAGGCTACAGTCCATGGGGTCACGAAGAGTTGGGCATGACTGAGAGACTTTACTTTCACTTTTCACTCTTATGCATTGGAGAATGAAATGGCAACCCATTCCATTATTCTTGCCTGGAGAATCCAAGGGACAGAGGAGCCTGGTGGGTTGCTGTCTATGGGGTCGCACAGGGTCGGACACAACTGAAGCAACTTAGCAGCAGCAGCAGCTGGTTTGATCTTCTATGAAGATTGCTAAAACTTCCTCTATATCAATAGTAGGGCTGTTTCACTTTCTTATCATTTATATGTTTACTGGAATAGTACTGTTAATTCTGTTCAAGAAGTTTTCCTTTGCATCCACAACTCAGCTAACATGTTGGTTCAAGGGAACTAGCTTTTTGCCTGCTATGGTTTTTAAAATGTGCACCTCAATAAGCTTACTCACTTCTGGCTTTTGATTTAAAGTGAGAGACATGCAACTCTTCCTTTCCCTCCCTTCCTTTCTTCCCACTATAGGATTCAATATTGTTGTTCTCAGGGAATAAGAAGGCCCAAGGAGAGGGAGAGATAGGGGAGCAGCCAGTCAGCGGAACAGTCAGAACATACACAGCATTTATGGATTAAGTTCACTGTCTTATATGGGTGCAGTTCTTCTTACCCTAAAATATTACAGTGATAACATCAAAGATCACTGATCACAGATCAGTATAACAAATATAATAATAATGAAAAGGTTTGAAACATCACTAGAATTACCAAAATGTGACACAAAGTGAGATAATGCTGTTGGGAAAATGGCGTCAATAAACTTACTCTAAACAGGGTTGCTATAACCTTTAGTTTCTAAAATATACGATGTCCACCTTATAATAAAATGAAATATGCCTGTATATCATCATGATGCTGTGTTAAAGCTTGGATTTCAGAGAAAAAGGACATTTTACCAATTAATGTGATGTCTTTGAATAGCCTCTCTCAGTTCTGTATGGAGTCCATTGATAAAGCTGATAACCGAAGCATATTCCCTGTGGTTATCTAGAGATAGACCTAAACAAGATTTCTAGACAAGCATCGAACAACTTTTCTAAGCATCTAACAGCTTTTCTACAATTTCCTTATTTTTGTTATAGGCCTCAGGGGTATTTTGATTTCTCTGTAAATCTTCATTAAGTTTGACTGATTTTGAATTTTCAAACCATAAAGAGGTATCTCCAGAATCTAAAAGTTGAGTCAACTGATAGAGATCTGAGGGTCCCTAGAGTATACCCCTAAGATTGACCTTAAGTGTATAGGAAGTTTTTCTCTATTTCTACATGATCAGGAAAATTTGTCATTTCAGCATACAGGCCAGATTGAAGCAAATGTTAAAAAATAATCTGCTGGAGAGGAAGTAATTTGAACCCTGTAGTTTCTGTTCCTTGGAGTCTTAACATTGGAGGAGCAAGAATAACGTCCCAGGACACTATGGGGAACTGAGAAGCTAGCAAGTGTGGGGTGGGGTCCAGGGATAGAGAAGAAATACAAATGAGACAAGAACAAGGTTGTAGGAGAGACTTGGAAAAACACAAGAGCAGAAGAGAAAGGAGTGGAAAATGTTGAAGACAAGGCTTTCTTAGAGCTGGGGGTAAAAGGAATAGCATAGGAAGAAAACAAGTAGTCCTCAAGAGATTGAGTAGCACAGCTTTCAATAATATAAATTGAGATTGTTGAAGGCCTTGACTGACATTTGACTTGAGGGTAGTTTTTGGGTTCTTCGCCTGGAAAATCCCATGGACAAAGGAGCCTGGTAGGCTGCAGTCCGTGGGTCGCTAAGAGTTGGACATGACTGAGCGACTTCACTTTCACTTTTTACTTTTATGCATTGGAGAAGGAAATGGCAACCCACTCCAGTATTCTTGCCTGGAGAATCCCAGGGACAGGGGAGCCTGGTGGGCTGCCATCTCTGGGGTCACAGAGAGTCGGATATGACTGAAGTGACTTAGCAGCAGCAGCAGCATATCAAAGAAAAAGGAAGTAGATCATTATTTAAAGCATATTCTAGACACCCAGGATTCAGTATCTCCCGAAAGGTGGACTAAATGAGGGAGGCTCTCAAGCCCCAGAGTGGCTTTGCAACTCCAAGTTATCCTTAGTAAATCTGCCATTTTTGAATGTATTGAGCAAAATCAGCGCCACAATGGTCAAGCAGGTAATGAGCTGAAATTACTCTATCCTCAATCTCAGTAGATTAAAAGTTATCCACGGGGTAACAGGATCAAGTAGAGAAAGGAGGCAAGTAATAGTAAATCCGTTTTATGCACAGTTTTCATTTGGTAGTCAGAGTCCCTCTTGCAACCTTTCTGGAGGAGCTGAAAGCTCCAATCTGTTTAACGCCTGAGAAAGGAATCAGAAAAAGCAGAGAGCCATCATAAAATGGCTGAAAAGTTCCCTCTAGAGAGTCAAGTTGTAAATTCTCACTGAAAAAGATCCAAGAAGACTTCTGTCTAGTAAGATTCTCACTGAAACAAAAAAAGAACCATGAGAAGTCTTGCTCAAATAGAGAAGGATAGAAAGAAGTCAGTTTAATAGAATTAAAGCATCCCAATTTTGCTAATACAGAAAAATGTCCAGAACACTGGCTTAGGTGTTGCAACTCACCAGAGTCCCCTAGTCATGAAGAACACAGAGGTCTGAGATGTCAGCAAGAACACCAGGGTAAAGACTGCAGAGTGTAAGCAGTGGTCAGCTCTCCACCCATATTGTGACACCAGAAGCCGTCAAATTAAAAACAAACCCAGATTTAGAGAGAGGTTTTATTCAGAAGAAATATTACAGTAAGGGAGAATGCTTCAATCTCAGAAATCTCTCATCTCACAGTCAAACAGGAAAAACTCTTTGTTTTTTAGGATAAAGGAAGGGCAAGCAGAGATTCTTAGACTTTTAAGGGGAACCTGGATAGACAAAGGGAAGTGACCAATGAGTTTACTAAAGGAAAAGGTCTTGCTTTAAACAGTTGATTCCCAGTAGAAGGTGAGAGGAGGGACACATTCTACTTTCTTGGAACTTTCTTATACTCGAGAATATGAAAATTCAGTGACCTGGAAGAAGGAGAGAAGCCTGACTAAATTTGGTCAGGACACAGCAGAAGCTAAGAAATGACAATTGCAAATATTTGATGGTCTCTATAAAAATTTCTCCTTTGTTTATGTGTGAGAGGTTCTCTAGAGCAAGGGTCAGAAAACATTTTTTTGTTTTGTTTTGGTAAAAGAAAAAATAGTTCTGCACAACAAAGGAAAATATAAGCAAGGTGAAAAGACAGCCTTCTGAATGGGAGAAAATAATAGCAAATGAAGCAACTGACAAACAACTAATCTCAAAAATATACAAGCAACTTCTGCAGCTCAACTCCAGAAAAATAAACGACCCAATCAAAAAATGGGCCAAAGAACTAAATAGACATTTCTCCAAAGAAGACATACGGATGGCTAACAAACACATGAAAAGATGCTCAACTTCACTCATTATTAGAGAAATGCAAATCAAAACCACAATGAGGTACCACTTCACACCAGTCAGAATGGCTGCGATCCAAAAATCTGCAAGCAATAAATGCTGGAGAGGGTGTGGAGAAAAGGGAACCCTCCTACACTGTTGGTGGGAATGCAACCTAGTACAGCCACTATGGAGAACAGTGTGGAGATTCCTTAAAAAATTGCAAATAGAACTGCCTTATGACCCAGCAATCCCACTGCTGGGCATACACACCGAGGAAACCAGAATTGAAAGAGACACATGTACCCCAATGTTCATCGCAGCACTGTTTATAATAGCCAGGACATGCAAACAACCTAGATGTCCATCAGCAGATGAATGGATAAGAAAGCTGTGGTACATATACACAATGGAATATTACTCAGCCGTTAAAAAGAATTCATTTGAATCAGTTCTGATGAGATGGATGAAACTGGAGCCGATTATACAGAGTGAAGTAAGCCAGAAAGAAAAACACCAATACAGTATACTAACACATATATATGGAATTTAGGAAGACGGCAATGACGACCCTGTATGCAAGACAGGGAAAGAGACACAGATGTGTATAACGGACTTTTGGACTCAGAGGGAGAGGGAGAGGGTGGGATGATTTGGGAGAATGACATTCTAACATGTATACTATCATGTGAATTGAATCGCCAGTCTATGTCTGACGCAGGATGCAGCATGCTTGGGGCTGGTGCATGGGGATGACCCAGAAAGATGTTATGGGGAGGGGAGGTGGGAGGGGGGTTCATGTTTGGGAATGCATGTAAGAATTAAAGATTTTAAAATTAAAAAAAAAAAAATAGTAAATAATTTAAAGTTTGTGGCCACATGGTCTCAGTTGCAACTCTGCCATTATAGCTTGAAAGCAGCTACAGACCTGTCTAAGAAATGGAGTGGAATGTGCTATAGCATTGCTTCATTCCCAAAACAGCAGCCTGGCGAGACATGGCCTTTGACCATAGTTTGCCAACCCATGCTATGGTGTCATGTCAGTTAGGAATCGAATTTCCTGACATGTGAGAAAAAACACAAATAATAGCTACTTAAACACCCTTCCTGGTAACATCAACTTAAGGCCACATTTATCTACAAGGGAGTTTGAGGGATATAGGTATTGAGCAAAGCATATCACTCCTGAATACATTTTCATTTGTGATTTAGAAACAAATACAAGCAATTTCTCATTTGAGTTTATTTATTTTGCCTTTTGTAATACATCTTTGATGGGAGGTACAACGGGAGCCTACTATATGAAGTGAAGTGAAGTGAAGTTGCTCAGTCTTGTCTGACTCTTTGCAACCCCATGAACTGTAGCCTACCAGGCTTTTCAGTCCATGGAATTTTCCAGGCAAGAATACTGAAGTGGGTTGCCATTTCCTTCTCCAGGGATCAAACCCTGGTCTTGATTAAAACTTCATAATTATCTTTATTAATTTAACTGATTTATATAAAACTAATCTATAATTAAGCTTATCTTAAAATAGAAACACAAAACGTTCCTAAGTCTTTTTTTATTTTTCTGTATTCACTATAGCATTTGACATGGAGTCTGAGAGAACAGGAGTTGATTTAATGGTTTTTAAAAAGCACTAGTCTTCCTCTAAATTACAATGATCAAAGATAAGTAGGCCTTAACCATAAAGAGAGTTTCAAATCCTGAGGATTTCACTCAAAATGTTTGAACTGAGGCTGTAAGCATTTATAAACTGCCTTTCAAATATTTTTGGACTGAGAGAACATTTAAAGGTTGCATGGAATCATAATTCAGGGCATGAAAGGGCAACATATGTCTATTTTCCTCACCAAGAATAAGCTGTTTGGAATTTCATAGGTTCATCTCCTAAAGCCATCTTTTTTGCTCATTTACACATTTCTGCATGGAGACAATTCACTCTTTGGATATGAAAGTCTCCTATTCTTAACTAGTTTAGCCATTTGTATTCTAGTCAGTGTCAGAATGTGAGAAATCCCCCTTGAGCACTCCTCTAGTCTTTTCAAGGCCAATCTTATCTTTACAAACATTTCTTGATCTGCTTTATCATCCTACACTGGAGAAGATGGATTTGATTTTTTTTTTTTTTCTTTTTAGTTAAACATTGTGCTTGGTTTAAAATAGCACACTGAGATAATGCTATACTGTTTAATCTTCTGTTCTTTTTACGTTCTTTTATTCCTTGAGTCCCTACTCATTTTAATTTGTATTGCTGCATTGCCTCTCTTTGACTTATATCTCTTTATTAAAAATATTTAGAGTTTAGAACTTCCATACCAGTGATTGAGAAGATTTTTTTTCAGACTAACTTAAAAAATGATTCAGTAATTACCAGCAACTACCCCCCACCACGGCTTTAACAGTTATATCTGTTTCATTTTGTGATTTTGAGGGTAGATTCATTTCTTTCAGGGCCTCCCTGGTGACACAGACCATAAACACTCATTTTTTTACTCCTAATATTTAAAACCATTCTTTGTCTAATTGTCATCAGAAACCTTATTTTGATAAAAAATATATATGATTCATCAGCGGGCAATCAGAAGAATTAATTTTTACCCTCATTCCATATGGGCTGTAAACCCTTTCTTCCGGTCTTTAGTCTAAACTAAAATTAAATAACTAAACGTGGAACATTAAGCTGCAGTGTTTAATACGTGTTTATGCTATCTTGATTTGTTTTTCTTCAGCTTCTGTAGAGTTTGTTTTAAATGCTGCAGAATGTCTCAGTGACATTTCTAGAGTTTCATATTTTCATTTGCATTATATTCCCCTTCAAGGACTGCAAAACAGAAAACTATATTTATTAGTCAGCTAACTTTTTAAATGTCCTATTGTATTTTCACTTATTAACACGATTTGGTCTCTACTTGATGTCATCAAACAATAGTATGTTAATGTGTTTAAACAGTTGGCTGATATCATCCACAATTTCTCCATAAAATATCTGCTCACATCTTATTTGTATTTTCATTTTCTTATACCTAATGAATAACATATCTGAGGCAAATAGAATGAAAAGTCAGGAACAAGTAGCAAACATGTAGTTGGATTTCAAAGATTATTAATGTTCCAGTTTGAGTATTTTTATGAAACACCTGCTGCTGACTAAAAATTGTTAGCAAATTTGATCTCTGGTTTCCTCTGCCTTTTCTAAATCCAACTTGAACATCTGGAAGTTTATGGTTTACGTACTACTGAAGTCTGGCTTGGAGAATTTTGAGCGTTACTTTGCTAGTGTGTGAGATGAGCACAATTGTGCGGTAGCTTGAACATTCTTTGGCATTACCTTTCTTTGGGATTGGAATGAAAACTGACCTTTTCCAGTCCTGTGGCCACTGCTGAGTTCCCAAATTTCATGAAGGGGGAGTTCAATACAATCAAGCACTCATTTTACAAAAGGTTTTCTACTAGTCACAAGGATTGGATGTCATCATGAAGGGATTTAGTGCTTTTCTAGGTACAAGGAGATATAAGAAATGGAATCATGAAATCAGTTCCTATAAATATCCAGCTGTCTAAAGACCTGTCCCACCAGATTCCCTGGAGCACAAAGTGCCTCACTCCACCCTGAACTCCCTCAGGGGACACTGAAGGTGCACAGCTGCAGAGGCAGATGGCAAATGCCCTTATAGCTTGATTTCTGGCAATGCTCTTGGCAAATGCCAATTTATGGTTGACACCTGTAAATGTAAGTATTACAATTATATGCTTCTTCAACAATATGCATTTCTTCATACACCTTGGAATGTATAGAATGCAGCCTTGATAACTGTTGTTTTGAATCTTCAAAGATACCTGATTCTTTGGAAATTTAAAATAAATTTCCATGGATTTCAGGATCAGTGTGATATTCTAGTTAATGTACTTTTTAAAGTCATTTTCAAATAAAGAAGCTCATAATTTTTCTTTCTCTTCATCTTATGCAGTTTCTGTTCTTCACAAAGATACATTTCAATAAATTGGCTAAAACTTTCTCATCATGATTACTGGCTACTGTTATTCAGTCTTTGCATATACTCACTGTGCAATACATGCTTTAGTTTTGCCTCTTCTCTTCTATATTCAGATATCTTCTTGACTGAAAAAATACTTCCCAGCCTACCCCAATGACCCTACCTCCACGGTTAGCGAACTATTTCACTCTAGCTAGCTTTTTATATACCTTGATATTCCAAGGATAGAAATCTCTCAGATCTTACCTGTTTAGTCCCCCATAATTCTCAATAAAATTCATCAAAACATTAATTTAGTAATTCAAGACTACATTGCCAAAAAGATGTAATCTAGTTGGGACAGAAGATGTAAATTAAACAATTAGTCTAGCAATATATAGTCTATGGTAAATTACATACTATAGAATATAAACAATATAAGGGTAAATACAAATTTAAAAAGAAAAAAGAGAGAGAGAGAGAAAGGGATACCCCTCTTCCCTCAAGCATTTATTTTTGAAAACTTACAATTGTAAGTTCTTTTCTGTCTTTTGGAACTGTATGTAAATCTTTTGAAAAGCAAACTAAACCTCCTGCCAGCTTTAAGACCCAGGAATATTTTTCTCAAGAACTTGGGAACCATCTCTTTGAAATGTCATTTTGGAGAAAGAGCCCATATATCCCATATCCCTTCTATGAGGAGTAGGAACCTATCTTCAGTAGGCCTCTCCTCTAATAACAATCTGAGGAGCCCATTTTTCTTTTTAATAAAGTTAATTAACTAATGAATATGATCACTCCAGTTATCAAGTGATTTTAGGACGAACTATGTGTGACCAATGTTGCTGTCAAGTTCTTCTACTTGAAGACTAGTTATTGTCTATCTTGAAAATATGTATGTAATAAGTTGTAGCTGCTAAAGTTATAAAAGGGTGAAACTTCTGTCTCTGTGATCTTTTTAGCAGATCACTGATAGTATAGGTCACATTTTGGTTTAATGCTTGCATGCTCAGTTACTTTAGTCATGCCCAACTTTTTGACCCCATGGACTCCCCATGGAGCCCTTCAGGCCCCTCTGTCCATGGGGATTCTCCAGGCAAGAATACTGGAGTGGGTTGCCATTTCCTACTTCAGGGAATCTTCCCAACCTAGGGATTGAACCCATGTCTCTATGTCTCTTGCATTGGCAGGTGGGTTCTTTACCACTAGCACCACCTGGGCTTATTTGATAATAAAACTGTTTTCTTTTTTAACTAACTTGGAGGAGAGGTTTTCTGTGGTAACAGAAGATTTTATTTTTAGTTTTATTTTCCAAACCATCAGGAGCTATTTAATATAATACAAGTCAGAAATACAAAATTAACTTGAAAAAGGAGATTTCTCTCATATATATATACAAAGCATCTGCCTACAATGCGGGAGACCCGGGTTCAATCCCTGGGCAGGGAAGATCTCCTGGAGAAGGAAATGGCAACCTATTCCAGTATCCTTGCCTTGAAAATCCCATGGACGGAAGAGCCTGGTAGGCTACAGTCCATGGGGTTGCAAAGAGTCGGACATGACTGAGCGACTTGCTTTCTTTCTTTCTTTACCTCATTTTACTGTGCTTTGCTTTACACATGCTTTGCAGATACTTTTTTTTTTTTTCTTCTCTCTCTCTCTCTCTTTTTTTTTTTTTTAAATCAATTGATGGTTTGTGGCAACCCTGCACCAAGCAGTTCTTTTGGCACTATTTTTCCCCAAAGCAATTGTTTACACATGTGTCTGTGTCCCATTTTGGTAATTCTCACACTATTTCATACTTTTTCATTATTACATTTATTATGGTGATCTCTAGTAGGCTGCAGTCCAGGGGGTCGCGAAAAGTCGGACACGACCGAGCAACTTCACTTTCACTTTTCAGTTTCATGCATTGGAGAAGGAAATGGCAACCCACTCCAGTGTTCTTGCCTGGAGAATCCCAGGGACGGCAGAGCCTGGTGGGCTGCTGTCTATGGGGTCGCACAGAGTCGGACATCACTGAAACGACTTAGCAGCAGCAGCGGTGGCCAATGATCTTTGACGTTACTACTGCAAAAAGATGATTAACACTCAATGAAGGCTCAAATGACAGCATTCTTACCAATAAATTATTTTTAATTAAGGTATGGACATTGTTTTTTAGATACAATGCCATTTGCACACTCAATAGGTTACAGTGTAGTATAAACATGACTTGCATATACACTGAAAAACCTAAAATTAATGTGACTTGCTTTATTGTGATACTTGCTTTATAGTGGTGGTTTGGAGCCACACCCACAATATCTCCAAGGTATGTGTGTATAAGTTTATAAATGCAGAAAGATGCTGATACGTGCATGTATAGTGATTCCAATACATACAGACATTTATGTAAGAAAAAGAGATTTTTCTTTTGTTTCTTGTACTTGTAAGGGGATCATGTTTGTACTCACTACTTAGATATCATGAAAATTAAAGAAATAATGTATGCAAAGTGTTAGACACAATGAATGCTGTTTTTCCTATAAGTGCATAGCATTCTTATGAGTTGCAGCAGGGCAGGGCCATCAACACTGCAAGATTTCTTCAAGTCAAGAGGAACAGAATTTCCCCCTTACTTCCCACAATGTCCAGGTCAAGGAAGCAACCTTTACTGAAAATCTGGTTTCTTGAGACTATGCAATGAAGATGAGAAAACTAACTACTCAAGGATGAACATCACATGAGATGTATAGAAATTCCTTTATGAATACAGTTCTCTTATGCAATGGGGAAGGGAAAGAATAAGGAAAAACAGACAATGGGAAAATAAAAGAAACATACTAAACAGGAGTCTGGAAGACTAACAACAGACTATTTTGTTTGAATAGGAGAAAGATACTCTCTGAAGTTTTTTTTTTTTTTTTTTAATGGTGCCATTTCTATCAACATAGATGCAATTAGAGACTGTTAAACTAAGTAAATTAAATCAGAAAGAGAAAGACAAATACCATGTACCACTTATATGTGAAATCTTAAATATGGCACAAATGTACCTATCTATAAAACAGAGCACCTTATTGGCAAATTCAGACTTAAAGTGAAGAAAGTAGGGAAAACAATTAGACCATTCAGGTATGACCTAAATCAAATATCTTATGATTATACAGTGGAAGTGAGAAATAGATTTAAGGGACCATATCTGATAGAGTGCCTGATGAACTATGGACGAAGGTGTGTGACGTTGTACAAGAGACAGGGATCAAGACCATTCCCAAGAAAAAGAAATGAAAAAAGCAAAATGGCTGTCTGAGGAGGCCTTACAAATAGCTGACAAAAGAAGAGAAGCTAAAGGCAAAAGAGAAAAGGAATGATATAAGCATCTGAATGTAGAGTTCCAAAGAATAGCAAGGAGAGATAAGAAAATCTTCCTCAGTGATCAGTGCAAAAAAATAGAGGAAAACAACAGAATGGGAAAGACTAGAGATCTCTTTAAGAAAATTAGAGATACCAAGGAGACATTTCATGCAAAGATGGGCTCGATAAAGGACAGAAATGGTATGGACCTAACAGAAGCAGAAGATATTAAGAAGAGGTGGCAAGAATATATAGAAGAACTGTACAAAAAGATCTTCATGATCCAGATAATCACAATAGTGTGATCACTCACCTATAACCAGACATCCTGGAATTTGAAGTCAAGTGGGCCTTAGGAAGTATCACTACAAACAAAGCTAGTGGAGGTTATAGAATTCCAGTTAAGCTATTTCAAATCCTGAAAGATGATGCTGTGAAAGTGCTGCACTCAATATGCCAGCAAATTTGGAAAACTCAGCAGTGACCACAGGACTGGAAAAGGTCAGTTTTCATTCCAATACCAAAGAAAGGCAATGGCAAAGAATGCTCCAACTACTGCACAATTGCACTCATCTCACATGCTACTAAAGTAGTGCTCAAAATTCTCCAAGCCAGTTATGGGAACTGTGAACTTCCAGATGTTCAAGGTGGTTTTAGAAAAGGCAGAGGAACCAGAGATCAAATTGCCAACATTCCCTGGATCACTGAAAAATCAACAGAGTTCCAGTAAAACATCTATTTCTGCTCTATTAACTATACCAAAGCCTTTGACTGTGTGGATCACAATAAACTGTGGAAAATTCTGAAAGAGATGGGAATACCAGACCGCATGACCTGCCTCTTGAGAAATCTGTATGCAGGTCAGGAACCAACAGTCAGAACTGGACATGGAACAACTGACTGGTTCCAAACAGGAAAAGTAATACATCAAGACTGTATGTTGTCACCCTGCTTATTTCACTTATATGCAGAGTACATCATGAGAAACACTGGGCTGGATGAAGCACAAGCTGGAATCAAGATTGCTTGGAGAAACATCAGTAACCACAGATATGCAGATGATACCACCCTTATGGCAGAAAGTGCAGAAGAACTAAGGAGCCACTTAATGAAAGTGAAAGAGGAGAGTGAAAAAGTTGGCTGAAAGCTCAACATTCAGAAAACTAAGATCATGGCATCCAGCCCCATCACTTCATGGCAAATCGATGGGGAAACAGTGGAAACAATGGCAGTCTTTATTTTGGGGGCTCCAAAATCACAGCAGATGGTGACTGCAACCATGAAATTAAAAGACACTTTCTCCTTGAAAGAAAAGTTATGACCAACATAGACAGTATATTAAAAAGCAGAGACATTACTTTGCCAACAAAGGTCCGTCTAGTCAAGGCTATGGTTTTTCTGAGAGTTATTTATGGATGTGAGAGTTGGACTATAAAGAAAGCTGAGCGCTGAAGAACTGATGCCTTTGAACTGTGGTGTTGGAGAAGACTCTTGAGAGTCCCTTGGACTGCAAGGCGATCCTACCAGTCCATCCTAAAGGAGATCAGTCCTGGATGTTCATTGGAAGAAATGATCCTGAAGCCGAAACTCCAACACTTTGGCTACCTGATTCGAAGAGCTGACTCAACTGAAAAGACCCAGGTGCTGAGAAAGATTGAAGGTGGGAAGAGAAGGGGAAGACAGAGGTTGAGACTGTTGGATTGCAACACCGACTCAATGGACATGAGTTTGAGTAAAATCCATGAGTTGGTTATGGACAGGGAGGCCTGGCATGCTGCAGTCCATAGGGTCACAAAGAGTGGGATATGACTGAGTGACTAAACTGAACTGACAAAACATAAACAGATTCACAGACATAGAAAACAGACTAACAATTGACAAGAAGGATGGGAGGGAGAGATGGACTGGGAGTTCAGGTTACTAGATACAAATCATTACACATAGAATGGATATACAAGATCCTATGGTATAGCATAGGGAGCTAAATCCAAACTTCTAATAAACCATAATGGAAAGAATATGAAAAAGAATGTATTTATATGTATAACAGAGACACTTTCCTATACAGCAGAAAGTAGCACAATATTACAAATCAAGTATACTTTTAGTTTTTTCCTTTTTTTAAAGGAAAAAAAAGTGGTGCCAGAAGATCATTGATTTTATTTTATTTTATTTTTTTTTTTTTTGTATTTGATAAAAGCCATTGTAGAAAATATATATTTTTATTAAGCTTTGTACTACATATATAGTGTGTATACACACACACGCACACTTATCTATATGTATATACCAAAAGACAATGCTTTTGCTCTTATAGTAACTTAGCATCCTTAATACTTTAGTATTAATATGTGGTTGGCAGCGGGAAGTATCTCCTTTCTATGCTGTAAGCTCTAAATTGTGAAGTGGTATTTGAAATCCTTTGTCCACTCTTTTGCTAGATTTTCTTTGTTGACTTTAAAAGATTTATGTGTATGTGTGCTCAGTTGCCAGGTCGTGTTCAACTCTTTGTGATTCAATGGGCTGTTCAACCAGGCTTTTCTGTCCATGGTGTTTTCCAAGGAAGAAATACTGGAGTGAGTTGCCATTTCCTTCTCCAGGGGATCCTCCTGACCAGGGATTGAACCTGTATCTCCTGTGTCTCCAGCATTTTCAGACTCTACTACTGAGCAACTTGGGAAGATTTATAAGATTTATAGGAAAACTTTAATCCTTTATTTAGACCTTAAAATAGGATTACAAACACTGTATAGATTATGTTTTTTGACATATACATTTTAGATATCCTCTTTCACTCTGCAGCTAGTACTTTTATTCTATTAATGTAGACTTTAGATGGAAAAATACCTTCATTTTAATAATTTCTTTTTTTTTCATTTTTTCCAGCATGAATGCCACTTTCCTTGTATATTGTTTATGAAATCTTTCCTTACTTCAAATCCACAGATCTTTTATGCTATCTTTTAAAACTTCCTTTCTTATCTTACACATTTAGATCTGAAATTCCTTGGGAATTTATGTTTGTGTACGATGTGTAGTAGGAATTTAGAGAGCTATTTTTCCTTTATGGCTTTCTGTTTGACCCAGAACCATATATGGAAAGGAGGGAGGGGGCTTCCCTGATAGCTCAGTTGATAAAGATCTGCCTGCAATGCAGCAGACCCTCGGTTCAATTCCTGGGTTGGGAAGATCCACTGGAGAGCTGCGTGGACTACAGTCAGTAGGGTCACAAAGAGTCAGAAAGGACTGAATGACTTTCACTTTCATTTGAGCTTCCTGGATAGCTCAGTTGGCAAAGAATCCACTTGCAGTGCAGGAGACCCTGGTTCAATTCCTGTGTCAGAAAGATCCCCTGGTGAAGGGATAGGCTACCCACTCCAGTAATCTTGGACTTCCACTGTGGCTCAACTGGTAAAGAAGCTACCTGTGATGTAGGAGACATGGGTTCTATCCCTGGGTTTGGAAGATCTTTATTGACTATGCCAAAGCCTTTGACTGCATGGATAACAACAAACTATGAAAAATTCTTAAAGATATGGGAATGCCAGACCTCTGGACCTGCCTCCTGACAAATCTATTTGCAGGTCAAGAAGCAACAGTTAGAACTAGACATGGAGCAACAGACTGGTTCCAAATCAGGAAAGGAGTACATCAAGGATGTATATTGTTACCCTGCTTATTTAGTTTATATGTAGAGTACATCATGCTAAATGCTAGACTGGATGAAGCATAAGCTGGAATCAAGATTGCCAGGCGAAATACCAATAACCTCAGTTATGCAGATGACACCACCCTTATGGCAGAAAGTGAAGAAAAACTAAAGAGCCTCTTGATAAAAGTGAAAGAGGACAAGGAAGAAGTTGGCTTAAAGCTCAACATTCAGAAAACTAAGATGATAGCATCCAGTCCCATCACTTCATGGCAAATAGATGTTGAAACAATGGAAATAGTGAGAGTTTATTTTGGGGGGCTCCAAAATCACCACAGATGGTGACTGCAGCCATTCAATTAAAGACACTTGCTCCTTGGAAGGAAAGCTATAATCAATTCAGACCGCCTATTGAAAAGCAGACATTACTTTGCCAGCAAATGTCCATCTATTCAAAGCCATGGTTTTTCCAGTAGTCATGTATGGATGTGAGAGTTGGACTATAAAGAAAGCTGAGCAATGAAGAATTGATGCTTTTGAACTGTGAGAAGACTCCTGAGAGTCTGTTGGACTGCAAGGAGACCCAACCAGTCTATCCTAAAGGAAATCAGTCCTGAATATTCATTGGAAGGACTAATGCTGAAGCTGAAACTCCAATACTTTGGCCACCTGATCCAAAGAACTGACTCATTTGAAAAGATTCTGATGCTGGGAAAGATTGAAGGCTAGAGGAGAAGGCGACAACAGAGGATGGGATGGTTGGATAGCATCACTGACTCAATAGACTTGGGTTTCAGTAAGCTCCAGGAGCTGGTGATAGACAGGGAAGCCTGGCATGCTGCAGTCCACGGGGTTTGCAAGAGTCAGACATGACTGAATGACTGAACTGAACTGAACTAAATATGTGGAAAGGTGTCCTTTAATTTTACTTTCCCGAAATAGATCAAATGACCATACATGATTGGGTTTATTTCTGTTATCCACTCTGTTCAAAGGGTCAGTTTGCCTGATCTTGTACCAATAGTAAACACTTCTAATTCCTATAACTTTATAATAGGTGTTGATACCTGGTAGTGTACCAAGCTTTGTTATTCTTGAAACAGCTGTGGCTATGCTTGTCTTTTTCTATGTCCATATAAACTTTGAAACCAACTTATCAATTTCCACACAATAGAAAATCTGCAGAAATTTTTTATTGGCAATGTACTTTTCTACGGGTCAATTGGTAAGATTTGGTATCTTTACAACATTGAATGTCCCAGAGCATTTAGGTGGTCTCTTATTTTCTTCAAAACATATTGTAGTTTTCTGAGTAGATCGCTTATAATGTCTGAATCAATTTATGCAAAGGTGTTTGAATTCTTCTGTGATTTTCAAGTGGCAATATTTTAATATTCTTAATGCTTTGAGAATAGTTTTAAAAAGCCACACAGTGATTTTTAGGAAAATCAAGAAAATTGTAATGAAATGTTTTTTTAAAAAATACCCTAACCCACAACTATGGCAGAAAGTGAAGAAGAACTAAAAGCCTCTTGATGAAAGTGAAAGAGGAGAGTGAAAAGGTGGGCTTAAAACTCAACATTCAGGAAACAAAGATTATGGAATCTGGCCCCATCACTTCACGGCAAATAGATGGGGAAACAGTGGCTGACTTTAACTTCTTGGCTCCAAAATCACTGCAGATGATGACTGTAGCCATGAAATTAAAAGACACTTGCTCCTTGGAAGAAAAGTAATGATCAACATAGACAGCCTATTAAAAAGCAGAGACATTGCTTTGCCAACAAAGATCCATCTAGTGAAAGCTATGGTTTTTCCAGTAGTCACGTATGGATGTGAGAGTTGGACTATAAAGAAAACTGAGCGCCGAAGAATTGATGGTTTTGAACTGCAGTGTTGGAGAAGACTCTTGAGAGTCTATTGGACTGCAAGGAGATCCAACCAGTCCACCTTAAAGGAAATAAGTCCTAAATATCATTGGAAGGACTGATGCTGAAGCTGAAACTCCAATACTTTGGTCACCTGATGTGAAAAGCTGACTCATTTAAAAAGACCCTGATGCTGGGAAAGATTGAAGGTGGAGAGAGAAGGGGATGACAGAGGATGAGATGGTTGGATGGCATCACCGACTCAATGGACTTGAGTTTGGATGAACTCTGGGAGTTGGTGATGGACAGGGAGGCCTGGCATGCTGCAGTCCATGGGGTCGCAAAGAGTTGGACACAACTGAGCAACTGAACTGAACTGAGCTGAACCCACAACTTATAAGTTTTGTTGTATTAAACTTTTCCGCTTTTCTTAGGTTTTCGTTTTTGTTTCCTTCACATTTTCTTCCCATACCTCACACTCAGTATGTAACCAAACACATAGTAATCCACCTGACATCTAATAAACAGAGGAAAACCTGCTTCAACACAAAAACTCTAAATAAAATTAGGAAAAAAATCTCCAAACTTACTTATCATGGAGAAACTTGACCTACTATTAAGAAAATATCAGATTGAATCTCTTGTGAACAGGCATCTTAATGATACTCTTATTTTCCACTTCTAGGTCTAGTTCATAAAATAATTATACTCCAACAGCAATCTCTCTCTTCCCCTCTTTCTCTTGCCCTCACTAATATTGGTTTGGCCAAAAAGTTTGCCTGTGTTTTTCTGTAAAATCTTATGGAAGTACATATATGTTATGTTATCTATCCATCTAATCTATATGTAAGGGCTATATAGCATACTAGTTTTAAGTGTATATCTTGTAATTATATATATGTATACACATATGTACATATACATAACCCTTTGCTGCTGCTGCTGCTGCTGCTGCTAAGTCACTTCAGTTGTGTCTGACTCTGTGTGACCCCATAGACATAACCCTTTAACCACCATCAAAAAGATAAGGAATATTTCTGGTATTTCATAAATTTTCACTGTGTATTTTGCCAGTTTATACTCCCTTCAGTGTATGTACCATGACTATCAGTTTGTTTTAATTGTTTGACTTTTTGTATCTGGCTTATTTCACTCAGTATTACATTCGTGAAGTAGAGCATGTTGCTACAGGTACTATAGTTTGATCTTTTTAAATTCCTGGGTAGTGTTTCATTAAATGAGTGCCAATATTTCATGTTAGCTGAAAATAAGCCCTTATTTGTTTATTTTTTTTCACCTGTTGACAAGTATTTTGTTATTTCTAGCTTGGGGATTTGTGAATAAAGCTGCTTCAAACATTCCTTGGCAAGTCTTTTATTCGACACATATATTTATTTCTCTCAGGTATGCAACTAGGAGTAAAATTACTGGATCACAGAATAGACATATGTTTAGTAATAGCAGAGACTTCCAAGTTGACATGCCTACTACCACTGTAGAAGAAATCCATCTGTATCTTCCCAGCACTTGAGTTTACTACCCAGTTAATATCTACAAAGTTAATACACTTGTATAACTGTTACCTTGGAGAAGGCGATGGCACCCCACTCCAGTACTCTTGCCTGGAAAATCCCATGGATGGAGGAGCCTGGTATACTTAGTCCATGGGGTCGCGAAGAGTCACACACAATTGAGGAACTTCACTTTCGCTTTTCACTTTCATGCGTTGGAAAAGGAAATGGCAACCCACTCCAATGTTCTTGCTTGGAGAATCCCAGAGACCGGGGAGCCTGGTGGGCTGCCGGCTATGGGATCACACAGAGTCAGATACGACTGAAGCGACTTAGCAGCAGCAGCATAACTGTCACCTAGATTAATATGAAGATTATTATTAGTACCCTAAAGACCTTCACCAATTCTAGATCTACTTACTGCCCTACTCAAGGTAATCTTTAGTTTTATGTCAACTGTTAGAGTTCATTTTGCAGTTTTTAAACTTTATGCCTATTGAGTTATTAAGTAGGTAATATTCTTATTTTAGAGTCTGACTTTCAAAATTATTTCTGTAATATTAAGCCATGCAGTTGCATTTAATATCATGTTTTCTTTACTATATAATGTTCCATTTGATTAGTATATATATATATAATAATTTATATAATTTACTGATAGACATTTACATGTTTCCAATTCAGGATTTTCATTAGTAATTCTGAAATGACCATTATTATTATTATTATTAGCCATATATTTTATACTTTTTATTTTGTTCTACAGGTCTCCAACATTCTTAACTTTTTCAATTGTTTTCCTTCTTTTTAAATTAATATATTTTATTTTTTAGAATGGTTTTAGACTTATAGAAATATTGACCAAATAATACAGAATTTTATATATCGCTTTTTCCCTATTATAAACATATTGCATTAGTGTAGTACATGTTTTTGCATTTGATAAATGAACAATGATATATTATTAATAAATACTTGACATTAAGGATCACTCTATGTTGTACAGTTTTCTGGGTTCCAACAAGAGCATATTGTCATATATCCACTATTGCATACATGCAGAATAGTTTTATCACCCTAAAAATTCTCTGTACTTTACCTATTTATGCCTCTTCTACTTCCAGCAAATCCCCAAAATTGCTGATTCTCTAATTATCTCCATAGTCTGCCTTTCCCAGATTGTCATGTAGTTGGAATCACACAATATGTAGCCTTCTCTGATTGACTTCTTTCACTCAGAAATATGCATTTAAAGTTACTCTATTTCTTTTCATGGCTTGATAGATCATTTTTTTAATTGCTCAGTGATATTCCATTATATATATATAATAGTGAAGTTTATCTACTGACCTGTTAAAAAATATGTTGTTTTCTTACAGCTTTATAGAGTTATTATAAATATTTTTGTTTATGAAAACAGGCATAAATTTTCAATTCAATTGAGTAAAATAGCTGGAGATAATTTCTAGATTGCATGATAAGAGTGTATTATATATTTATCTTAGCAAGAAATTTTGGAGTTCTCTTTTCAAGTGGTTGCATGATTTTGCATTCCCATCAGCAAAGAATAAGAATCCTCATTGCTCTGTATCCTCTACCCTCACTGGCATTTGGTATTGTGATCTTTTTTTAACTTTTGCCATTTATAATGAGTTTGCAGTACTACCACATTGTTTTAATTTGTGATTCCCTAATTATAGGGCTTCCCTGGTGGCTCAGAGGTTAAAGCATCTGCCCAAAATGTGGGAGACCTGGTTTTGATCCCTGTGTCGGGAAGATTTCCCTGGAGAAGGAGATGGCAACCCACTCCAGTACTGTTGCCTGGAGAATCCCATGGACAGAGGAGCTTGGTGGGCTACAGTCCATGGGGTTGTAAAGAGTCAGACACGACTGAGCGACTATCACATTGTTTTAATTTGCGATTCCCTAACTGTATGATCATAATAAACATATAATCTGGGAAATTTTGAGAATTTTTTCATATGCTATTTTACACTTGCATATCTTCTTTGGTGAGATCTCTGTTGTTGCCCATTTTTTAGTTGAATTGTTTGTTTTCTTACTGTTGAGTTTTAAGAATTCTTTTTGTAGTTTGGATATAAGTCTATCTTGCAGACATGTTTGCCCAGTGCATGGCTTTTCTTTTTATTCCTGTAACAGCATCTTCCAGAAGCTATATAATTTTGAGTTATACATTTAGATCTATCATTCATTTTATGTTAATCTTTGTGGAAATGGTCAGATCTATGTCTAGAACATGTTTTTTTTTTTTGGATATGAATGAATGCCCAAGCATTCTTTCTCCTCTGTATCACCATTGCTCCTGTGTCAAGAAACAGTTGACAATATTTGTGTGAACCTATCACAAATACCTACCTCTCCTGTTCCATTAATCTATTTGTCTATTACTTCATAAATGTCATGTTATTTTGATTACTGAAGCTTTATAGTCATTTAAAGTCATATAGAGTCAGTTCTCCACCTTCATGGATTCTCTTTAATATTATTTTGTCTAATCTTGGTCTTGTGCCTTTCCAAATAAATTTCAGAATCAGTTTGTTGATTTTCACAAAATAACTTACAGGGATTTGGGCTGGGATTTCATTGAATTCATAAGTAACTTTGGAAGAATTTACATCTGAACAATATTTAGTTTCCTATCCACTTACATGGTCTATTTTTCCATTTATTTAGATCTTTATTTAACCAGAGTTTTATGGATTTCCTCATATAGATCCTGTATGTATTTTGTAACATACTTATACCTTAGTCTTTCATTTCTGTTTGCAGATATTTTTATTTCAATTTCTGATTTTTAATTGCTGATATGTTGGAATCAATTTAGTTCTGTATGCTGTATGCTATACACCTTGCATGCTGTAACCTTGCTACAACCACTTAGTTGTAACCACTTAGTTACAATACTCTAGTTCCAGGAGTATTTTTGTTCATTATTTGTGATTTTCTAGTACAGAATCATGTCATATATGAACAAAGAGAACTTTATTTACTTTTTCTATTAAGCATACCTTTTATTTCCTTTTAATGTTTTATTGTATTAGCTAGGACTTCCAGTGTGGGATATTATCATGAAGCATTTTTGGATGTTGTCAAGTGCATTTTATATATATATATGAGTATTCCTTTTTAGCCTATTGATGTGATGAATTACATTATGTGATTTTTCAGTGTTGAAACTGCATTATTGGAAAAAGTAAACTTGGTTATGTTGTACAATTATTTTTATACATTTTTGGATTTAACTTTCTAATATCTGTTGAGGAGTTTTGCATTTCTGTTCATGGAAGATATTGGTTCTGTTATGTACCCTTCTTGTACTGTCTTGTCTTTATCTGGTTTTGATACTAGAATAATGCTTGTCTCATTCAATTCAGTTAGAAACCCCTCCCTCTGCTTTTGTTTCTGGAAGAGATTATAGAAAACTATAATTCATTTCAAGATGTCTTCCTTAAATGTTGTTCACCATTGGAGCCATTTGATAATACTGCTTTCTTTTTGAGAAGGCTATTAACAATTCACTCAATTCCTTTAATATATATCTATTTAGACGATGTATTACTTCTTATGTAAGTATTTTCAGCAGTTTTGATTGTCAGGTTTGTCTGATATTTGTGGGACGGGGGGTTGTAGACAGAAATGATAACTTCTAGCCTATTTACATGGAGAAGGCAATGGCATCCCAGTCCAGTACTCTTTCCTGGAAAATCCCATGAGCAGAGGAGCCTGGTAGGCTGCAGTCCATGGAGTTGCTAGGAGTCGGACATGACTGAAGCAACTTAGCAGCAGCAGCAGCAGCAGCAGCAGCAGCAGCCTGTGTACATGTTGGGGCTGAAACCTGGAATCAGTCCCCTCTTTTTTTTTTTAGATTGCATACTTACTGCTGATTAATCATCAACTTTTTTCTTCTGGAACCTCCATTTTATTGTTAGATCCATCTAGTGAATACTTCATTTAGGTATTGTGTATTTTAGTTCCATAATTTCCCTTTGGTTGTTTGCTTCTCTGGTGGCTCATAGGTAAAGAATCCACCTGCAAGGCAGGAGATCTGGGTTCAGTCACTGGGTTGGTAACATGCCCTGAAGAAGGGAATGGCTACACACTCCAGGATTTTTGCCTGGAGAATTCCATGGATAGAGGAGCCTCGCTATCTAAAGTCCATAGTGTCACACAGAGTTGAACACGACTGAAGCAACTGAGCACACACACATAATAACAGCAAGGAAAAACAAGTCAAAGAAACAGTTCCAACATGGAGTCAAAATGCTCACACTCAAGGATTTTTTTCTCTGCAAAAATGCTCACACTCAAGGATTTCTTCTCTGCATTCTAGTAAACTATAGATGACTGAGAGCAAAGGAGGTAATAGACAGAATGTTTTGAAATCTCAGAGACTGGTCCCTCTACCACTGTCTTTTCTAATTTGCCCTCTAGCACAGTTAGTTTTATTACCCTTTAGTCCCTCCTCTTATTCCTTTCACTGATTATTCCGGCTTTTTGATCTTGTCTGAGATAGAACAATTAAACAGTGATACCCTGAGGTAATTTAGGGAAGAGAGAAATAAGGTACAGCAATAATGCTCTTCTTTTCTTAGTTTCTTGTTGGTGCATTTGGCCCTCTTTTAGTACAGGACCAGACTAAACCTACCACCTTCTGCTTCTCTAGGAGTTCCTAGAGGTTTTAATGTTCTGAGATCTGTCAAATTCCCTCTTGCTTTTGTGGCATCTCCAAGGTTAAGCTCTGGGAAAGGAGCCAGATTCCTGTACTCCTTTCTTTTCCATCTTGTCAGGAGACAGAATTTAGAGACATTTTATTTCCAGAGATATTTCTTTGTTTATTTTAAAGAAAATGTACCACACTTCCACTGAGGCAGCTTGAAAGTTAAATCTGAAAAATAGGACAATTAGGAAGAAAAATAAAACTTTTTGAACAGGAACAGAGAGAAAAAAATTTGCCCAGCCTAAAGAGGAGCTGATAAATATGCTTTGGCACAGAACTTGACTCTATTTTCTATGAAAGTGAAAGTCCCTTTCAACTCTTTGTGACCCCCATAAAGTCCATGGAATTCTCCAGGCCAGAATACTGGACTGGGTAGCCGTTCCCTTCTCCAGGGGAATCTTCCCAACCCAGGGATCAAAACTACATCTCTTGCATTGCAGGCAGATTCTTTACTAGCTGAGCCATGAGGGAACCTAACCCTGTTTTCTATAAGCTGATCAAATTGGCAAAACTGCCTGTACTTCATAGACCTAAATAAATCCATTTTATGAAACGCAAAAAGGCAAAAATGGTTATCTGAGGAGGCCCTACAAAGAGCTGAGAAAAAAGATGTGAAAGCAAAGGAGAAAAGGAAAGTTACACCCACCTGAATGCAGACTTCCCAATAATAGCAAGGAGAGATAAGAAAGCTTTCCTAAGTGAATATGAAAAGACATAGAGGAAAACATCAGAATGGGAAAGACAAGAAATCTCTTCAAGAAAATTAGAGATACCAAGGGAATATTTCACGTAAAGATGGGCACAATAAAGAACAGAAGCCTGGAGGATCCCAGGGACTGGGGAGCCTGGTGGGCTGCCGTCTATGGGGTCGCACAGAGTCAGACACGACTGAAGCGACGTAGCAGCAGCAGCAACAACAGAAAGTGAAGTCTCTCAGTTGTGCCCGACTCTTTGTGATCCCATGGACTGTAGTCTGCCATGCTTCTCCATCCGTGGGATTTTCCACCCAAGAATACTGGAGTGGGTTGCCATTTCCTTCTCCAGGGCATCTTCCCCATCCAGGGATCGAACTCAGGTCTCCCACACCACAGGCAGACTCTTTACCGTCTAAGCCAGCAGGGCAGACGATATTAAGAAGAGGTGGCAAGAATACACAGAAGAATTATATATATATATAAAAAAAAGATCTTCATGACCCAGATAACTATGATGGTGTGAGCACTCACCAAGAGCCAGACATCTTGGAATGCAAAGTCCAGTGGGCCTTAAGAAGAATTACTGTGAACAAAGCTAGTGGAGATGATGGGATTCCAGCTGAGCTATTTCAAACCATATGCTGTTAATGTGCTGCAATGTCGACAAATTTGGAAAACTCAGCAGTGGCCCCAGGACTGGAAAAGGTCAGTTTTTATTCTAGTACCAGAGAAGGGCAATGCCCAAAAATGTTCAAACTACTGTACAATTGCACTCATTTCATATGCTAGCAAAGTAATGCTCAAAATTCTCAGTTAGGCTTCAAAAGTATGTGAACTGAGAAATTTTAGATAGTCAAGCTAGATTTAGGAAAGGCAGAGGAACCAGAGATCAAATTGCTAACATCATTTGGATCATAGAAAAAGCAAGAGAATTCCAGAAAAACATATATTCTGCTTCATTGACTATGCCAAAGCCTTTGACTGTGTGAAAGTGAAAGTCACTCAGTAGTGTCCAAGTCTTTGAGACCCGATAGATAGTCCATGGAATTCTCCAGGTCATAATATTGGAGTAGGTAGCTTTTCCCTTTTCTGAGCGATCTTCCCAACCCAGGTATCAAACCCAGGTTGCCTGCATTGCAGGTGGATTCTTTACCAGCTGACTGTGTGGATCACAAAAAACTGAAAAATTCTTAAAGAGAATTTTCCTCACCTGTCTTCTGAGAAATCTGTGTGCAGATCAAGAAGCAGCAGTTAGAACCGGACAACGAACAGTGGACTGGTTCAAAATTGGGAAAGGAGTACATCAACGCTGTATATTGTCAACCTGTTTATTTAACTTCTCTGCAGAGTACATCATTAAAGATACTGGGCTGCACAAGCTGGTATCAAGATTGCCGAGAGAAATATCAATGACCTCAGATATGCAGATGACACCATCCTAATGGCAGTAAGTGAACAGGAAATAAAGAACCTCTTGAAGCAGGTGAAAGAGGAAAGTGAAAAAGGTGGTTCAAAACTAAGATCATGGCATTCAGTCCCATCACTTCATGGCAAATAGATGGGGAAACAGCGGAAATAATGACAGACATTTTCTTGGGCTACAAAATCACTACAGATGGTGACTGCAGCCATGAAATTAAAAGACACAAGCCTAGACATCAAAAAGCAGAGAGATTACATTTCCAACAAGAGTCCATCTAGTTAAAGCTATGGTTTTTCCAGTAGTCATGTATGGATGTGAGAGCTGGACTATAAAGAAATTTGAGTGCTGAAGAATTGATGCTTTTGAACTGTGGAATTGGAGAAGACTCTCAAAAGTCCCTTGGACTGCAAAGAGATCAAACCAGTCAATCCTAGAGGAAATCAGTCCTGAATATTCATTGGAAGGACCGATGCTGAAGCTGAAGTTCCAATACTTTGGTCACCTTATGGGAAGAACTGACTCATTAGAAAAGACCCTGGCTGATGCTGGGAAAGATTGAAGGCAGTAGGTGAAGGGGACAATGGTGTATGAGATGTTTGGATGGCATCACTCACTCAATGGACATAAGTTTGAACAAGCTCAGGAGATGCTGAAGGACAGGAAAGCCTGGCATGTTACAGTCCAAGGGGTTGCAGAGTTGGACATGACTGAGTGAACAAACAACAACATAAATCCATTTGCAGAGACATGTTTTCCAAGAGATTTTCTAAATTTCCCTAGCATTTAATCCTGGATGGTAACCACCGAAATTACGATTTTTTTTTTCTTCCTGAAGATTCTAAATGCTTTGAGTAACATGATTCTAGGTTCCTTTTGGCAAATTACTCATTTGAGACATGACTGTTATTTATTCCGGAATGGAAAACATTTTTTTTTAAGATGTTCTAGATATTTTATGAATCCCTTGCTTTTTCCATACCATTTTTTAATGAACTCAACAAGTTATTGTAGTAGGAGGAAAATGACATGAGTGGTTCTCCAATAACCTACCACACTTTAAGGAACTGAATTTATGAAAATGCTAAATTCATATGTTCCATAAATTAATTGTTTTAAAGATTGCAAGTTTCCTTACAAAAATGTTCTCCTAATCAGATAATAGAAAGAGGTATAGCTTCAATAATGTGGTAAAGACATAGCCACCATTATGGTTAAAGGCACAAAACATCTGTTTAAGGAGGATTTGTATTTTTTTGTCCAAATCTCTTTGGAAAATAGGGTCTAAATCAAAGACAATGGAATTTCCTCACTAAGGTTTGATGTGTGTGATCTAATCACAAAGGAAATAAATCAATTCCTCATTCCAAACTGAGGCTTACCATCAAATTGTGTGTGGAAAATATACTAACCACAGAAAGTTCTGTAAATGCTTCTGTCTAATGTATGAAAATGATTTACATTGTGAGTTTGGTCAGTGTGCCACATATGAGGCCACTAATGAGGTTGGAGACCAATAGGTAAATGACTGAAGGCACTAGACTTCCAAAGCAGATCAACTACAAATTTTGTATTCCCTGAGAAAATGTTAGGTTAAAAGAATGCACCAAATTCAAAGGAGTAAAACTCAAGAAATCATTATTATTATATTTATACACTAAAATGATCACAGTTAATAGCTATGTATATGTAGCAAGACTGCTGTTTCTACTAGCAGAGAGAGCAGGAGATATTTTTATATCAAGATTTCAGTGAATACAGAGAGAATACCTCCATCTCCACCCATTCTCATTCTTGCCACCTAAAGTTCGCTGTAAACAACTATTTCCTCTGCTATGAACCCATCTACAATGGTAATGTTACCCCTGGAAATGTGATTGTCAACTGTTTCCAAACTCAAGTCCTTCTTTGTTTTGTCACTATACTTTACCATAAGTTGTTAGTTGTGTCTTAACCATAACAGACTACAAATGACTTCAAGAAAGGAACCTTGTTTACTTTCTTCACTAACTCTCTGAAAACACTGTATCTGGATCAGATTACATGCTTATGAAGCATTTGGAAAAAAAATACTAGAGAATAATGACTATGTGATGTCCCACAAAGTTAGTTGAACAAAAGTCTGATAAATGAAATTCGAAGACAATTTGTATTATATTTTTCCCTAAGAAAACATTTTCAAATATTGATGCAAACAGATGAAGAAAGAATATAAGTTCCTAATGTTTATTTCCACAGCCTGTGATAGTCTAGAAAAATAGTTTACCATATAAATATTATGTGAGCTGCATATGTTATTTTAAATTTTATAATATCCACATTTACTGGTCAAGAAGATAGGAAATTAATTTTAATAATATATTCATTAACCCCATATATACAAAATAGTAACACATAATCAATGCAAAATTAATATAAAAATCATTAATGAGACATTATAATATATACTTTTATCATACTAAGTCTTTCACATCTGGTGTGTGTTTTACACTCTAACACATCTTAAAAAATACCTCTGACTATCATCTGCCATGTTGAATAAAGATGGTATCAGTTCAGTTCAGTTCAGTGGCTCAGTCATGTCTGACTCTTTGTGACACCATGAATCGCAGCACGCCAGGCCTCCCTGTTCATCACTATCTCCCGGAGTTCACTCAGACTCACGTCCATCGAGTCCGTGACGCCATCCAGCCATCTCATCCTCAGTCGTTCCCTTCTCCTCCTGCCCCCAATCCCTCCCAGCATCAGAGACTTTTCAAATGAGTCAACTCTTCTCATGAGGTGGCCAAAGTACTGGAGTTTCACCTTTAGCATCATTCCTTCCAAAGAAATTCCAGGGTTGATCTCCTTCAGAATGGACTGGTTGGATCTCCTTGCAGTCCAAGGGACTCTCAAGAGTCTTCTCCAACACCACAGTTCAAAAGCATCAATTCTTCGGTGCTCAGCCTTCTTCGCAGTCCAACTCTCACCTCCATACATGACCACAGGGAAAACCATAGCCTTGACTATATGGACCTTAGTCAGCAAAGTAATGTCTCTGTTTTTGAATATACTATCTAGGTTGGTCATAACTTTTCTTCCAAGGAGTAAGCGTCTTTTAATTTCATGGCTGCAATCACCATCTGCAGTGATTTTGGAGCCCCCCAAAATAAAGTCTGACACTGTTTCCACTGTTTTCCATCTATTTCCCATGAAGTGATGGGATCGGATGCCATGATCTTTGTTTTGTGAATGTTGAGCTTTAAGCCAACTTTTTTGCCCTCCTCTTTTACTTTCATCAAGAGGCTTTTGAGTTCCTCTTCACTTTCTGCCATAAGGGTGGTGTCATCTGCATATCTGACGTTATTGATATTTCTCCTGGCAATCTTGATTCCAGCTTGTGTTTCTTCCAGTCCAGCGTTTCTCATGATGTACTCTGCATATAAGTTAAATAAGCAGGGTGACAATATACAGCCTTGACATACTCCTTTTCCTATTTGGAACCAGTCAGTTGTTCCATGTCCAGTTCTAACTGTTGCTTCCTGATCTGCATACACATTTCTCAACAGGCAGGTCAGGTGGTCTGGTATTCCCATCTCTCTCAGAATCTTCCACAGTGTATTGTGATCCACACAGTCAAAGGCTTTGGCATAGTCAATAAAGCAGAAGTAGATGTTTTTCTGGAACTCCCTTGCTTTTTCCATGATCAGCGGATGTTGGCAATTTGATCTCTGGTTCCTCTGCCTTTTCTAAAACCAGCTTGAATATCAGGGAGTTCACGGTTCACGTATTGCTGAAGCCTGGCTTGGAGAATTTTGAGCATTACTTTACTAGCATGTGAGACGAGTGCAATTGTGCGGTAGTTTGAGCATTCTTTGGCATTGCCTTTCTTTGGGACTGGAATGAAAACTGACCTCTTCCAGTCCTGTGGCCACTTCTGAGTTTTCCAAATTTGCTGACATATTGAGTGCAGCACTTTGACAACCTCGTCTTTCAGGATTTGAAATAGCTCCTCTGGAATTCCATCACCTCCACTAGCTTTTTTCATAGTGATGCTTTCTAAGGCCCACTTGACTTCATATTCCAAGATGTCTGGCTCTAGATTAGTGATCACATCATCATGATTATCTGGGTCGTGAAGATCTTTTTTGTACAGTTCTTCTGTGTATTCTTGCCACCTGTTCTTAATATCTTCTGCTTCTGTTAGGTCCATACCATTTCTGTCCTTTATCAAGCCCATCTTTGCATGAAATGTTCCCTTGGTATCTCTAATTTTCTTGAAGAGATCTCCAGTCTTTCCCATTCTGTTGTTTTCCTCTATTTCTTTGCATTGATGACTGAAGAAGGCTTTCTTATCTCTTCTTGCTATTCTTTGGAACTCTGCATTGATATGCTTATATCTTTCCTTTTCTCCTTTGCTTTTCGAGTAGCATTTTGTAATCTTGAATGTTCATAATATACTCCTGAAGATATTATAAAAATTCAAATTCTTATGCACTAGATGGGCTGGTGTGGAGGTTATGCATTTCTAATGACTTCTTAGGTAATGTTGATGCTGTTGGTCCATGGACCACACTTTGAGTAGAACAACATAAATTTCTCAATAGCAAGACAGAGAAATAGAAGCAATAAATTGTCACAATTAAGGAAAGACTCAGTCAAAGCCTCTCTCTATGTTTGTATACTCATTAGTCTATTTGACATTTCTTCTCAGATGAATAATAAATATCTCAAATTTAATATGGATGTCTTATTAAGCTATTGCTCACAAAGGGTAACTGAAGCTTAATCACACTGGGAACCCTTTGAGGAGCTGGAGGAACTGTATAACATCTATATCAGTAGTTTTGACCATAAGGAAATATTTTGCACTTCTTAAAGAACTGCAGTAGTTTTGTATGAAATATTTACTGAGAGTGGTGAAAAAAATTTAAATTAAATTAAAATTAGAAGGCAAGAAATTGTAGTCTTAAGGAAATATATTTAATTATCTTACTGATTGTTATATATGCTTTTTGTTGCTTAGAGCTTTTCATTTGTCCAAAACATTCATATTTTTTATATTTTGTTGACATGTAGATGAGTTTGAAAACCCATTTGTTCACAGAACTCTCACAGAGTACATCTTTTACCCTGTCACCATTTCCTTGTTTCATTACTGTGTTTCTCCTAAACTTCATCTATTGTATATGTAGAAAGCATATAAATACCATTTATGTAAGTGCATCAGTAGGTGACATTTTCATCAGTCATAGTTTCTGATTACATTTGCTCTCTCTTACTAAAACAATTTACTCAAATACTAGAAGAAAAGGAAACTAGAATACACAAAGGGCTTTAAAACAGCTCAGTTCAGTTCAGTCACTCAGTTGTGTCTGACTCTTTGTGGCCCCATGAACCACAGCACACCAGGCATCCCTGTCCATAACCAACTCCCGGACTCTACCCAAACTCATGTCCATTGAGTTGGTGATGCCATCCAACAATTTCATCCTCTGTCGTCCCCTTCTCCACATGCCCTCAATCTTTCCCAGCATCAGGGTCTTTTCAAATGAGTCAGCTCTTCACATCAGGTGGCCAAAGTATTGGAGTTTCAGCTTCAGCATCAGTCCTTCCAATGATCATCCAGAACTGATCTCCCTTATGATGGACTGGTTGGATCACCTTGCAGTCCAAGGGACACTCAAGAGTCTTCTCCAACACCACAGTTCAAAAGCATCAATTCTTTGGCACTCATTTTCTTTATAGTCCAAGCCCTCTCATCCATACATGACCACAGGAAAAACCATAGCCTTGACTAGATGGACCTTTGTTGACAAAGTAAAGTTTCTGTTTTTTAATATGCTGTCTAGGTTGGTCATAACTTTCCCTCCAAGGAGTAAGTGTCTTTTAATTTCATGGCTGCAATCACCATCTGCAGTGATTTTGGAGCCCAAAAAATAAAGTCTGACACTGTTTCCACTGTTTCCCCATCTATTTGCCATGAAGTGATGGGACCGGATGCCATGATCTTCGTTTTCTGAATGTTGAGCTTTAAGCCAACTTTTTCACTCACTTCTTTCACTTTCATCAAGAGGCTCTTTATTTCTTCTTTACTTTCTGCCATAAGGGTGGTGTCATCTGCATATTTGAGGTGACTGATATTTCTCCCGGATATCTTGATTCCAGCTTGTGCTTCTTCCAGCCTTGTATTTAGCATGATATACTCTGCATATAAATAAAGCAGGGTGACAATATACAGCCTTAACATACTCCTTTTCCTATTTGGAACCAGTCAGTTGTTCCATGTCCAGTTCTAACTGTTGCTTCCTGATCTGCATACACATTTCTCAACAGGCAGGTCAGGTGGTCTGGTATTCCCGTCTCTCTCAGAATCTTTCACAGTTTATTGTGATCCACACAGTCAAAGGCTTTGGCATAGTCAGTAAAGCAGAAATAGATGTTTTTCTGGAACTCTCTTGCTTTTTCCATGATCCTGAGGATGTTGGCAATTTGATCTCTGGTTCCTCTGCCTTTTCTAAAACCAGCTTGAATATCAGGGAGTTCACGGTTCACGTATTGTTGAAGCCTGGCTTGGAGAATTTTGAGCATTACTTTACTAACATGTGAGATAAATGCAATTGTGTGGTAGTTAGAGCATTCTTTCACATTGCCATTCTTTGGGATTGGAATGAAAACTGACCTCTTCCAGTCCTATGGCCACTGGTGAGTTTTTCAAGTTTGGTGGCATATTGAGTGCAGCACTTTCACAGCATCATCTTTCAGGATTTGAAATAGCTCAACTGGAATTCTATGACTTCCACTATTTTTGTTCACAGTGATGCTTCCTAAGGCCACTTGACTTCACATTTAAAACAGCAGATTGTATTGAAAAGCAGATAATCCTCTAAAACTTAATAGAATAGGCAAATGATAAGTGACTCACAGATTATAATTGATCACAGTTCATATTCTCTAATGAAAAGCATAAACAATTGCATTAATTTTGGAAAAGGATATTTAGATTCAGTTGTTATAGGTGTTAAACATATCTTGGGGTACTTCTTGAATTATTCTATATATACAGATAAAGGAAATAACACAAAACATGTTATAAATAAGACCCTGCAGTTCAGGCAACTTATAAACTTGTTTTATGTAAATAAAATAAATAATAACATGAATTCATATAAATTCATATGGATTTAATCACAGTATATGGAGTTAAAAGTCTTCTTATCAATGAGATTGTCCTATTACCAACAAGATAAAACAGAGTCATTTCAGCTGTATTCAAAACAGTCAAGATATGAAAGCAACCTAGGTGTCCAGTGATAAAGAAGATATGCTATTTATACACAGTGGAATATTACTCAGACATAAAAGAGGACAAAATTTTGTCATTTTGTCTAGGTCCACTCATCCGTTATGCTAAGGGAAACTAGTCAGACTGAGAAAGACAAATACGGTATGATCTCACTTATATGTGGAGTCTAAAAAGTAAAACAAGTGAACAAACAAAACAAAGACTCATAGATGCAAAGAACTATGAGTGTTTGGAGAGTGGGGAGGGTAGGTAGGTTGGAAAAGAAGTGATGGGGATTAAGAAGTACAGCTTCCAGCTATAAAATAAGTTATAGTATTGTACAAAAAGGAAATATAGTCAATAATATTGTAATAACTATACATGATGGATGCTAATTGACATCATAGTGATCATTTTGTAATGTATAAAAATATCAAATCACAATTTTGTATACTTAATATCATATTGTATATCAATTATAATTCAATCAGAAGAAATAAAAGTGAAATTGAGAAGAAATGTGGACCTACTCCTGTACCTTATCAACAGACTTAGAAAAACTGTGAAAATATTTCAGTTTGGATTGCTGCCTGTATCTATTTTTACCTGAAACAACTTTTAACAATAATTTTTTTAAGTTCTTTATTTAGTCCTTGATCAGAAAACTTTTCTATTTATTTTTAGGTTGATTTTCAAAGAAATATATAAAAGAATAGACCATAAAACAACAGGTTAGGAGCTCATATTACTTAATTATTGTCTTAACACATGTCTGACCCATAGGAATAATTTTAAATATCTTCAGTAAAGCCAGATAAAGGCTACAATAGTCACTCCAGTGATTCAACTGTAGTCATTCTAGCTATTCATCTCATAGCCATTCTAGTTGTTTATTTGTGGTCCATTCAGAAGGGAAAATGAAAATATGCCATGACACCCTCAAGTAGCTTGAAAGATGGATATAGGTATGAATATGAAGCTAAAAATATTAAAAATGAACTCCAGAAAAATGGAGTTGTTCACCAATTTTCGGAGGCCCTGAAATGACTATCTGAAATCTTATATAAAATTATAGCTATTTAATTATTTATTTATTTAGGTAACTAAATAAACCCTGCTGCCTTGTGTTATGGGAGATATACAGAGAATATTAGAATGAAAAAAGACATCAAGGATCATCTTTTCTAGCTAAGTCATTATAACAGGTGAAAAAACAGGACCTGAAAAAGTGATTGATACCACATTACATAGTCACTACATTTAGCAAAAATTTGATCAAAATCCTTAACTCTTAATCACTCCTATTTATCTCTATCCAGTGTCCTTTTGACTGTATGGTAATCATTTAGATCTTCACATTAGCTCTAACAATAACATGATGGTAGTATTTTATTCCTAAAAAAAAAAGGAATAAACTTTATATGAACCACTTTATATGAGCATTCAAGAAAAAATTGAGTTTGGTTCCATCATTTTTCAAGCTGATGAAATTCTTGCCAAGTTGTGAAAAAAATATAAATTCCAGAGTGATGTGCTCCCTCAAAAGTACTACACTGCACCTAAAAGAGTAGTATTTACTATATTGTAAACCCTCTGATTCCAAACGTTTTCATAACACACACATATACACACACACTGACACATATTTGGTTTTTTACTTATACAACTATCATGTGATGAACTATTAGATCAAGAGAAGAAAAGTATGTGGGAATTATTAAATTACTATTTCCCAACGTCAAGTCTACCCATCTATATGCTGCTTTGATGTTAGTGCAGGGATTGAAAACCAAATGCCTCTTTTACCAACTGGCTCCATTTTAAATTCAATAGAGGGAGAGGGAGAGGGTGGGATGATTTGGGAGAATGACATTCTAACATGTATACTATCATGTAAGAATTGAATCGCCAGTCTATGTCTGACGCAGGATGCAGCATGCTTGGGGCTGGTGCATGGGGATGACCCAGAGAGATGTTATGGGGAGGGGAGGTGGGAGGGGGGTTCATGTTTGGGAACGCATGTAAGAATTAAAGATATTAAAATTAAAAAAAAATAAAAATAAAAAAATAAAATGTGAAAAATAAAATAAAATAAAATAAATTCAATAGAGGGTGCTAGAGAGAGACCTGATGACTGGAGATGGGTTAAAGATGTGGGGTTTGCTTATTTTTTTTTAATTTATTTATTTTTTATTGAAAGATAGTTGCTATATGGGTTTGCTTATTTTGTTAGTTTCCTCCTGTTTACACCATCTCTTCCATGGTTCTTGCTCCTGGAGGAGACAGTTGGTTCCAGTTGCTGCAGGTAGCAGGCAGTTTCTCTGTCATTCCTAGTAGCAGTACATCACATGCCTTTAGAGACAGAAGCACCCTAAGACCTACAACTCTTACCTCTAAGGTCTGAGTCTCAGCTCTGTTTGAGTCATTCTCCTAACTCCTCATTCATCAGCAGGGAAACACCTCCCTCTCAAAGGGCTAGGCCAACCCCAGCTGCTTCCCTTTGCTCCCGTTACCTTAAGGATGAGTAGATGCTTTCTGTACTTACAATTTCTGTAAAAACTCAGTTTCTTTTTTTTTTTCCATTTCTAGTTTTCCATACCTGACTAGATAAATATTTATATTAGCACTTTTCTCTGTTGCAATAACTGCTGTGCTTTCTGTTTTGCTGACTGAGCCTTGACAGATACAGAAACAAAAACAGTGATTGAGGACCTAGTTTGCATCAGGCCTCACTGATAGATTACTTACTTTTCAAATTTTCTCTGGTATACACAGTAATTTCACTATTCTTCCTCCTCCTAACAGCTTTATTGAGATAAATTGATATACAAAGTGAAGCGGCTGCTCCTTATCTTGGACGAGGGGTATCTTCTCACCGCCACCCCTCCTGACCTTGAAAGTGGAGTAGCTCCTCTCGGCCATCCTGAGCCCATGCAGCCACCGCTCCTTGGACATGGGGTTGCTCCTCCCGGCCACGGCCCCTGGCCTTGGGCAGGGGGTAGCTCCTCCCGGCCACCGCTCTGGACCTCGGACATGGTGTAGCTCCTCTCGGCTGCTCCTGCACTGTTGCAGCTGGGCAGTATCCTATCCTATGTCCAAGGTAAGAGATACTCCATGTCCAAGGTAAGAGAAATCGAAGTAAGATGGTAAGTGTTGTGAGTGGGCATCAGAGACCAGACACACTGAAACCATAATCACAGAAAACTAGCCAATCTAATCACATGGACCACAGCCTGGTCTAACTCAGTGAAGCTAAGCCATGCCCTGTGGGACCACCCAAGATGGGCGGGTGATCGTGGAGAGGTTTGACAGAATGTGGTCCACTGGAGAAGGAAATGGCAAACCACTTCAGTATTCTGCCCTTGAGAACCCCATGAATAGTATGAAAAGGCAAAATGAGAGGATACTGAAAGAGGAACACCCCAGATTGGTAGGTGCCCAATATGCTACTGAAGACCAGTGGAGAAATAACTCCAGAAAGGATGAAGGGATGAAGCCAAAGCAAAAAACAATACCCAGCTGTGGATATGACTGGTGATAGAAGCAAGGTCCAATGCTGTAAAGATCAATATTGCATAGGAACCTGGAAGGTCAGGTCTATGAATCAAGGCAAATTGGAAGTAGTCAAACAGGAGATGGCAAGAGTGAACGTTGACATTCTAGGAATCAGCGAACTAAAATGGACTGGAATGGGTGAATATAACTCAGATGACCATTATATCTACTACTGCTAGAAGGAATCCTTCAGAAGAAATGGAGTAGCCATCATGGTCAACAAAAGAGTGCAAACTGCAGTACTTGGATGCAGTCTCAAAAATGACAGAATGATCTCTGTTCATCTCCAAGGCAAACCATTCAATATCACAGCAATCCAGGTCTATCCCCCAATGAGTAATGCTGAAGAAGCTGAAGTTGAACAGTTCTATGAAGACCTACAAGACCTTTTAGAACTAACACCCAAAAAAGATGTCCTTTTCATTATAGGGGACTGGAATGCAAAAGTACGGAGTTCTGTTACCTGGAGTAACAGGTAAATTTGGCCTTGGAATATGGAATGAAGCAGGGCAAAGGCTACTAGAGAGCCAAGAAAATGCACTGGTTATAGCAAACACCCTCTTCCAACAACACAAGAGAAGACTCTACACATGGACATCACCAGATGGTCAATACCAAAATCAGATTGATTATATTCTTTGCAGCCAAAAGTGGAGAAGTTCTATACAGTCAGCAAAAATAAGACTAGTAGCTGACTGTGGCTCAGATCATGAACTCCTTATTGCCAAATTCAGACTTAAATTGAAAAAAGTAAGGAAAACCACTAGACCATTCAGTATGACCTAAATCAAATCCCTTATGATAATACAGTGGAAGTGAGAAATAGATTTAAGGGACTAGATCTGATAGATAGAGTGCCTGATGAACTATGGAATGAGGTCCGTGACATTGTAGAGGAGACAGGGATCATTTCCATCCTCATGGAAAACGAATACAAAATAGAAAAATGGCTGTCTGGGGGTGCCTAACAAATAGCTTTGAAAAGAAAAAAAGTGAAAAGAAAATTAGAAAGGAAAAGATATAAGCATCTGAATGCAGAGTTCCAAAGAATAGCAAGAAGAGATAAGAAAGCCTTCCTAAGTGATCAATGCAAAGAAATAGAGAAAAACAACAGAATGGGAAAGACTAGAGATCTCTTCAAGAAAATTAGAGATACCAAGGGAACATTTCAAGCAAAGATGGGCTCAATAAAGGACAGAAATGGTATGTACCTAGCAGAAACAAAAGATATTAAGACGAGGTGGCAAGAATATACAGAAGAACTGTACAAAAACGATCTTCATGACCAAGATAATCACGATGGTATGATCACTCACCTAGAGCCAGACATCCTGGAATGTGAAGTCAAGTGGGCCTTAGAAAGCATCACTATGAACAAAGCTAGAGGAGGTGATGGAATTCCAGTTGAGCTATTTCAAATCCTGAAAGATGATGCTGTGAAAGTGTGCACTCAATATGCCAGCAAATTTGGAAAACTCAGCAGTGGCCGCAGGACTGGAAAAGGTCAGTTTTCATTCCAATCCCAAAGAAAGGCAATGCCAAAGTGCTCAAACTACCTCACAATCGCACTCATCTCACACGCTAGCAAAGTAATGCTTAATTTTCTCCAAGCCAGGCCTCAACAGTACATGAACTGTGAACTTCCAGATGTTCAAGCTGGTTTTAGAAAAGGCAAGGGAACCAGAGATCAAATTGCCAACATCCGCTGGATCATGGAAAAAGCAAAAGAGTTCCAGAAAAAACAACTATTTCTGCTTTATTGACTATGTCAAAGCCTTTGACTGTGTGGCTCACAACAAACTGTGGAAAAATCTGAAAAAGATGGGAATCCCAGACCACCTGAACTGCCTCTTGAGAAACCTATATGCAGGTTAGGAAGCAGCAGTTAGAACTGGACATGGAACAACAGACTGGTTCCAAATAGGAAAAGGAGTATGTCAAGGCTGTATTTTGTCACCCTGCTTATTTAACTTATATGCAGAGTACATCATGAGAAATGCTGGGCTGGAAGAAGCACAAGCTGAATCAAGACTGTCGGGAGAAATATCAATAACCTCAGATATGCAAATGACACCACCCCTATAACAGAAAGTGAAGAGGTACTAAAGAGCCTCTTGAGGAAAGTGAAAGCAGAGAGTGTAAAAGTTGGCTTAAAGCTCAATATTCAGAAAACTAAGATCATGGCATCTGGTCCCATCACTTCATGGGAAATAGATGGGGTAACAGTGGAAACGGTGTCAGACTTTATTTCTTTTTGGTCTCCAATATTACTGTGGATGGTGATTGCAGCCATAAAATTAAAAGACGCTTACTCCTTGGAAGGAAAGCCTACCAACCTAGATAGCATATTAAAAAGCAGAGACATTACTTTGCCAACAAAGGTCCATCTAGTCAAAGCTATGATTTTTCCAGTGCTCATGTTATGGATGTGAGAGTTGGATTGTGAAGAAAGCTGAGCCAGCCGAATTGATGCTTTTGAACTGTGGTGTTGGAGAAGACTTTTGAGAATCCCTGGACTATACAGAGATCCAACCAGTGCATTCTGAAGGAGATCAGTCTTGGGTCTTCATTGGAAGGAATGATGCTAAAGCTGAAACTCCAATACTTTGTCCACCTCATGTGAAGAGTTGACTCATTGGAAAAGCCTCTGATGCTGGGAGGGATTGGGGGCAGGAGGAGAAAGGGACGACAGAGGATGAGATGGCTGGATGGCATCACTGACTCGATGGACATGTGTTTGAGTGATATCTGGCAGTTAGTGATGGACAGGGAGGCTTGGCGTGCTGCAATTCATGGGGTCACAAATAGTAGGACACAACTGAGCGACTAAACTGACTGAACTGATATAAAAAAACTGCATATATTTAAAGTATACAAGCTGATGAGTTTGGACACCCCCATATATATATATATATATATAGGTTTCCCTGGTGGCTCAGATGGTAAAGAATCTTCCTGGAATGCAATGCAGGAGACCTGGGTTCAATCCCTGTGTTGGGAAGATCTCCTGGAGAAGGGACTATCTACCCACTCCAATATTCTTGCCTGGAGAATTCCATGAATAGAAGAGCCTGGCAGGCTTCAGTCCATGGGGTCACAAGAGTTAGACATGACTGAGCGACTAACACATACACACACACATGAAAGCAGTACCATTGGTAAGATAATAGGCATATTCATCACTCAAAAAGTCCTTGTGCCCTTTTAGAATTCCATTTTGCTATGCTCTGTTTTGCTCTGTTCTCTATTGTTTTATGCATATGTGTGAATGTTGTTTTATAATACTTAACATGAGATCTGTGCTCTTAATAAATTTTTAAGTGCCAAAACAGTATCATAATTATGGGCATTATGTTGTATAGCAGACAATATATACATGCGATATAATCTTACTCAACTATGCTGTTGTCTAGTCACTAAGGCATGTCCAAATCCTTTGCAACACCATGAACTAGAGCCTGTCAGGCTCCTGTGTCCACGGAATTCTCTAGGCAAATATGCTGGAGTGCATTGCCATTCCCTTCTGCAAGGAATATTCTTGACTCAGGGATCAAACCTGCATCTCTTGCATTAGCAGACAGATTATTTATCGCTGAGCCACCAGGGAAGCTCATTCAAACTTATAAAAAGGAGTAAATCCTGCCATTTTTGACAATATGGGTGAATATGGAGGACATTATGTTAAGTGAAATAAGACAGTCACATAAAGACAAGTATTATATGATCCTACTTAAGCAGAGAATAGAATGCTGGTTGCTAGAGGATGAAGGAACAGAGAAATGGGAGGTTGTTCAAAAAATTTAAGGAGACAGTTACATAAAATAATAACTACTATTCTCTTTCAATGGAGAAGAAATTTCAGGATTACAAACCTTGAGTAAATTTCTCTAGTCATTAATAGTTGTTGGAACTCCCTGAAGTGAGAAGATAACAGGAATATCACTACTTTCACTATCTTTGAAAGATTACTTGAGAAATGATAATAATGATAACTAACCCTGAATGATATTTTCTTGGAGTTAGATACCTTCTAGATGCTTAACATTTAATTAATATTAGTCAATGACATATATTAACTCATTTAATCCTCAAAACAACACTATAGGATAGTACTATCCTTATGACTAGGTTGCAGAGGAGAAAACTAAAAATTCAAACCAGGCATACTGGCTTTTCTGTGTGTTTGGAATCCTCAGTATGTTTTGCCTTAGAAGGAAAGACAGAAGCATGAATATAAATAAGGATAAGCTTGTCAATGTTGCAAACAGGAAGTTTAAATTCCTGCAACCATTTTCTTTTCCATAATTAGCTTCCTGTTATTTCTCTCCATCAGTTTCTTTTCTCCCAGCCCACTCCTAATCTAATATTATTACATATATTCTTCTCATACTAATTATCTTTGAGTAATTCCACATATTAAGAAGTTATTTAAGACATTTAACACTAACCCAGCTTTCCAAATTTTTCTGCACTGCTTTACAACAGGTACTATGTAAGACTTTCTTCAAATGTTATCTGTGCAAGCCTGGCCCTGTATTTGGTACTTCAGTGTCTCTGTCTTAAATGCCTTTCTTCTGTCAGGACCATTATTTGTTTATTTAATAACCAATCATAAGAATCCTGATTAAGAAGCTTTTCCTGACTGAAAAGCCCACACAGATTCATTTCGATTCTTGAATTTTTAAATCATTTATTGCCTTTACTGTGAGCTTCCATAGTGGCTCAGAGAACGACTCTGCCTGCAATGAATTTGCTTGTAATGCCGGAGACCAGGTTTGATCCCTGTGTCAGGAAGATCCCCTGGAGAAGGGAATGGCAACCCACTCCAGTATACTTGCCTGGAGAATTCCATGGGCACAGGAGCTGACAGGCTACAGTCTAAGGTGTTACAAAGAGTGCAACATGACTAAGAGACTAACACTATCATTTTTTCATTGCCTTTATTGTAGAAATTTATTGTACGCCACCTTATTTTTTTATACTTCCTTTTTCTACAAGTTTCATGTCATTTAAAACTAGATTGTAAACTCTATGTGGCCAGAGATCATGTCATACATTTATTTATGTACTGGTAGTTTTAATAATTAGCATATGGTCTTATACACAAGCATTGCCAAATACATGTTTATTGTTGAAAAAATAGCAAAAATTATACAAGAATCCCAACTCTTCTACTCGTTTGGAGTAGGAGTTCAAACTTAGAGAAAGAAGCAATGCTAGAAATAAAAAGTATGTATAAATAATTTTTCACCACAGGTATCTGAAAGAATACTGTAAAACCTATTACCCTCTTCCTAAAAAGAAAAATATAGTACATTTTTCTTAGAAGTTTAAAAATCCAAGAGATTGAAAATAATTTTATTCCCACAAGAGTGAATAAATAAATAGATTAAGAACTCCTAAGGCATAAACCCCATGCCCAAGGGAAGAGAAACCCATGTAAGATGGTAGGTGTCGCAAGAAGGCATCAGAGGGCAGACACACTGAAACCATACTCACAGAAAACTAGTCAATCTAATCACACTAGGACCACAGCCTTGTCTAACTCAATGAAACCAAGCCATGTCTGCAGGGCAACCCAAGATGGGCAGGTCATAGTGGAGAGATCTGACAGATTGTGGTCCACTGGAGAAGGGAATGGCAAGCCACTTCAGTATTCTTGCCTTGAGAACCCCATGAACAGTATGAAAAGGCAAAGTGATAGGATACCAAAAGAGGAACTCCCCAGGTCATTAGGTGCCCAATATGCTACTGGGGATCAGTGGAGAAATAACTCTAAAAAGAATGAAGGGATGGAGCCAAAGCAAAAACAATACCCAGCTGTGGATGTGACTGGTGATAGAAGCAAGGTCTGATGCTGTAAAGATCAATCTTGCATAGGAACCTGGAATGTCAGGTCCATGAATCAAGCCAAATTGGAAGTAGTCAAACAGGAGATGGCAAGAGTGAACGTTGACATTCTAGGAATCAGCGAACTAAAATAGACTGGGATGGGTGAATATAACTCAGATGACCATTATATCTACTACTGCTGGAAGGAATCCTTCAGAAGAAATGGAGTAGCCATCATGGTCAACAAAAGAGTCCAAACTGCAGTACTTGGATGCAGTCTCAAAAATGACAGAATGATCTCTGTTCATCTCCAAGGCAAACCATTCAATATCACAATTATCCAAGTCTATGCCCCAATCAGTAACACTGAAGAAACTGAAGTTGAACGGTTCTATGAAGACCTACAAGACCTTTTAGAACTAACACCTAAAAAAGATGTCCTTTTCATTCTAGGGGACTGGAATGTAAAAGTAGGAAGTTAAGAAAAACCTGGAGTAACAGGCAAATTTGGCCTTGGAATATGGAATGAAACAGGGCGAAGACTAATAGAGTTTTTCCAAGAGAATGCACTAGTCATAGCAAACACCCTCTTCCAACAGCACAAGAGAAGACTCTACACATGGACATCACCAGATGGTCAACACCAAAATCAGATTGATTATATTCTTTGCAGCCAAAGATGGAGAATCTCTATACAGTCAGCAAAAACAAGACCAGGAGCTGACTGTGGCTCAGATCATGAACTCCTTATTACAAAATTCAGACTCAAATTGAAGAAAATAGAGAAAACTGCTAGACCATTCAGGTATGACCTAAATCAAATCCCTTATGATTTTACAGTGGAAGTGAGAAATAGATTTAAGAGCCTTGATCTGATAGATAGAGTGCCTGATGAACTATGGAATGAGGTCCGTTACATTGTAGAGGAGACAGGGATCAAGACAATCCCCATGGAAAAGAAGGGCAAAAAAGCAGAATGGCTGTCTGGGGAGGCCTTACAAATAGCTGTGAAAAGAAGAGAGGCAAAAAGCAAAGGAGAAAAGGAAAGATATAAGCATATCAATGCAGAGTTCCAAAGACTAGCAAGAGAGATAAGAAAACCTTCTTCAGCGATCAATGCAAAGAAATAGAGGAAAACAACAGAATGGGAAAGACTAGAGATCTCTTTAAGAAAATTAGAGATACCAGGGGAACATTTCATGCAAAGATGGGCTCAATAAAGGACAGAAATGGTATGGACCTAACAGAAGCAGAAGATATTAAGAAGAGGTGGCAAGAATACACAGAAGAACTGTACAAAAAGATCTTCACAACCCAGATAATCATGATGATGTGATCACTAATCTAGAGCCAGACATCTTGGAATGTGAAGTCAGGTGGGCCTTAGAAAGCATCACTATGAACAAAGCTAGTGGAGGTGATGGAATTCCAGTTGAGCTGTTTCAAATCCTGAAAGATGATGCTGTGAAAGTGTTACACTCAATATGTCAGCAAATTTGGAAAACTCAGAAGTGGCCACAGGACTGGAAAAGGTCAGTTTTCATTCCAATCCCAGAGAAAGGCAATGCCAAAGAATGCTCAAACTACTGCACAATTGCACTTATCTCACATGCTAGTAAAGTAATGCTCAAAATTCTCCAAGCCAGGCTTCAGCAATACGTGAACTGTGAACTCCCTGATGTTCAAGCTGGTTTTAGAAAAGGCAGAGAAACCAGAGATCAAATTGCCAACATCCGCTGGATCATGGAAAAAGCAAGAGAGTTCCAGAAAAACATCTATTTCTGCTTTATTGACTATGCCAAAGCCTTTGACTGTGTGGATCACAATAAACTGTGGAAAATTCTGAAAGAGATGGGAATCCCACACCAGCTGACCTGCCTCTTGAGAAATCTGTATTCAGGTCAGGAAGCAACAGTTAGAAATGGATATGGAACAACAGACTGGTTCCAAATAGGAAAAGGAGGGCATCAAGGCTGTATATTGTCACCCTGCTTATTTAACTTCTATGCAGAGTACATCATGATAAATGCTGGACTGGAAGAAACACAAGCTGGAATCAAGATATCCGGGAGAAATATCAATCACCTCAGATAAGCAGATGACACCACCCTTATGGCAGAAAGTGAAGAGGAGCTAAAAAGCCTCTTGATGAAAGTGAAAGCAAAGAGCGAAAAAGTTGGCTTAAAGCTCAATATTCAGAAAACTAAGATCATGTGATCTGGCCCCATTACTTCATGGGAAATAGATAGGGAAACAGTGGAAACGGTGTCAGACTTTATTTTTTTTGGGCTCCAAAATCACTGCAGATGGTGGCTGCAGCCATGAAATTAAAAGACGCTTACTCCTTGGAAGAAAAGTTATGACCAACCTAGATAGCATATTCAAAAGCAGAGACATTACTTTGCCGACTAAGGTCCGTCTAGTCAAGGCTATAGTTTTTCCAGTGGTCATGTATGGATGTGAGAGCTGGACTGTGAAGAAGGCTGAGAGCCGAAGAATTGATGCTTTTGAACTGTGGTGTTGGAGAAGACTCTTGAGAGTCCCTTGGACTGCAGGGAGATCCAACCAGTCCATTCTGAAGAAGATCAACCCTGGGATTTCTTTGGAAGGAATGATGCTAAAGCTGAAACTCCAGTACTTTGGCCACCTCATGTGAAGAGTTGACTCATTGTGAAAGACTCTGATGCTGGGAAGGACTGGGGGCAGGAGGAGAAGGGAACGACCGAGGATGAGATGGCCAGATGGCATCACGGACTTGATGGACGTGAGTCTGAGTGAACTCTGGGAGATGCTGATGGACAGGGAGGCCTGGTGTGCTGCAATTCATAGGGTCGCAAAGAGTTGGACACGACTGAGCGACTGAAATGAACTGAACTGAACTGAAAGCACAAACACATAAAGCCTATTCCACGACATGTCATATTGCCAAAAGTCAGTCATAGTATCCTGTGGTTTTTAAGATGACAGATGCACTATTTAAACATTCTTGAGTCCATATTCCTTCTTCAGGTGATCTTCCCCACCCAGGGATTGAATCCAGGTCTCTGAATTGCAGGCAGGTTCTTTTCCATCTGAACCACCAGGGAAGCCTATATCTTTAGCTCAGCTACTGTCTAACTGCAATAGTAAGAAATTTATGTGCTCTATATGGACTTTATTAAAGGGTGATAAATAGAATAAGTGTTATATCTACCTTATAATATTGTTTTGAAGATTATATGGGGTGATCTTAAAAGTGGTTAACACAGTACCAACACCCAGGAAGTACTCAGTTGCTAGTAATGATTTGTATTCTCTGTATTAAAGAAGTAAAACAATCTAGGGTGCTGTGTCACAGTCAGACCAAAATCATTTGTGATGAAAATTGCAATGTGTAATAATTGCAGAATTAAGTGGAAGGGATTATTCCTGTGGTCTCTCAACCCCAAAGTTAGCAGCAGTGATGGTTATGAAATTTCATATTCAAAAGAAAACTGCTTTACTCTATTAGATAGCTAAGCTGATCTATCCTCTCACTCTCTACTAAGAGATCTAGCCTCTCTCAGTTCTTTATTTAATAGTGAACTGATGCTTTATTAGAAAAGATGGAGGTTTAGAAATGTGTAGGCCTGTGAAGTGAAGTCGTCCAATAGTGTACAACTCTTTGCGACCCCATTGACTATAGCTTACCAGACTCTATCCATGGGATTTTCCAGGCAAGAATAATGAAGTGGGTTGCCATTTCCTCCTCCAGAGGATCTTCCTGACCCAGGAATCGAACCCCGAGTCTCCCGCATTGCAGGCAGACGCTTTACCGTCTGACCTACCAGAGCACTTTTAGTTCCCTATCCCATCCCATTTTGAGTAAGAAAATACAAGACTCTCACCTCTACCACATGCAAGAGTTACCCAAGATGTCCACTGAAAGAAGGGAGCTTTCTTCTTCTCTTGCTGCATTCAATGACAAATTCTCAACCATCCTGTGCTGATATCCAGATAGTGTGTGAGACAATCCCTTAAAAACTTTAACTGCAATCTTTTAGAGTTTGAAAAGTTTGAGGCTAATGTCTGCCTCTCAACTGGAAAAGTCTGGACACAGGAGACAAATCCAGGACAATAGCAGGGCAAAGAAGAGAAGGAGTAGCTATATAATCAAGTTAATCCACTTGGGTACACTTCGGATTTTTAACTATGTCAAATAATCCTTGGATCCTTGAAAAACAGAACCATAGTGTTCCCCCCAAATGAGTCAGCTTGGGAAGGTGTTTTGAAGCAAGACATTTGACCAAAGGTGAAAAGTACAACTATTAGCTAAGTCTTATTCTTTCTCCCTGCCCTGAACCCTAGACCCTGGGTAGTAGTGAATGGTTGGGAAAAGATATAAAGAGAAGAGACTGAGCATAAAGATGGAAAGGAAAAGGCCAGAAACCACTTGTCCCTTCCCTAAGGTTCTCAAGTAAGTGGGAGAAGGCTGATGAGACTAGCCTGGTCTTTTTATTACCTAAAAATAATAGTTTGTTATAAGTTTCAAGTGCTTGGGAAGCTGTGCGGTCTGCCAGAGATGTTTTGAATTGAATGCTAAGGGAGATATTAAAGAACAAGTTTGAGGGCAGAGAATAGAATAAGAAAGGTGCTTTCCAATCTTACTGGTCTACTGTTTTAATGCAGCCCATTAAATAAACCCATTCTATTATGCTTCATGCAATGTTATGTATACTTTTATACATAATAACATATGTATCACAAAGAATGACATGCTTTTCAAAAAATGTTTTACATTATTTCTGTATTTTTGGCTGTGCTGAGTCTTCATTGTTGCTTGCAAGCTTTCTCTAGTTGCGGCCAGCGGGCGGTCACTATCTAATTGCAGTGCTGGGACTTCTCATTGCAATGGCTTCTCTCGTTGAAGAGTACAGGCTCTAGGGTGTGTGGGTCAGTCGTGTGGCACAATGGCTTAATTGCCCATCAGCACATGTAATCTTCCCAGACCAGGGGAAAAACACATCCTCTGTGTTGCCAGGCAGATTCCTAACCACTGGACGACCAGGGAATGATATGCTTTTTGATGTCTTATCAGTTCAGTTCAGTTCAGTTCAGTAGCTCAGTCATGTCCAATTCTTTGTAACCCCATGGAGTGCAGCACACCAGGCCTCTCTGTCTATCACCAACTCCTGGCGATCAATTCGAGCTTACTCAAATTCATGTCCATTGAGTCAGTGATGCCATCCAACCATCTCATCTTCTGTTGTCCCTATCTCCTCCTGCCTTCAATCTTTCCCAGCATTAGGGTCTTACAAATGAGTCAGTTCTTTGCATCAGGTGACCAAAGTATTGTAGTTTCAGCTTCAGCTTCAGTCCTTCCAATGAATGTTCAGGAGGGATTTCCCTTAGGATGGACTGGTTTAACCTCCTTGTAGTCCAAAGGACTCTTGAGAGTCTTCTCCAACAACCACAGTTCAAAGGCATCAATTCTTAGGCACTGAACTTTCTTCACAATCCAACTCTCACATCCATACATGCCTTCTGGAAAAGCCATAGCTTTGACTAGATGGACATTTGTTGACAAAGTAATGTCTGCTTTTTAATATGCTGTCTAGTTTGGTCATAACTTTTCTTCCAAGGAGCAAGCATCTTTTAATTTCATGGCTGAAGTCACCATCTGCAGTGATTTTGGAGCCCCCCAAAATAAAGTCTATCACTGTTTCCATTGCTTTCCCATCTATTTGCCATGAAGTGATGGGACCAGAGACGATGATCTTAGTTTTCTGAATGTTGAATTTGGAAAACTCAGCAGCCTATTGGTTCTGATCAAAGATTATGCCTTTAACTCTGCTTTCATTTATTTACATTTCAGTATGTTTCCCAAGTGGGAGAAATGAACATAGGTTTCAGGCTAATCATCTTTGAATTGTGTATAATTGTATGCAGCCACTATTCCTTTAAAAATATTTATGTAACAAGAGGGCATTCCAGGTGTGCTAGTGGCAATGAACCTGCCTCCCAGTGCAGGAGATGTAAGAGTTGTGGGTTTGATCCCTGAGTTGGGAAGATTCCCCTGGAGGAAGGCATGGCAATCCACTCCAGTATTCTTGCCTGGAGAATCCCCATGGACAGAGGAGCCTGGCAGGCTACAGTCCATAGCGTTGCAAAGAGTCTGATACAACTGAAGTGGCTTAGAACAGCATAACAAAGCATATGTAACAGAACCAGAATCTGCAAGGGTCACATACGTATTTGAAAATCATCTGCTGTATATGTCATGCTAGAACATAAGCTGAAAACCCATGACCCATACCCATGGCAGCCAATGAGATGGAGCTTTGGCATTATTTGAAATAATTCAGAGTGGGAAAATGGATTGTATATAAATAAGACAAGACTGGTTTTGAGTTAAAGATAATTATAGAAGCTGAGTGATAGTTGCGTTATTTAGTGCTTTATTATTATATTGGGCTTCTCTTGTGGCTCAGTGGGTAAAGAATCCACCTGGAATGCGGGAGATCTGAGTTCAATCTCTGTGTTGGGAAGATCCCCTGGAGAAGCAAAAGTCTACGCACTCCAGTATTCTGGCCTAGAGAATTCCAGAGGGGTCACAAAGAGTCAGACATAATTGAGCAACTTTCACTTCACATTATTATATTGTTTTATTTTCTTGTGTATATACTTGAAATTTCCCTTATTAAAATGTTTTAAAAAGAAACAGATGGGACCAATTAACAAGAAGGGAACATCTCACTGTAAGATGCACTGGTGGGCTTCAATGATAAATAAAGAAAATATTCAAGAATTTGTTCTAGGCCTCTTCAAAATATTATATGAAAACTGCATACACCCATAAGAGTGCTCACTATAGTTAGGTCTAGCAGTAAAGTGGGAGAAGGTTAACCTGAGACTCTGGCATTTTAACTGAGCTCTTCCAAGGAAGTGGTCCCAGCCTGGTAGAAGGGGGGCAGGTGAGACTTCTAATGTCTAGCAGAAGGAAATGTAAACCTTCTCTAGTTCTAACTTCCCAAAATTTAGTAGCCTAACTTCCCAAACATCAGGGAATACAATAAATACAATACATATTAAGAAGAGGTGGCAAGAATACACGGAAGAACTGTACAAAAAAGATCTTCACGACCTGGATAATCATGATGGTGTGATCACTCATCTAGAGCCAGACATCCTGGAATGTGAAGTCAAGTGGGCCTTAGGAGGCATCACTACAAACAAAGCTAGTGGAGGTGATGGAATTCCAGTTGAGCTGTTTCAAATCCTGAAAGATGAAGCTGTCAAAGTGCTGCACTCGATATGCCAGCAAATTTGGAAAACTCAGCAGTGGCCACAGGACTGGAAAAGGTCAGTCTTCATTCCAATTCCAAAGAAAAGCAATGCCAAAGAATGCTCAAACTACTGCACAATTGTACTCATCTCACATGCTAGTAAAGTAATGCTCAAAATTCTCCAAGCCAGGCTTCAGCAATACGTGAACCAGGAACTCCCTGATGTTCAAGCTGGTTTTAGAAAAGGCAGAGGAACCAGAGATCAAATTGCCAACATCCGCTGGATCATGGAAAAAGCAAGAGAGTTCCAGAAAAACATTTGTTTTATTGACTATGCCAAAGCCTTTGACTGTGTGGATCACAATAAACTCTGGAAAAATCTGAAAGAGATGGGAATACCAGACCACTTGACCTGCCTCTTGAGAAATCTGTATACAGATTAGGAAGCAACAGTTAGAACTGGACATGGAACAACAGACTGGTTCCAAATAGGAAAAGGAGTATGTCAAGGCTGTATATTGTCACCCTGCTTATTTAATTTCTATGCAGAGTACATCATGAGAAACGCTGGACTGGAAGAAACACAAGCTGAAATCAAGATTGCTGGGAGAAATATCAATAACCTCAGATATGCAGATGACACCACCCTTATGGCAGAAAGTGAAGAGGATCTAAAAGCCTCTTGATGAAAGTGAAAGAGGAAAGCAAAAAAGTTGGCTTAAAGCTCAACATTCAGAAAACTAAGATCATGGGATCTGGTCCCATCACTTCATGGGAAATAGATGGGGAAACAGTGGAATCAGTGTCAGACTTTATTTTTTGGGGCTCCAAAATCACTGCAGATGGTGAATGTAGCCATGAAATTAAAAGACGCTTACTCCTTGGAAGAAAAGTTATGATTAACCTAGATAGCATATTGAAAAGCAGAGATGTTACTTTGCCAACTAAGGTCTGTCTAGTCAAGGCTATGGTTTTTCCTATAGTTATGTATTGATGTGAGAGTTGGACTGGGAAGAAGGCTGAGCACCAAAGAAATGATGCTTTTGAACTATGGTGTTGGAGAAGGCTCTTGAGAGTCCCTTGGACTGCAAGGAGATCCAACCAGTCCATTCTGAAGGAGATCCACCCTGGGATTTTTTTGGAAGGAATGATGCTAAAGCTGAAGCTCCAGTACTTTGGCCACCTCGTGCGAAGAGTTGACTCATTGGAAAAGACTTGGATGCTGGGAGGGATTGGGGGCAGGAGGAGAAGGGAACAACAGAGGATGAGATGGCTGGATGGCATCACTGATTCAATGGACGTGAGTCTGAGTGAACTCTGGGAGTTGGTGATGGACAGGGAGGCCTGGCGTGCTGCGATTCATGGCATCGCAAAGAGTCGGACACGACTGAGTGACTGAAATGAACTGAACTGAACTTTCCAAACATCCATGAAGGAAAATATAATTACGTTTACTACAGAAATACACCCTCTTTGGTACTCCTTTCCTCATGATGGCCAGAGCATATTTATTAGTCCACCTGACCACCCCTTCTGCTATGACTTTCCTTTAAGAAACTTTACATTATGGCCACACTATGTGATGTGTGTCTACATCTCATATCAACAGTGGCATTAGGGTTCTTATTAATTTCTTATTTAAAAGTAAACAGTTTCAAATCTTCCTCATTGTGAATATTTTTGTCTTTTATTGGTAAATAGCCTTAAGCAAGTTAAATAAATTCCCTATTTGATTAAGTACTTTTTTAAACATCATAAATGATGTTCAGTTTGATAAGATAACCTTCCTACATCTATTGAAATGGTCATATAATTTTCCTTCTATGATTCATTGATGTGGAAAATTATATTAAACCATCTTTGCATTCTCTGGTTATACTAATTTGGTCATGATATACTATAATAGAAAATGAAATATTAATTAGAATACAAACTAAAAGAGAATACAGTTTTGAGCATAAACTTTGCAGTTATTTTAAGAGGTACCTATTTCCATATATTAAATTTAGCCTATTAGTTTATCAAGTACAGCCTAAAATTTATTTTAAATGACCAAAGAATTATGAAAAATAGCATTGCTTATAAAAACAATGTCAGACATTACACTGGATGAATTTTAAAATATTATAAACATTTTACAACTCCCATATTTCATGAAAACAAACAAAAGAAATATGTTTAAAATATTTATGCATACCAATTAAAATAAACTAAAAATAGAGAGTTTGGAAACTTCATTAAAGCAAAATTTCCTATAAAGCCTCTAACATATATTTAAAGACTAATACCACATAATTGTACTGATCAATCTTTAAAGAAGTCATGTGCTCACTCTCCCCACCCCCACCACTGTGAATGCACAGGCACACACACACAGACACACACACACACACATACTCACACACATATTTGCCAAGCTTGTTTTCTAAACACCTCACTCCATGGCTTCCAAGGCCACAATTATAGGTGAGGACGCCTCATAGGCTTTGTAGCCCTATCCAACAAAAAGGGTACATATTGCATCTGTGGGCTGGGAACACTGACACTCAGAGAACCTATCTTCAGTTCAGTTCAGTTCAGTTCAGTCACTCAGTCATGTCTGACTCCTTGCGACCCCATGAATCGCAGCACGCCAAGCCTCCCTGTCCATCACCAACTCCCGGAGTTCACTCAGACTCTCGTTCATAGAGTCAGTGATGCCATCCAGCCATCTCATCCTTGGTCATCCCCTTCTCCTCCTGACTCCCAATCCCTCCCAGCATCAGAGTCTTTTCCAGTGAGTCAACTCTTCTTATGAGGTGGCCAAAGTACTGGAGTTTCAGCTTTAGCATCATTCCCTCCAAAGAAATCCCAGGGTTGACCTCCTTCAGAATGGACTGGTTGGATCTCCTTGCAGTCCAAGGGACTCTCAAGAGTCTTCTGCAGCACCACAGTTCAAAAGTATCAATTCTTCGGCGCTCAGCTTTTTCACAGTCCAACTCTCGCATCCATACATGACCACTGGAAAAATCATAGCCTTGACTAGATGGACATTTGTTGGCAAAGTAATGTCTCTGCTTTTCAATATGCTATCTAGGTTGGTCATAACTTTTCTTCAAGGAGTAAGCTTCTTTTAATTTCATGGCTGCAGTCACCATCTGCAGTGATTTTGGAGCCCCCAAAAATAAAGTCTGACACTGTTTCCCCTGTTTCCCCGGCTATTTCCCATGAAGTGATGGGACCAGATCCCATGATCTTCGTTTCCTGAATGTTGAGCTTTAAGCCAACTTTTTTGCTTTCCTCTTTCACTTTCATCAAGAGGCTTTTTAGCTCCTCTTCACTTTCTGCCGTAAGGGTGGTGTCATCTGCGTATCTGACTCCACTGCTTATCTGAAGAGAACAGACCTGGAAACATGCATGTGCATGTGATTCGAGTTCCTTTAGAGCGCACTTTATAAATGAGATGGGAGACAGAAAGGAGCAGAGGCTGTAATCCACTAGGCCTCTGAAAATGCCTTGCAAAACTAGAAAGTAGCCTCACTTATTACTTAGGTGAAACTGTTTAGGAACATACCTCCTTGTATTTTCTTTCCCTCCTTTCCTGCCTTGTTTTGTGTTTTCTTTGAGTCTACACACTGCGATTGCATTATCCAATAAAATATTGCAAAGTGTGTATTGTTTTCTAGGAGAACACAGAGCTAAGACAATGATGCAACTAAGCATTTTATTAAATGACTGTGTATTATATTTTAATGTCTATTTTAGTCATAGGGGCTTCTCAGGTGGCTCTAGTGGTAATGAGCCTGCCTGCAAATACAGGAGACCTAAGAGATGCAGGTTCAATCCTTGAGTTGAGAAGATCCCCTGGAAAAGGGCATGGCAACCTGCTCCAGTATTCTTGCCTGGAGAATTCCATGCACAGAGGAGCCTGGCAGGCTGGTCCACAGGGTCTCAAAGAATTAAATATGACTGAAGTGACTTAGCAGCAGCAGCAGATAGTCATAGATGATGGGGAAGGGAAAAAAAAATCTCTCAGTAGATGCCAAAACCAAATTTGGTCAAATTTGATATATATTTTTGAATAATCATTTATATAATTTAAAATCCTACCAAGGGTATTTTTTCCATAAATGAGTAAAATTGTTTATTTCCAAATCATCTGCCAGCACAATTTCAAAATCAGCCACACTATATCATTCTAATTAAAATTAGAGCCAACACTGCAATTCCTGCACATATAACCATGTAACATTATGTAAGTTCTAGCTGATTAAATCATTAGCGAAAAATAAGTGAGTTATACTGGATAGACTATATAATTAAATGCTTGTTGCCAAAAAGCACTAAATTTATAATATCATTTTATTTAGCAATTCTGTGCTTAACTTATATTTTGAATATAAATAGACTTGTTGCCAAATATACATGGGCTGGTAGATTTTATGCTTCTGAAAGGCAAGGACTGATGTTTTATTCATGGGTGCATACCTAATACCTTAACCCAGCCCTTGGACCACTGTTCCAATGATGACTCTGCAGTACAGGCAAGATAGTCTTCTAAGCATTTTACAGAATCACTATGCTCAGTTCTCATAACAATCTTAATGGTAGATGTTATTATAAATGGGGAAACTGAGGCTCATAATGATTATGTGACTTGTCTTAGATCAGAGAGACTGAAAGTGATGAGACAAGGATTTGAATCTAGATATTCTGATTCAAGAACTTCTATCAAGAAATGATTTCTAATGTTTCTCTTAGGTAGAAATTCAATAGGTTTTTTCGACACCTAATTTATTTTTGACTATTGCATATGGATGATAAAAAGATATATAAATAATTGAATGACTATTACTCATTTATATAAATAAATGAAAACTAGAAAACAAATACAGCAAGTGCCAATAGATAATCTGATAAAGAAAAAATTAGTGCATCCATGTAAAAGAATCTATGAAATCATTTAAGAAGAACGATAAATAGGAATGCATATGGGTAAGGCAATATATGGTTTTATGTGAAAAGCAAATATCAAGAGTGATATGTAGAATAATGGCACTTCAAAATGTTTATGTCCTAATCTTTTGAACCTATGCATGTATTATGTTACATGACAATATGGAATTAAGGTTGCAGATAAAATTAAGATTGCTATTCATCTGACCTTAAGGAGATTGTCCTTGATTATCTAGCTGTACTCAAACTATTCACAAAGGCTCTTATAAATGAAAGAGCTTGGCAGGAGTGTCAGTGTCTGAATCAGAGAAACACCTGGGGATGCTACATAGCTAACTTTGAAGATAAAAGGGAGTCACAAACCAAGGAATACCAGAAGTATATAGAAGCTGGCAAAGGTGAGAATGCTAATTTTTACCAAAACACTTTCAAAAGAATGCAGTCTCAGTATACAACCTTGTCATACTCCTTTCCCAATCTGGAACCAGTCTGTTGTTCCATGAGTTCTAAATATTGCTTCTTTACCTGCATACAGGTTTCTCAGGAGACAGGTAAGAAGGTCTGGTATTTTCATCTCTTTAAGAATTTTCCAGTTTCTTTTGATCCACACAAAGGCTTAAGCCTAGTCAGAAGCAGCTGTTAAACTATTCACTGTTGCCCCCCATATCCTGACTTTTCTCACTCCTATTCTTCACTGCTCATGCTGTTCTTCAAATCACAATGTCCTTACCATGTTTTAGTGGAAGGAGTTTTGAAATTCTATTTGTTTTTTAACAGTTTTATTGAAAAAGGAAATTTTCCATCTTTGTTCCTATTCTTCAAACATCGTTGTGTCAAAATTAATATTATGCTATACCTACATGCATTTTTTAAAGTGGTAAATGTGATTTTAAAAAACTGCATTCAAAGCTGAAATGACCTAATAGGTTAGTTTGTAATTTTTGTTTTTTCAAGACAGTCTTTTTGTTAAGTGTATTTCTTTTGCTAAATGTATCTCTTTTGTTGTCTGAGTTCCCAGATAGTCTGGAATATTAGCACGTTAGAATTGGTTTTCAGTGTTGGCTATCAGAAGCACAATGGTGCTTCCTGGGTGGTGCTAGTGCTAAAGAACCCACCCACCAATCCAGGAGACATGAGAGACATGGTTCCATTCCTAGGTCGGGAAGATCCCCTTGAGGAGGGCATGGCAACCCACTCCAGTATTCTTGCTTGGAGAATCTCACGGTCAGAAGGGTCCGGTGGGCTACAGTCCATGGGGTCACAAAGGATCAGACATGACTGAAGTGATTCAGCAGGCACACACACACTGCACATGACATTTAGAATGTTTTGAGAGGTAGTTTTGAAAAGTTTAGCTTTGCATAATATTAAGCCACATTATTGTACTCTGATTCCTGAACTCTCCTGGGAAACATCCAAATAAGATTTAGTCTCTAGACCTTGGAGTTTGAAATCCTTCCAATACCAAGAAAGCTGGTGGACCAGGACTCTATTTGGGGCTTTCTGGGTGGCTAGTGGTAAAGAACCCACCTGTTAATATAAGAGATGTGGGTTCAGTCCCTGAGTCAGGAAGATTCTCTGGAGGAGGGCATGGCAACCCACTTCAGTATTCTTGCCTAAAGAATCCCATGGACAGAGAAGCCCAGTGTGCTACAGTCCACAGGGTTGCAAAGAGCTGGACATGAGTGAAGCAGCTTAGCATGCACACACAGGACTCTATTTGTTGAGATTTCACAGTGGCACAGAAGTCACTTCAAAATGACTCATCAAAAGCTAAGTTTGGCAAGATTAAGAAGATTTTAAAGAACTTTGATAGCTTCAATTAACCAAACCACAGGGATTCAAAATAAAGCAATTAACAGACTTAAATAACACAGGGTGGAGGAATTCAGTCATTATTTTGGCTTTCATAATATAATTTTTTTATCACTGGTTGAATGAAATGCTGCTTTATGAAATTACATCTAAAAAGAGCCCATAGAATGTAACACTTTAAGGTTTCCTAACAATTGCTTCTTTGATCTTGACACCTCTAACTGTTGTCAAAACAAGTTTATTTTCTAAATATACATTTTAACCTAACTATAGGTCCAAAAAAGTACTCCTGATATGACAACAGAAGCAATTTAGGATATGACCCTGGGGTAAACCTTAGATATGTTTTAGTAAAAGTAAACTTGGTTTAGAGATTGTGAGTAGGGGAAGGAGTGATGAGGAAGATGATCTAGATAATCTAGAGTCAAATATAGCATATATTATGTTACCATTGTGTAGTTGCTAAGTCACGTTCCACTCTTTTGCAACCCCATTGCCTTGTTGGCTAAAAAAAGGCACAATGTGAGACTTGTGAGTTACGTTTTATTTGGGGCAATATGAGGACTACAGCCAGGGAGACAGCACCCAAATAGCTCTGAGAAACTATTCCAAAGAGGTAGGAGAAAAGGACAGTATATGAATGCTTTTGTTAAAGGGGGAATACATGCCATTAAGCATATATATATATATATATAGAAACTTTTGTTGGTCTGCTTCTGGTGGTCACAAGAAACAATCTTTACCATGAGAAATTTTAGTGCTTTTCTAGATATGAGGAGAAATAGAATTGGGCTCATAACAGCTCTTGAGAATATTTAACTATTTGAAAACCTGTCCTCCCAGTTTTACAGGAGCACAGAGCACCTCATTACAGGGGGTACTGGAGGTCAGCAGCTGCAGCAGCACATGATTTAATCATTGTAGAAGTAGATGGCAAGCACTAATGGCAAGTGCCAATTTGTGGTTGACACACTAGCCAATCAGGGTTCTCTGTCCATAGGATTTCACAGGCAAGAAAACTGGAGCGGGTTGCTATTTTCTTCTCCAGGGATCTTCTGGGTCAATGGATAGACCCTGAATCTCCTGCATTGTGGATGGATGATATACTTTTGTATTAAACTTAAACAATGTGGTTTTTCAACAGAACTTAAAGATAACTTGCCACAGGTATTCACAGTGAGTTATGGAAACAGAAAGAGCCTTGGGGTTAAATATTGACCAAACTATTTACTAGCTATGAGGTTTGGAACATAGTTTTTTTTTTTTTTTTTTTTTAAATTTGATGATTTGTCCATTTGTGTTTATAATGCAGTATTATACCATTGTTGGAAGTATAAAATATGTATATATATATATATATATGTATATATATATATATATATATAGCACAGATGAAATATTTTCTTTTTTAAAAATCTATCAGGGGAAAGTACTTACCAAAGACTTCCCTATTAAGTGATTTAAAAGTTGGCAATGACGACCCTGTATGCAAGACAGGGAAAGAGACACAGATGTGTATAATGGACTTTTGGACTCAGAGGGAGAGGGAGAGGGTGGGATGATTTGGGAGAATGACATTCTAACATGTATACTATCATGTGAATTGAATCGCCAGTCTATGTCTGACGCAGGATGCAGCATGCTTGGGGCTGGTGCATGGGGATGACCCAGAAAGATGTTATGGGGAGGGAGGTGGGAGGGGGGTTCATGTTTGGGAATGCATGTAAGAATTAAAGATTTTAAAATGTAATAAAAAACTAAAAATAAAAAAAAATTAAAAAAAAAAGTTAATACAAAAATTATACATATTATATCTGGAAGGGCATTTAGAAAGTCATTTGCTCCATACTTTTAAATATTCAGTTCAGTTCAGTTCAGTCACTCAGTCGTGTCCGACTCTTTGTGACTCCATGAACTGCAGCATACCAGGCCTCCCTGTCCATCACCAATTCCCAGAGTTTACCCTAACTCATGACCATTGAGTCAGGGATGCCATCCAACCATCTCATCCTCAGTTGTCCCCTTCTCCTTCTGCTTTCACTCTTTCCCAGCATCAGGGTCCTTTCAAGTGAGTCAGCTCTTTGCATCAGGTGGCCAAAGTAATGGAGTTTCAGCTTCACATCAGTCCTTCCGATGAACACTCAGGACTGATCTCCTTTAGGATGGACTGATTGGATCTCCTTGTAGTCCAAGGGACTCTCAAGAGTCTTTTCCAAACCAAAGTTCAAAAACATCAATTCTTTGGAGTTCAGCTTTCTTTATAGTCCAACTCTCTTTTAAATATTAAAGAAAAGAAAAACAAACTGAAGCCTAGAGTGATGTTAGAGAAAAGACTTTCAGTTCAGTTCAGTTCAGTTCAGTCACTCAGTTGTGTCCTACTCTTTGTGACCCCATGAATTGCAGCACACCAGGCCTCCCTGTCCATCACCAACTCCTGGAGTTTACCCAAACTCATTTCCATTGAGTCGGTGATGCCGTCCAGCCATCTCATTCTCTCTCGTCTCCTTCTCCTCCTGCCCCTAATCCCTCCCAGCATCAGAGACTTTTTCAATAAGACAGCTCTTTGAATGAGGTGGCCAAAGTACTGGAGTTTCAGCTTTAACATCAGTCTTTTCAATCAACACCCAGGACTGATCTCCTTTGGAATGAACTGCTTGGATCTCCTTGCAGTCCATGGGACTCTCCAAGAGTCTTCTCCAATACCACAGTTCAAAAGCATCAATACTTCGGCGCTCAGCTTTCTTCACAGTCCAACTCTCACATCCATACACGACCACCAGAAAAAACCATAGCCTTAGCTATGGACCTTTGTTGGCAAAGTAATGTCTCTGCTTTTGAATATACTATCTAGGTTGGTCATAACTTTCCTTCCAAGGAGTAAGAGTCTTTCATGGCTGCAATCATCATCTGCAGTGATTTTGGAGCCCCCCAAAATAAAGTCTGACACTCTTTTCACTGTTTACCCATCTATTTTCCATGATGTGACAGGACCAGATGCCATGATCTTTGTTTTCTGAATGTTGAGCTTTAAGCCAACTTTTTCACTCTCCTCTTTCACTTTCATCAAGAGGCTTTTTAGTTCCTCTTCACTTTCTGCTATAAGGGAGGCATCATCCACATATCTGAGGTGATTGATATTTCTCCTGGCAATCTTGATTCCAGCTTGTGCTTCTTCCAGCCCAGCGTTTCTCATGATGTACTCTGCTGCTGCTGCTACTGCTGCTGGTCGCTTCAGTCATGTCCGACTCTGTGCGATCCCATAGACAGCAGCCCACCTGGCTCCTCTGTCCCTGGTATTCTCCAGGCAAGAACACTGGAGTGGGTTGTCATTTCCATCTCCAATGCATGAAAGTGAAAAGTGAAAGTGAATTCGCTCAGTCGTGTCTGATTCTTCGTGATCCCATGGACTGCAGCCCACCAGGCTTCTCCATCCTTGGGATTTTCCAGGCAAGAGTACTGGAGTGCAGTCCCATCACCTTCTCCAAGATAAAGCCCTAGCAGTGTTCAAATATTAGAAGTAAAAATAAAAGGGAAGAAAAGGAAAGAAATATGGAATCATTAAGGACTACAGCAGGCAGAAGGTGGAGGGCTGAAAACAGGAGGATTATCTGAAAGTCTCTGTAAGGAACAGATAGATCAGCAAGATTCCCATGTCTATAGTTAGGAACTACCACTTGGAGAGATGTAGTCTCCAGAAAAAAAAAAAAAAAAAAAGTGAAGGATCAGATACAGAGCAGAGTGATGAAGTAAAAACTTGACTTCATTACTCAGCCATGAAAAAGACCAAAACATCGCTATCTGCAGCAACATGAGATCTCCTCTCCTGTCTGTCATCCAGCCCTAGAATGCTTTTTCTAGGCAAAAGAATAGAAGATCTTTCCCAGTACGAATTGTTCCATATCAGAAAAAAGAGCTTTCAGTTCAGTTCAGTCACTCAGTCGTGTCCGACTCTTTGCGACCCCATGAATCGCAGCATGCCAGGCCTCCCTGTCCATCACCAACTCCCGGAGTTCACTCAGATTCACGTCCATCGAGTCAGTGATGCCATCCAGCCATCTCATCCTCTGTCGTCCCCTTCTCCTCCTGCCCCCAATCCCTCCCAGCATCAGAGTCTTTTCCAATGAGTCAACGCTTCGCATGAGGTGGCCAAAGTACTGGAGTTTCAGCTTTAGCATCATTCCTTCCAAAGAACACGCAGGACTGATCTAGACACTGACACTTAGAAGTTCTTAGTCAATTGCCAGCGAATCTCATGACTGCACACTGGAGAAGGCTACACATACACAGTTTCTGATCAGCTTCTCAGAGTTCCACTCTTCAAGGATACCAGACATCTAAAGAAGGCCCCTAACATGGCAACAAAACACTAATCAAAGTCAAAGAAAATAGGAACTTAGAAAAGAGACATGCCCATGAAACAAAATAATATTTCAAAGAATTTATAATTAAAATATCTCAGAGGAATAAAAGAAGGTACTGTACTCACAAAATAGATAGGTATAAAAAGAAAAAAAAAAAAACAAACAAGAGAGCTCTGGGGAATTACAAATATGATAGTTTTTAAAAAATCAGCAAGGGAATTCCTTGGTGGTCCAGGGATTGAGACTCTGCACTTGCACTGCCGGGTGCCTCGAATGGATCCCTGGTCGGGCAACTCTTAATGAAATCCCACAAGCCACACAGCAAAGCCAAATAAATACACTAAATTTTAAAAATGATTAGAAAATAAATTTATAGAAAAACCTCAGAAAGTAAACAAAAAGATAAAGAAATGGACAAGTGGAAAGGAAAGATAAACAGATGATCAGTCTAGGAGGTCCAACACCCAAGTAAACAAAATTCTAAGAGAAGAAAACAACCAGGGGAAAATTATCAAAGAGATCATAAAAGAAAATTCCCTGGAACTAAAAGACTGAAAACTTTTAAGACTGAAACAGTAAAAATAAATAATAAGAATCAAAGCAAGACACATCACTGCAAAAATTTGGAATATCAAATTCACCTTCATTCAGTACTCTGCATATAAGTTAAATAAGCAGGGTGACAATATACAGCCTTGACGTGCTCCTTTTCCTATTTGCAACCAGTCAGTTGTTCCATGTCCAGTTCTAACGGTTGCTTCCTGACCTGTATATAGGTTTCTCAAGAGGCAGGTCAGGTTGTCTGGTGTCTCCATCTCTATCAAAATTTTCCACAGTTTATTGTGATCCACACAGTCAAAGGCTTTGGCATAGTCAATAAAGCAGAAATAGATGTCTTTCTGGAACTCTCTTGCTTTTTCCATGATCCAGGGGATGTTGGCAATTTGATCTCTTGTTCCTCAGCCTTTTCTAAAACCAGCTTAAACATTTGGAAGTTCACAGTTCAAGTGTTGCTAAAGCCTGGCTTGGAGAATTTTGAGCATTACTTTACTAGCATGTGTGAAGAGTGTAATTGTGCAGTAGTTTGAGCATTCTTTGGCATTGCCTTTCTTTGGGATTGGAATGAAAACTGACCTTTTCCAGTCCTGTGGCCACTGCTGAGTTTTCCAAATTTGCTGGCATAGTGAGTGCAGTACTTTCACAGCATCATCTTTCAGGATTTGAAATAGCTCAACTGGAATTCCATCACCTCCACTAGCTTTGCTCTTAGTGATGATTTCTAAGGCCCACTTGACTTCACATTCCAGGATGTCTAGCTCTAGGTGATACTTATTAAAGATGGTAAGACAGACTTATTCAGGGGTACTACTACAAAAGGTTTTGCAGCAAGGGAGAGAAATGTGACTCAACTCTGAATACTTTGAATACTCTCAAATCTCTCTATCAGTAATAGATATCCAATAATGCTCATTGAATTATCTAAAATTCATAACATGTAATCAAATAAGTTTTACAACAAAAGCAATATGAACTAATAATACATAGGGAAATCCAGCATAGTCTATACCATTAACAAGTTACAGTTTTTGGAGGTTGTTAGGCTTAAACAGCTAACACATTTCAACATGATGATTGCCATTATGGAGCTAAAAGATAGTATATAACAGAAAGAGCAAAAAGAGGGATCAATCAACTACCTTACAAATACAGAGAAAGGCTTTATAGGAAACTTGCATTTTTCTATAAAGCTTGAGTTTGAAGGACTACTCAAATGAAATTCCATTTGGGGGGATTTGCATTTTTCATAAGAAATAGGTGAGGCTATTTTGAGGTAATTTTTTTCTAGAATTTTATGTACGATTTTGTACGTTAAAAAAGAAGAGTCCAGGTGGCATGAGTTAACTTGATTTAAGGCAATTTAAAGTTTCACTTGCAAATTTAAAGATTTCAAGACAAAAAAATAAGCCAGCATCACTCATCTTCAAGTGATGATATTTGTTACTTGAGTTTAAGATCATTGCAAAGTTGGACAATTTAGGCTGAGACTGGAGTTCAGTTGACTTTGTTAGTATTACTGGACCATAAGATAGCAATTTAGTGTTGATTTTACAAACCAGAAAGGAAAACCAAAGGCATTCAGTGGGGCTGAATGCAAATATTTTATTTCCTTGATGTGGCTGTGCATTTTACTGGAACCATGTATCAATATCTAATCACATTTATGTTTCCAGTACTCTTAACCTAGTATTGTATACATCAGAAGGGATCATTATTAAATTAACTAAAGTTTTCTATAGGAATTCTGAGTCAGAGAAGAATGAGATTATAAAAGGCCAGGATTACAAAGACTTCATGCAGGATATAATGTTTGAGATGGAATGACTTTAAAGATCAATAGGTCCAAAGAATATATATAAACAGCCAATGAGAACACAAAAAGATATTCAATATCACTAGCTATTTGAGTAATTTAAATGAAAATTTCAGTGAGACACCACTTCATATCCATTAGATGGCTATAATCAAAGATGCATGTAATGATAACTATTAGCAAAAATGTAGATAAATTAAAAACCTTATATAATCCTGTAGAAATACAATATAGTACAGCTATTTTGAAGATAATTTTGTAGTTCCTCAAAAGAATAAGCATAAACTCAATTTGTCAAAAGATTAAACATAAGCAATTATACCACTAGATACATGCTAAGAGAAATGAAAACATATGTCCATATATGGATTGATACATAAATTTTCAAAATAACATGTCCATAACAGGGAAACAGTGAAAGCAACCCAAATCTTCAACTGATGGAGATGGCTAAATGGATAAATACAATGTTATATATCTATATATACAATGAAATATCATTCAGCAATACACATTTATGTTAAATTCTGGCTTGTTAGGGATAAATCATTCATGGGGTAGAACATATTTCTCAATATTTTCAAATATGAGGGCTCTTTAAATATCAAAAATATTGAGAGACATCCAAATAATAATAGTTACTCTTGGATTGGGAATAATATCGATTCTTAATTTACTTTAAAAGTATGAGAAAAACTATTATTAAATCAGACTGCGTTGGTGTGAATTAACTAATTAGCTATCTATCTTGTCTATGAAATATGGTATATATTTAAGTAAAATGTTTTACCCAAGACTGTAGATAAAGCTTATTGTATGTATGGATCAACAGACCACTTTGAATAAGTTTGTGGCTCTCCAGAATTATTCCTTCCATTGTTTGTATCCAGTATTCTTGAGAAAAATGTTGCATTGGTTTCTTGTTTGACTTTTGAAGGCAGTTATTTTCAGAAACTATCAGTAAATTAACCTCTTTGTGATATGCTTTACTGTCTAACTTACATCCACCTCTCATATGACTCCATGAATCATATGACTCATATGAATCCCATATGACTATTGGAAAAACCATAGCTTTGACTAGACAGACCTTTGTTGGAAATGTACTGTCACTGTTTTTTAGTATGCTCTCTAGGTTGGTCATAATTTTTCTTCCAAAGAGCAAGCATCTTTTAATTTCATGCCTGCAGTCACCATCTGCTGTGATTTAGGAGCCTCCAAAAAATAATGGATGGATGTGAGAGATGGACTATAAAGAAAGCTGAGTGCTGAAGAATTGATCCTTTTGAACTGTAGTATTGGAGAAGACTCTTGAGAGTCCCTTGGACTGCAAGGAGATACAACCAGTCCATCCTAAAGGAAATCAGTCCTGAGTATTCATTGGAAGGATTAATGCTGAAGCTCAAACTCCAATAATTTAGCCACCTGATGCAAAGAACTGACTCATTTGAAAAGACCCTGATGCTGGGAAAGATTGAAGGCAGGAGAAGGGGAAGACAGAGGATGAGGGTTGAGTGGAATCACCGACTCAATGGACATGAGTTTCAGTAACCTCTGGTAATTGGTGATAGACAGGGAAGCCTGGCATGCTGCAGTCTGTGGGGTCACAAAGATTTGTACATCACTGAGTGACTGAACTGAACTTATTCTTTAACTTACCAAATTAAGGGTCTGAATTAGATGATCTTTGAAAATCTTTCCTGGCATTTCTTCTTGATACATTAATCCAGTTTTATGAAATTTTTTAAATAGAGTTTTTTCTTGTTAGGGTTATGACATGTATAGTGAAGTATTGGATATTAATTTATATTCTTGGACTGAATTTTTCCTTAACAAAATTCATTTTCAATTACTTGTATAATGCAAGTGGAAATGTTTTTTACCTAAGATACCAAAATCATTGCTTTGATATGCCACTTTAATCACCTAATATTTTTTAAGTTTGATCATTATTTTCTAGCAAATTTTGTCTAACTACATAAAGATATTCAGTACCATGATACAATTCACTTCCTTTTCACCACCTCATACTTCATTCTTTATATCTGAAATCTGCCATGTCCTTCAATGCTACCAAAACCCTTGGTTATTAGAACTAGTCATGGCCTTTTAGCAGGAAATTTAAAAGGTCACAGTAGTTCTTTTCTTCCTTTACACTTCAGAAATATCAGAAATGGAATGGATTTTACTTCAAATGATTAAGAATTTGCTGTTTGATCTTGTTTCCATATGGGATAACTCTGAGTTTCTGACTAAAAATAGTATAATTTTGTAATTTTTCATTGTGATTTAATATTAACTTTTAAGTTTCTTTGCAACATGTTTTGTCAAAATGAATCATGCTTTTTACACAATGTTAAATTATAGGATAATATCTTTACAGTTAATGCTCAAGGATGCTTGAGTTCCAGAAAAGTAACTACAATTCATAATAATAATAGTAATAATAATAATATTGGATGTTATAGAGAAAGAATGGAAGTTAGGAAGTCCGAGTTATATTTCCAACCCTTATAGGAAATGATAATGCTACCTTTATCAGGTCATTTAATTTTAAAAATTTGTCTGAATCATTATATGCAGAGGCAGAGTTAGGCCATAAAATATATAGAAGGGCCTAGCCATTCTGTATCTTCCATTGATAGAAAGGAAGGTAAGAAGGGAGACAAGGGAAGGGAGGAAGGAAATAAATAGTTGATAAAAGTCATTGTCTATGGTACTATGTATTAAGAGTTAGATGTGCCAGGAGAACCCACTTCTTGTTTATTCTAATTGTCCTTCTTTGCTTGGAACACCAAATCAGCCCTCTTACTTTGTTTCTTTGGAACTTAGGGAGAAATTTTCATCAGTGTCCAAAAAATGTCGTTCTAGTTCTGCCCTTATCTCCTTTGGTCTTCTTTCATTTGTTGGTTTATTTCAATCCTCCAGCCAGTTCCCCTTCTCTCTTTCTTCCTACATAAATAGAGAACTCCAAAACACACTTTCTTGTGTTCTCTCTTCTCTCAACATAAAAAAAAAAATGATAAGAAGCATGCTGTTGATGGTGAATGGTTACGCTCATCAATATGCACATGCATGTGCCTCTTCAGCTGTTTGCACACTGAATGTGTCTCGTCACTAGGGCATTGCATGAACTCATAAAACCCAATGGAAGCAGGAACATCAATTCTCCAGCTTCCAACTCCCTCCTCTGTTGCAATGAGCCACATTTTCCTGCTGCATTCCAGAGAATCAGTTTTTATTGGCTAAAACGGCTCTTTGCTTCAAAGTTCCCAAAATTGCTTTGTGAAAAAGAAAAGAGGTTTGTTTTCCCTTTTAGGCAGCTTTTAAAACAGTCAAACAATGACAGGTTTTTCTTTATCTAAATTTTTTTGAGGTGAACCAGTTAAAATGTATATTTTCTATATAGAAATTAGAAAGTTATACACTACTTATTAAAAAGGAAAGAAACAGATAAGAAGACAAAGCATTTTTAAGTGCATCCATTAACAGCAGGAGCAGCTTCCAACCCCCTAGACTCTATCCATTAGTGATGGTCACAATAGCAGTTTTCAATACACAGAAGGAAGAGGACTTTGTGACTTGATTAAGTATTGTAGGTAAGAGAGAAGAATAATAGAAACAGCAATTCCACCTTGATTGGAGGGGACACTTTCCATCTGAAGTCAAATATATCAAAATATCTAAAGCTCCTTCACGGCATAAAGTTGCTAACTCATTTCTGTGAATGACATGTTGTAAGCTATATTCATCAGCTTGTTTGTGATACTAATTCTTATTTGAAAAAGAAAAAAAAAAGGAGAAGAGAAAAGAAGAGATGAGAGGAAAGCAGATTTGCAAGTGAAGAAAGTTATATGGCTGAACCAGGGTAACAGAACCTTGTAGCACAGCCAATATGTATGCTATTTCCAGATTCCTCATGCAAAACACGTTGTAAAAATAGGATTTTATTCACCAGGATGAATATGCAGATTGTCAGAAAGGCAATAACTTCATTGAAAGCCATTGCTATGGATGAAAGCTTCTAATCCAGCACTCATATTTTTTCACTGGGATTCGTTGACACCTAAATGAAAACCTGTTCAACAGAAACTGTTAACATTTATGTATCCTGAAAAGCAAAAGCATGAGTATCATAATCTTGGTTTCTGAAGTAGTTTCTTTCCCTACAGCCATATAAGTTCAAAATAAATACACAAAGAAGATCAGCACCAAAAATATTGTGGTCTAGATGCTTTAACCTATTTCTTGAACAAATTAAATTTGGTTTTATGTTAACTAGTTCACTCAGGGGTTCCATCAATATTCATTAGCCCTTATTCTGTGCCAAGAATTGTTTCAGTGTTAATCAGTTAGTTGTCCAGTGGTAAATTAGACACATCTTTGTCCTTTTTGATCTTACATTCTAGTAAGGGCAGAGAAAAAGTAAATAGCAAACAACAATCAGTGTCCAGCGCAGTTAAGGAAAACATTCTAAGTGCTTTAATTAGAAGACATTTGAGACAGAGATTTAATAGGGAAATGCAAAACAAAAAAGTTGAAAGGCTGAAAAAAGAAAATCAGCAGGCTGCCACTGATAGTCATGTTCAAAAGCACTCCCGTGTTGCTTAACTAAACTTGAGAAGCTAGTTTTGCACTATTATTGCTTCTGACATTCATGAAACTAAAGAGTATATGCACTGAAACAAAAGTTCAGTCTTCAATAGTATCTTGGCATTCTCAGTTCTACAACCTTGCTTGTCAACAAAAGCAGCAAGAAGATACAGCCTGTGCCTCACTTCTACTTTGCAAATGTCACATAACTTTTAGTTTCATCTAGAATCCAAGTGTGTAAAGGAGTTCCAGGAAGCATATATTTTAACGTACCATTCTCTGTGGTATAGGCAGACAGAATGAATCACAGGCACAAGCAAATGCTACAGAGATAAAGGTGATAGCAAAGTTGAAGAAAACAGATGTTTTGTTGACCTCAGTTCATTGAAATCAAATAAATACTTTGCTTACCATCCTCTAGTACTTTGAAATGGTCCCTGAGGAGTCAAGAGTGGCAGTGAATATGTAAACCAGGTACTTCTGGATTTCAGTGAGGTACAGTTTGTGAGAACAGAAGCAGTCCCCATTGGAATGCAAAGACAAGGTTGCAATAATATTAGCATAATGGGTGGTCCCGGAGAAGGCAATGGCACCCCACTCCAGTACTCTTGCCTGGAAAATCCCATGGACAGAGGAGCCTGGTAGGCTGCAGTCCACAGGGTCGCTAGGAGTTAGATACGACTGAGCGACTTCACTTTCAATTTTCACTTTCATGCATTGGAGAAGGAAATGGCAACCCACTCCAGTGTTCTTGCCTGGAAAATCCCAGGGACAGAGGAGCCTGGTGGGCTGCTGTCTATGGGGTCGCACAGAGTCTGAGACGACTGAAGTGACTCAGCAGCAATGGGTGGTCCCAGATGATAGTCTTCCTAGGCAGCAAACTGAAATATGGGAAAATAACCACATTCATTTACTATTCATTTCACTGCTTGATTGAAACACATAGCCATTGATAACTCAACTGATGAGTTGGAAAGAACTTCCCACACAGTGGGCTGGATTCCAGCATTTCAGTAACATATACAGCTCAGGAGTCAGAAGCTGAGTGTCTGAGTTGACACTCTTTCAGAAGTTTATATCTTCTCACTTAAACCTATAGAAGTTTCAAGTAACCAGGCATAGTTTGGGGGCCTAAAAATTATTTTAAATTATTTATTGAAGACTGTAAATCTGATTAATACCTGGGCTTTTGTGATCTTGATCCTGTTCCTTTACATTTCTAATTCAATGAAAGTCACTCAGTCATGTCTGACTCTTTGTGATCCCATGGACTGTATAGGGCCAGAATACTGGAGTGGGTAGCCTTTCCCTTCTCCAGGGGACCATCCCAACCCAGGGAACAAACCCAGGTCCCCCACATTGCAGGCAGATTCTTTACCAGCTGAGCCATGAGGAAAAGATTAAATAACATAATGTATGAAAAAGTTCTTGCTATGCTATAGGCAAGCATACATGTTAGTCCATTTCTGCCTCAAGGATATGGTATTAGGGAGGATAAGTTTTAGTATAAACCTAAAACCATCAGCCAACTAGAGGTCAGAACACAGATAAGCTGTTTAAAGGACTTAGCCTCAGTCTCCTGAGAAGTAATTATGTTACCCCAAAATTGGGTTCACCTTTTGGTAAATGTCGAGCCAAAAGACACAGCCAAGCCAAAGAGTGAGAGAAGGAAAAATTTATTGAATGCAACAAATAGAGAATGTGGAACTTAACAATAGAACAACCATCTTAGGCTGGGAAGATAAGATAAGACAATCATGCCCTTAAAGATAAGTCTTAAATATAAGACTTGTAAGGCCTCCCCAGACAGCCATTTTGCTGTTTTGCATTTCTTTTCCATGGGGATGGTCTTGATCCCTGTTTCCTGTACAATGTCATCAACCTCCGACCATAGTTCATCATGCATTCTATCTATCAGATCTAGTCCCTTAAATCTATTTCTCACTTCCATTGAATAATCATATGGGATTTCATTTAGGTCATACCTGAATGGTCTAGTGGTTTTCCCTACTTTCTTCAATTTGAGTCTGAATTTGGCAATAATGAATTCATGATCTGAGCCACAGTCAGCTCCTGGTCTTGTTTTTGCTGACTGTATAGAGCTTCTCCATCTTTGGCTGCAAAGAATATAATCAATCTGATTTCAGTGTTGACCATCTGGTGATGTCCATGTGTAGAGTCTTCTCTTGTGTTGTTGGAAGAGGGTGTTTGCTATGACCAGTGTGTTCTCTTGGCTAAAACTCTAGTAGCCTTTGCCCTGCTTCATTCCATATTCCAAGGCCAAATTTGCCTATTACTCCAGGTGTTTTTTTGACTTCCTACTTTTGCATTCTAGTCCCCTATAATGAAAAAGATATCTCTTGGGAGTGTTAGTTCTTAAAGGTTTTGTAGGTCTTCATAAAACTGTTCAACTTCAGTTTCTTCAGCATTACTGGTTGGGCATAGACTTGAATTACTATGATATTGAATGGTTTGCCTTGGAGACGAACAGAGATCATTCTGTCATTTTGAGATCGCATCCAAGTACTGCATTTTGGACTCTCTTGTTGACCATGATGGCTACTCCATTTCTTCTAAGGGATTCTTGCCCACAGTAATAGATAAAATGGTCATCTGAGTTAAATTCACCCAATTCAGTCCATTTTCGTTTGCTGATTCCTAGAATGTTGATGTTCACTCTTGCCATCTCCTGTTTGACCACTTCCAATTTGCCTTGATTCATAGACCTGACATTCCTGGTTCCTATGCAATATTGCTCTTTACAGCATTGGACCTTGCTTCTATCACCAGTCACATCCACAACTGGATACTGTTTTTGCTTTGGCTCCATCTCTTCATTCTTTCTGGAGTTATTTCTCCACTGATGTCTAGTAGCATATTGGGCACCTACCCACCCAGGGAGTTCCCCTTTCAGTATCCTACCACTTTTCCTTTTCATACTGTTCATGGGGTTCTCAAGGCAAGAATACTGAAGTGGTTTGTGATTCCCTTCTCTAGTGGACCACATTCTGTCAGACAACTCCACCATGATCCACCCATCTTGGATCCCCCACACAGCATGGCCTAGTTTCACTGAGTTAGACAAGGCCATGGTCCATGTGATCAGACTGGCTAGTGTTCTGTGATTATGGTTTCAGTGTCTGTCCTCTGATGTTCTCTCGAAACACCTACCATCTTACTTGGGTTTCTCTTACCTTGGACATGGGCTATCTCTTCATGGCTGCTCCAGCAAAGTGCAGCAGCTGCTCCTTATCTTGGTTGAGGGGTATCTCCTCACGGCCACCCCTCCTAACCTTGAACATGGAGTATCTCCTCTTGGCTGCCACCCCTGACCTCGGATGTGGGGTAGCTCCTCTAGGCCACTCCTGTGCTGATGCAGTCTGGCACTCTCGATTGCCACCCCGATCTTGGGTGAGGGGTAGTTCCTCTCGACCACACTTCTGTGTGGTCCGTCACAGCTGGAGCACTTCTGCTTAAAAAAAAAAAATTATATATATATCACAAATTATGCAATTTTTCAAAATACTTTAGCAATTGTATTTCAAAGCTGTTGATTTCTTCATAATCCTATGTATTATGTTTTATGCACATAAAAACATTATCTTGAAAAATGGTCTACAGAGTTCACCAGACTTCTGAAGGAGTCTAAAACAAAAGACAAACAGGTTAAAAAGTCCTGCACTGTATTATTTCTGAGATCTTGTACAAATATATTTTAAGCATGTAATTATATTATTTAAGACATACATAATTTTATATTTTAACTGTTTAATGATTTCTAAGAGTGTTACAGGAAAAAAAGAGACTAATGAAGACTGGAATAATATATCATGAGTTTTTCAGCACCTTTTCACACACTTAGGGGCTGAAGCATCTACATATGGAAACTAAAAACAACAGCCAGAAGGACCAGAAACAAGCAATGCTGCTGTACTTTGCAGGGTACTATGAGGGTTTTTTCCCCATGTTTCTGTGGCTGGTTTAAACACTTTTTTGCCTTTAATCTCTTTTGGCTTTCTGAGTCCCAGTCCTAGCTTCAGTCACTCAGTTGGGTCTAACTCTTTGTGACCCCGTGAACTTTAGCCCACCAGGCTCCAAATTCTCTGGGATTCTCCAGGCAAGAAGACTAGAGTGTGTGTTCATTACCTTAGCCAGGGGATCTTTCTGAATCAGGGATCTAACCTGGGTATCTGCATTGTAGATGAATTCTTTACTCTCTGAGCCACCAGGAAAGCTCAAATATGTAAATCTCCAACTCTTTAACATTCTTTTAGAATACATACTTGATTACAACTTTATTAACTAATAATTTCTTAAAATACAGAATTGAACTAGACGAAATGTATTTTTTGCATGTTCTTTAGACTGAGTTGAATTAGTTCCTTATTATTGAAAAGATTATATCATGACAATATTAAGATTATTTTGGGAAAAAAGTCAATGGAAATCCCCAATAGTGTCCCTGAAGATCAAATTACCTCTGAAATAATTAGAATATTGTCACTTTCTGTACTTTAGGAGATCTTTGTACCAGCTATCAGTAAAATTTTTCATTCTTCATAGAGTTCATCTCTATCCTATGTAGATAATTAATCCCTTTTCTTACCATATATCCATTCTTACCAACATACTTCTTTATATTTATTCTATGTTGTTTCCTTTATAACACCTTTAATTAATGTAAAATTATTATGGTTTTATAAGTGCTGCTTCCTCAGTAAATATCTCATGTAAGTAAGAATCTTATTTATGTTTCCAAATATAGTATTAAGACTAAAGTTTATCCTGTACTAAATAATAAATAAATATATTGTTGAATGAGTGAAAATAAATCAGGAAAGTTATTGTAAAATAAGCCATGATGCTGATTGCACATTTTAGGAATCATTTGTGTAGAAGACTATAGTTTTTAGATTTTCAATTATTAGAAAATGTATACGCTGCAAGGATAATTCTTAGGAAACACTCAACTTTTCTTGGGGGGCAAGAATACTTAATCCCTTTTTATTGTTGAATGACATGCCATGGTATGGATGTGTGACAGTTTGTTATACCATACTCTTATTGATGACCATTTGGCATGTTTCCCCTTTGCGATTATTTTGAATAAGACTTATCTGAACATACATTTTTAACTGTGGTATTGGAGAAGACTCTTGCAAGTCCCTTAGACTGCAAGGAGATCCAACCAGTCCATTCTGAAGGAGATCAGCCCTGGGATTTCTTTGGAAGGAATGATGCTAAAGCTGAAACTCCAGTACTTTGGCCACCTCATGCGAAGGGTTGACTCATTGGAAAAGACTCTGATGCTGGGAGGGATTGGGGGCAGGAGGAGAAGGGGACGACAGAGGATGAGATGGCTGGATGGCATCACTGACTCAATGGATGTGAGTCTGAGTGAACTCTGAGAGATGGTGATGGACAGGGAGGCCCGCATGCTGCGATTCATGGGGTCGCAAAGAGTCAGACACGACTGAGCTACTGAACTGAACTGAACTGAACTGAACATACATTTGCAAGCTTTTTGTAGATATTTCATTTTAAAGAGTAAACATGAAGGAGTGAAATGCTTGATTATAACGTTAGTCTTTTCTTAACTTTATAACAAACTACCATATGTTTAACCAGAGCAACTGCACAATTTTACACTCCCTGCAAAGTATGACAGTTCCAGTATGACAGTTCTTCTACATCCTCAGTTCTTAGTGCTATATGAATCCTTTATTTTAAACATCTGTGTAAGTGTGGACAGTTATTCCCTAATTAATTGATATATGTCTTGCGAATAATGTTGTGCAATATCTTTTAATGCATTTATTGGTCAGTTTTAAATATTTGTTTGGGAGTATATGGTTAAATATTTTTCCTATTATCATTGGATTTTTTTCTATTTTTTATTTATTTATTTTTATATATTCTAGATGCAAAGCTTTTGTCAGATGTATATACTAAGGATAGAGCATTTTCTCCCAGTCTGTGGGATGCCTGTTTATTTTTGTGATTGTCCTCTTTGGGAGTAATATATTCAATTTTGATGAATTTTAATTAATTTGTTTCTTCTGATAAGGATGGTGATTTTCTTCCCCAATATAAGAAATCTTCTTTAAGCTACTGTTGTATAAACAATCTGCTATATTTTCTTGTAGAAACATTATGACTTTAGCTATGATTTATCTATTATCTATTTCAAATTAGGTTTTGCTATCAAGTGTAGAAGTCAAAGTTCGTTTATTCCATCTGGATATCCAATTGTTCCAAAAGTACTTCTTTGCTTTTATCATTGAACTCAAGAGTCAATTGAATGTATATGTATGATTTTTATTTCTGAAGTCTATTCTTGCCCTATTTGTGATCTTAGAGGGAATGAATACAGTGTTCAACCATTAAGTATGATGTTATCCATCAATATTTTTTCATGGATGATTTTTGTAACATATAATAAGATATTGTCTATTCCTAGTTTGTTAAAAGACCATAAAAATGAATGAGTGCTGAATTTTATCCCTTTTTCTACCTTTATTGATTAATCATACATTTTTCCATTTATTCTATAAAGTGATTATTTATATGATTGGTTTTTGCTTGTTAAACCAACTTTTTGAAAGGTTGTTGCTGAACGAAAAGACTCTGGGTTTCTTGGCCTTAGGAGGAGAAGAATTCAATCTGGGGCCAGAGACGAGGTCTGATCGTTCAGAGCTTTTGTGTAATAAAGTTTTATTAAAGTATAAAGGAGATAGTGAAAACTTCTGACATAGTCATCAGAAGGGGGCAGAAAGAGTACCCTCCTGCTAGTCTTCAGCTAGATGTTATATAGTCACTAACAGTTTGTTAATGAAAGACAGGAATGTCTTAAAACTCAGAATGGCACAAGGCCCCTCACCCATAAGATGCATTTTGGGATAATCTTGGCACCAGATGATTCATCCTGGGCCATAAAATCATTAACTTGAATCTTGTAGAAGGACAGATTACCATACAAATAGTTTTGTTTACATAGATTAGGGAAACGATATCTGAGTATAACATGCTGGTTTATCAAGTAGGCTCTGAGCCATTAGGTGGAACCGACTTGAAGACAGAGTTTGGGGTAAATGCATAGCACATTAGCATAGCTTAAGGCAAACATTTCCATAAGAAAAAATGCATTAGTTATCTCAAAGTTTGAGAATAGTTAACTTTAGGCATACTGAGTGCAGCACTTTCACAGCATCATCTTTCAGGATTTGAAATAGCTCAACTGGAATTCCATCACCTTCACTAGCTCTGTTCATAGTGATATTTCCTAAAGTCCACTTCGACTTCACATTCCAGGATGTCTGGCTCTGGGTGAGTATGAGTGATCACACCATCATGATTATCTGAGTCACGTGATTAATATGAGTTTTGTACAGTTCTGTGTATTCTTGCCACCTCTTCTTAATATCTTCTGCTTCTGTTAGGTCCATACCATTTCTGTCCTTTATTGAGCCCATCTTTGCATAAAATATTCCCTTGGTATGACTAATTTTCTTGAAGAGATCTCTAGTCTTTCCCATTCTATTGTTTTCCTCTACTTCTTTGCATTGATCACTGAGGAAGGCTTTCTTATCTCTCCTTGTTATTCTTTGGAACTCTGCATTCAAATGGGTATATCTTTCCTTTTCTCTTTTGCTTTTCACGTCTCTTCTTTTCACAGCTATTTGTAAGGCCTCCTCAGACAGCCATTCTGCTTTTTTGAATTTCTTTTTCTTGCAGATGGTCTTGATTCCTGTCTCGCACAATGTCACGAACCTCTGTCCATAGTTCATCAGGTACTCTGTCTATCAGATCTAGTCCCTTAAATATTTTTCTCACTTCTACTGTATGATTCCTTATAGACTGACCTTTTTCATATTTGTGAAATATTCCTTCCCGTTCTCCAGCAATACTCCTTGTCTTAAAGACTACTTTCTCTGATATATAAACATAGACTCACCTTCTTATTCTTTCCATTTTTATGGTATATATTTTCCGTGCTTATACTTAATCTAGCATGTATCTTTATAATTAAAGAATACTTCCTGTAAATAGTATACAGTAAACATTGCTTTCTTAATGCTTCAGTTTTAATGCTTCTTTTCATTTTCTTCTCATTATCCTTCTCCCTATCCTCTTCTCCTCCCCCTCCTTCAATTTTTATTCCCCTTCTAACAATTATCATGATCACAATGATGATGACAGTGATAATGAGGTATCTATTGTCCTTTATTTCTCTAGCTGCCATTAAATTTTATTCTTTCTTTATTGATTTTCATTATTTTGACTATGATGTGCTTATGAAACCTCCTTTACATTTATCTTGTGTTGTGCTATTAAAGTTTTAGGATTTGTAGATTAATATCTCTTATTAATTATGGAAAACTTTCAGCCATTGTATCTGTAAATGTTTTTTCTGTGTTATTCTCTTTTTCCTGGATCCCCATTACACATATATCAGTTCAGTTCAGTCACTCAGTCGTGTCCGACTCTTTGTGACCTCATGAATTGCAGCACGCCAGGCCTCCCTGTCCATCACCAACTCCCAGAGTTCACTCAGACTCATGTCCATCGAGTCAGTGATGCCATCTAGCCATCTCATCCTCTGTCGTCCCCTTCTCCTCCTGCCCCCAATCCCTCCCAGCATCCGAGTCTTTTCCAATGAGTCAACTCTTCACATGAGGTGGCCAAAGTACTGGAGTTTCAGCTTTAGCATCATTCCTTCCAAAGAAATCCCATATATAGGAACATGCTATTTAGACCTTTTTTTTTTTTATGCATATATATTTTATTTGGGGCTTCCCTGGTGGCTAATGGTAAAAAATCTGCCTGTAATGCAAGAGACCTGTTTAATCCTTGGGTCAGATTTTTATTTTAATCTGTCTTCAAAATTCACTTTTCTTCTGCAGGGTCCAGTCTAAAGTTTAGTTCATCAAGTGAACTCAGTTTTTAAAAACTCAATATTTTAAAAATATTAAATGTTTTAAATTCTGATATTTCTATTGAAATCTTTTTTATTCTTCTCTGTTGAAATTATCCATCTGTTCATGTATTAGTCAATTAGATATTTCAGAGACTTCCCTTTCACTTTTCACTTTCATGCATTAGAGAAGGAAATGGCAACCCACTCCAGTGTCCTTGCCTGGAGAGTCCCATGGATGGGGGAGCCTGGTGGGCTGCCATCTATGGGGTCACACAGAGTCGGACACGATTGAAGTGATTTAGCAGTAGCAGCAGATAGTTCAACATACTTATCAAGTTATTTTATACTCTTTTTTTTTCCCTGATGAAACATGTGGGCCATCTATGAATCAGACTTTATTGGCTATTTTTGCTTTTGATTATTGGTCTATTTTTCCTATTTCTTTCGGTATCTCAAAAGATATAAATTTGCCAAAATTCATCTTTACATTTTAAAATAAAGAGTATAAACTAAAGTATATATTTTAAATGTAAACTAAAGTTTATACTTTTAAATTTTCCTTTAGAAAAGTGTGTGTATTTTGCTCTGTCAGGCGGCTATTAAAGGTGATTGAATCACTTTTATCTGCAGCTGAAATTTATCAGTCTTAGTTTTACTGTGCCATTTGGTAGATTCAGTTTATCTCTGGTTCAAATATTTTAAAGGTGTTATTAGGATGTTTCCTTTATCATATTTTGGGTTGTGAGCTCTGGTGACATTTTCAGAAATATTTATGCTTATAACCTAATTAGCAGTCTTCTGAATCATCAAAGATATTTCTCTCTCTCTCTCTCCGTTTCTCTCAAGTCTCTCTTCTGCCTTTAAATCACAGCCAACAGTTTCTTTGACTCTCTAGGGAATTTCCTTGCTTTCCAGCCCTATCTTCATCTTTCTGTTTCTCAAAAAGTACAGTCTATAATAGTCTTCTGCAAACATGTATTAGGATTATATATCTAATAGGTTATCACTGTGAAAGTTGCTCAGTCGTGTGTGACTCTTCACGATCCCATGTACTGTTAGCCTGCCAGGCTACTCTGTAGAATTCTCCAGGCCAGAATACTGGTGTGGGTAGTTGTTCCCTTTCTTCAGGGGATCTTCTCAATTCAGGGATCAAATCCAGGTCTCCCGCATTGCAGGCCAATTCTTTACCATCTGAGGGATTAGGGAAGGCCTATCACTCTCTCAGTTCAGTTCCATTCAGTCGCGCAGTCATGTCCGACTCTTTGCGACCCCACGGACTGCAGTATGCCAGGCCTCCCTGTCCATCACCAACTCACAGAGTTTACTCAGATTCATGTCCATTGAGTCAGTGATGCCATCCAACCATCTCATCCTGCCATCCCCTTCTCCTTCTGCCTTCAGTCTTTCCCAGCATCAGGGTCTTTTGAAATGAGTCGTTCTTCACATCAGGTGGCCAAAGTATTGGAGTTTTAGCTTCAACATCAGTCCTCCCAATGAATATTCAGGACTGATTTCCTTTAGGATGAACTGGTTGGATCTCCTTGCAGTCCAAGGGACTCCCAAGAGAAGGGAATTCTTGCCTTGTGAACCCTGTGAACAGTATCACTGTCTAGTGGTAGTAAATTGGATACCTTATGTTGAAGTTTAGGAACACAGTCCTACAAATTGTGGTTAAGTTTATGCATGACACATATTTACAATTAAGCACAACATAGGAAAGAGTGAGGCCCTGCCAAGAGAAGGAGAAAGAGCAATTTTAAATATTTTGGTTGATTTCTCATGTTTAAAAGTAGCTAAAGATCCCTCAAGAATTATGAAAGTATCTCTTATCTAAATCTTAAAAGTCAATCTGTTGAAACTTTAGCTTATGTGCATGATCTAGGGGCTTCTAAAGATGTGATATTCCAGGGACTATTCAAGATATAACTATATGCTTCTGTCTTTATGAATCAAATGTATACTTGATTGAAAAAATGCTAAAGTAGCATACAACTGCAGAGGAAATTACATATTAAGAATAAACTAATCCAGTTGCAAAACTAAAGTTAGAAGAAAAGACATGTTATTCATTTTACCTTTATTCATGTCTGAGTACAACTGCCAGTGTGTAAACCCATTACAAAGTCTGGCCAATTTCCTTGACCAAAACATATTAAATCAAACATGTTGCTTCAAATATTTCTTGAAATAGATAACAGTAAAAATAAACATAAAAATACATTTCTGTTATCAAGATTTACAGCAATGTCACTTGCTCTAAATAACTCCATCTATAGCAGATACATTATTTAATTTTAGGTCTGACTAATGGTCATACATGCTCACCTGTCTCAAAAGACACAACATCCAATGTCTCTTACATGTCCATCATTTGTAGTTATATTACTAAGTCTCTGTCTCAACAAAAATATTATTCCAACTAGAATGTCTATAAAATCCAAAGCCAAGAGAACCTAATTCTAATTGAGGTGATACTGTATGACCTTGAGCAAGATAAACAACTTTTTCAGGAAAAATAAAATATATGTTACATGAATGTTGCACATCCCTTCATGATTCTATACAAATCGCTGAGTCTAGATGGCAGATCAGCCTTCTTTAAAATGCAAGGTCCCAGGTAGTTCTACCATTGGTTGTCATATGAGACAAAGATCATTCAACACTTCTTGAAAAAAGTCTTTATTAATACTTTTGAAGAAAATCTATTTTTTATCGCCTGTCATGTGTCAGGAACAATTTTGGATAGTGTATAATTCTAGATAATGATACTTATCTTAATTATCATATCACTGCAAACTAAGAATTTAGTCACATTAAAAAAAATTGAATGTTAAGAAGTTATTAATTTTCCTAAAGTCAATGAAGCTGATAAAACTATATCTAAGCCTTGACCTCAGGTCTCTGCCTCTGAGGATTGACTTTATTTTATACCTGCTTCCTAGCAGTTTGGTGAGCAACAGGAAAATAGTTTATTATATCTTAGGAAACTTCTTTTTACAAAGTCAAAAACCAGGATATTTTTAATCAACCAAGTTACATAATAGAAGATGCAATTAGAGTAGAATCTATGACTGTTTTTGTGAAATGATAAATCAAGGGAATTTAGAAAAATTTATGAATACTCTCTACTTTGGAGATATGCTTTTCAATTTTTGTTCATTCACTATGGCATAATGAGTCCTAGCTATGTTGTAAGGATTATTTGCTAATCCTCACAACATTAAATAGTAAGCATAATTTTCAACCATCAGACATAGACAATTTAGAGCACTACTATCAGAGAAGATGTGAGAGTGGAATGTTGGAAAATCCATTTGGGTCAGTATCAGGCCCTAAACAACTGACCATTGTTCACAGAAATTGTACATGGGTCATAGCTTTAAAAATTTCAAATCTTACAGAGCAGTCAAATAACTATTTAGTTCATATATTTTTATTTAACTCAATACTTCATGATAATTTTTTAAAATTTTCCTTATTTTCCTTACTATCAGTTGGTGTGCTCTGCACTGGCTGTAAGCAATTCATTTCAAATGCATCCCTGCTTGTCTACTGATTATGACATAACTTTGTTGATCAATGAATCCTAATCATTATCATCTAATACTGTATGCCTTCACAGCTGTTTCCTAACTTTGAAAAAATAAGTTCATATTTGTTTTTATGACATTAGTTTGTGTTTACATGATGTCAGTAAAATCTTTTCAACCAAAACAAAGCCAGTTTTATAGTATCCTGAGAACAGTGTACTTAAATAATTAGTTGATGTATGTATGCATATATATATATATATGCACACACAGATACTTTTGGTTTCATGTAGACACAGCCAATGAGTCATACTTCTTTAACTGAGAGTTTTGCTTACTTCATCTTTAAATATTTCTGGGTGTAGTATGTATTTATTTTCTCTTTCTTGACATTACTCAATTATCATGACAATTTTTATCACTTCTTCAAAAAACTATATATTTACTATAGTAGGGGTATTTTTCTCAGCAGCTAAAATGTACTTGCCAAGATGCAAATAAATTATCTACATTTTTAAAGAGCCTCATGACAATTTTGTGTATGTGTGAAACAACTGTTCAAACTGAATTATATTTACTTATTTTCGATGTTTTCAACTTGTCTGTCATTGCACAGTTATTTTTTTCTTGCATCTCTCTTGAGTAATCAGGAAATGGATTTCTTTTTTGGAAGTGTTAATTCCACAAGCCCCCAAAGGCCTTGGCACTCCAGAAGACTGCAATGTTTTCAAACAGAATTCCTGTTTTTCTCATAAATTGAAGTGCTGTTATGGACAAGGCACTGTCCTAGCTTATGCAAGCGAATGGATAATTAAGTAAATATTTCTCCTGTCTACAGGAAATTCAGATTTAAAATATAGTAAGGAAATAAAGCCACAAAATACTTTGAAGATTTAGCAAATTGCAAGCAATCAATAAAACAAAAAGAATATTGCCTATATGAAATATAACTTAGAGGGATTGCTTTCCTACTTTGTAATAACCCTATTGCACACTGAGATATATACAGATGAGTAAGGGCCAGGTGCTATCCTTGATATTGACAAAGGTATTACTAGATAGAAATAGGAAACTGAGTGTGAGAGGCGGAGAGAGTGTGAATGAAGAAGACACCTCAGTCATCCCAGACCAGATATGGATGAGTGCAGGTTAAGAAGAAGAAAGGTGAATGGTACACTTAGGTACCAAAAATTAAAAATAGTCCAAATGAGTAGGGACCCAAAGAATATATGGGGAAGTATTTCTACTGAATCCTAGAAAGTTAGATTAGGTCTGTATTGTGCTGAGCATAAGGCACGTAAGAAAGGTGAATTTTCTGCCTCAATTTTGTTTTGTTTTGTTTTGCTTTTTTACTATGATATTGACGCTAGCAAAGAACTCGCCTACCAATAAAGGAAATGGAGAAGACATAGGCTTGATCCCTGTTTTGGGAAGATCCCTTGGAGGAGTTCATAGCAACCCACAGTAACTCTTGTCTGCAGAATTCCATGGACAAAGGAGACTGGTGGACTATGGTCCATGGCGTCACAAAGACCCCACTTCAGACACTACTGAAGTGACAGCATGCACACCCCTAGGAATCACTCTTATTCATATAATATATCTAGTCATCAATTAAAGTACACATCAATTTACTTGCTAGTCATCAATTAAAGTACACATCAATTTACTTGTTCTGTTAATGTGAGAACACTTGCTAGAATACCCTCATTATGTTGAAATATATTTGGAAATATTTTACTGATTTTTATTAATTGATTGATTGATATAGGAGCAGAGACAACTAATAAGCAACAACAACAAAAAAAAACCCAGTAAGTCAATGTAGAATATGTATCCAGATTTATGAGCTTTTACATCATTGATGTATAATATGATTAGGGGTTGGTGAAATTGCTATGGGAAACCCTGAGACCTAAGTTAACCAAGGAGTCCTTGAAAGCCTCCTCCAGGAATTAACACATCATTGGAGGTGTGAAGCAGGAGTTAGCCCGAGAGAGTGATGTATGTGAATGTGAGAATTGAGGAAGAGATTATGCATTGTTTTGTGCAATGTCTATATGGGAGGGTCAGAGAAAGAGAGAAAAATTAGTTAACATTGGGATCTAAGAATAGTGAGTATAATGGTTTGAACTGAAGCAGAAGGGGAACGTCTATATTTACCTGTAAGTGTAGATGCCACATTATTGAAAGCACCACTGATTTAGAGAAAAACAGCAATTTACTCATTCATAAATATCAGAGCCTAGGTACCCAAACTGTCAATGAAAACAAAATACCAAGAATAAATTATTGAAATGACTAAATGGATTGAGAGTCAGGAAACAGTCCTTGCCTCATTTTTAGTACTTCTAAGACTAAAAATGAGCTTTAGTCATTTTTAGAAAAGATGAGCTTTGCTTTACAAAGGAAGCATATCTGACTCACTGAAGAGTTCTGAAAAACATACATGATGAACATACATTACCAAAATTATGCACATCTAAGTTTTATATAGTTCAGGAGGAGGGAATCAAGGGCTGAATATTGTAACTTCTTTAAAGCGTGATCTGTAACTACATTAACAACCACCCAATTCTGAGATTGTAACTGTTTGGAAGCCCTATTTTTAATAGAAAATCAAGACCCAATATATCCTCAGTTATAGTATTGGGCTAAATTAGATTTAATTCAAGTTCTTTCACACTCATGCTTATAGATGTAACATCTTGTAGGAAAGTGATGTTTATAAATATAAACGCTAGTACTATAAGATCTTAAGAAGCCAACCAAAATACTAATGGCTTACATTATATTTTATGAGACAATAAGAGAAAAGGACTTTTAACTCTCAGTCATAGTCACAAAGGAATTTCACACTAGGTTTAATTAACCAGAAAATTGAGACGATCAGAATTCTTACATTCTGAATATGTTAGTTACTTTTTCCTCTGTAAAAATGACCTGATGTTGAGACTGTTAACATTATTTTATCCTAGATTGCTTTTCTACCTCTTCTGCTTTGCATTTTTCTTCCATAGTCCCATGTCTACCTTCATATATTTGACAATTTAACTTTGCTGTTATGTAATTATTAAGTCATATCATATTCTTTTGAGACCTCATGGACTGTAACCCTGCCAGGTTCCTTTGTCCATGGGATTTTCCAGGCAAGAATACTGGAGTATGTTGCCATTTCCTTCTACAGGGATCTTCCAGATCCACAGATCAAACCCATGTCTCCTGCAATGGCAGGTGGATTCCTCACCTCTGAGCCACATGGAAAGCCAAATTGGAAGATTACTTGCCTATATACTTAAGATAAGCCAGAAATTAGATATAGAAAACTTTTGAGAATGTGGAAAGTTTATATGTATGTGTATATAAAATATATATAATGTACATTTTATATATTTGTACCTTTTGGGATAAAATCTAACCACTTTTTGTTTAAGAGTTTGCCACTGGCATCACCTAGGCAAAATGCATAAGCCCTCATTTTAATAATTGTATAAAATCCTATGATATACCATTAATTTTGTAACTATTTTTGTAGTAATACAAGTATTTATTTCAGATGTTTGCCAATATAAGTAATGGTATAATAATCATTCCTGTGTGTAGGTTGCATGTTTGCTAAGTTGCTTCAGTCATGTCCAACTCTGCGAGCCTATGTACTGTAGCACCCCAGGCTCCTGTGTCCGTGGGATTCTCCAGACAAGAATACTGAAATGGGTTGCCATGCCCTTTTTCAGGGAATCTTCCTGACCCAGGGATAGAATCCACATCTCATGTCTCCTTCATTGGCAGGTGAGCTCTCTACTGCTAGTGCCACCTAGGAAGACTGTTGCTAGAGAGAGTGAAATATGTTAGTTGTGTCTGACTCTCTGTGATCCCATGGACTGTAGCCTGACAGGCTCCTCTGTCCATGGGATTTCTCAGGCAAGAATACTGGAGTGGGTTGCCATTTCCTTTTCCAGGGGATATTCCTGACCCAGGGATCAAACCCAGGTCTCCCACATTGCAGATGGTTTCTTTATTATCTGAGCCACAAGGAAAGCCTCTGCCATTGTAGATATTTATATCTAAATGTTTTAAAACATACACAACATTAACAAAATACTGGACAAGTAAGTTAAAAAAAGTGAATGTAGCTAAACCCTTTAAAATTTGCTCAGCCTTATTACTACACAGGGAAATGAAAATAAATCCAATTGGATACCATCGTTCTCATCAATCCAAACAAATTTCAAAAGAGAAATTAAAACTACTACTATAGGCATGTATACACTTTGATAGTTTGCTGATGGGAGCAAGCACCTTAGAGAAAGGAAACTAACAATAGCTGGCGATTTTAAAAATCCTTTGCAAAGGACATGTGCATTTTAAAAATACATTTATATTTTCTGACTTACTTGTTCATGTATTTTATTAATGTTGATACAGAGAGCTTCTTTTAAATATGTAGAAAAATGTATATATGGAATGTATTTGCCATTTTACGTTTTTACTTGATAATAGTTTTCCATGTCTTTTACTTTTGATAGTATTCAGTACATCCTTTGACATTCAAAGTATCAAATTATTGTTTTGTTCATATACATTTTTTTTCGTGGATCTGAGTGTCTTATCTTACTTGAGAAAATTTTCTTGAGCCCTAATTTTTTTTTTTGTATAATTTTCAATTTTTTCCTTCTATTAAATATTTTATTCTGTCTGGATAAAAAATCATAGACACAAAACAGTGTTCTAAAATTGTTTTCTATCAGTGATAGCCAACCATATTTCCAGCAACCAATGTAACACCTTAAGTAAAAACTGACTTGAGGCAGGCCACTTGGCTGTGATCTTTTACCATCCATTTAACTGGTCCAAGACTGTTTGTCACTTTAAAACTAGTATTATAATGACACTTACTTCTTAGGTGGTTATAATAAATCAATAAAATTATTATCCATAAATTATTTGCACATATAAATAAGTGTAATTATTATTTAAATACACCATACCTTTCACAGATGGCACTTGTGGTAAAGAACCTCCCTGCTAATACAGGAGGCATAAGAGACTTGGATTCAACCCCTGGGTTAGGAAGATTCCCCTGGAAGACGGCATGACAACCCACTCCAGTATTCTTGCCTAGAGAATCCCATGGACAGGTGAGCTTGGTGGGCCACAGTCCATGGGGTTGCAAAGAGTCAGACACGACTGAAGTAACTTAGCACATTCACAGCACAGCCTCTGTACAAAGACACACTTGCTATATTTCAAGTTGTAATCTAAATTTATGTATTTTCTGAAGGCTTTTATTTCTGCTTTAAAATGTATCTTCTCCCATGTGAATGTCATTTCATTTTGTTAACAGTACTTGTGTAATTCTGTTATCTAGATGTGTCCCTATGTAAACATTTTTTTTCAAAACTTCAATGGACATTTTAATTTATTTATTTTTCAATAGAAACAGAAAGAAAAACAAAAGCAGGTAAATAGAAAATCAAAAATATCCTACACTTTTCCACTTTAAAATAGATTGAAATAATATTTTCTTACTGTTTACAAACCTGCTCACATCTGTGGTGATTCTTTTTCTTTTGCAAGTTTCCATATTTTTTCTTACTGTTTAAAATTTGAGTAGATTTCTGAATGTTTATTCACTGCATTAGCTTGTTTCAAATTATTAGTGTTTGATTAATTTTAATATATCTTTTTTGTGTATATTAATTTAAGCATGTTTAATTTCATTTTGCTTGATCTTCTCTATTTAACTAATTTTTAATTTCTTAGATTGACTATTATACTCATTCACTTTCAATTTATTTTTCTTATTATTAGAATACATAAATCTATACATTTTCCTTCTCATTGAAAACTGGTCATTACATATTTAAATTGCTGATATTAAGTTTATTTTTATAATGAACTTATTGTTCACTTTTCATCTCTAGGCTACTGGGAAGTAACATTTCTTAATATTTATAGTGTTTTTAATAGAATTTTTTCTTATTTTTAGAACTGACCAAAGAATGTGTGCTGTAATATAACTAATTTCATCATTAATTAAACTTTAGGTGAAGATTCATATACACACATACATACACACATTTATACAAAATATTTTATGAATAAAGGATAAAATATATAATGTTGACAAGATAAATAACTTTACATTGATCATAATATAGTTTTCAATTTTAGATATTTGAAAGATTAAGATAAATACAAAAACTATCCTGCTACAAACATCTAGAACTAGATAAACTAGAAAAACTAGATAAACTAGAAAAAATATAACAATCATTTAAATATGATGCTGAGCTTGTATATGCATGCTTGCATGCTTATGTTGATCAAAATATAGTTTTCAATTTTAGATATTTGAAAGATTAAGATAAATACGAAAATTATCATGCTAAAAACATCTAGAACTAGATAAACTAGAAAAAATATAACAATCACTTAAATATGATGCTGAGCTTGTATGTGCATGCTTTCGTGCTTAATCACTCAGTCCTGTCCAACACTTTATGACCCCCATGGACTGCAACCCACAAGGCTCCTCTGTCCTCGGGGATTCTCCAGGCGAGAATACTGGAGTGGGTTGCCATGCCCTCCTCCAGGGGGAATCTTCCCAACCCAGGGAAAACACAGGTCTTCCACATTGCGGGTGGATTCGTTACCATCTGAGCCCGCAGGGAAGCCCATGAATACTGGAGTGAGCAGCCTATTTTTTTCTCCAGGGCAATTAAACCGGGGCCTCCTGCATTCCCAGTGAATTCTTTACCAACTGAGCTACTGGGAAAACCCAAGCTTGCACATAAGAAATTCTTCTTGTAGCTTAGGTTGAATTCAGTGAGCCTAACCCTTCCAGCTTTGTTTTTCTTTCTCAAGATTACATTGGCTATCCAGATACTTTTTTTGCTTCTGTACGTGCCATGTGTGCCAAGTCACTTCAGTCATGTCCAACTCTTTTCAATCCCATGGACTGTAGCCCACCAGGCTCCTCTGTAAATGGAATTCTCCAGGCAACAATACTGCAGTGAGTTGCCATGCCCTCCTCCAGGGAATCTTTTTGACCCAGCAATTGAACCTGTATCTCTTGTGGCTCCTGCATTGAAAGCGGATTCTTTACCACTGAGCCACCAGAGAAGCCCTTTTTGCTTCCATACAACTTTTCAAAGTTTTCATTCAATTTCTGTGAAAAATGCCATTGGTAATTTGATAGGGTTGCATTGAATCTGTGGAGTGTCTTGGGTAGTATAGTCATTTTAGCCATATTGATTCTTTCAATCCTAGAACACAGTATAGTTTTCCATCTATTTGTGCCATCTTCATTTCTTTCATCAATGTCATAGTTTTTGGAGTACAGGTATTTTGACTCCTTCGATAGGTTTATTTCTAGGTATTTTATTCCTTTTGATGTGATGGTAAATGTGATTATTTCCTTAATTTCTCTTTCTGGTTTTTCATTGATAGTGTATGGACATGCAACAGATATCTGTGCATTAATTTTGTGTCCTGAAACTTTACTGAATTCATTAATAAGCTCTAGTAGCTTTCTGGTAGCATCTTCAGGATTTTCTATGTATAGTATCGTGTCATTTGCAAACAGGGACAGTTTTACTTCTTTTTTCCCAATATGGATTCCTTTTATTTTTTTCTCTTTTCTGATGACTGTGGCTAGGAATTCCAAAACTGTGTTGAGTAGAAGTGGCAAAAGTGACCGTCTTTGTCTTGTTCCTGATCTTAGAGGAAATGCTTTCAGCTTTTCGCCGTTGAGTATAACGTTAGCTGTGGGTTTGTCATACATGACATTTATTATGCTTCAGCATATAAATGCTTCCCTCTATGCCCACTTTCTGTAGAATTTTACCACAAAGCAGAATACTTTTTGACATATATTGCAGCAATATCTTTCTGGATTCATTTCATAGAATTATGAAAATAAAAGCAAAAATAAATGACATCTAATTAAACTTAGAAGCTTTTGCACAGTAAAGGAAATCATAAGCAAAATGAAAAAAAAAAAAAACCTAGAGAATGGGAGAAGCTATTTGCAAATGATGCAACTGAAAAAGGAGTTAATTTCCAAATGATACGAACAGCTCATACAACTCAATATAAAAAAAATTAAATTAAAAAATGGGTTGAAAATCTAAATAAACAAGAAGACATACAGATGGCTAAGAATCACATAACAAAATGTTCAGCATCACTAATTATTAATATTAGAGAAATGCAAATCAAAACCCTGATATCATCTCACATAGGTCAGAATGGGATTATCAAAAAGTCTGTAAATAATAAATGGTGGAGAGGATATGTGAAGGAAAAGGACCCCCCCCCCCCCCGCCCATACTGTTGGTGGAAATGTAGATCTGTACAGCCACTGTGAAAAACAATTTACCTAAAAATATGATTACCACATGATCTAGCAATCTCACATCTGGGCACATATCAGGAAAAAATAAAAAGTATAATTCAAAAAGATACATGCCCCCCAATGTTCAGAGTGGCACTGTTTACATACAGTAGCCAACGTATGGAAACAATCCAAATGTCCATTGACAGATGAATGGATAAAAATGTGCAAGAGGATATTAGTCAACCACAAAAAATGATGAAATAATGCCATTTACAGAGACATGGATGGACATAGAAATTACCATACTAAGTAAAGTAAGCCAGAGAGAGAAAGACAAATATCATATGGTATGGTTTAAATGTGAAATTAAAAAAGAGAGAGAGAGAGAAACAAATGAACTTATTTCCAAAAAAAAAAAAAAAAAAGACTCACAGACATAGAAAACAAATGTACGGTTACCAAAGGGAAAGATAGCGGAGGATAAATTGAGAGATTAGAATTAACATATATACACTATGATATGTAAAATAAATAAATAAGACCTACAGTACACCACAGGTAACTATACTCAATATTTTGTAACAACCTATAAGGAAAATAAATATAAAAAAGAATATATACATTGTACAGCTGAAACTAACACAACATTGTAAATCACTGTAGTTCAATTTTTAAAAATGTAGCTATGAATTTTCTCTTTAGCATGAATGTATTCTTTTGATGGAGTGCTTGTAATAACTTTAATAGTAGAAAACTTGGTACTTAAGGTACAATCAATTATATTATATCATGAGGACTATAAAAGGATGTGTTCTTGAAAGATATTTGTAAAATTTTCCTACTGTTATGTTCATAACTGAACTTCTATATCAAGTATAACTTCTGTATATGAAAAATTCCAATTAACTCTAAGCTCTTTAAATTTAAATGAATTTCTTCATTTATTTCTATACTTATATTGCTACAGGGTAGAAAATTTGGTTACTATATTTTGGAGGTTTTTTCACAATGTGAATCCATCATAGTCTTAGTAATCAATAAATCCAAATGAAAAATAAGAAAAAAGAAATTCTTAAATGCTCTAATTAGAAACAAAGAATGGACTGAACTCTGGATTATTTGATACTTTACTTCACCCTTGAGCTGCTTTGGGTGGTGGGGGTCGTCAGTTCTGCTAAGTGGAAATTGAGACAGGATCATTGGTTGCAGGACTCTATAAGGGCTTAACACAGTAAAGGGGTAGACTAAAAAATAATCTGCCCTGCTGAAAAAAAGTCAGAGACCACTTCATTTTTTACAGATTTCAAAGTAGAAGAATGAAAGTTTTCCGTAACAATTAGAAATTCAGGGTCTGACTTCTGCATGGATATAGAGATTGAATTATACTGGCCAAACAGTAAAATTCTTCCCGTTCTGAGATTATATAACATTTAAAATGGCTTTTGGAATGGTAAAATTCCAAAGACTCTGATAAAATTCATGCTATTGTGGTTGACCACATCTCTCACTCAAATCGCAAAGAATTTGATTAGAAATAAGAAGCCCCTCAAAAGTTGTGATAGTAATTTTATATTTCAAATCCCTTAGCCAAGAAGCAATTCATCTGGTTAATGAAAAGCAAACACAATTAGAGTTAGAACCTTCCAAACTTGAAGTGATCCTTAAATAAAAAGGAATATGAAATGAATGTTCTCTAAGTTATTTAAATTCATTAAATAAGAAATCTAAACTACAAAGTGAGACCCAAGTGCTCTGAACCTTGTGAAATACTAATAAGCTTTTCTGAATAGTAACTACATGAAGTTCCCAACTTAGTATTTTTCAACTTTACTATAGTATGAAAGCAACACGCTTTCAGTAGAAACAGTAGTTCATATTTTAAACTTTGATCTTTTCCTGGATAAATGTTATATGATAAATGATGTTGGGCTGTGTCACTGAGTCATAGCACCTCAAAGAATACACTTACAACCATTCTGTACTCATACAATTATCTTGTTTTTCACTTTCAATATTCAATGAATTCTGAGATATTCAATGCTTTATTAAAAAAAATAGGCTTTAATGTCAGATGATATTACCCAACTGTAGGCTAATTTATGTGTTCTGAGCAAAGACTTAGCAGCAGCAGCAGCAGGCTAAGCTACACAGAAGGCAATGGCAACTCACTCCAGTACTCTTGCCTGGAAAATCTCATGGACGGAGGAGCCTGGTAGGCTGCAGTTCATGGGGTCAATAAGAGTTGGACACGACTGAGCGACTTCACTTTTCACTTTCATCCATTGGAGAAGGAAATTGCAGCCCACTCCAGTGTTCTTCCCTGGAGAATCCCAGGGACGGGGGAGCCTCATGGGCTGCCGTCTATGGAGTTGCACAGAGTCGGACACAACTGAAGCGACTTAGCAGCAGCAGTAGCAGTCTAAGCTAGTAGGTTCAGTAGATTCAGTAGTTTAAGTGTAACAACTGCACTTTTGAATAATGAAATTTTCAACTTTTGATGGGTTTATTGGTAAAAATACATACATGTATATATTTATGTATATTGATATGTATATTTATGTACATATACGTACAAAACCAAATATATGTATATTTATGTACATCGATATGAATCTTTATGTATATAGGCATAATAAATGAATTGGTAAATCACAAAGAAAATACAGGATTGTGAACAGATGGTAAATCTGAAATGATTACAGAAATGTTAACGTAGATGCTAGATAAAATAAAAAGTCCTGGAAATTTAATTAAAAGAGTTTCATTGTTTAGTTGCTTTTTCATGTCCTACTGTTTTGTGGTCCCATGAATTGTAGCTAGTCAGGGTCCTCTGTCCTTGAGATTTCCCAGGAAGAATACTGGAGTGGGTTGCCATTCCCTTCTCCAGGTGATCTTACTAACCCAAGGATGGAACCTGAAGCTCCTGAATAGGCAGGCAAATTTTTCACCATTGTGCCACCAAGAAAGTGTTTCTGGTGGTTATATCAGAGGAAACCAAAAATGAAAAAGGCAATATCTGAAATAAAATAGCTTTGATCTTTTTTAATAATTGATAAAATATACCAATTTTTAAAATTATAAAATACAGTGAGGGACTTCCCTGGTGGTCCAGTGGTTAGGACTCCTTCCAGTGGAGGGGGTGCACATTTGATCCCTCGTCAGGGACCTAAGATCCCACATGCCTTGTGGCCAAAAAAACCAAACCATAAAACAATATTATAACTAATTCATTAAAGACTTTAAAAATTGTTCACATAAAAAAAAAAATCTTAAACACACACATACAAAATGAGAATCAAGGAAGATAAATTCAAAGCAAGGGAACCCTCTTACACTGTTGGTGGGAATGCAAACTAGTATAGCCACTATGGAGAACAGTGTGGAGAGTCCTTAAAAATTGCAAATAGAACTGCCTTATGACCCAGCAATCCCACTGCTGAGCATACACAGCGAGGAAAGCAGAATTGAAAGAGACACGTGTACCCCAATGTTCATCGCAGCACTGTTTATAAGGAAACAACCTAGATGTCCATTAGCAGATGAATGGATAAAAAAGCTGTGGTACATATGGAGTATTACTCAGCCATTAAAAAGAATACATTTGAATCAGTTCTAATGAGGTGGATGAAACTGGACCCGATTATACAGAGTGAATTAAGCCAGAAAGAAAAACACCAATACAGTATACTAACACATATATATGGAGTTTAGAAAGATGGTAATGATAACCCTGTATGCGAGATAGCGAAAGAGACACAGATGTTTAGAATGGACTTTTGGACTCTGTGGGAGAGGGAGACGGTGGGATGATTTGGGAGAATGGCATTGAAACATGTATACTATCATGTAAGAAATGAATCACCAGTCTATGTTTGATGCAGGATACGGGATGCTTGAGGCTGGTGCACTGGGATGATCCAGAGAGGTGATATGGGGTGAGAAGTAGGAGGGGGTTTCAGGATTGGGAACTCACGTACACCCGTAGTGGATTCATGTCAATGTATGGCAAAACCAATACAGTATTGTAAAGAAAAATAAAGTAAAAATAAAAATTAAAAAAAAAACAAAAGCAAATCCACACTTAAACACATTGTGGTGAAACTGCACAAAATTTATAATTTTGAACATATGCACACAAAAAGGTATATAGCAATTAAAGAAAAGGAATATTTACCTTAAAAGTAATGGATAGAAATGCAACTGATATCTCAAAAAGAACAATAGAATCCTGAAGAAAAGGAGAGGAAGGAAGGGAGGGAGGGAAGGAGGAAGGGAAGGAGGGAGGAGAAAGGGAGGAAAGAGAGAAAAAGAAAGCAAGAGAATAAAATAAAGATAATTCAGTAAATTTTCTATTAACCTATAATTCTATACCTATGAAATTTTGAGGACTCCAGGGATAAAGATTTAGACAGACAAATTTCCTGCTCTCAGAAGTTTCCTATAATATCGAATGTGTGTGGTTTATTTATTATTACAAACTCTTCATCTCTCTCTGTTACAGAATGACATTGCAGTTCCTTCCAGTATGAGTGATATATACTTCTCTACCCACAGGTTTCAGGCTTAGCCATGTGACTTGATTTGGCCACTTATGTGACATAATTCAAGTAGAGACTTAAAATGTTCTTCTGTGGTCTAGCTTGCTTCTTGTGCTCCTGTGATCACCATGAGGAATATAACCTCCAAATATGTGCTGTCCCTTTAACCTGGGCCCAGTAATGATATTCACGGACAGAAGTGAACCTAACCAGAAACACAGAGCTAAACCCATCCCACTTCACATTCTGAAGCAGTGATGTTTTGATTGCCTCACAGATTCATATGGAAAACAAATATACATTACTATAAGCCATTGAAGATTTTTATTATGCAATATAATTGTAGCAATTGCTTCCAAAAACAGTGTGTTTCAGAAGATGGGAAGGGAAATTGAACATTAAAAAAAGAAGTAAGATAAAGGAATGATGATGATCAAATGTATGGTAAATATCTGAGTAAATTCAAGCCAGCCCAAACTTTATAAGATAACCATGATAATGACTAATTTATGTCATATGGGAAAGGAGTACAACTGAAATTCAGTTTAGCCAGGAGCACAGAGGCTGGTTTGAAAATTAATAGAAATAAAGTCTTGGATATTACCAAATTTAGTTTCAAATTGGTTTACTCCCAGCCAGTCGGTTAATGACATAATGACACACAGAAGAAAGAACCTGGATAGAGGTATATGTGCATGGGCTCATCTTCATAGTGTATCCTTTATTGCCCTAAAAGCCATAGGCAAAGCTTTGTTATTTATGCTGCCTGTGGGCTGCAGGAAGCACAAGCTGGAATCAAGATTGCTGGGAGAAATATCAATAACCTCAGATATGCAGATGACACCATCCTTATGGCAGAAAGTGAAGAAGAACTAAAGATCCTCTTGATGAAAGTGAAAGAGGAGAGTGAAAAAGTTGGCTTAAAGCTCAACATTCAGAAAACTAAGATCATGGCATCTGGTCGCATCACTTCATGGCAAATAGATGAGGAAACAGTAGAAACAATGGCTGACTTTATTTTTTGGGCTCCAAAATCACTGCAGATGGTGATTTCAGCCATGAAATTAAAAGATGCTTACTCCTTGGAAGTAATGACCAACCTAGACAGTATATTAAAAGCAGAGACGTTACTTTGTCAACAAAGGTCCGTCTAGTCAAGGCTATGGTTTTTCCAGTGGTCATGTATGGATGTGAGAGTTGGACTCTAAAGAAAGCTGAGCACCAAAGAATTGATGCTTTTGAACTGTGGTGCTGGAGAAGACTCTTGAGAGTCCCTTGGACTGCAAGGAGATCCAACCAGTCCATCCTAAGGGAGATCAGTCCTGAGTGTTCATTGGAAGGACTGATGTTGAAGCTGAAACTCCAATACTTTGGCTACCTGATGCGAAGAGCTGACTCATTTGAAAAGACTCTGATGCTGGGAAAGATTGAAGGCAGGTAGAGATGGGGATGACAGAGCATGAGATGGTTTGATGGCATCACCGACTCAATATACATGGGTTTCAGTAGACTTCAGGAGTTGGTGATGGACAGGGAGTCCTGGTGTCCTGCGGTTCATGGGGTTGCAAACAGTCGGACACAACTGAGAGACTGAAATGAACTGAACTGAACTGAACTGAACTGCACTGACCTAGGATTTACCAAATCAGAAACACCTGGAATCATGTCCTTGCAGCCTTTTATTTGAAGTAATGGAATGGACACTTATGAACTCAAGAATTTATGTAATTAGAAGACATTTGAGTCTTTTTTTTTTTTTTTACTGTGCCACAGTGCACCACATTTTTTGCATTTTATTTTCTGCTGAGTCCTCTGGCTTAGACAAGGTCTGAGTAGGGCAGATCTAATCAGAGACTACTTCTAGATCAATCTGGACATTTCTGTGATATGAGAATTTAAACAATTGATTATTTGTAAAAAGCATATATACTTGGATTTGTTCCTCTACTTTAATTTATGGTTAAAATCAGTTATATTTATTGCTTATCATCAATTTTATCCTTTTTCTAGTTTTATCCTGATTATATTTTCTTACCATGCCATGTTGATTTAGATCTTTCCAGACTACTACTGAGGCCATTAGTATCTCCAAAGTTATAATTAATCTATGTCTCTGCATTAATGCACCAACATTAAATTATAATTGTGTGCTACTCTTACTCCAAAGCAAGGCATTATTCTTCAGGACATTTCCTTACAAGGCAAGAACTTAAGAAATTGTGCTTCCTCCCACTCTAAATTCTGTGTTGGGCTAATGTAATTTTGGATTCCTCGTGGGTCAGTGGTAAAGAATCCACCTGCCAGTGCAGGAGATACATTCGGGTTTGATCCCTGGGTCAGGAAGATCCCCTGGAAAAGGAAATGACAACCTATTCCAGTATTCTTGCCTGGAAAAATCCGAGAGAGGAGCCTGGCAGGCTACAGTCATAGAAGTCACAGTCAGACACGATTGAGCAAATGTGCACAGAGCCACCAATTTGAATTATTTGGTCCTACACTAGTGTGTATAGTAATACTAATGGTGTCAGTATAGTTTAGAAAAGTATTTGATAGCTGAAGAAGTAAAGCACTTATAACCACTTTTATTTAAGTATCTCATGATTTTAAACAGATTTTCCAAGAGATGCTGATATCTTGTAGAGTTTCCTATAAGAACATTCCACCAAAAGCTAAATCTTCCTGAAAGACTAAATATGATTTTTTGTAATGTGCTGGCAAGATACTTCAATAGTTTTGACGAACTCATTGAACCTAAAATATGGCAGTTTTCCTATCCTTCTGGATTTTGAGGATCTTAACTACTGTTCTGTATAATAATTTGTATTCTTTCATGGGAAAAAGAAGTCAATGTAAGTTCACCATGTGAGTTAAGAACAGCAGTAATAAATGCATGTATGAAAATCTTTGTTGTTGTATAATTGCTCAGTCACATCTGACTCTTTGCAATCCTAAGGACTGTAGCCAGCCAGGCTCCTCTGTCCATGGGATTTTCTGGGCAAGTATGCTGGAGTTGGTTGCCATTTCCTTCTCCAGTGAAAATCTTTTAAAAAAGAATTAAATGGTTCTATCTAGCTATAAAATATTCCATATCTGTTTCAAGAAAACTTATGAACAGATACCCAAAATTCCAACTCATATTCCGTTGCACATTGATTTATCATACATTTATATTTCATATCATATATTTGCAGGAGGCCCTGGTTTGGTTCCTGGATCAGAAAGATCTGCTAGAGAAGGGATAACCTACCTACTCCAGTATTCTTGGATTAACCTTGTGGCTCAACTGGTAAAGAATCCACCTGTAATGTGGGAGACTTGGGTTCGATCCATGGGTTGGGAAGATCCCCTGGAGAAGGGAAAGGCTACTCACTCCAGTATTGTAGCATGAAGAATTCCATGAACTGTATAGTCCATGGGGTCCCAAAGAGTTGTACACAACTGAGTGACTTTCACTTTCACTTTTCATATGTTTGTACCTGTGTATAAAGTAGTCAACTTTATTATATGCTTTAGGTAGATATTCTTGCATAAGGATTTATGTATTTTTCTTAGAATACATGACAATATGTTTTCTTCTTATTTTAGCAATGTTTCCTCCTCAAAAAAAAAAAGAATAAAGCTATATTTGTACAGATTTTTTTAAGATTATGTTTCCTTTCTTTAAATAGCCTTTATTCATTATCATTTTCTAGCTTGCAGTGCTGCAGATGAGAAATTTAATGTTGTTTTGGATTCTTGTTTCTTTTAAAATACTGTATTTTCAGTAAGCTCTTTAAACATAGAGATTTTAATCTCAAATTGTTTTTCATGTTCGGTTCAGTTCAGTCGCTCAGTTGTGTCCAACTCTTTGTGACCCCATAGACTGCAGCACACCAGGATTCCCTGTCCATCACCAACTTCTGGAGCTTGCTCAAACTCATGTTCATTGAGTCAGTGATGCCATCCAACCATCTCATCCTCTGCTGTCTGCCTGGGGCCAGCGTGAGGAACTCCGCCCATGGCAAAGTTCATGAGGAAGGAGGTTTGGCATACTCAAAGGCGTGATCAAGCCTCAGGAAACTCCCTGTTCCCGAGCATCTACCAAAACCAGAGTTTATCTACTTTACTGTTTCATGCTCTCGCCTACACCTCTGACTTTACAGGGGGCTGGCCCCCATTACCTCTCTCGGAGAAGGAGTTAACTTACAGCTCCTAGTCAATAAAAATTCCTAGGCATGACAAGAGTGTTTCAACTTATGGACTCCTCTGAAGGTTATCTAGCCTGCCTGAATAGGTTCGTCTGGCCACATGTGATTGTTTGCAGCCTCCCAACTGTGAGAGGCACAAGATGTTTTAGACTTACTAAAGGAAAATTCCTTTGGGAAGTTGGAAATTATTGGTATAGTGGATTGGTTAGGAATTATATTGGTGAAGGGTTTTTCATTTGTTGTGCCAATAATTCCTGCTAATTCCCTGCCCTGGGTGTGACAAGGGTGTCTCAGGTCAAACCTCTCTGCTGGCAAACTAGCTGGTGTGACAGGATTATCCATACTCCTACACATGATTGTTTACTACCTCTCAACCATAAACAGCACAGAGAGTTTTGGAGTATTTTGAGAGTCTTAATTAACATAGGGCTTTTCTCATTGTTGAGTCAATGATTGCTACCAGGCCTCCATATCCTTAGGCACCTGGGAATATATTAATCAATGTAATTGGAATATCAGTTCAGTTCAGTCGCTCAGTCGTGTCCAACTCTTTGCAACCCCATGAATCGCAGCATGCCAGGCCTCCCTGTCCATCACCATCTCCCGGAGTTCACTCAGACTCACGTCCATCGATTCAGTGATGCCATCCAGCCATCTCATCCTGGGTCATCACCTTCTCCTGCCCCCAATCCCTCCCAGCATCAGAATCTTTTCCAATGAGTCAAACTCTTCTCATGAGGTGGCCAGAATACTGGAGTTTCAGCTTCAGCATCATTCCTTCCAAAGAAATCCCAGGGTTGATCTCCTTTAGAATGGACTGGGTTGGATCTCCTTGCAGTCCAAGGGACTCTCAAGAGTCTTCTCCAACACCACAGTTTAAAGAAGGAAATAGAGTAGTTTTTAAGGTTAGCAATACTAGACTTTTTGAGTTAATGAATTTTCTCTTTTGTAATAGATCACTGTACTTTGTTATAAATCATTGTGTCTTTGCTATGTAAAAATGTAACTTTATCACTATCTTAAGACTGGATAGATCTTAAGGGGAACATTGGTGAAAGGATTTTCATTTGTTGGGCTGATGTTTGCTGCTAAATCTCCATATTCCCTGCCCTTATAATGAATATAACTAACACATAGGAGAAATAAGCATTAACCTTTAAGATTAATCATGCTAACCTTGGGTTAAATAAATTTCTTTCTTGATTGTAACTCACTACACCCTCACCCTGTAGGAATGCAACTTTATTTGAAGGGTGGTGCCTGGTTTAAGAAAAAACACCCTTGGAAAAAATAAGTTTTTTGGTTATCGGAAAGAAAGGGTCGTAAAATGTCAGCAGGCCTCATGGCCAGAAGATGATGTAAAACCCCTAAGACCCTTTTTCATACATTTATGTGAAGCACCTGATTTTGATAAAGGTCAGGACTGCTGACCCCCACGTGACTCTGTATTCATCCCTATGTGTAACAAAAGGTATATAAGCAAACCCCAAAATAAAGAAATCGGATCAGTTTCCAGAAAGACTGATTCCCCCATGTCGTTCTTTCTTGCTCCCCGTTTTTCTGGCTGAATTCCCATTTGGAGCGTGGGTGCTTGCCATGTCTACTTACCTGTCCCGGCTTTCAAGCCCACACGAGAAGGAGCCTAAGGAGGGCCACCTTCCGATATTCAAGTGGCACCGGTGGCCCAACGTAGATGGTCCAAATTCCTTGTCTTGGAATTTTATTGGTATCCCACGTAAACCAAGTTATTCAACCTCTTTTTCTCTCCTACTATTTTCTGGCCAAATTCCCATCTGGTGCATGGATATCCACCAAGCCTGCTAATTTTACCTGGGCTTCTAAGATCAGACCGGGGAAGCCTCAGTGCCTCCTCTCCTTTGGGAGAACGGGAAGATGCCTGTGGCCTACGTAGGTGGTGATTGGTATTCTATGTAAACCAAGTTATTCAGCCTCTTTTTCTCTGCTAATTTTCTAACCCCTTTCTATCTGTAATTAAATAAGTTATTTCCAAGGACGCCGACTCCATCCCCACCTTCGAATCACCCTGGATCCACCGGGGCTGGACCCTGGCAGCTGTCCCCTTCTCCTCCTGCCTTCAATCTTTCCCAGCATCAGGGTCTTTTCCAATGTGTCAGTTCTTCACATCAGGTGGCCAAAGTATTGGAGTTTCAGCTTCAACATCAGTCCTTCCAATGAATATTCAGGACTGATTTCCTTTAGGATGCACTGGTTTGATCTTCTTGCAGAGAATAAATTAGGAAAATAGTAAGTTTAATAAGTAGATAAATATTTTTAGGAAAATAACAAATACGAACATTTCAAATTGTGATTCCTTTATCTTTCTCTTCTTTGTCAGGTTGTGATTTTTATTATCTAAATAGCTAATTTCCTTGATTCCCCTTACAAGTCTTCATTTGTGTTTTTACGTTTTCCTTTTCTGAATACTATGGAAAAAAAAAACACTTTTTTTCTTTTTGATGTTATAATTGTGGTTGTTAGTAGTGGTTTGTTCTTAGTTTGCTTTTGGTTATGGTTCTCTTTTCACCCTCTCTCCATCTCTTTCTGTTTTTCCCTATTTATCATATGTTTACACTTGAAAATTGTTTTAGATCTACAAATTATTTTTGTGTTCTAATTGTATAACTTTGATGTTTCAATTAATTTTTGTTAAAATTTTTGTCATATGCTTTTATTGTGTTAGCTTAATTGGTGTCACCTGACCTAGTTGTTTATCTTGATCTTTGGCCTTTCATGGTTCAAGTTTCCTAGAAAGACTCTGTGTGTGTGTGTGTGTGTGTGTGTGTATGTGTCTGTATCTCTGTGTGTGTACATGTATATATATAATCCACTTTGAATGCTATTCCTTCAGCATGTACATAGATCAGGCTCTTCAGTGTAGTATCTTGGGATGTAAAATGGAGGATATCATTATGATTTTGTTATTATGTTTTTTTATTGCCTTAAGTCTATTTTTACAGTTATTTATATATTAATTTTGTTGATCCATTACCTTTTGCTAAAATGTCAGGGATAGACTATCTGTTCTCAGTTTTTGTCTTTATATATACAGGGAGGCTTCCCAGGTGGTTCAGTAGGTAAAGAATCCGCCTGCCAATCCCAGATCAGGAAGATCCCCTTGAATAGGAAATGACAACTCACTTCAGTATTCTTGCCTGGAACATTTCAGGAACAAAGGAGCCTGGCAGGCTACAGTCCATGGGGTCGCAGAGTCAGACATGACTGAACACAGCACAGGGCATACACAGGTAAAGGCATTCTCATTCAAAACCAATGTATTGGGACCAGTTCAGTTCACATGAGCATTTCACATGCAGATCTAACTGAGTTAGCAAATCAGGCATGTTCTCCATGTTATTCCCACAGCAAACCAACTGGTTGAGACCTCTGGGCAGATACAAGGTCCACTGATTGCTGAACTCTGTATTCCATAGTTTATGTCAAAAAGGACAAATATAGATTTTCTTCTGCTGATGGCCCTCTGCCGCTCATCCTGGATCCCTTAAGATAAAATCTCACAGAAGAAAAGTAGAAGAAAATGATGCTCTGTTGCCCTGCCTGATCTGAAAAGATGTTACATAGCTTTAGTTATGACCATTTGGAACATACCATCTGCTAAACTGTGATAATTGGTCCAGCTTGGATACTGAAATCTGAATCTCTGTAAATTTTGGATAATGTCAAGGAAAGAGAGAGAAAAGAAGCATAATCAGAAGACATATGCTACAGAAAGATATGATGGAGGGCCAGGACTGTATCAGAAATTATTCCAAAGAATGTATGCCTTTTCTTGATGGATTTCATTTTTTTTTTAATTGTACCAAGTTCCAATTCTTTTTGTTATACCACAGGGGACATATATATATATATATTATTTAAATTTCACTTTTTTAAATATCCTACTCTAGGAAATGAAAAGTTCAAAAGAATCCCACTGATGGTGAAATAAAATAATAGAGAAACTAATGGTCAACCTTTTGTACCTAGTCTTCTATTCCTTCAGCTGTTAACACAAATAAAATGAAATATAAAATAGATTTAATGTGTTAATTACATATTTACACAGTCATAACTTGGCCTCTTTGTGCTTATTATGTAACTTATTTTAGGAAAATTTATATGAATAAATTGTGCAGAATGACTCCTTTGCAGGTAGAGAACTTCTAGCCTTCAGTCCAAAACACATCAAATCTTATATGAGGCTTTAGACTACTATTTGAAAACATAAATGTAAACAATGTAAGAAACATCAACTTCTAGATTTTGAAATTCAGTACCAAGATAAATATAGACATCTTTCTAAGAGCTAGTGTTGTGTACTAAAATTCACACGGGCTTTGACTTTGGAGAGTCTCGGGCTGACTTCCCTTTACTGTTTATGTAAAGACAGGTTGCATATATGTTTAGAATACAGATTCCCAGTCTTGAGGTCAGCCACATGTATTTTGATTCATTTGATCTAGTATGGGATACAAATGGCCCATGGAGGAATGAAAATTTAATTTATTATTTGAGCTGGGTCATTTTTGACAGTGAAAAGAGAAGCATTAACATTTAAGCCCAGGCAAATCTGACTATATGGTCACACATAGAAGCTACAACTGAAAAGCCTTGCCCTACTAATTTCAAGATCTTAGGTTAGAGTTTATGAGAATGTGAATACCTGACTTAAGGGCTTTATAAAAGCAGATTGAAGAACATTACTGATAAAAACAAAGTAGTATTTGGAGCATTTCTTCTTCCTTCTCTCCTTCATGTAATGAAATAAGCAGAAGGAATTAGTGAATGCCACCCAGGTGCCTACACAGAGCAAGTCTGCATCTGGATGCTTCCGCTCTTCCTGTTGTGTTCAGAGCACTCACCTAATCTAGAGTTGCTGCTTCTCCAGAAAGTTTTAACACTTTGAATTTTCACATCCTCGCTGTGACTCAGAAGGTATGATTTGGCCTAAACAGAAATGGTGAGAATACCCTACCTTTTTGCTCTCTGGTCCAAAGGAACCCTTTCTATGCCCTCATCATCACCAAGTCTTGTGCGATAGCAAGGTCCTTTCAAGAGAGGTTCACATATGGTCCCAGATGGAAGGACAGATTCAGTGCCCTCCTTTCTATCTCATCTTTCCCTTGATATCCACATATAGACTATCTCACCACAGCTTTGTTCAAATAAAGAAAAAAAAGAAAAACATTCATAAATGTTCAAGTAGGTAGAGATCCACAAGTCAAGCATACCATTTGCTCAGGGTCTACATGCAATTATTCAAATCTGCCTAACTAAAATTACAGTTATGTTCCTTTATTTCTGACTTCTGGCTTTATTTTCAGGTCAGGGAACTCTTTGATTAACTAATGAAAGATACTGGTGTATTTTAAAAAATTAAAGAACAATCCATGTAACTATATTATTACAAGAAGGGCCTGAGTTATTTGCCAACCCTTATCAATTTCTGCCCAACCAGTCCATCCTAAAGGAAGCCAGTTTTCTGAATATTCATTGAAAGGACTGATGCTGAAACTGAAACTCCAATACTTTGACCACCTAATGCAAAGAACTGACTCATTTGAAAAGACCCTGATGCTGGGAAAGATTGAAGGCAGGAGGAGAAGGGGATGACAGAGGATGAGATGGTTGGATGGCATCAACAACTCAAGGGACATGAGTCTGAGTAAACTCCAGGAGTTGGCAATGGACAGGGAGGTCTGGTGTGTTGCAGTCCATGGGGTCGCAAAGAGTTGGACATGACTGAGTGACTGAACTTACTGACTGAATGCTAGCCTTGTTCTATTATAATCACTGATGAGCTTGACCACAGACTAAGCCCTGTCGTGCCTAGGCATAAGGTGAGGACTAGGGTTTGTGATGCTGCATTAAGCTTGTGATGACTAGTGGGCTTGGGGTGGCTGCAGTGACCTCAAGCACTGTGTCCCTCAGTGTCATCCTAATTCTCAGCCTTCAGTCTTGAGTTACTCTTCAAGCTATTCCATTCCTGATGACTCAGCCTTTAGCTCCATTTCTATTCTTGAAAGACTCTCCCTTCAAAGCCAAAATGTCGCTGCCTGCCATAAATGCTAAGCGATTCTCATTCTAGAACCACTTGTTTGTCTACCTAAAGCACTGGATACATTTCTTTGAATATCATAGCTCTTGTGACCCACAGCCAAATTATGTTCAATCACTGGATGCTGTATTTCAGAGCAAAGATTTATTCCCCATAGGGAGAATCTCTGCTTCACTGTGGCTATTGCACTACCCTCAAGCCTTTGACTCTACTACAACAGGTCCATTCCTCCTTCTCATCAGCAACAGAGCTAAGAGTAAAAAAGTCTTTTTTAAGCTATCAAGTTTCTGTGACACATTTCTCTTTCACCTTTACTATTTTCATTAATTTGTAAGTTAAAGAATTAATGACTGGATGAATGATTTCCTTGGATCTTTTCACCTGAGAAAGAAGTTTATACCTGATTCTTTGTCCACAAAACCCACTGTGACCTGGGTAATGCTGATAATCTATTGTTAGGAATATAGATTTTACTATCACATCCCAAATAACTATGATTTTGGTAAATACATCCAAATGGGGACAGAAAAGTCAGATCAAAAGTGAAGCCAGTTGTGTTCAGTCATGTCTGACTTTGTTATCCTATGGACTCTAGACCACCAGACCCCTCTGTCCATGGAATTTTTCAGACAAGAACAGTGGAGTGGGTTGTCATTTCCTCCTCCAGGGGATCTTCCAGACCCAGGGACAAAACTCATGTCTTCTGTGCTTCCTGCATCGTAGGTGGATTCTTTACCCACTGAGCCATCAGGGAAACTCAAGTGAAGCCAAACCCTTGATCAAAGACTAGTATTCAAGCTTAACTCCTTTTCAAGTTGCTTCAGTCTAAATGATGACTTCCCATGGTGTTGTCTGATGAAAACCAAATGAATTGTGTTTTGTGCAAGTAAATAAGTTTGTGGTCTAAAATATGCCATGCTGGCCATACTAGTAGTCTCTCCTAAGGACTAAGTCTAAGGAAAGGATGTGACCTTGGGAGTAAAATGCCTTATTTAATTTGTCAGTAAGGCTAATAATATGCCTTTTGTCAGATTACTTAATAATATGCCATCTGAAACAAACCCAGATACTTCAAAATACAGTTGCCCTTTGAATAACACAGGGTTAGGGATACCTACTCTCACCAAGTCAAAAATCCACCTATTATATACAGTCAGCTCCCCTTATCTGTGATTCCCCCATATTTGCCATGCTACTCTCTTGGATTTAACCAATTGCAAATTGTCTAGTACTGTAACATTCACTATTTTAAAAAATCCCACTGTTGAAAAATGTGGATAGACTTATACAGTTCAAATCTGTGTTGTTCAAGGGTCAGCAGTAGATAAATGGCTCCATTCAATGAAGAAAAAAATGAGCAGAAAAGTCTCAAATAATTTTATTATATAATGATATATTTATATAAAATATATAAAGTTATTTACATAATACATGTAGACCGTGGCTAGAGTAGAGAATTATAATGCAAATCTAGGTCACTATGACATTCCTTTTGACATTACATGATTTGCCTAATTCTAAATTCCCAAAATTAGAACACATAGCATTCTATGTGAAGAGAGCTCCTCCTAACTAAAATACAAAAATAAATAAAATAATTTAAATATCAGTAAAAGAAAGAGAAAATTAACTGAAAAGATAAGCTTTTGTGTATGCATTATTTATTTGTTGTCAAGTTGGCTGATTCATTCCTCTCAAGTCAAAGGGTTGAGTAGTCAGATTGGATATGTACTAAATTGCACAACTGATTTTGTTTATCTGAGAAGCTTATGACTTTTATTTTGTGAGATGTTAAATATTGCTTTTTATTGCATATTTTAATCATCAAAATAGGAAGTAAGGATTGCTGTATGTTTATCATTGCTAACAACAAATCATAATGATGATTTTAAGTTTGTCTAATCCAAGAACTTGTCCATTCAAGTATCTTTATATCCATAATATGATTTATAATCAGAAAAATTAGGGGACTACAGAAAAAGGGAGGATGAGAGTAGAAACTCACTCTCAACAAAATACAGAATGGCAGATATTTCTATTTGAAGCTTCCCTAGTATAGTTAGGGCTTCCCTGGTAGCTCAGCTCATAAAGAATCCACCTACAATGCAGGAGACCCCAGTTCGATTCCTGGGTTGGGAAAATCTGCTGGAGAAGGGAACGGCTACAGTCCAGTATTCTGGCCTAGAGAATTCCATGGACTGTATAGTCCATGGGGTCACAAAGAGTTGGACACGACTGCCAAACTTTCACTCTCTACTTTCTGGTATAGTTAAAGATATGGATTAGAAATATATTTTGATGAACTCTTTCTTCAGCTGAATCTGGCTTTGTTTGAAGTGAAGATCTTTTTTCTCATTTAAAGGCACTCCTGTTTTATTATCATATTTCTCTCCCAAATATATCACTCTTTCATCATGTGACAAATATAGATGGTATATATTCAATTAAATTCAATACCTATTTGCTGAGTACCTTCTGTGTTCAATTATTTGTGCTGGGTTTCATTTCTACTTTCCAGAGACTATAACAGTAGAAAAAAATATTTGAAAATGATTTTTTTAAATACAAAGTGGAATAGGAGAGAAATAAAGTTTGATGAGGATTTTGTGGAAGAGTGCATCATCATCTAAGAGGAGAGGACTGGAGAAATTTTTATGAATAGTGGGATATTTAATATAAGTTATGAAGGATGCGCTAGACTCCAGGAGAAAGGTCATGCTGGCCAGAGAAACCAACAAAAGATGACAAAGTGAAATGAGGCCCCGTGTCAGGTAATAACAATTGTTTTATGAAAAAGTACTCATTGAATGATTAATGAAGGAAAGTCGTGATGTATACTGGTTGATTTCTTTTCAAAGTTACTTGGCTTTCTGCTTTTGCTTTAAGACAAAATTAGGCTTTTAGTAAAAACCATTTTTCAGGTTTTTTTTTTTTTCCTCTTTGGGCTCTCCTTCCCAAGTTTGGAAGCAATAGAGAGACAAAGTAGTAGACAGATGGGGAAACAAATATCAACTCTATTATCAAATAAATCTGGTGTTGGAATAGGATTCCCCAAGCTGCACCCCAGAATTAGACTGATTTACTATCCCCACGTAAATCAGAAGAATCAGAGTAAGGCATTCTTTACTAACATGGGCAATGGAACATTTTCTTTTCAGATGCACCACATTTGTTCCTGTCTTGCACTATAGGCTTCTCTCCACTGATTCATGACAGATGTCAAGAGACGTTAAGACTCTCCAGTGTCAGGTGGCTTAACCACTTCATGTCTCTCCATCATTCCCTGCCTATGGTGACCCTATACTCTTTCATTTCTTTTATGGCACCACCAAAAACTTCTAGGTATGCTTTTTCTTTTTGTTTTTCAGTTTTTACTTGTTAATATCAGGACCAAGAAAGGCAGAAAAGCATCCCCTATTTGTACCTAATTGAAAACTTCCAGTTACCCTAAGGTATATGTAGTACTCTATATTCTGTGCTACTAAATACATATTTCATTATGAAGCTATTCTTTAAATTTTACTATAACACCATTAATATAGAGAGATAATAATTACATAGAGATATATAGAGTTGAAATACAAAGGTAATAATTATCCTAGGTATTACCTAAGATATTTGAAATGTATATACCTGATGTGAATGCATTATTTTTATGACAGTATTTCTACTGTCAGAGGGAGAATAAGTTGGCTGGTAAGAGTAGGATAACAGGGATTTCTGTTGCATTTAGCCCCTGGTTGGCAATTCCACAGACCATTCTCAGACATGGTATTACTAAGGATTATCTCAAAAGAGTGAGATAAGACCAAAAATTAAGGGAAAATATTGCTTTTTCCCTAGTGTAAACTTTGATTTAACAAGTGACTTACTTAAGGAGTTATTCATAAAATATTTATGTCTAACCTTGATCTATGACCTAGTGAAGATTTTCCCCTTGACTATGGGAGTATTCAGCTGGAGAAATGATCAAAATCTGGCTGTTGTGCCAAGTTTGAGGACCTCAACCTTTTCATCAGCCACAATACATATAGAAAATATTGGAACGCTTCTCATATTCCCCTATCACCATTAACTCATTGCCCTGTTTCCTATAACCACATTCAAACCTTCTTAGACCCCTAGTAAGCTCGTCAAATTCATACATATGACATTTTCCTGTCTTTTTTAAGGAGTTTAACTAATGTCATGATGCTCTTGATGAAAAAAAAGTCTTAATTTACTTTTCATGAACAGATCGTAGTCTATTTATTCCTTCGATCATCTGTTGTCCTCCTCCATAATCTGGTGATGAAGAAAATTGAGTCACTGAGTCAAATTAAAGATATAGTAGTTCATATTTGATTTCCATTTCTTTCATTAGATGGGCAGTCTGATGCCTATCCAATCATGGTGAGCCTGTTAAAACCTCCATGGGCATTTCAAAATCTTCTTTTAAGTGAATCATTGGTTTGGGCATTTTGGAGGAACACAACACACTGCTACATTATTCCACAAGATCCATCTTGTTTTCCTTTAAGTATGAATGAGTCAGAGTTATAGTTTTACCAGTTACGCACTTCAGGTCAGTGTTGTGAGGTGAGGCATACATTTTATGGGCTGAATTATTATCTTTTGTTACATAAAACTCATAATTCTTTGCCTCTCCCCTATTGTTCTCCAGAGAATTATGAATCTTTCTCATTTAAAATTTTCCAGGATATTGCTATCAATCTAGAAGATCCTCTGCCCCCATGAAAGTCCTACCAAGATCACACCCACAAATATATTATTTGTTATTGTTTGTCTATTCTAAAGTTATGGTGTTTGTTTTCCAGTGTTTTTCTTAGCTGGATCTATGTTCATCAGATATATTATGATTATCTCTACCTGCAAAAAATAGGTGTATGTATATCAAGATAATTTGTGTAGTCTGAGTAATGACTAGTGGTAGAAGGGACAGAAAACATAAGTACAAAGAGTGCATCAATTTAATTATTCCCTTGGTTCTTTAATATGCTCCTACAAATTCGCACTATCTATGATTCTTACTTGCCTTTTACTAAGACAGCTACCAGCTTTTAACAAAGTAGCTCCATGCTGAGAGAACTTTGTATATGGGGTGTGTGTGTGTGTGTGTTTGTATATGTGTGTGTGTGAGAGAGAATCCTCATAGCACTTGGCACAGAGGATGTTACCCATCTGTTTCTGTTTTGTTCGGTATAGGCTCTTAGTACAAACCTTAGGACATCTTTCCTAAATGTACTCCCTGGTGTTTTCCTGTTTCCACCAAACTCTGAAGCCACATGGAATTCAACATAGCCCTTTCATGAAGCTAAATATATCTTACAATTTGAGATCCTCAGTGACTCTATTCAGTGGCAAAGTGGTTCTTCATTTGTTAAAGGCTGAACAGCTTCTAAGGAAGCCAGGACAGGAGCAATGCAGCATAACTCTATTGTTTTTGTTTTGTCTTTCATATTTCATATAGACAGTGTACTCCTTGACATGTTTAAAATGCTGAGTCAAAAATTTTGCTTTGTTTTGTCTTCGATTATGTAAAAACACAGTTAACTAAAAAGATCACATTTTAAGCCCTTTTGTGATATATTTAATATAAGTATGTGAAATCTTAAAAATGTATTGAAAAGGAAGAAAATTTGCTTTCCTCTCTTTTATTATTGTATGGAATATATTTCCATGGAAACATATCAGTGAATCCTACAGATACATTAATTTAGTGTCCATTGCATTCCTGAAAATTTGTTAGTTTGCAAACACAAATTCTAAAAACATACTATTAGGTTGGTACAAAAGTAATTGTGGTTTTGGACTGTGAATTTTAAATCATATAACTGATAAAACACATCTTTATAAATCAAATTAGGAACCATTACAAGCAACACAATTTTTCCAATGAGAAGTTCATTTATTCTGATAGCATAAAAATCCATGCTTCAGGATTTAACCAATGCTTGCAAAGTGTTTTCTGCCTCCTGCTGGTCTGGGAAGCATTTTACCTGCATAAAATTGTCAAGATGCTAGAAGAAGTGGTAGCTGGTTGGCAAGAGGCTTGGTGAATGTGATGGCTGAGGCAAGACTTTGTAGCCCAATTCGTTCAATTTTTGAAGAGTTGGTTATGTGACGTGCAGTTGGGCATTGTGGACAAGAATTAGGCCCATTCTATTGACCAATACCCACTGCATACATTGCAGTTTTTGGTGTATCTCATTGATTTGCTGAGTATATTTCTTAAATGTAAGAAATCCCTGGTTTCCCGGGGATTCAGAAAGCTGTAGTGATTGGACCTTCAATAGACCACCAAACAGTGACCATGACCTTTTTTTTTTGGTGCAAGTTTGTCTAGGGTTTTTCCAGGAGTAACGTGTGGATGTGAGAGTTGGACCATAAAGAAAGCTGAGTGCTGAAGAATTGATGCTTTTGAACTGTGGTGTTGGAGAAGACTCTTGAGAGTCCCTTGGACTGCAAGGAGATCCAACCAGTCTATCCTAAAGGTGATCACTACTGGATGTTCATTGGAAGGACTGATGTTGAAACTGAAACTGTAATACTTTGGCCACCTGATGCAAAGAGCTGACTCATTTGAAAGGACCCTGATGCTGAGAAAGATTGAGGGCAGGAGGAGAAGTGGACAACAGAGGATAAGATAGCTGGATGGCATCACGGCTCAATGGACATGGGCTTGGGTGGACTCCAGGAGTTGGTGATGGACAGGGAGGCCTGGTGTGCTGTGGTTCATGGGGTCACAAAGAGTCGGACATGACTGAATGACTGAAGTGAGCTGAACTTCACCACACAAAAACATGTTCCTATCAAACGATAGTGAAATCTGACTAGAAAAGCTTTCTTGAAAGATTATATTGTGTGAGTGAGGGAGACGATATAGAAATTTCTGAATTAATAAATACTGTTTAAATTGCATTTAAATGTAATTGAAATCCAGAAGCTATTAACAATTTCACAAATTAAATGTATTACTGTATTCCTACAGAACATGGGCATCAATTAATAATTTCTTAATGGGTCAAGTGCACACTGTACACTCAGTTTTGTATGTACAGTAAGAAAATGATGCTCTCGGGATTAATGAAATATGAAGATTTTTATCTATACTAATTCTTACCAGATGATATGATAGGCTGGCTTTATTATTATTATTATTATTAGCACATTGTCCCTCGTTACTTTCCCTGCTGTCATACTGTCTACATTAGACAAATTTTCTCACTTTTGATTCAATTTTTGAATTTGATTCAAAAATAAGATATGTCCAAATTGAATTTATGGAAACATTCTACAAATAGTTCTTGAGTGAGTACTTGTGCATTTAAGGAAGAGTTTTGCATGACACTTTACATCTGTTTTTATAGCTGAAAAAACTGTTTTCATTTATTTCTTGGAGGATAGGTGGATTTGCCAAAGATAGGATACAGCTGTTCAGTCTATCCACAAATATATCAATTCTTCTTCTGGGCATGATAGTATGATACTTAGAATTTGAAGTTATATGTATCCATGTGATTCAGCTGGGTAACAATATGTGAAGAAAAGATACATGCATCAAAGGTCAGTTTTAAGAGCTTATATCAGAATTAACTCATTTTCTTACTCCTTACCACAGTGATCATGGAAACTAGTGTCAAAATGGGGTGAATGTCAGCCTGGAACTCTTAAATTATTCTGATGAGCACACCCCTTAGCCTAACTATGATGAATAAAAAATGTGAGAGAGAAACAAATTTTTGCTTTTTTTAATGAGAAACTTGGGGTCATGTATTATCAAAGGGTACCTATTCACATTGTATATGTATATCATATCATCACTTTGCACACTTCAAATAGCTCAATAAAGCTGAAAAGGTATAATGTGCTGCACTCAGTATGCCAGTAAATTTGGAAAACTCAGCAGTGGCCACAGGACTGGAAAAGGTCAGTTTTCATTCCAATCCCAAAGAAAGGCAATGTCAAAGAGTGCTCAAACTACGGTACAATTGCACTCATCTCACACACTAGTAAACTAATGCTCAAAATTCTCCAAGCCAGGCTTCAGCAATATGTGAACCGTGAACTTCAAGATGTTCAAGCTTGTTTTAGAAAAGGCAGAGGAACCAGAGATCAAATTGCCAACATCTGCTGGATCATGGAAAAAGCAAGAGAGTTCCAGAAAAACATCTATTTCTGCTTTATTGACTATGCCAAAGCCTTTGACTGTGTGGATCACAATCAACTGTGGACAATTCTGAAAGATGGGAAACCCAGACCACCTGACCTGCCTCTTGAGAAACCCATATGCAGGTCAGGAAGCAACAGTTAGAACTGGATATGCAACAACAGACTGGTTCCAAATAGGAAAAGGAGTACGTTGAAGCTGTATATTGTCATCCTGCTTATCTAACTTCCATGTAGAGTACATCATGAGAAACGCTGCGCTGAAAGAAGCACAAGCTGGAATCAAGATTGCCAGGAGAAATATCAATCACCTCAGATATGCAGATGACACCACCCTTATGGCGGAAAGTAAAGAAGAAACAAAGAGCCTCTTGATGAAAGTGAAAGAGGAGAGTGAAAAAGTTGGCTTAAAGCTCAACATTCAGAAAACGAAGATCATGGCATCTGGTCCCATCACTTCATAGGAAATAGATGGGGAAACAGTGGAAACAGTGTCAGACTTTATTTTGGGGGGTTCCAAAATCACTGCAGATGGTGACTGTAGCCATGAAATTAAAAGACACTTATTCCTTAGAAGAAAAGTTATGACCAACCTGGATAGCATATTGAAAAGCAGAGACATTACTTTGCCAACAAAGGTCCATCTAGTCAAGGCTATGGTTTTTCCAGTGGTCATGTGTGGATGTGAGAGTTGGACTGTGAAGAAAAGTGAGCACTGAAGAATTGATGCTTTTGAACTGTGGTGTTGGAGAAGACTCTTGAGAGTCCCTTGGACTGCAAGGAGATCCAACCAGTCCATTCTGAAGGAGATCAGCCCTGGGATTTCTTTTGGAGGGAATGATGCTGAAACTGAAACTCCAGTAGTTTGGCTACCTCATGCGAAGAGTTGACTCATTGGAAAAGACTCTGATGCTGGGAGGGATTGGGGGCAGGAGGAGAAGGGGACGACAGAGCGTGAGGTGGCTAGATGGCATCACTGACTTGATGGACGTGAGTCTGGGTGAACTCCAGGAGTTGGTGATGGACAGGGAGGCTTGGCATGCTGCGATTCATGGGGTTGCAAAGAGTCGGACACGACTGAGCAACTAAATGGAACTGAACTGAGTCTTTTCTGACCAATACAGAGCAGTTGAAAATAAATTAAACATTAGTATAAAAGCCCAGTTAGCCAGCTACTGGCTTCTTAATGGTAAGGAATAAACATATAATTTATTTCCAACTTCTGTCATTGGATCCCACCAAAATTTCATTAAAAATATATGTGTTTGAGAAATATACTGGAAAAATAAGGAGCACAGGGAAGAAGACTTTATAAAAGCCCTTATAACCGTCTTTCTAAATGCTTCCTGAAATAAAACTACTATCAGTGGATTTATGGTCTTTTTTATGATGAAATAATAATTTCTAATAATAAATAATTTCAATTAGTTGATTCAGTTCTATGATGAGAGTCTGACAATGATAATGTACTGTTGGTGATAGCAGTGATAATGGTAGTGAGATGGAGGAAGAGGAGAAGTTTAGCTATTATTAGGGAGAGGAGCCCTTTGATGTCAAGATTTCAGTATCCACACCAAGACCACTGTTTCTCACTGCTTTCAGGCTTTGTTATCACCTGGAAAATAAACTACAATCTTTTAACTAAATATTTTGTTGCTATCACTGGAGAAGGAAATAGCAACCCACTCCAGTATTATTGCCTCGAGAATCCCATGGATGGAGGAGCACGGTAGGCTACAGTCCACACGGTCGCAGAGTCGGGCACAACTGAGTGACTTCACTTTCACTTTATTGTTATTGTTCTACTCTTCATTTTAGGACTCTGGAGGCAAATGAGAGCAGGGTGTTTTAGTGGTTAAACTTTTGGACAAAATGAAAAAATCTACAGGGACTGACCTCATCTTCACTCTAGTCTGCGGTTAAACAACAAAAACTTCTGTGCCAGCACTCACTCTTCTTTCAGGCTGAGTCATTTCCTAAGAGGCTCCTTATTCCTTCAAGTAGATGCTCAGCAGAAATGCCCCAGTTGTACTTTAATTATGTCCATGGAAGTTTGGGGATGGGAGTAATTTCAATGACAGAGCATGTAGAATATTTTCAGCAACTTCATTAAGTCATTTACTTTGCAGTAACACATTTTTCACTATTAAGTATAATGTTAGTTGTAGCTTTTTCAAAGATATCCTTTATCATATGGAGATGCTGAAATTTTCAATAATTAATGAGTTTTGTGCTTCGTGAAATACTTCTGCATCTATTAAGATAAATGTATTATTTTTCTTTTTTGTTTGTTAATATGATGAAATGCATTGATTTATTTTCAAATAATAACCATACTCAGCCATGTTTTATTTCTTTTATATGTTGCTAGATTTGACTTGCTATATTTCATTATTTTTGGTTGTTCAAGAGGGAAAAGGATTGATAACATTACTCAGATCTTCTTTATTCTTTTCACTATTTGCTTTATCAGTTAGTGAGAAAAAAGTTTTAACTATCTCCAGTAAATTTGTATGTTTGTATACTCCTCCTTTCAATTATGTCTTTTTTCCTTATGTATTTTGGAACTTTTTAAAAAATTAGATGCACTCACATTTTAAGATTGTTATAATCCTTATTGAATTGACCCCTCTGTTAGTATAAAATGTTTCCCTTTGCTCTAATTTTATTAAATAAGAAATCTGCTTTATCTTACATTAATATAATGATAATGATAATGATAATCATTCATCTTTCCTTTCTTAGTATTTTCATGATATATCTGTTCAAGCTTTCTTTTAATCTATTAGTATATTTTTTAATCTATAGTATATTTAATATATAAAATACATAGCACACTTAATCTATAATATGTTTGTATTGGTTTCTCATATACCACATGTAGCTGGGTCTTGCTTTTTATTTATCTTGGTAATCTCTGTCATTGAATTGGAGTTTTAGATCATTTCAATTAGGTTGAATGTGTTAATTATCAATTTTCTGTTTGCTTCAGTTGTTCTCTGTTCCTTTTTCCCTGCCTTCTTTTAATTTAGTTGCTTACTTTTACAATTTGCTTTCTATTTATTTTTGCTTATTTATTTATTGTGGCTCTTCTGGGTCTTCGTTGCTGACCAGGCTTTCTCTAGTTGCAGTGAGCAGGGACTACTTTCTAGTTGCAGGGCACAGACTTTGCGTTGCTGTGGCTTTTCTTGTTACAGAGAACAGGCTCTAGAGCACATGGACTTCAGTAGTGCACACCCTCAGTAGTTATGGCACATGGGCCTAGCTGCTCCATTGCATGTGGAATCTTCCCAGACCAGGGATCGAATCCATGTCCCCTACATTGCCAGGCAGACTCCCAACAACTGGACAATCAGGGAAGTCCTATGATTTGCTTTCATTGCACTATTGTTTTATAACTCTTATCTCTTTGTTTGCTATGATAATCCAGAGTTCACAGTATACATCCGTTTGGTTTTTTTTTCACTGAAAAACTTGGTTAACCATTGACACAATAACCATCTTATAGTCTACTGAATCTAGTGCCACTGCCTATTAAAAGAAAGTAGATAAGATTTTGCCTCCATTTCACCCCTTCTGTGCTTTTGATGTTATTTTTAGTTCTGTATGTGTTATACACTATTATATTTTAATTTTTGTTCACACAGTTAACTATTTTGATTATTTTAAAGAGATATATAAATATATTTATTATATAATTCTACTTTCTGACACTTGTCATTCATTTGTATATATTTAAATTCTTGTCCGATGCCATTTTTCCTCTGTCTGAAGAACTTTTCACATTTTTGTAGTTCCAACTTGCTAGTGATGTGAATTCTCAGCTTTTATCTGAATAACTTTTTCTTTCACTTCCATTTTAGGAATTTAAAAAAAAAAAAAAAACTGCCAAGCTGACGGCCCTGGATTATTTTTCCTTAGAAGTACTTTAATAGTATCATTACATTTTTTTTTCCTACTTGCATAAATTTTGACAAACAAAGCTTTGTCACTTTTAAGTGTGTTTATTTGTACATAATAGGTCCTTTTTTTTTTTCTTTTTTACTGACCTCTGGCTACTTTTAAGATGCTTCTTTATATCACTAAATTTATCAGTTTGATTTTGACGTGCCCCAGTGTTGTTTTGTTTATGTTTATTCCGCCTGACACTTGTTAAGCTCTTGGATGTGTGGGTTTAGAGTTTAACCAAATTTGGAACATTCTCTACTACTGTGTTCAAAACTGTGACTCCCAGCCACTCCTCTTTCTAGATTCAATTATACATGATAGAATACAGTTACTGTTTCACAGCTCATTGTAGCTTTTTTTATGTATAGTCTTTTTCTTTAATCTGTGCTCCATTTCTATTATACCTTCATTCATTTTTATTTTATATGTATTTTTTCTTTATGAGTTTTCATTGTATGTGTTTTATGTTATTAAACACTAGATTTTGTTATATTTCCTTAAGTAGTGTTTGGCTTTGGTCTGGTCACAATTTATTTTACTGAGTTGCAGCTGACACACAATATTATATTAGCTTCAGGTGGACAATAATGATTCGATATTTTGTGTGCATTATGAAATGATCATTGTGATAATTCCAGTTATCATCTGTCACCATACAGAGTTGTTATATTATTGACTATACAGTAAGTCCCTTATATACGGATAAGTTCTGTTCTAAGAGCACATTCATTATGCCTAATTTATTTGTAAGTCTAACAAAGTCTACTTACCAAACTAACAAAATCTTCTATCTAGTACTGTACTGTAATAGGTTTACAATACTTTTCACATAGGTAATACATAGCTTAATACATTAAAAAAAACAAACAAAAAATAAAACATTTTAAATCTTATACTAGAGTATGTGGAAAAGTACAGTGGTACAGTACAACAGGGTTGATATCAAGTGAATAGGCAAGAAGAGTTACTGTTTGGAGAAAAGAGAGGCGGTGGGAGATGGTAGAGCTGAATATCAGCAATAGGAGAAGGAGAGAAAAATGCAGTTTCACTCACACCTGATGTTGATGGCAAAATTCTGTTTGTTTACTGGATTCAATTCTGTCTACCTTCTTGAAGAAATGACCCACTTGTTTCTGGGTAGCAGCTCTTCTGTCTCATCGTTGGTGGCAAGGTAGCACTGGATTGCATTATGAATGGCTGCTGCAATTCAGAAATGTACCATTCTACGTTTGGGTCCTGTGCCTTAAAAAACTACAGTGCCTGCTCAGATTAAGAAAATCCCCTCACCATTTCCTATGTCATGAATCTGTTTGTTTCTTCAGTTACTTCTTCCTGTTGGCTTTCTTTGTCCTTTCTTAGGGCCACTGCTTTTTTCACATCAACACTGCTTTCACACTTGCTTCTGAACATCCTGGGCTTGAAAAGAAGATACAGTACCACTGTACTCTATACAGTACTGTACAGTAAAGTACACACAAGCACCATCACTTGTACAGGATGCATGCACATGACAATGTAAACCTGACATGTGATCTAGTTTATGTAATTGGACATGCCAACACACGTTCTAATCTTTGAAAGTTTGCAACGTGAAGTTTCGTGTGTAAGGAGGCTTACTGTATTCCCCATGCTGCACATTGCATCCCCATGACTTATTTACCTTATATCTGGAAGTTTGTGCTTAATCCCCTTCACCTATTTTGACCATTCCTCTACACCACTACTCTCTAGAAACTATCAGTTTATTCTCTGTGTCTATTAGTCTGTTTCTGTTATGTTTTGTTTATTTGTTGTTTTAGAATCCACATGTAATAAAAATCATACAATATATTTGTCTTTTTCTGTTGACTTATTTTACTAAGCATAACACCTTCTAGGTTCATGAATGTCCCTGCAATTGGCAACATTTCATTGCTTTTTATGGCTGAGTATAAACTTGAATATTCATTAGAAGGACTGTTGCTGAAGCTCCAATACTTTGGCCACCTGATGTGAAGAGCCAGCTCATTGGAAAAAACGCTGATACTGGGAAAGATTGAAGGCAAAAGGAGAAGGGGGTGGCAGAGGAAGAGATGGTTAGATAGCCTCACCAGATCAATTAACATGAATATGAATAAACTCCAAAATATAGTGGAGAACAGAGGAACCTGGTGTGTTGTAGTCCATGAGGTTGACTGAACAACAACAACAATATCCATACATATATATACATATATGTATATATATATATATATATATATGTGTGTGTGTTTGTATATATCTATCACCTTATATTTATCCATTCATCTATTGGTGGACACTTAGCTTGGTAATCTGTTGTAAATTTACTGCAATGAATATAAGAGTTCATGTATCTTTTTGTATTAGTGTTTTCATTTTCTTTGGCTAAATACTCAAAAGTATGATTGTTGGATTATATAGTAGTTCTCTTACGTTTTTGAGAAATTTCTACACTGTGGCTACAACAATTTATATTCTTAAGAGCAGTGTAAGAGAGTTGTCACCAACACTTGTTTTTTTTTTTCTTTTTGATGATAGCTATTCTGATGGGTATAATGTTGTACCTCATTGTGGTCTTGTATTAGCTGAGTTATTACTGATGTTGAGCATCTTTTCATGTGCCTCTTGATTATTTGTATGGCTCCCTTGAAAATGTCTCTTCAGGTCCTCTGCACGTTTATAAATTGGATAATTTTTTTAAATTGAGTTATCTAAGTTCTTTACACATTTTGTATACCATTACCTTATTTAATACATTATTTGCAAGCATATTCCCCCATTTAGTATGTTGCCTTTTTGTTCTGTTGATGATTTCCTTTGCTATGCAAAAGTTTTTAGTTGGATGCAGTCCCATTTTCTTATTTTTGCTTTTGTTGCCCTTATCTGAGGAGAGATCCAAGCAGTATTGCTTAGATCAGTGTTAAAGTTATTGTTTCCTGTGTTTTATTTTTGGAGTTCTAAGGTAACAGCTCTTATGTTTAAGTCTTCAATCTATTTTGAGTTTATTTTTCTATATGAGGTAAGAAAATGGTACTTTCATTCTTTTGCATATAGATGTCTTGCTTTCCCAGCACTGTTTATTGAAGAGGCTGTTTTCCCGTGTACGTTCTTGCCTCCTTTGTCATAGATTAATTGTCCATATATATTCAATTCTGGACTCCCTATTCATTGATCTATGGGACTGTTTTTATGCCAGTATCATATTGTTTTGGTAACTGTAGCTTTATAGTACAGACTGAAATCAGGGAGCATGAGACATCCTGCTTTGCTCCTCTTTCTCAAGATTGTTTTGGCTGCTAGGGATTTCTCTGGTTCCATAGAAATTTTAAAAAATTACTTGTTCTAGTTCTATAAAAAAGATCCATTGGTAATTTTAGTAGGAATTGCATTAAGTCTGTAGATTGCTTTGGGTACTTTAGACATTTTAACAATGTTATTTTTTTCTAATCCATGAGCACAATCTATTTTATAGTTGTCAGAATATAGGGCTTTTATTTCCTTGATTAAATATATCCCTTAATTAAATATATATATATAAAATATATATGTTTTAGTTTTTTAATGTAATTGTAAATGGGATTGTTAACTTGATTTCTCTTTCTGATGATTTATTGTTGTTGTTGTTTAGTCACTAATTCATTTTATGATTCTCATAGTGACCTCATGGACTGTAGACCACCAGGCTGCTCTGTCCATGGGATTTTCTAGGCATGAATTCTGGATTGGGTTGCCATTTCCTTCTCCAGGGGATCTTCCTGAGAGATTGAACCCAAGTCTCCTGCTTGGCAGGCAGATTCTTTACCACTGAGCCACCTGGGAAGTCAGATAATTCTTTAGTATATATAAATGCAACTGATTTCTGTATATTTATTTTGTATGCTATACTTTATAGAATTTGTTTATTAATTCTAAGTTTTTGGTGAATTCTTTAGGGTATTTTATATACAGTGTTAAGTCTTCTGTAAATAGTGACAATTTTGCTTCTTTATTTATTAATTTGTGTTCCTTTTATTTAATTTTATTTCCCAATTGCTGTGGCTAGGACTTCCAATACTATGTTGTGTAAACATGATGAGAGTGTATATCTTTGTTTTCTTCCTGATCTTAGAAGAAAACCTTACAGCTCTTTTGTCAAGACCTCAAGACTCTTGCCTGGAGATTCTCATGGACAGAGGAGCCTGGCAGGCTCTGGATAGTATTTATTGCCATTTGCGTTTGTTTTCTGGATGTCTTTGTAGTTTCTCCCTGCTTTGTTTGTTTTTTTCTATCTTCTCTTGAAGTTTTTTGTTTACTTTAGTGTTATGTTTAGATTTCTTTCTCATTCTTCTTCGTACATACCAAAATATTTTTTTTTGAAGCTGAATGCCTTTTATTTTTTTATTTTAGTTTTTATTTTTTAAATTTTAAAATAAATTGTTGTTATTGTGAAGTTACATGTAACCTCCTATGTACATAATAGTCACTTTTAAATTGATAGTAATTTAATTTGAACATATTCCAAGGCTTTATATTTCTGTTCTCCCATACATTTTATATTTGAGTACACATTTTTAAAATTTATTTATTTTTTTATTTAAGGATAATTGCTTTACAGAATTTTGTCATTTTCTGTCAAACATCAACAAGAATCAGTCATAGTTACACCCATGTCCCCTCTCTCCCATCTCCCTCCCCATCCCACCATTCTAGATTGTTCCAGAGCCCCTGTTTTAGTTCCCTGAGTCATATAGCACATTCCCATTGGCTATCTATTTTACATATGATATTGTAAGTTTCCACGTTACTCTCTCCACATATCTCACCCTCTCCCTCCTCCCCTCCCCTGTGTCCATAAGTCTGTTCTCTATGTCTGTTTCTCCACTGATGCCTTGCAAATGCATTCTTCAGTACCACCTTTCTCGATTCCACATATATGCATTGGTATACGATATTTGTATTTCTCTTTCTGACTTACTTCACTCTATATAATAGTCTCTATGTGTGTCCACCTCATTAGAACTGACTCAAATGTGTTCCCTTTTTATGACTGAGTAATATTCCATTGTGTATATGTACCACAGCTTCTTTATCAATTCATCTGTTGATGGACATCTAGGTTGCTGCTATGTTCTAGCTATTGTAAATAGTGCTGCAATCAATATTGGAATACATGTGTCTTTTTCAATTTTGGTTGCCTCAGAGTATATGCCTAGTAGTGGGACTGCACATTTTAACATCTTTTTATTTTATGTATGACTTATTTATTATATTTTTAATTAGTTTTGCTACTTTCATATTTACCCTTCATATTTGCTTCATATTACCTCTATTATTTATTTACCTTTTTTTGGGAAGATTTTTATTTTTGCATACTTTGCTATTATTAATTAGTACCTTTTATTGTTAGCATAGAAAAATCCATTTTACATTTTTAATAAGACCAGTTTAGTGATATTGTTGCTGCTCAGTTTCTAAGTCATGTCCAACTCTTTGTGATCCCATGAACTGCATTTAGTTTAGTGATGATGCATTTATTTTATTTTGGTTTAGTTTAATAAAGATGAACTCTTTTATCTTTTGCTTATCTGAAAAACACTTATTTTCTCCTTCAATTCTGAATGAGAACTTTGTAAGGTAGAGAATTGTTAGTTGGCAGGTTGGTTGTTTTTTTTTTTTTTTTTTTTTCCTTTTAGCACTTTGAATGTCATGATATTCCCTTCTGGCATATAACATTTCTACTAAAAAATCTGCTGATATTCTTATAGGGGTATCCTTTGCATAATAAGTTGCTTTTCTCTTGCTGCTTTTAAGATTCTTTTTTTATCCTTAACCTTTAACATATATATAACATATAATGTGCCTCACGTTTCTCTCTTTGGGCTTATTTGGAACAATCTGGGACTCCTGGACATAGATTTCTGTTTCCTTCACCAGATTAGGAAAGTCTTATTGATTATTTCTTCAAATAATTTTTCTGGTCCTTTCTCCCTACTCCTTCTGGGACATTTGTAACATGTGTAATTCTGTTTGATATTGCTCCAGAGGTCACTAATGTATTCTTACATTTTCAGATCCTTTCTTCATTTTGCTGCCTTTTCTGTTGCCCATTACTTTATCTTCTAGATTACTGATTTGTGTTTCTATCTTATTTATTTATTTTTGAACCACTCTACTGTATTTTTTTCAGTTCATTATGACTTTCTTGTGGCACTTTCTTATATTTTATGTCTCTTTGTTGAAGCTCTGACTGTGTTCATTCATTTTTCTCCCTAAATAGGTGAAAAAAAATTTTTTTTCCCCAAAATCATTACTTTGAACTCTTTATAAGGTAAGTTGCTTATCTCTGTTTTATTAAAATCTTTTTTTATGGGGATTTGCCTTGTTTTTTGATTTGAAACATCTACATCTTCATCCTGCCTGTCTCTCTGTGTTTGTCTCATATATTAAGTGAAATGGATTCCACCTTCAGTCTTGGAGGGAGTGCTTTATGTAATCATTCTCTGTTGCCCAGAATCACAGTTTTCCCTGGCCACTGGAACCAGGCACTCCATGGCTGTTCCTTGTATGGGGATGAATGCACCTGCTGACTGTAGTATGGCTGTAACTGCTGCATGAGGAGGATGGGGTTTGAATCACTTCCTTGTCCTGATTTCAACTCAGACTTAGCACAGGGTACATAGTGCTCAGGATGCTGACCCAGTCCAGTTGCATTTTGAGTATGTATAGAGTGGGCAGAGTGCAGAGCACTCACCCAGTCCAGTTATGATGTAGGGTAAGTAGAGCTCTCTGATCTCTGATGCTAGCTGGATATAGGGAGAGCATCAAAAATGGTGTTTGTTGGCTCTGTCACCAACAAGTTAGGATGAGATTGCAAAAATGGCATCTGCTAGTGCCTGTCTCCAGAAAAATAATGCCAGTTTCTGCCTCTCCAGCAACCATTTTTAAATTAGTAAGTAGATCTCCCTTTCTTATGGTCTAGATGCTTTTTAATTAGTTACTTTTGTGCTGGACTGCAAGGTGAATGGCTTTGCATATGAGTCCTTCAGGAGCAAGATCTTCATTTCCTATATTTCTATGATTCCTCTTGACTTAATCTCCATTGATTTTTCAGAATCAGACATTTTAGGGACTACTCTCCATTGCTAGCCCCTGGGATCAGTGTGCTTGATATGGGGGAAAATTCTTTCACTCTTTGAGGAAATACTCCACCTACAAACAAGAGGGTATTTTTCAGGATGCCTCGCATTTGTAGGTGACCACATCTGGAGTGGTATCTTGGGTGAGACTGTGTCTCTGCCTCTCCAACCTTCCTAGATGAGTCTCTTTTGCCTTTTTTGTGGAGTCATTGTTCATCTAGTTCTCAGGTCCTTTTGAGAGGAAAAATATTCTACATGTAGATGTAAATTTGTTGTGTCTGTGAGAAGAGGTGAGTTTAGGGTCTTCCTACATCACCATCTTGAATTGTCACTGATGTACAGTTAAGTTACTTATAATCATTGAATGCTTGCTTTTCTTTCTTAGAATGTATTTTGACCAACTGAAGGATAATTTAGTCCTTTTATTTATGTGGCACTTTTCTGAGGTTCCCCCCATGTTTTAAGGGTCTTTCAATTCTGGATGATGGGAAGAAAAACTGCTTCTATCTATGGGTGTATTCAGCAAATTGTTCCATTTACTTTTTTACTTTTTTTTCCCCTGTTCAAGTATTTTCCTCTCACACAGGTACAGATCAGATCTAGGAGACTTCAAGGTAAATATGAGGGCTCTCTGTATATTTTTCTGTCTCTCTCTCTCTTTCTCTGAGCTCCTTCTTCTCTGATAGTCTGTTTCTCAAACTGTAGTCACTCTGAACTTTTCAACATTTGCTCTCTATATATATATTCTTAAATCATAGAGTTGCTTCATTCTTCTACTTGGATTTATCTTCTCTATGCTACATTCTAGGGACTTCTTCTAGTCTAGAGTTTTCAGATAGATGATATTTCCCCCTACCAATATTTGCAGTATCTGGTAACATTTTAGCTTTTTACAACTAGAGTGGTGCTACTGCATGAAGTATTAAAATCAGTGATGTTGCTGATAAATATCCTGCAATTCACAAGACAGCCCCCACTACCAATAATTATCTGATCCAAAATGTCAGTAGGATCCAAAGTTAAAAAACATTGCTCTAGGCTGCAGTCCATGGGGTCGCAAAGAGTCAGACACAACTGAGTGACTGAACAACAAGGCAATTTCTAGAAATGCCAGTTTTGTTCATAAAAATTAATCATCCATTGTTTAATATTCCACAGCAGAATTTTATATTTTCTCTACTTTTGTAGTTTAAGGTGAAAGTACAAATCCAGTAACTCTTACTGCATCATGGCCCAAAGTGGAAATTCTTCTTGCCTCTTGATATTAATAATTACATATTCTTTATTCTTCTACTTGCTTTTATACTTACACTTACTAAAAAGTTTACAGATCCTTTGAACCTGTATAATCCAAGTTTAAGTATTCCTCTGATCTTACTTGTACTTACAATATACTAAGGGGTGGGTCACAGTTAACACATATTTGAGGATACTTGCTTTATATAGTACAAGAAAATTATAACACAGAAAATAATTTATACCTCATTTTTATTTCCAAAACTTCTCTCAAACCCACAGGTTATGAGATATCTTTTAGAAAGTTTTCTGAAATCTACTTGCCTAGTACCACCAGGCTCCATTTCTTCAGTTTTATCTTGGTTCCATTAGGCAAAAGTAAGTTTTCAGTACATTTAGGGAATTGCTGGGCAAGATCCAGAAAGGGAAAAACATGAGGAGAAAAGCCCAGAGGGAAGGCTTCCCCTCCTGGGCTCAGTCAGCGTCATGCCTTCAAGTTTCTAATTTTAGTCCTTGAATCTAATTTCTTCCCAAGATTATTGACATTGGGATGGTCATTTCTATCAGTGGAAATCTCTAACTGGAGGTATAATCGTGCACTGTATATACCTCAAAGGTATTATTGTCTGAACTTCTCCAAACTAAAACCAGTTCATTCTCATAATTTCCCTATAGTGAACTGAAAAGTATGAAAAATGTCTTTTAATTTTTCTGAACTTCTGAGGCAGTTCTTCAAGCAAAAATTATGAATATATTGGTTATATCTAGTGCAGTAGTTAAATGCCCAGACTGATACAAGAGAAATTCAGGTTGGATCTTACTCTCATTTACTAGCTCTGTGACTTTCAAAAAGTTACTGTGTCTCAGTATAAAAAGTGTCTCAGTATTTTCCTCTGTAGAACTGAATAAAAGTATATTACTATTAATATAGTAAAGTAGTAGTCCAACACTATTATTATTTATATATTATTGAATTATTATAGAATTGTAACATTATCTATGATAGTCTAGAATGATGATGATAATACTTTTGTTGATATTTGAAATAATTTACATTTAATTTAGCTTAAATAAAATAGTTGAGGAATGATTAAAAAAGAACACATATCTTAGCAAAGTTATAACTTAATTGAAAAAATTGTGGTCTCAACATTTGTTTTTAATGCTCTGCATGGGGGTTCATGAAACCTAATTACTATTTGCATTTTTAATTAGGCAAAATAACTGATCTGCAGTAAACAAAAGAAGGAAAGAAAAAGAAAGCAAGGAGGGGAAAAAGCAAGAAAAATTGCTTTCTTTGAGGATTTGTTGGCTCTTTTCTATGTTAATTCATTCAATTATTATAATAAAATACAAAGTGTTTATGTTTAGCATACTATTTTATAAGAATTTGAAGTTCAGAAATGTATTTCAGAATATTAATCTCATGAACTGTGATACCAGAATTTGAAAACGGCTTCTAACTACAGTGTGCGTGATCAGTTGCTTCAGTTGTGTCTGACTCTGCAACACTATGGACTGTAGCCCCACAGGCTTCTTTGTCCATGGGATTCTCCTGGCCCGAATACTGGAGTGCGTTGCCGCGTCCTCCTCCAGAGGATCTTCCCCACCCATAGCGTGAACCTGCGTCTCCTGCGTCTCCTGCACTGCAGGTGATTCTTTCCCAACTCAGCCACCGGGAACCCCAAATTACGGCATTCAAAGGAAGACATAGCAGTTCAATGCCTATTTCTCGCAAAGATTACAGATGAGAAGCTGCCCAAGAAGCTTTTATTTTTCTTGATTCTCCACTTTAATGTCATAAAATTTATTATATTGTGGCAGAAAAGGCATTCTTTTTTATTCTAACACAACGCTCAGATATTCTAAGATATTTTTTAAATACAGTCTAAATACCCAGCTCTTAAAATCCTACTAACTCCTAATTTATCTAACAGACTATCAGAGTTGATTTGCTATAATAAGTAGTAGCATTTTTAAAATGACTAATATGAAAGGAGTATAATTGTTGCTGAACTGTTTAACTGTGTTTTTTAACATTGTTTTATATTTTTACCAGTGTTTAACGTTCAAAAACATATAAGTTCCCTTTTTAAAGATTTCATTTTCAATAACATCCATTTATTTTCCTCTGAAGAAGCAACATTTACTGTGAAGTTCAGGAATCCCCTATTGGCTCTTTGCAAAACCTTGTGCAATCTCAGGCTATTACTCTCTTTAGCTATGTCCCAAGGCAAAAAGAAGAAATGTTTACTGCATATCTAGCCACAAAGTTGTTATGAGAACTGAGCTAATACTGAGAGTGCTTTGAAATTACGGAATGAAAGATGATATTCATGTTGCAAGCATGATCCTTCTTGCAACTGCTATAAAAGAGTGTACTACTGATGGTGTGGTTGGAATTGATCCACTGAGTAAGGGAAATCAGCATGTGATTAAAACTTGTAATTTTTGAGTCATTATATAAACCAGAACAAAGGTCAAAGCAAGCATAAATCTACCAATTACAAGAAATCATTCGATAAAACCAAACTGTGTGCTTCTATGCCTTTTTCAAATTATTTGGATTAGTACTTATTTCCATAGTTTCTTTAAGCAAAGGCACCAATCTTCACCCTTCTTTTTCTCTACTAGATCGTATTAAGAGACATTGTGTTAGGAAAGAAACACATAAGAAAGAATTAGCACATAGTTTCAGATGCTTTCCTTAATATTAAAAAAATAAAGCAAACTTCAACTCTACATAAAAGTCTTACGTATCCGATAATCCCAGGTTCATGCTATTTCTTTCTTTTTTTTTTTTTTTTTTAGGAATGGGGTTAGGGTGGAAGTGATAGTTATTTGAGTGATTTATTAATATGTTTATCTTAGTGTTATATTTTGCAATCTTAAAATCGAGATAAAAGCAGACAATTTTTATCCAGTGATTATGTTTACGGGCTGGAAATAAACCAAGTGTTTTCCATTTGAAAGTGAAAGTGTTAGTCACTCAGTCATGTCCAACTCTGTGACCCCATGGACTGTAGCCCGCCAGGCTCCTCTGTCCATAGGATTCTCCAGGCAAGAATATTTGAGCAGGTAGCCATTTTCTTCTCCAGAAGAAAGGCTTCTCTGACTAGACCACCAGGGAGCATCATTTTTCACTTACTTCCTACCTAATCCTCTTGATAGAACTGTAGGCATAATGTTGCTATTAGACCCATTTTATAAATGATATAAGGGAAACTTAAACTTAATCAGGGTCATAGAGCAAGAGAGCAGTGAACCTCCAACCAAGGAAGCCTGACTATGAATCTGAAATATAATCACTTCACCCTCTTGCCTAATTTCAATGGCCAAGAAAAACAAAATCATCTTCTTATGAAAGGAAATTCTTATACAAGGAAATAATCCTTTTATACAAAGAAGAAACATACTTATTGATGCATTTCTCAAAGGACAGTTCAAACAATTTAAATAGGAGAAGAAGAAAGAGGAGGAGAAGGAGAAGGTAGTACACAGTAGAATTTTCTAAGGGCTTTATGATGTGTGATATTACAACACAGTAAACACTGAAGAAAAGAACTTGCTGTCTTCTATTAAGTCAAACCTTAAGGAGATATTAAAGTATGAAACAGCACCAGTTATCTTATTAACCTATCTTTGTTTTTGTTTTGAAATTTTTCATAAAATATATTACTTATATGTTCATTTCAAAATGAATAAGTGAAAACAGAATCTCTAAGTTTTAACTTCAAATGTAGTGCTAATAGACATGACCCATATAAACAACAGTTCTTCAGGATACCCAGTAATTTTTAAGAATCTACAGGGGTTCTAAAACCAAAAGATTTGGGGATACCTGTATAGAGCATTTCAATTAAACACAATTTCACTTGCCTGGATTAAGTTAGCCACTTCTTCAGAATGTCTTCAGTTCACTTCAGTTCAGTCACTCAGTCCTGTCTGATTCTTTGCGACCCCATGAATCGCAGCACGCCAGGCCTTGCTGTCCATCACCAGCTCCCAGAGTTCACTCAGACTCACATCCATTGAGTCAGTGATGCCATCCAGCCATCTCATGCTCTGTCGTCCCCTTCTCCTCCTGCTCCTGATCCCTCCCAGCATCAGAGTCTTTTCCAATGAGTCAACTCTTCGCATGAGGAGGCCAAAGTACTGGAGTTTCAGCTTCAGCATGAGTCCTTCCAAAGAACACCCAGGACTGATCTTTAGGATGGACTGGTTGGATCTCCTTGCAGTCCAAGGGACTCTCAAGAGTCTTCTCCAACACCACAGTTCAAAAGCATCAATTCTTCGGTGGTCAGCTTTCTTCACAGTCCAACCCTCACATCCATACATGACCACTGGAAAAATGTCTAGATGTTTTAAAATAAAGTATCTGTTTGGATACACTTACAGCCTAAATCTATCCCCTTTCTATATAGCCCTTCCTAAATTTCATTATGAAAACCTTCTTTAAAGTAATGTATGAAGCCTGATTTTTCTGTCCAAGGTTTGAAAGTATCTGTCATTTAGAATCAATGCAATGTTTTTTTTTCTTTTTTATTAATGCAGGATCAATTGATTTTGACTTGATTCTCTTTATAATAAACCACTGAGTACATGAAACTAAATGGTAGAAACTGTATTGAGTGAAGTGGTGCTCTTGAAGTTTTCATAACTTTGTGTTGCTAGGAAACAACTTTACCATCACTGCAGAGTTTAGACTTGGAGCATCTGTTTCATTTAAAGTCTGGCTTCCGGGCAGTATAGATTGCATTGAGCATTGGGGTAGGGGGTGGGGTGGAAGCAAAAGCAATTGCTTTCTAAAAACAACAATTTTAAAAATGTTGAAAATGGACAGTCTTATGCTATATTTGTAATTACAGTCTTTTGAAGGCATTGCTGGAGGGTTGTTTGCTAACTTATAAAGCTAAAGGCCAGAGTAGAGATGGGGATCACTAGAGTTCAAAATCTTAAGAAATACAAAGAAAATTGAGTTTTGGTATCTCAGCTTTTCAGGAGAGAGACAGGGAGCAAATATGCTCCATGAGGTATATTAGCATTTTATTTCACTCCTATGCAAAAGTACTAATTTAGAGAAATATTTTGTCATTTTTACAGGCCACATGTTAATAGAATCTTTCTACCATCCCTTCCCACATTGCTGCATATTTCAGCAAATTATCAGTCTGTAACAGAATAAACAGGTATTGCTAGTTATTTGTACAGTTTATGCTAACTAATGCAGTATTCTAGCATCTTTATTCAAAGTAAATCTGCTTAAATAAATTAATACTAACATTTCTACTGTTCCATAAGGGATAAGAGTATATTGCTATGCCATGGAACAGAGTGTCAGTGTTACCTTGGTCCAGCAAAAGCAAGACTTTTTACTATTTTTATGTTAACAAGTCCAAGCCATAGAAAGTTAATGCTTCTTCTGTTTCACAGCATTTTCTCAACTGTACTCCTGAGAAAATTCCAAAAAAATTTTTTTTTAAAAAAGGAGTCTCAAGAGTAGAGGAAGAACCAAAAAAAAGAAAGAAGGACTGGATGAGGATTTTATAGTTTTTCAGGCAATGTAACTCATTTGCCTGAATATCCTTTCTCAAGTGTTTCATCGTAAGGTTGCTTTCTAAAAAGAGGAAACACTTTTTATTATTTCCTCAATCTGGGGAAAAACTTGAATCATTAATATTCCAAGACTTCCTGCTGAGGACTGCTGTCGGTGTTCACTGTGGTCTCACTGTGGGCAGCAGACCTCATGACTAGCAGACCTCAACACCACCACCCGTATAGATGGTTTAACCTGTGTATCTTCCTCTTGTCTCATACAACTGGAAGTACTTAACAGTGGTCCTCCATCACTGGCACCTTTATTTATGATCTCTCCTTCATGACCCCTGTCCCATGTTAAGTCTAGTGACTATATCTTCTTTTTTTGGATCTCCACACAAACCAGCAGTTTTTAACTTTGTCTCTTTATTAACAGCAGTGTCTTGTTTGTATGGCTCTGCCTCAAGTTTTACCTCCCCGTCGTCTATCCCTACCCCCAATTATAATCTTGAATTCAGGCTGTGACTGGTTAAATTCCTTACATCTTTCCATTTGAAATAACATTCCCTGGTAGCTCAGCTGGTAAAGATCCACCTGAAATTCAGGAGACCCCAGTTCGATTCCTGGGTTGGGAAGATCCCCTGAAGCAGGGACAGACTACCCACTCCAGTATTCATGGACTTCCTTAGTGGCTCAGACAGTAAAGAATCCACCTGCAATGCAGGAAACCTGGATTTGATCCCTGGGTTGAGAAAATCCCCTGAAGGAGGGCATGGCAACCCACTCCAGTATTCTTGCCTGGCAAATCCCCATGGACAGAGGAGCCTGGTGGGCTACAGTCCATGGGGTCACAGTGAGTCAGATACAACTGAGCAACTAAGCACAGAACATCCTGAATTTCGGAGCCAATCATTCCATTTGGTATTCTTTCTAAGCCAACCAGTTGAATTCTTCAGCCTATATGTTTATATGTGTGTTTTCTGTTTAAAAATGTAGTCTTAATTTTTATTACTTGCCTGTTAGAAGGCTATCCAGTGCTGAATATGAATTTTTCTCTTACATTTATAATTTATAAACTTTCCTTTTTCAAGATAAATTTTATTTCAATTTTACCTCATTACTGAAATTCCCACATAGTTCTGCTATTTTAAGTAAAGCATAATTCAGTTAAGGCCTCATACTTTCACATACACGTACACACACACACACACACACACACACACAATGCAATGCTTTTTCTTATTTAATATAGGCAGCCAAAATATATGGACTTTTTTTTAATCTGGCTTTTAATATTAGAGATAGATATTTATAGAAAAGTCCTTCTGTTAATAGTATGGACATGTACTAAAAGTTAGGCCCACATGAACAATTTCATTAGTGTACTTTATAATCTTGGATTAAGAATAAAATTAAAGCGACTGAAGTATTCTTTTTTCTAAAATAAAATAAAAATTATGCAGAACTGTTTGGAGGAAGTTATGATGATTTTTAAAAATCTGACTCAAAAGTTAGATTTTTCAGGAAACCTTCCCAGATAAATGTATTAATATAAACCTCTGTTTTTGTACTTTGCTTTCCACTTTCACTTTATTAGGCTTCACCTTCTTATTAATTGCCTTGATAATCTTTCTTAACTGATGTCATTTTTACAAGCTTTTGGAAAATCCTCTCCTGGATCATGAAGATAAGGATCACTGTCTTTGCATGATATTCTTTAGCTTGGACAGAGCATCCTGTAAACATTAGGCGTCCAATTGGGGCTACTGATGGAATTATGCTTTTAATTCATCTAAAAGTGAACTGTTACCCTAGGGAAAAGTTTCAGTGAAAAACTGTGCAAAACTACTTAAAACTTTATTTATTACTTATAAATATCATTTTTGGAGGAGAAGGCTGGGGCAGTGTGATTAAGTGAATCTCAAATCATATTTTGTATTTAATTGCTGACTTAAACGTTTTAAGTTATTTTAAAGGAGTAATGTAGTTGACCACTTCCAATTTGCCTTGATTCATGGACCTAACATTCCAAGTTCCTATGCAATACTGCTCTTTACTGCATTGGACGTTACTTCCATAGCCAGTCACATCCACAACTGGGTGTTGTTGTTGCTTTGACTCCATCTGTTCATTCTTTCTGGAGCTGTTTCTCCACTTATCTCCAGTAGCATATTGGGCACCAGCCAACCTGGGGAGGTCATCTTTCAGTGTTCTATCTTTCTGCCTTTTCATACTGTTCTGGGGTTCTCAAGGCAAGAATAGCGAAGTGGTTTGCCATGCCCTTCTCCAGTGGATCACGTTTTGTCAGAACTCTCCATCATGACCTATCTGTCTCGGGTGGTGCTACATGGCATGGCTCATAGTTTCATTGAGTTAAACAAGTCTGGGCAGGAGATCTGGAAAACTCAGCAGTGGCCACAGGACTGGAAAAGGTCAGTTTTCATTCCAGTCCCAAAGAAAGGCAATGCCAAACAATGCTCAAACTACCGCACAATTGCACTCATCTCACACACTAGCAAAGTAATGCTCAAAATTCTCCAAGCCAGGCTTCAACAGTATGTGAACCATGAACTTCCAGATGTTCAAGCTGGATTTAGAAAAGGCAGAGGAACCAGAGGTCAAATTGCCAACATCCACTGGATCATGGAAAAAGCAAGAGAGTTTCAGAAAAACATCTATTTCTGCTTTATTGACTATGCCAAAGCCTTTGACTGTGTGGATAACAAGAAACTGCGGAAAATTCTTCAAGAGATGGGAAACCAGATCACCTGACCTGCCTCTTGAGAAATCTGTATGCAGGTCAGGAAGCAACAGTTAGAACTGGACATGAAACAACAGACTGGTTCCAAATGGGGAAAGGAGTACGTCAAGGCTGTATATTGTCACACTGCTTATTTAACTTATATGCAGAGTACATCATGAGAAATGCTGGGCTGGATGAAACACAAGCTTTAATCTAGATTACTGGGGAAAATATCAGTAACCTCAGATATGCAGATGACACCACCCTTACGGCAGAAAGCAAAGAAGAACTAAAGAATCTTTTGATGAAAGTGAAAGAGGAGAGTGAAAAAGTTGGCTTACAGCTCAACATTCAGAAAATCATGGCATCTGTTCCCATCACTTCATGGCAAATAGATGGGGAAACAATGGAAACAGTGTCAGACTTAATTTTTGGCTCCAAAATCACTGCAGATGGTGGAGACATTACTTTGTCAACAAAAGCCCATCTAGTCAAAGCTATAATTTTTCCATTAGTCAAATATGGACATGAGAGTTGGACTGTAAGAAAGCTGAGCACCAAAGAATTGATGCTTTTAACCTGTGGTGTTGGAGGAGACTCTTGAGAGTCCCTTAGGCTGCAAGGAGATCCAACCAGTCCATCCTGAAGGAGATCAATCCTGAATGTTCATTGGAAAGCTAAAACTCCAATTATTTGACCACCTGATGCAAAGAACTGACTCATTGGAAAAGACCCTGATGCTTGGAAAGATTGAAGTCAGGAGGAGAAGGGGATGACAGAGGATGAGATGGTTGGATGGCATCACTGACTCAATGGGCAGGAGTCTGAGTAAACTCCAGGAGTTGGTGATGGACAGGGAGGTCTGGCGTGCTGCGATCCATAAGGTCCCAAAGAGTTGGACACAACTTGAGTGACTGAACTGAACTGAGTGTAGTTGAAAGAAATGAAATCTATTTCCATTCAGATCCTTTAGCCCATGCACATAATCCATCAGTGATCCTTCTGTAGTCATGTATTTTTATTGACTATTGGAATTATGAAATAAGCTTTCATGTTACTCGTTAAATTTCATGAATTAAAGCTACCTGTGTTTTAGTTTGGGGCTTCCCTGGTGGCTCACATGGTAAAGAATTTACCTGCAATTCAGGGACCCAGGTTCAATCCCTGGGTTAGGAAGATCCCCTGGAGGAGGGTATGCCAACCCAGTCCAGTATTCTTGCCTGGAGAATTCCACTACTTTGCCTTATTTATCTTCTTGAATCCCATTAGTTCTCACAAGTAGCTTCTTTTTTCCTCCATTATTGCTCCATTTATATTTATATGTTATTTAGCTTATTAAAAATGAGAAAGATACTTTTTCTAGGTTATTTAGGTTAGTGTTTGCAAACAATTAGAAATCACTGACTACTTTTTTTTTTAACAGCAATATTACTGAGGCTTACACCATATATACATATATTTCTGGAACTGTTTTATACATCTCCTTTATTTTACCTAAGTATTGTGTTACTATCAAGATGGGCTATCAACAATGCTTTAATTAAGAAATCGAACAAAATTATGTTGCATGCATAATCAAGCACAGGTAGTATCCTAAGTTCTTTACATATTCTAGATCACTGATCCTAATATAAATAGTTCTAATTTCAAAGTCTATTATTGATTTTTTAAATACCGAATTGAACATATTTTGTAGCATTTCATCAGGCAAATTATTTTCATGCAGCAGTTGCTCTGTGGCTTCATTTATTCCTTCTTCAATATTATTCCTTTATAAAAATTAGATCTACCTTATGACCAATATAATTTTATTACTGCCTAAATAAAATATTTTAACAATTTTTTCAAGACAGATCAGCAGGCAATAAATTCCCTCAATTTTTGTTTGTTGGAAAAAATCTTTCTCACTCACTTTTAAAGGACAACTTCACTACATATTGAATTCTACATTTTTTGTCTCTCTCTCTCAACTCTCTAAATATTTCATTCCATCTCTTCTTGGCAGCATATTTTCTCTCCTTGTTTCTCAGTAGGTAGCAAAATCTTTCTCTGACTTTCTCTGAAAAAGATTTTCTCTTTCCTTTTTGTTTCCTGCTATTTGCATATGATGTGCCTCAGTGCAGCTTGTTGCTATCTGTTCAGCACCGTGTTCTCTGAGTTTCCTGAATTTGTGCTTTGATGTTTGTCATTAATTTGAAAAGTTCTTGGTCATTATTTTTTTTGTTGACCATTGTACTTCATTAATACTTGTATTATCACTTAAACATTCCTTTTTTTTTTTTCTATTTTCTCTTTTAGCATTCTAGATATGTATATGTTACATCTTTTAAAAATTGCCCCAAAGTTCTTGGATGTCCTGCTATGTTTAGTCTTCTTCTTCTTTTTTTTAAATTCATTTTTACACTCTAGGAAGTTTCTGCTGCTGCTGCTGCTTCAGTCGTGTCTGATTCTGTGCGACCCCATAGCCACCAGGCTCCTCCGTCCCTGGGATTCTCTAGGCGAGAGCAATGGAGTGGGATGCCATTTCCTTCTCCAATGCATGAAAGTGAAAAGGGAAAGTGAAGTCGCTCAGTCATATCCGACTCTTCTCGACCCCATGGACTGCAACCCACCAGGCTCCCCCATCCATGGGATTTTCCAGGCAAGAGTACTGGAGTGGGTTGCCATTGCCTTCTCCAGAAAGCTTCTCTTGACCTTTTTTCATGCTCACCGATTCTTTCCTCACCTGTGTCCAGTCTGCTAATGAGTTCCTGGAAGTAAAGCATTCTGTTTTAGGTTTGCTTTTTTTTTTTAATTTCTAACTTTTTTTTTTTTTTGATTCCTTCCTAGGATTTCTGTCTCTCAATTTATATAACCTAAATTTCTTTAATTTTGTGCACTTTCCATTAGAATACTTCTAATAATCACAGTAATTTTAAATGTCCTGTTTGAGAATGCTACATGTATGCCATATCTGACTGTACTTCTGATACTTTCTTTGTCTCCTTAGACTGTGAGTTGTTTTGCTTGTTGTTTTTTTTTTTTTCCCCCTAACCTTTTGGTGTACCTAGTAATGTTTTGTTGTTCAAAGCTAGACATGTTTTATCAGGTAACAGAAACGGAGGTGAATAATGGTATGTGGTAATCCGGATGGGAGTTGGACTTTAATGTTTGCTATAGCTGTAGGTGTCAGAGGCCTCTAGTAATTTTATTTTTGTTTCTCCTTCTGACTTTGAACTTCTATTTATATTCCTCCTCAAAGGGAATCTGTGTCATGCAGCTCTCTCAGTAGTGATGCATTATTGTTACACTGGAGCCCTATTGATGTGATAGTCAGCTATAGGGAACCCTTCTATAACCTTCCAATTTAATATCTGTCTTTTAGTGAGCATCTGAGTTTGCCCTGTGACTTTCACAAGTGTTTCTTTTTGCACGGTCTCTCAGCCCTTAACCCATCGGGTAAGACAGGGAGGCTAGAGGAAACTGGAGTGAGAAGAATATCTTTTTCCATGGCCATGGGACAAGGCTCTGGTAGTCTTCCCCCCTGGAGAGTAGCCCTTTGCTAAAAAGAAAGTTCTGGGCTTATTTTACAAAGATTAGTTTCCCCTCACCTCTCAGGTTCATGAGGGGATATGTTTTCAAATATTCACAGAGAGAAACTGGTGAGATTCCTGGCAAAAGTATAGGGGTCCCTCTAAGAGTGCAGCCCGCAGGAGTTTCTCACTCTTGTTCAGTCTCAAGTCATGTCCAACTCTTTGTAACCCCATGAACTGCAGCACACCAGGCTTCCCTGTCCCTCACTATCTCTCAGAGTCAAGCGTTTTCTCCAGTACCACAGTTTGAAAGCATCAATACTTTGGCACTCAGCCTTTGTTATGATCCAACACTCACATCCATGTATGACTACTGAAGTAATTTTGCAGCCCGAGAAGATAAAGACTGTTTCCATTTTTCCCCATCTATGTGCCATGAAGTGATGGGACTAGATGCCAATAAATTGGTGTTATCTGCATATCTGAAGTTATTGATATTTCTCCTGGCAATCTTGGTTCCAGCTTGGGATTTATCCAGTCCAGCATGATGTACTATGCATATATGTTAAATAAGCCGGGTGACAATATACAGCCTTTCTCTTAGCCTAAACAATACTCAGCCTCTAGCAATTAGTCAAAATAACCACTTAATTCTTCCTCCCAGTTTATGACTCCAGAAGTTTTCACTCTAGGTAAGCAGATCTCAGCTGTGACTCCCTGATTTCTTTTGCAACATATGTCAGTGTGGCTATCTGCCCTATAACTTCAGTTCTCTAATGAATGCAATAAAATGTATTGATTTTTAGTTTGCCCAGCTTTTGTGGATGTGTGTGATTACAAGGATGGAAAAGACTTCCAAACTCCTTACATGGAGTTATTATGATTTTTAACAATGCACTTTTATTCAAAATAACATCAATTCATTTGCTCAGTAAAGATTTATTGAGCACCCATTCTACACCAGGCCCTGCGCTAAGTGTAGCGGCCATAAAGAGAAGCCAATCAGAATGTGTCTTTGAAATCCCTTTCTGCTGGTAAAAGACAAGCTGATTTTTTTGCTGTCCTAATTACTAGAAAGAATGCCAAGATTCTCTAACATAAAAGCTGTCTTCTTCCATTCTGTATGGGTGTCACACTGTCAGATGTGTAAATTATATGCAGAGGTATTTGTTTCTTCCTCCTGGTGTCAAGCTGTTGAGTGTGATTTGTACTTCCTGCTGCTGTGCTTCAGGCAAAGGAGGAGGTGACAACTCAGATTTGAAGAATTAGACTAATTGCAGTAAACACCCAAGGTTTTCAAGGAATGTACAAATATAGAAAATCAATTTTATAGTATTAGCCAATTTTGTAGTGTGTAATAATATAGTTATGAAGCTTCAGCCCTAAAAATAGAAATAAAGATGATGAATATAAACAAAAATACAATCAAAGTAGGCTCTATGCCCAGAAATCCAGAGCAATAAACTAAGTGTAGCAGGAAAACATTGCTGGAAAAAAAAAAAAAAAAGAGTTTTCATACACACACACACACACACACACACACACACACACACACACACACAAAGAAACACTTTGAAAATACCTTCTCCCAAATTTGAAAGGGTTGAACATCTTAGCTATGGGAGGAAATCAAGAGTTTTCCACAGACCATATAAATGTCTATGAGCCCTTAAATTTGAGAATTATGAGTCTGATGATCAGAAATGATTTCCTACTTGTCAGAGCTCAAGACCTCAACTTGAATTAAGTCTCCTGGCTGCCTGATTGTGGTTTCATCTACAGACAAGAACTATATTTATGGTTTATTGTTCTTCATAAGCAAGCCTTAAATACACTTAATTAGTAGAAGGTAGAAAGACAAAATAAGCTGCAAAAAATAAAGGCATCAATATAAATAACTAACATAGATTTGTAAGAGTGACAGATATGGTACAGAAATCAATTAATATATAGGTACCTCATTTTATCATTGTATTTTGTTACATTTAAAATAAAAATATTTGGTAAATTTTGTACCAATATATGTCTCCATTATCTGCCTGCCAAGCAGGAGACATATGTTTGATCCCTGAGTTACAAAGATCTCCTAGAGAAGGAAATGACAACCCACTCCAGTATTCTTGCCTGGGAAATCTCATGGACAGAGTAGCTTGGTAGGCTACAGTCCATGGGGTCTCAAAGAGTGGGACATGACTTAGTGACTAAAACAACAACAACAAAATGTCTCCATTTGGTCAAGAAAAAAAAAATTAATTCTGAATACTGAAATAAAAGCAATTCAAAAAACAATAAATTTTTTTTCTCTCCATCAAACATGTTAGATGTAATTTTTCATGAAGTAAGTTGTGGTTTGATTCACAAACTGCTAGTAGCTATTGATAAATAGCTTTGAATCAATACGGACTTTGACTGCACTCCAGTCAGCACTGGTCTATCAATTTTTCAAAATACCAGAAATGGAAACACAAAGCATGCTTGAGCAATCAACACTGACTTTTGGAACTGAAATATAATAACATCACTGTTAAATTCTGTGATTGTTCCTTTTCATTTTAAAAATTATTTGGCATAGTGTCTTTAAAGAGATTATATCTGTATTTCTGCTTCTAAAGTAGCAAAGTCTTTGGCATGGCAAAGAATGTTCGTTATTCTTCAAAATGTTAGGTGCACATTAAAGCAGTTTTAAAAAATCTCTCACAAGTTTTTCTCTTTAATATTGAAGTCTGTACTTCAGTATATTTGAACATAATGAAAAAGTATGGTCTTATATAGGTCATGAAGGTAATTCAAATTAAGTATGCCTGTGCCAGCAGTGGGGAAAACATGGAGAGGCAGAGGATAGTGTAGATAAACCAAAGAAAACCGACAAGGCATGAGGGAAGTAGAGATTGATTCTGGACTCAGAGAATGGATAGGAACCTAGATAGTCAATCAAGAAAGGAGGATTATAACAAGTAAATGAACCCAGGGAATCTTTGTAAACAAGATGTATGTGAATAACTAGTGGCTGAAGGAGTGGAAATGGAGATGTTTCAGAGATTTGCATTAGAGGAAATTGACAGGAAGGAGCAGAATATATGTTTATCTATGTCTCCTAAGACATTCCTTCTCAAACTTTGCAGTACATACAAATAACCTGGGGACCTTGTTAAAATGCATATTTGAAATCCTATGCATATTTTGAAAAATGCATATTTTCAGTCCAGAAGCCTGGGATCTGCTAACAAGGACCCAAGTGATATCTATGGTGTTGGTCTATGGACAACACTTTGCATAGCAATATTCTAGAACATTCACCTTATTTTAGCTCTGGCAATATGAAGAAATTTCTAGTTACTGAGCTGAGCTAGTTATTATAATTCATTTAATATTATAAATGGTATTAGAAGCCAAAATTTGAACTGATTACATTCATAAAGTATTGAGATACTGCTGCTAATTTTAACAAGAAAACTGATATGAAGTATCCTAGATACCTAGATTTGTCCCTATTTGAATTTGAAAGTTTTAGTTTATGCAGTGGTGTTTAGTTTTGTATAGTCACCCAGGGAATCATCCACCCAATTATATAGGAAAATTAGTAGCTATGAGGATGAATGGTTAGCTAGTGTTCTGTATCTTACTGCATCCAGTTGGCTAGATCATAGTAGGATTTGTTTTCTTCAGTCTAAAGAGCAAATGGTTTGACTTAAATAGTTTCATTTCATTGTAGACAACAATGTTTTTCTGAAAATCTCATTTAGAAATGTGCCAGTGTTCTGATATAAGGCAGTTATTTAAGCAAGTGATATTTTGGAATAGGGCTTTTTGAAACAAAAGAAGTACACTCTGCATCTTCACTGAAGGTAAGAAATTTAAGGTTTAAAAAATGTGAATTAAGTTGCTCAAAAGTTTAACAATATTCTTCTTTCTGAATTGTTCAGTTGTTCAGTCATTAAGTTGTGTCTAGTTATTTGTGAACTCATGGACTGCAGCATGCCAGACTTCCCTGACCTTCACTATCTCCCAGAGGTTGCTCAAACTTATGTCCAATGAGTTGGCAAGGCCATCCAACCATCTCATCCTCTGTGGCCCACTTCTCCTCCTGCCCTCAATCTTACCCAACATCAGGGTCTTTCTAATGAGTCAGTTCTTCACATTGGGTAGTCAAAGTATTGGAGCTTGAGCTTCAGCATCAGTCCTTCCAGGGAATATCCAGGGTTGATTTCCTTTAGGATTGACTGGTTTGATCTTCTTGCTGTCCAAGGGACTTTCAGGTCTTCTCTAGGGCCACAATTTGAAAGCAGCAATTCTTCAGCACTCAACCTTCTTTATGGTCCAGCTCTCACATCTGTACATGACTACTGGAAAAACTATAGCCTTGACTATTTAGACCTTTGCTGGCAAAATGTCTCTACTTTTTAATATGCTGTCTAGGTTTGCCATAGCTTTTCTTCCAAGAAGCAAACATCTTTTAATTTTGTGGCTGCAGTCAGTGTCTGTAGTGATTTTAGAGCCTTAGAAAATAAAATCTGCCATGTTTCCACTTTTTTCTCACCTGTTTGCTACGAAGTAATGGGACTAGATGCCATGGTCTTCATGTTTTGAAAGTTAAGTTTTAAGCCAGCTTTTTCTGTCTTCTCTTTCACCCTCAAAAAGAAGCTCTCTAGTTCCTCTTCACTTTCTGCCATTAGAGTGGTATCATATGCATATCTGAAGTTGTTGATTTCTCCCAATAATCTTGATTCCAGCTTGTTATTCATCCAGTACAGTATTTCACATGATATACTCTGCATATAAGTTAAATAATGAGGGTGAAAATATAGAGCCATGATGTCTTACATTTCCAGTTTTGAACCATGATCTCTTGTTCCATATCCATTTCTAACTGTTGCTTCTTGACCTGCATATGGGTTTCTCAGGAAGCAGGTAAGTTATTCTGGTATTTCCATCTCTTTAAGAATTCTCCACAGATTGTTGCGATCCACACATTCAAAAGCTTTAGAGTAGTCAGTGAAACAGATGCTTTGCTGGAATTCCCTTGCTTTTTCTATGACCCTGCGGTTGTTGGCAATTTGATCTCTGGTTCCTCTGGCTTTTCTAAGTCCAGTTTGTACCTCTGAAAATTCTCAGTTCACCTACTATTGAAGCCTAGTTTGAATGATTTTGTGTATAACCTTGCTAGCATGTGAAATGAATTCAACTATATGGTAGTTTGAACATTCTTCAGTGTTTCCTTTCTTTGGGATTGGAATGAAAATTGCCCCTTTCCAGTCCTGTGGCTACTGGTGCATTTTCCAAATTTGCTGGCATATTGAGTGCAGCATTTTCACAGCATTGTCTTTTAGGATTTGAAATAGCTCAACTGGAATTCCATCACCTCCACTAGCTTTGTTTGTTGTAATGCTTCCTAAGGCCAACTTGACTTCACACTCCAGGATGTCTGGCTCTAGGTGAGTGATCACACCATCGTGATTATCTGGGTCATGAAGATCTTTTTTGTGTAGTTCTTTTGTGTATTCTTGCCACCTCTTCTTAATCTCTTCTGCTTCTGTTAGGTTCATACCATTTCTGTCCTTTATTGCACCCATCTTTGCATGAAATGTTCCCTTGGTATCTTCGGTTTTTATGAAGAGATCTCTAGTCTTTCCCATTCTATTGTTTTCATCTATTTCTTTGCACTGTTCACTTAAGGAGACTTTTTTATCCTTCTTTGTTATTCTCTGGAACTCTGCATTCAGTTGCGAATATCTTTCCCTTTCTCCATTGCCTTTTACTTCTCTTTTTTTCTCAGCTGTTTGTAAGACTTTTTCAGAGAACCATTTTGCCTTCTTGCATTTCTTTTTCTTTGGGATGTTTTTAGTCACTGCCTCCTTTACAATGTTATGAACCTCCTTCCATAGTTCTTTGGGCACATACTCTGTCTACCAGCTCTAATCCCTTGAATCTACTTGCCACTATATAATCATAAGGGATTTTATTTAGATCATACCTGAATGGTCTAGTGGTTTTCCTTATCTTCTTCAATTTAAGCCTAAACTTTTCAGTAAGGAGCTGATAATTTGAGCCACAGTCAGCTCCAGGTCTTTCTGAATAAGAAAAATATATTTATCATCTTTATGAATTTAGAGTCTAAAGAATTTGCAGTGCATCAATGCTGATACTATCTATGGCTATATTCATATCTATATATTTGTCAGATAACTCAATGCCAAATTTTATGTATATATATTCTACATGTCTCTTAACTCCCTTCTACAGAAAGCAGAAGGGTATTAACTGCAGAACTATTTAATTATGTAGTCTTCATTCACTGATTACTTAGCTTCTCCTTGAACACAGATTGTAAGGTTCACAAAAAACCTCACTGCTTACAAAAGTGAGGTTTAACTACCCTTATGAACTTCTGCATGTGACTCATTCCTTGGGACTATTTCTTTGAGGATAAAAAAAGAGAATCACTGGAGATTAGGAAATGGGAATCAGGAATGAATAATGTTATAAGTCTCTTGTCTTCCTAATGATACTAAATGTCTACAAAGACAGTATAAAGAAAAATTATCATTTTAAAGATGAAGATAACATATGTATATTGAAAAAAATATGTCTACAATGACTTAAACAATTCAGTTCAGTTCAGTTCAGTAGCTCAGTCATGTCTGACTCTTTGCGACCCCATGAATTGCAGCACGCCAGGCCTCCCTATCCATCACCATCTCCCGGAGTTCACTCAGACTCACGTCCATCGAGTGAGTGATGCCATCCAGCCATCTCATGCTCTGTCGTCCCCTTCTCCTCCTGCCCCCAATCCCTCCCAGCATCAGAGTCTTTTCCAATGAGTCAATGCTTCGCATGAGGTGGCCAAAGTACTGGAGCTTCAGCTTTAGCATCATTCCTTCCAAAGAAATCCCAGGGTTGATCTCCTTCAGAATGGACTGGTTAGATCTCCTTGCAGTCCAAGGGACTCTCAAGAGTCTTCTCCAACACCACGGTTCAAAAGCATCAATTGGTGCTCAGCCTTCTTCACAGTCCAACTCTCACATCCATACATGACCACTGGAAAAACCATAGCCTTGACTAGACGGACCTTAGTCGGCAAAGCAGTGTCTCTGCTTTTGAATATACTATCTAGGTTGGTCAGAACTTTTCTTCCAAGTAATTTCATGGCTACAGTCACCATCTGCAGTGATTTTGGAGCCTAAAAAAATAAAGTCTGACACTGTTTCTACTGTTTCTCCATCTATTTCCCATGAAGTGATGGGACCAGATGCCATGATCTTAGTTTTCTGAATGTTGAGCTTTAAGCCAACTTTTTCACTCTCCACTTTCACTTTCATCAAGAGGCTTTTTAGTGCCTCTTCACTTTCTGCCATAAGGGTGGTGTCATCTGCATATCTGAGGTTATTTATATTTCTCCCAGCAATCTTGATTCCAGCTTTTGTTTCTTCCAGTCCAGCGTTTCTCATGATGTACTCTGCATATAAGTTAAATAATCAGTGTGACAATATACAGCCTTGACGTACTCTTTTTCCTATTTGGAACCAGTCTGTTGTTTCATGTTGCACAAGACACTAATTTTAGTTACTAAATTATGGCAGAAATATCATGTAGCTACTTGTTACTTGTACATCGATGTTGATTGTTTATTAAATGATCATCCCAGAATTCCAAGAAAATTATCTGGGACTTGATTCAGTCTCAAAATGTCTCTCCAGCTGGACAGTCTTCTAAAACTAGAGATTTTTTCCCTCTGTTTTCCAACTGCATAGTTTCTTTCTGTTTAAAATCATAAGCCTGATTCTCCTCTGACTTTTGTCACCTATATCCCCACATAGCAACTGGTGAATAAGGGCACTGAAATGGTTTCACATCAAATCTGGGCTTCACTGAAGGAGCCTAGAAATACAGTTCTTGATATTAACCAACCGCCTGAGAAAGAAGCTATCTTGCTCCTTGGAAGAAAAGTTATGACCAAACTAGATAGCATATTAAAAAGCAGAGACATTACTTTGCCAACAAAGGTCCATCTAGTCAAAGCTATGGTTTTCCCAGTGGTCATGTATGGATGTGAGAGTTGAACTATAAAGAGAGCTGAGCACTGAAGAATTGATGCTTTTGAACTGTGGTGTTGGAGAAGACTCTTGAGAGTTCCTTGGACTGCAAGGAGACTCAACCAGTCCATCCTAAAGGAAATCAGTCCTGAATATTCATTGGAAGAACTGATGCTGAAGCTGAAACTCCAGTACTTTTGCCACCTGATGTGAAGAACTGACTCACTGGAAAAGACCTTGATGCTGGGAAAGATTGAAGGCAGGAGGAGAAGGGGATGACAGAGGGTGAGATGGTTGGATGGTATCACCAACTCTATGGATGTGAGTTTGAGTAAGCTCTGGGTGTTGGTAATGGACAGGGAAGCCTGGCATGCTGCAGTCCATAGTGTTGAAAAGAATCGGATACAACTGAGCTACTGAACTGAACTGAACTGAGCACCTTCTCATGCTCCCTGAAGTGCCCTGCCTTCTTAGCATTATCCTGTTTTGTTAACTTGTTTCTAACCTCTATGAAATGTTCTATGTTCTCTAGTAATTGATTTTATTAAGGTTGACAAATAAAACTATATATATATATACGTAAGGAGTACAGCATGGTGATGATATACCTATACATAATGAACACTGGAGAAGGTAATGGCAACCCACTCCACTCTTCTTGCCTGGAGAATTCTATAGAAAGGGGAACCTGGTGGGCTACAGTCCATGGGGTTGCAAAGAGTCGGACATGACTGAGTGACTAACACACATAAACACACACACACACATATGTAATGAAATGATTACCACAATTAAATTAACTAAACTCTAGTTTTCATGATATACAGTAGATCCTCAAATGTTATTTATTCTGCAACTAGCAGTTTGTATTATTCCACCAACATCTTTCAATTTCACCCACCTTCCAGTCCCTGGCAACCACCATTTTATTCTCTGTTTCTATGAGTTTGATTTTTTTTTTTTTTTTCCTACATAAGAATGATGCCATACAGTATTCACCCTTTCCTGTCTGGCTAATTTCACTTAGCATAGTGACCTCCAGGTTACTCCATGTTTTCACAGTTGGCAAGATTTCCTCCTTTTTAATGGCTTGAGTAACTTTTTATTGAGTAATATACCACATTTTTTATCCATGCATCTATCAAAAGCAGATTATTTCCACATCTTGGCAATTGTGAATAATGCTGCAATGAAAATGAAAGTGTAGATACCTCTTCAAGATATTCATTTTGATATATATACAGAAGTGAAATTGCTGAATTATATGATAGTTCTATTTTTTGAATATTTGAGAAACCTCCATACTGCTTTCCATATGGCTATATTAGTTTACTTTCTTGTCAACAGTATAAAATATTTCCCTTTTCTCTATCCTCATCAACATTTATTTTCTTTTGTATTTTTGATAATTGCCATTTGAACAGGTGTGGGATGACATCTCATTGTGATTTTGATTCATATTTCTCTGATGATCAGTGATGTTGAGAATCTTTTAATGTAACTGCTGGCCATTTGTATACCATCTTTGGAAAAATTTCTGTTTTGTTCCTTTGCTCATTTTTTTTAATTGTTGAAATTGTTTATTTGCTATCAAGTTGTGTGTTCCTTACATATTTTAAATATTAACCCCTTATCAGATATCAGGTTTGCAAATATTTCCTCCATTTCCATGGTTACCTTTCTGTTTTGTTGATTGATTCCTTTGCTCTGCAGGAGCTTTCCAGGTTGATGTGGTCCTACTTGTTTATTTTTGCTTTTGTTGCCTTGTGCTTTTAGTGTCATGTCTAAAAAATCATTAACAAGACCACAAAGAGCTTTTTCCATGTTTTCTTCTTGTAATTTCATGGTTACAGGTCTTCCATTTAAGTCTTTAATCCATTTCAAGTTAACTTTTCTGAGTTTTATAAGATAGGAATCCAATTTTCAATCTTTTGTATTGTGAATATCCAATTTTCTGAACACCATTTATTGAAGAGATGACGCTATCCACATTGTGTGTTCTTGGCATCTGGGTTAAAATTTAATTGACTGAAAACACATGGGTTTATTTCTAGGAACTATATCCTTTTCCATTCATCTAAATATCTGCTTTCATGCTGTACCATATTTTTGATTACTCTAGCTTTGTAATATAGTTTGAAATAAGGAAGTGTAAGACCTCCAATTTTGTTATTTTGTCTCAAGATTATTTTGGCCATTTGGGGGCCTTTTGCGGTTCTATGTGAAATTTATCATGTGTGTTCTTAAAACAATTAGGATTTAAAAATAATAATCTATAGTAAGGTGAAGTCTCCATAATAAAGCAAAGCAAAATAAAAAACTAAACAAACAAACAAACAAAAAACAGAAGTTAGAAAACGAGGCAGGAAATGTTTTTATTTACATATAAACTTAAAATATGCTTATTTCAAGAGACACTATAAAGTTTAAATCAAATGAGAATGTGATAATATTTACAAATCATTTAAGAGAAGGGATTGATATCAATAACATATTCATTTTCTATAGATTAATGACACCAATGAATAGACCCCACATTAGGCAAAGAACACCCCAGCCAATTTAGAAATAGTAGATACCAATAACTACATGAAACGTATCAACCTCTCTAATATTCATGAAAATGCTAATTTTAAAATAATAGCATTTACTCATTAGATTGGCAAAAGTTAGGAATATTGATAAATTTAATACTGGTAAAAGTAAAGTTATATTAATTATTTTATCCACCATTAGCAAGCACATAATGAAATTTTTTGTTACATTTTTTGTTAAATATTTCACATCAGATCATTTAGTCGCTCAGTCATGTCTGACTTGTTGAGACCCCATGGTCCACCAGGCTCCTCTGTCTATGGGAATTCTCCAGGCAAGAATACTAGAGTGTGTTGCCAGTTCCTTCTCCAGGGAATCTTTCCAACCCAGGAATCGAACCCATGTTTCCCACATTGCAGGCAGATTCTTTACCATGTGAGCCACTAGGGAAGCCTGCTAAATAATTAGGCATTATTTATTAAAGTTTAGGGGATTCCCAGATGGTGCTAGTGGTAAAGAATTCACCTGCCAATGCAGGAAACACAAGAGACATGGGTTCGACCATTGAAGTTTAAAATAATTATAATTTGAAGTTATCCACATCACTTTCACACTCTACTCAGTTTATAAGAAAATTCTGTCTGCTCTACCTTTAGAATACGTCCACAGTATACTAGTACTTACTAGTGTGTGCATGCACAAGTGCGTGACTTACTTCACTCATGTCCAACTCTTTGTGACCCTGTGGACTGTAGCCCACCAGGCTCCTCTGTCTATGGGATTCTCCAGACAAGAATATTAGAGTGGGTTGCCATGCCCTCCTTCAGGAGATCTTCATGACCCAGGGATCAAAGCTGCATCTCTTGGGTCTCCTGCATTGGCAGGTGGATTCTTTACCGCTAGTACCACTGGAGAAGCCCCAGTACTTACTAATACCTAGTCCTAGTCCTACATATAGAACTCCTACACATAGCCTCCTAAAAGCCCCCTACATCCAACCTGTCTCCCTGTAGTATGTTCTTTTCAGAGCAGTCAAATCAGATCATGAAACCCCCACCCACTACACTACTTTGCCCTGCCTTCCCACAGATCTTCAGTCAGTTCAGTTTCTCACTTGTGTCCAACTCTTTGTGACCCCATGAATCGCAGCACGCCAGGCCTCCCTGTCCATCACCAACTCCCAGATTTCACTCAGACTCAAGTCCATCGAGTCAGTGATGCCATCCAGCCATCTCATCCTCAGTCGTCTCCTTTTTCTCCTGCCCCCAATCCCTCCCAGCATCAGAGTCTTTTCCAGTGAGTCAGTTCTTCACATGAGGTGGCCAAAATAATGCAGTTTCAGCTTTAGCATCATTCCTTCCAAAGAAATCCCAGGGTTGATCTCCTTCAGAATGGACTGGTTGGATCTCTTTGCAGTCCAAGGGACCCTCAAGAGTCTTCTCCAAAACCACGGTTCAAAACATCAGTTCTTCAGCTCTCAGCCTTCTTCACAGTCCAACTCTCACATCCATACATGACCACTGGAAAAACTATAGCCTTGACCTGACAGACCTTTGTTGGCAAAGTAATGTCTCTGCTTTTCAATATGCTACCTAGGTTAGTCATAACTTTTCTTCCAAGGAGTAGGTGTCTTGTAATTTCATGGCTGTAGTCACCATCTGCAGTGATTTTGGAGCCCCCCCAAAATAAAGTCTGGCACTGTTTCCACTGTTTCCCCATCTATTTCCCATGAAGTGATGGGACCAGATGCCATGATCTTTGTTTTCTGAATGTTGAGCTTTAAGCCAACATTTTCACTCTTCCCTTTCACTTTCATCAAGAGGCTTTTTAGTTCCTCTTCACTTTCTGCCATAGGGTGGTGTCATCTGCATATCTGAGGTGACTGATATTTCTCCTGGCAATCTTGATTCCAGCTTGTGCTTCTTCCAGTCCAGCGTTTCTCATGATGTACTCTGCATAGAAGTTAAATAAGCAGGGTGACAATATACAGCCTTGACGTACTCCTTTGCCTATTTGGAACCAGTCTGTTGTTCCATGTGCAGTTCTAACTGTTGTTTCCTGGCCTGCATACAGATTTTTCAAGAGTCAGGTCAGGTGGTCTGGGATTCCCATCTTTTTCAGAATTTTCCACAGTTTATTGTGAGCCACACAGTCAAAGGCTTCAGCATAGTCAATAAAGCAGAAATAGATGTTTTTCTGGAATTCTCTTGCTTTTTCAACGATCCAGTGGATTTTGGCAATTTGAGCTCTGGTTCCTCTGCCTTTTCTAAAACTAGCTTGAACATCAGGAAGTTCACAGTTCACATATTGCTGAAGCCTGGCTTGGAGAATTTTGAGCATTACTTTACTAGTGTGTGAGATGAATGCAATTGTACGGTAGTTTGAGTACTCTTTGACATTGCCTTTCTTTGGGATTGGCATGAAAACTGACCTTTTCCTGTCTTGTGGCCCCTGCTGAGTTTTCCAAATTTGCTGGCATATTGAATGCAGCACTTTCACAGGATCATCTTTCAATGTTATTACATATTATTTCCAGAGAAATCAAAATAACAGGTGAAAAATAGAATTAAAATTGACTAATTAGGTCACAGCATTTGATAGCTTCTGCTTACTTGACCCCTTTACCTTCCTCATTCCTTTCTGTTAAACTTTTGGTCAGTATTTGGCAGCTAGCCTATCCACCAAACCCAGGAATTAATAAAATACACATGGTAGTCTTGTTTTTCTGAGATATTTCAAAAGAACTGGCTTTCAAAGCTATAAAGACATTTCCCTACCAGAAAGTTTACATTTTCTTTAGAAAAGTTGACTTACCAAGAGTTTTTATGGAATGCACAAGATGTAAAAAGGAAATCTTATCATGGAAGATGACCACTGTTAAAACTCATTTTAAATGAACATGAGATATCATTTCACCTGTCAAATAAGTAGTATTATCTTTTTAAATTAGAGCTAACAGTGATATTAGATTTAGGACTCTGAAAAATCAACCATGTTAGAATCAATCTCTTTTCTGCCAGTCAAATAATTTGCTCAGTTCAAAATGGCATTCTGTATCTTCTAAAACTGTGTTTAAATTTTAACACTTTGCCCCTGTAAAACTTTCTTGCTCTAACTTTATTGGTATGCAACAATTCTAGAATATTTTTTGAATTTGATCATTCCTTGTATTTCTTTACAGATTATTCCATTTTAAACCCCTGTTTGATATAAATCAGATTTCATATCATGACAGGCAAATGGTACTCACTAGTGGTAGAACTGGAATTTTTAGATCAACGGGGAAGTAGCAAGACTTAATCAATTAAATGCCAAAAAATAAAAATAGTGGTTTTATGGCTCAAATCCTATGTTTAGTAGGTAACAGCTCTGCAATAACAAGACTACAGCATCACACCCACAGTAACCATGGTCACTTATTTATTTGCTGGAGCTAAAAGAAATGGGATAAGGTTTTTGGTCTGGAAGAATGCCAATTGATATCTAGAACATGGGCATAGGAGAACAGGTCTCATCCTGTGGCTTGTTTTCTTAGTTCTTTAGCTAGACAATGAATTTCTAAGGGTGAACATCTCTAAACTCAATCAGCAATGTTCCTGACTTAATATGTGAGTTGATGAGTGAATTAATTGCTATTTAAGATTATCTAAATTATTACAGTGCCTTGAAAATAAAGACTATGGTTAAGGAAGAAATGATAGTAATGTGTTGTGGCCCAAAATTAATGTTAATCATACCTTATTAAAACTACATGGCCCCCTCAGCTCCACTGAGTTTTAATGAGGTAAATATTCCTGTTATTTATAACAAATGTACTCTACTTCTGAATGTCTATGAATAGGAAAGAGTCTATGGCTATAGCTAAAAAAAGCTAAGAAGGAAAAATAGCAAATAAAAAAGAAAATGCTTATTTGATTTATCAAAGGGCATCTTAATAACCAATCTATTTATTTATTTATTTATTTTTAGCTTAAGCCCTCTGTATTTCTTTTGTTGATACTCCTGACTCAACTTTTTGAGAAATGAGTGCTCCTTCAGAAAGTTGATCTGTTGGAACTCTGTATTTTCTATCCTCCTAACATTCAAGGCCTGCCACTCTATCACTTAGCTTCAAATAATTAGCATAACTTGGTATATTGAAAAGAGTCAGTCTGCACATCTCAGTGTATACCACCAAAAGCATCTGGATGAGGAGAAAAGGGCAATGGTTGAGCACTGAGGCTTTATGAACTCTGTAAAAGTATATGCAGTCATCCTCCCGTGTTAGTGAGGAAATTGGTTCCAGCTCCCCACCACCACCAACTCCCATCCCAGATTCTAAACTCTGAGGATGCCAAAGCTCTTATATAAACGGTATGATAAAGGCAGCCCTGCATATCCACATTTCCACAAGATCAAATTGTATACATGGTTGGTTGAATCTATCGCTGTGGAACCTGTGAATATAGAGGGGTGATTGTATAAATGTTATATTTTTACCTTGGAAAGTAAGTCCATAGTTCTTTGTTATCCATACAGTGAATCTTGGGACTGCCCCAAACTGGAAACATTTTTACCTTATTGTCTGTGCTGCCACTGTTACCTAATCTTAAAGCTCCTTAAAAAAAAAAACAAAAAACATATAGACAAATCCTAGGATCAAATACAATCTCTCATCTATGAAAATTTATCCACAGTTGTCTTAAAAGTCTAAGATTTAGAACTAAGATCAGCTGTACTGACTACTGCAGGGTGGTGCTGCCCTAGGCTCACAGCATGTGCATGCTCCCATTCCCGTTATACATATATCTTAGTCCACTGAGACTGCTATAGCAAAATGCTATAGACTGACTGGGCTTTGCAGGTGGCTCAATGGGTAAAGAAACTGCCTTCAGTGTAGGAGACTTGAATTTGATCCCTGGGTCGGGAAGATCCCCTGGAGGAAGGCACATGAATGCAAAGACTGGCTGCCTTAAACATTAACATTTATTTCTCACAGTTCTGAAGTCTGGGAAGTATAAGAATGAGGTGCCAAAAGTTTCACTATTTAGTGAGAACCCATTTCCTGGCCTTTTCTCAGTGTGTGCTTACAGAGAGAAAAAGAGAAAGAACTTTTGTATCCCCTTTTCCTTATAAAGGCACTAATCCTATCATGTGGGTCCCACTTTCATAACCTGATCTAAATCTAAATGCCAATACTGCCCATAGACACTACATCCAATACCATCATACTAGGGATTAGAGCTTCAAAAGTTTTAATTTTGAGGGCATACAAACATTTAACCCTTAGCAACACACATTTAGACATACATACTCTCATTTAGACACACTCATATCTATATTTCTATATCTACTTCTCTATATTGATAACTATATTTATGCTGTCAGCAATCCAAATCCAATACCATAGAGTTCATTCCATGTTTGCAACTATTCTTTGACAGTAAGAAATCAAATTTACTTATTTGATCAACACTCTCCTACATATGGACCAGTCGCCTGCTTCTACCTCTGTTCTAACCCCCATGGATATTCACTTCTCATCATACTCTGAATTCAACACTTTATACTGGGTATCCTTGCCCACTGCCTTCTTACATGAACAGTCTGCTCACCCTGCTGGCCACTGACACCCTGCAACAGACTACTCTTATTGCCACCCTATTTTGACACTCTCCTTACCCTGCTTTATCTGCCTTCCTAAACAGATTCTCTTTAACCTACTCAGTATTTACTGTCCCAGGTAGAATCATTGCCATTGTTGTCTTAGAATTCTGTTTTAGTTCTATCCTTGTGCCATGTTGTGGAGATCCCTCAGATTCACAAGGATGCTTGCTTTTCTCAGCCCATCTATTGGCTTTTGGCCTGATTTGTTCATGGAGAGAAGTCCAGGAAAGGGGATGACAGAAGAGATAGAGAAAGTAGAGGAAGAGAATAAAAGGGATGCCAATAGACTTTTTTAAATGCACATCAGATTATGCCTATGAACAAAACAAAACTAAATAGTTATACCTGGCAGTAGCTCTCACCACTTTAAAATTCCTAAAATATTATACACTGTTAGAATCAGTATGTCCCATTGAGTAATAGGGTCAGTGAACGTTTCGTTTTAGATTTAGAAGTTCAAAACCACCAAGAAAAGTACACACAAAGATTTTCAGCATAATGTTCATCTTTGAGTTCTATCTGGGTTCAATTTAAGAAGTTCTAAGCAATTATTTATATCATAAGCCAGCATTCAACAAGAACTTGTTGAAAATAGTTTATAGGGAAGATATGTGGTCAGAAACAGAGATATTAATAGGCTTATCAAAGGATCAGGCTTGAGATTTAAAACTGGTTGGGACAGTAATTAAGAATAGGGACTCTGCAGTCTAATGGTTCAAGTCCTGGTGTAGACACTTATGAAACTGTATGATGTTAGACAAATTAACATTTCTGTCTTTCATTTCCATCCTCTATAAAATGGGAATCATAGCAGTGACCACCTTATTGACTTGTTGTGAGGATTAAGTGAGATTATTTTTCTAATTGGCTGACATTTCTCACATATTATTGTCTACATGTTTACTGTCACCTTGGGTAGAGATGGTGGCCACTTGTTAAAAGTCTGCTCATGTGAGACAGGGAAGGCAGCCTGTCAGCCTGAAGGGAAAAGCAATATGATAGAAGAGGAAATTCCTTTGAAAGCTAGATACATGAATGTGGTTAAACAGAAATCTGGAAGCTAGGTCAGAAGGAAAACTGTATTATAAGGGAAAGTTTAAATGGCATTACAGTTTTGAGACAGGCATTATGTCTGTTCATTGCAGTAAACAAGTAAAAAGACAAGAGGGAGTTTTATATTGGCTTTCCAAGAGTAATGGAGATAAATATGTCCAGTACTGCACAATATTTGGCCCATATTAGCTAATGAAGCATAACAAAAAGGTAGCAGTAATGGCCTCCACCCTCTCCCCACAAAAGGACGGAGGCTATTGAGCCATAACACAAAACTACACAAAGTATATTAGACATTTGCTGATTTGGTACTTCTGTGCTATTTGCCTGTAGAAGAGAGCAAAGGAAAGCAGAATTTGCCATTCCAAAATATGTCTCTTTGACATAAGGATTATTTTGAGCTAATTATTTTTTTAGGAAACTGCAGACACTGGAGAAGCTCTAGAAAAGAAGTAGGGTTACTCTTCCCTAAGAGACATTTACTTTTATGAAGGAAATAGCCATTTGTGAGATTGTCTCCCTTTCTGTGGGCTTCTCAAGGGGCTCAGCAATAAAGAATTTCCCTGCAATGCAGGAAACTTGCAGGAGACATAGGTTTAATCCCTGGGTCAGGAAGATCTCTTGGAGTAGGTAATGGCAAACCACTCCAGGATTCTTGCCTGGGAAACCTCATGGACAGAGGAACCTGGTGGATTGCAGTCCGTTGCATCACAAACAGTTAGACAGGACTTAGTGACTCAACTACAACAGCAACAACTTCTTTTCTGTACCAGAAATAGATGGATGACTAAATCTCTAGAAACTCAGCAATGACGAAAGCTACTGACTTAAATCTGCTTAACAATACCCTGATTCACTGTATTTTTCCTAGTAGCTTCCAACAACTGCCTTCCCTCACCGCCATACATCTGTTATCTTTAGCTGGGTATGTTCTATAGGGTGGTGGCTTGGGCCATTTCAAAGTGATTCCGTTTTCCTGGGTCTCTCCCATGTATGCAGAAGCTATATGTATCATTAAACCTCTATTTGTTTTTCTTTGTTAATATTTTTATTGCAGGGGCTGTCTCAGCCAAGAGCCTAGAAAGGGTAAAGTTAGTTTTCTTACCCCAAAAGAGTAGTCAGACCAACTCCTCCATTTCCAAATTATTAAAAATTCATTGTAATTTATATGTTTTATTCTTTGGGGATTAATGACTCTCTATTTCTAAATCAAACAATATGAATCTGTAAAGGTGCAGGTGGGTGACAAGTCTCCCAGTAGCATGGAAGTCTACAAGGTAGAGGCTGCTTACACCGTGAAACCTTTCAATGCCACCTTGATCTTCCATATACCTTTTTTTTTTTTTTTAACTTCAGGAGACAGCCAGTATGTATTTGTTTAACTTGAGAGTGATTACTCACAGTGAAAGAAAACCTATTATCAAAACCAGGAACATGACTTAGATTGTTAGGAGACAAAAATATGTTACTCAATAAGTCGTCCTTTCCATTCATTTCTACTAAGATTCAGGCTGTGATTTACCAAGGATCCCAATCACTATTATTCCCAATATGGAATAATGGTGTATCTGGCTGCAATCAGATCTCCTGAAAATAATTTCTACTTTCAAGGGGTAGAGTTAGCACCCAGGGTGTAATAAATCAAATGTAAAATGCTACTGGGAAAGTCATAAATTTTAGCAAATAAGAATTTAGCAGAGTGGCTTGAATGTGTCTGTGTCTCAGAGAAAGAGGGAGCCAAATGAGGCAAACAGCATGGTTCCCACATTCTTCAGCTGCTTCCTAGAATCTTTAGAGGGTGAAAACACAGTCTCTTCCTTGAAAGTACTGACAGTTACCCGTCACAGAATAGCACATCAACAAGCGGATCTTATTATACACAATAAATATTGAAAATGTAATGACTGAATTTATTGTGTTGTTTGGTCCCTCAGTCTTGTCCAACTCTTTTTTTTTTTACTTAGAAAAATTATTTATTTATTTATTTATTTATTTTTACTTTACAATATTGTATTGGTTTTGCCATACTTCAGCATGAATCCACCACAAGTGTACACATGTTCCCAATCCTGAACCCCCTCCCACCTCTCTCCCCATACCATCTCTCTGGGTAATCCCAGTGCACCAGTCCCAAGCATCCTGTATCCTGCATTGAACCTAGACTGGCGATTCATTTCTTATATGATATTATACATGTTTCAATGCCATTCTTCCAAATCATCCCACCCTCTCCTACAGAGTCCAAAAGACTGTTCTATACATCTGTGTCTCTTTTGCTGTCTTGCATACAGGGTTATCGTTACCATTTTTCTAAATTCCATATATATGCATTAGTATACTGTATTGGTGTTTTTCTTTCTGGCTTACTTCACTCTGTATACTCAGCTCCAGTTTCATCCACCTCATTAGAACTGATTCAAATGTATTCTTTTTAATGGCTGAGTAGCACTCCATTGTGTATATGTACCACAGCTTTCTTATCCATACATCTGCTGATGGACATCTAGGTTACATCTATGTCCTGGCTATTATAAACAGTGCTGCAACGAACATTGGGGTACATGTGTCTCTTTCGATTCTAGTTTCCTCGGTGTGTATGCCCAGCAGTGGGATCTCTGGGTCATAAGGCAGTTCTATTTCCAGTTTTTTTAAGGAATCTCTGCACTGTTCTCCATAGTGGTTGTACTAGTTTGCTTTCCCGCCAACAGTGTAAGAGGGTTCCCTTTTCTCCACATCCTCTCCAGCATTTATTGCTTGTAGACTTTTGGATCGTAGCCATTCTGACTGGCGTGAAATGGTACCTCATTGTGGTTTTGATTTGCATTTCTCTGATAATGAGTGATGTTGAGCATCTTTTCATGTGTTTGTTAGCCATCTGTATGTCTTCTTTGGAGAAATGTCTATTTAGTTCTTTGGCCAATTGTTTGATTGGGTCGTTTATTTTTTTGGAACTGAGCTGTAGGTATTGCTTGTATATTTTTGAGATTAGTTGTTTGTCAGTTGCTTCATTTGCTATTATTTTCTCCCATTCCAAATGCTGTCTTTTCACCTCACTTATAGTTTCCTTTGTCATGCAGAAGCTTTTAAGTTTAATTAGATCCCATTTGTTTATTTTTGCTTTTATTTCTAGTATTCTGGGAGTTGGGTCATAGAGGATCCTGCTGTGATTTATGTCAGAGATTGTTTTGCCTATGTTCTCCTCTAGGAGTTTTATAGTTTCTGGTCTTAAGTTTAGATCTTTAATCCATTTTGAGTTTATTTTTGTGTATGGTGTTAGAAAGTGTTCTAGTTTCATTCTTTTACAAGTGGTTGACCAGTTTTCCCAGCACCACTTGTTAAAGAGATTGTCTTTAATCCATTGTATATTCTTGCCTCCTTTGTCAAAAATAAGATGTCCACAGGTGCGTGGATTTATCTCTGGGCTTTCTATTTTGTTCCATTGATCTATATTTCTGTCTTTGTGCCAGTACCATACTGTCTTGATGACTGTGGCTTTATAGTAGAGCTTGAAGTCAGGCAGGTTGATTCCTCCAGTTCCATTCTTCTTTCTCAAGATTGCTTTGGCTATTAGAGGTTTTTTATATTTCCATACAAATTGTGAACTTATTTGTTCTAGCTCTGTGAAAAATACCACTTGTAGCTTGATAGGGATTGCATTGAATCTATAGATTGTTTTCGGTAGTATACTCATTTTCACTATATTGACTCTTCTGATCCATGAACATGGTCTATTTCTCCATCTATTAGAGTGTCCTCTTTGACTTCTTTCACCAGTGTTTTATAGTTTTCTACATATAGGTTTTTAGTTTCTTTAGGTAGATTCATCAAGAAAAAAAGAGAGAAAAATCAAATCAATAAAATTAGAAATGAAAATGTAGAGATCACAACAACAACACAGAAATACAAAGGATCATAAGAGACTACTATCAGCAATTATATGCCAATAAAATGGACAAAGTGGAAGAAATGGAAAAATTCTTAGAAAAGTCCAACTTTCCAAAACTGAACCAGGAAGAAATAGAAAATCTTAACAGACCCATCACAAGCATGAAAATTGAAACTTATTCAGAAATCTTCCAGCAAACAAAAGCCCAGGTCCAGATGGCTTCACAGCTGAATTTTACCAAAAATTTCGAGAAGAGCTAACACCTATCCTACTCAAACTCTTCCAGAAATTGCAGAGGAAGGTAAACTTCCAAACTCATTCTATGAGGCCACCATCACCCTAATACCAAAATCTGATAAAGATACCACAAGAAAAGAAAACTACAAGTCAATATCACTGATGAACATAGATGCAAAAATCCTTAACAAAATTCTAGCAACCAGAATCCAACAACACACTAAAAAGATCATACACCATGACCAAGTGGGCTATATCCCAGGGATGCAAGGCTTCTTCAATATCTGCAATTCAATCAGTGTAATACACCACATTAACAAATTGAAAAATAAAAGCCATATGATTATCTTAATAGATGCAGAGAAAGCCTTTGACAAAATTCAACATCCATTTATGATAAAAACTCTCCAGAAAGCAGGAATAGATGGAACATACCTCAACATAATAAAAGCTATATATGACGAACCCACAGCAAACATTATCCTTAATGGTGAAAAATTGAAAGCATTTCCCCTAAAGTCAGCAACAAGACAAGGGTGCCCACTTTCACCGCTACTATTCAACATAGTTCTGGAAGTTTTGGCCACAGCAATACAAGCAGAAAAAGAAATAAAAGAAATCCAAATTGAAAAAGAAGTAAAACTCTCACTGTTTGCAGATGACACGATCGTCTAAGATAGAAAACCCTAAAGACTTCACCAGAAAATTACTAGAGCTAATCAATGAATATAGTAAAGTTGCAGGATATAAAATCAACACACAGAAATCCCTGCATTTCTATACACTACTAATGAGAAAATAGAAAAAGAAATTAGGGAAACAATTCCATTCTCCATTGCAATGAAAAAAATAAAATATTTTTCCAACTCTTTATGACCCCGTTGGCTATAGACTGCCCGACTCCTCTGGTCATTGGATTTCTCAGACAAGAATACTAGAGTGGGTTGCTATTTCCTACTCCAGGGAACCTTCCCAACCCAGGAATTGAACCCATGTCATGGCAACCCACTCCAGTACTCTTGCCTGGAAAATCCCATGGACAGAGGAGCCTGGTAGGCTGCAGTCCATGGGGTTGCTAAGAGTCGGAACCGACTGAAGGACTTCACTTTCACTTTTCACTTTCACGCACTGGAGAAGGAAATGGCAACCTACTCCAGTGTTCTTGCCTGGAGAATCTTAGGGACAGGGGAGCCGGGTGGGCTGCCATCTCTGGGGTGGAACAGAGTCAGACACCACTGAAACGACTTAGTAGCAGCAGCAGCTCCCGCATTGGAAGGCAGATTCTTTACTGCTGTACCACCAGGGAAGCCCAACTGAGCACGTTGTAAGTACAGAAATGGGCTAATGTTTATTGCAACAAGAGCCCTTATATTGAAACTTATATCCATGTATTCAGAGGATTCACTCACAATTTGTTTTCTTTTTTTTCTATACATCTTCAATTCTATTCTATACAATAAAATTACAATAAGTGCTTAGAATTTCCATCACCCAATAGGTTTAACATAGCATTTGAATTTTTAATTTTTATGAATAGGTATATCAACAGTGTACTACATTTGCTTAAAGTTAAATGTACTATATTTATCATTTTGCTGCTGTGACATAAATTCATCAAATTTCAGTTATTTATTTCTATTTATGTCACATGGTTGGGGCTATGAATCAACTACTCTAGGTCTCCTCTGTGTCCTTTAACTCCAAAATTGAGGAGCAGTCCTTATTTGGACTATAATACTCCTATAGCTTAGGAAAATGAGTAAGTGGATTGGTAGCAAACATAATGGCTTTAAAAGTCTCTGCTCAGATGTGGTACATGTCATGTCATACATTTCACTGTCTAAAATTTGGGTAAGCCCCAAACAATATCATGGAAACATAGACTCCTTTCCAAACAAAAGGCAAGTCATAAGGCAAAAGATTGGAATGGATGAGTCTCTTGCAAAGAAAAGTTGGGAATAAATATACAATGCATAATATATACTCAACATATAGTCTTTAAATATCATTAGTGTTGGACTAACTAAATGTTCTCATTTCTCAGTGTTCACAAATGGTCAAGCAGTTTGAATTAGTTTTCATATTGTAATCAGACTATGGGAATGGAACAGAAAGAATCAGTCAGTTAAACTAACCAAATAGATTTTACAGTTAGAAACTTCTTCATACATTAAAAAAAATATATATGTATATATTAAGGTCTACCTTACAGGGTGGTTAAAAGAATTGAAATAAGAGAAATGAAACCCCAAAATATTTGATGCAGAGTACCATATACAGCAATAAATGTTATTTTCCATCTGATTTCTTACACAGAATCAAATGAATATTTCCAGTCTTCAAAATATTCAATATAAATTAGATATATAGTGTGTAGCAAATGAAGTACTTGAATACATTTTTTGGGCTATAACAGTGGAGATAGTCTGAAATAGTATCACAAGTTTTCAAAATTCATATATGCTATCTATTTTTTTTCTTGCATAAGAATAACTATGAAAAATAAAAGAGAATTAGGGAGAACAGAAGTCTAAGGCCTAGGCTGAGTACATTTCATGCCATATTATATAATTTAATGCTTTTTTTAATTGAAGGATTTAAGTCGCTGGGCAATAATTTTTAAAAATGCATTAAACCTAATACTATTACTATTGAAAGTATGAATAAATGAATACTGCAAAAATATTGAATTTAAACACATATACTTTTTTTTTTCAGTCCTCTTTAAATTATTTGCTCAAAAGAAATTCCTAGCAAGATTTATTTAGGCCATAGCATTTTTAAGTGTGTAAAACCAAAATGCTAAGATTTGTTCAGTTGTTTATATTATTAACTAAGTGGTGCACTTACTTTACTCCAAATGCCCCCTTAATCTTTCCAAACATTTTTGGAAAAGAATCAATATATAAAGAAAAAAAAAAAGTATTCTTACCTTGGAAGTAATAAATTAAATCAGTATACAAAAGATTATATTATAGTATTTCATAAAGAACAGTGACCAAGACAGCCTTAATATTCCCATATGACTAAATTTTATAGACAGATTTCATCCTGACTACAGGCCCTTGACCACCCTTGTCCTCCAGCATTTACTTGCCACTGTAAATTCTTTCTCTACCCCTTTGAAGTGGAAATTTTCCCCCAATGTCTTTGCCAGTTTTGTAGGAGAGGAGTATCTTTCTCCAGGACCTGAAAGCCATCCCTTCAAAATGTAATCATCAAAAAAAGACAGAACCTCTTTCCTTGGTCTCTGTGGGATGATAGAAGCTTGACTTAGATGAAAGCCAGTCAGCAAACACTGATGGTTTATTCACATTGATCAACTCCCCTACCTGAAGTCCTGCAGTACTTCCCCACCAACTCATCCCTGTGCTTAAAATTCCTTCACGGTAGAGTCTGTCCGTGATACGGTAGACCTGGATTTGATCCCTCGGTTGGGAAGATCCTTTGGAGAGGGAAATGGCAACCCACATCAGTATTCTTGCCTGGAGAATTTCATGGACAGAGGAGCCTGGTGGGCTATAGTCTTGGGGTCACAAATAGTCGTACACGACTGAGTGACTAAATTTTGCTTCAAAAGTATTGAGACCAATCTCTCTTCCCTATTGAAATAATCTAGACTATATTTCAATAGTCATGAAAAAACCTTGTTCTATCCTATGTAGTTTTTCTTTGACAACAGAAATAACTCCTTCCTGGACTAGATTAAAAACAGCCTTAATTAATGGCAGGAAAATACACTAGAATACTTTTTGAAGTTTTAAACTCCTCATAGGGAAGTCACAAACTGAAATGACTTTTAAGATCACCGAAAATATCAGATGATATCTGCTCCATACTAAAACAAAACAAAAGCACTTAACTTTTGGAGTCCTTATTAAAAAAAAAAAAAAAAAAAAATGAAAGTGACATCGTTTGCTTCAGAGTGACTCACATTTCATGAAGCAGCCAAAGAAAATTAAATTTACCTGAAGCCACCCAAATGCTGTTTCACTGTATCAGTGTATGGCAGAAATAATACTATGGCACATAAATCCATTTTCCATTTTAGAAAGACAAGGCTTCTGTAATGAGATGAAGTGCACAGAGCAGCATTATCATATATTGTCATTGAAATATATTTCCCTGGTGGTTTTGCCCACAAAAGTATGAAATTGAGATGGAAAATAAAGCAGGTAATACTGTAGACAGAAGGTTAGTGAGTACACATTATGTAAAATGTGTGACTTGCTTAAACAAACAGTTGGTTTTCTGATTGATGGGAATTCAGATTAAATCTTTAGAAGTCCTAAATTTAAGGTGATGTAAGTCTGAAAGCATCAGAGATTCTTATCAGCTTTACTGTTCCAATCTACTGGCAAGATAAAATGCAATAAGTACATGAAGATAAGATGAGTCTTGCTTTTGCTGGGAAAAAAATAAAAAGAACTAAGGAAAGACCATATAGTTCAGGGTAGTGGAGTGGGAGGTGGACCAACCTCTCTCATCTCTATAAGAAAATTGAAAATTCTATGATGCTGTCTAAATTGGTTTGATACTGTTGAGGAACCATTAGAATTGGTGAGACATGATCAGTACCCACCTTATATTTTGTTCTTTCTTCCAGGAAAGTTAAAACAATGTACGTTTTATCCAAAGCCTAAATAAGTAAATGCAATTTTTTTCCAGATGGTTTTAAAGATACACCATTTTTTATTGTTTCTTCAGCTTTTTGAAAATAAAAGATATCAAGTTTATGGTCCTAGTGGAGTGTTATTTTTAATGAGAAGATGAATTTTAGAAGTAGAATAACTTTTTCAGTTTCTTAGTATTGATTAACTAAAAAAACAATTGTGTCTCTAAAAAAATCTATATATCACCTATATATCTCTCCATTCATTTATCTATACATTTATCACATCTCAGTTAAATGTCTATTATCTTCATATAGAAGATGAATACTTAGTAGCTGGCATAGTGTCTGACACCTAACAGATATACACACATACAACAAGAAATTATATTTCAACCTAAAATTTATTTTTACTTTGTCACTTATTCTGGCCAAATACAAACATTTAGTATGTCTCAAAGAATATTGTTTTCATCTTCTCAAAAACTAGTAGGACAAAATTGAATGGAATATGCCAAAAGAACCATGAGCCATTCTGCAGAAAGAAAGATGGGGTATTTCTTGCTGTTAGCTGTGAGTTCATGGACTGGGTAGACTTTCTCTTCAAAAACATTTACAACAGGTCTTAGATCACCCACTTTCATTAGAAAAATAACATTGTTTTGATAGCTTATGGTGAATGATGTTGGATTCATGATCTCTGAAGAAGATTTAGCTTTGGGACCAGAGACCAAGCTTGACCACTCAGGGCTCTTGTGTGGCAGAAGTTTATTTATAGTGAAAAGAGACAGAAAGCTTCTGACACAGACATCAGAAGGGGGTGGAGAGTGACCCAGTCTTAGCAAAAGAGCTATATACTTTTTAAATTAGTTATTAAAATAAGTCAAAAGAATGTCTCAAGGTTGTAAAGACATTACCAGACCCACTCCCCTAATTTACACTTTGAGATAACAGGATTAGTCAGAAGGTTTTCAAGAAGAAACTGTCCTCAAGCAGGATACATTGTTGTTATATAATCCTTAGTACAGAGTTTAAGCTGAGTTGTTTTGTTGTACAATCATCAGTTTTGAGGTTAAAGATAAAGTTTTCTGTGACTAAGACTAAGGAATGTAGAGAAAAAAAAGTTTGTCCTTTTTTCCTCCTTGAGAATTCCAGACCCTATCTCCTCTTCCAGAACCTCCTCAGGGACCCAGGACTTCCTTATCAACCTATCTAGAAATTGACTCTCACAGTTTCTGACAAAAAAAAAAAAAAAAGAATACAAGAATATTATGTGGGCTTCCCTGATGGTTCAGACTCTAAAGAATCTGCCAGCAATGCAGGAGACACAGGTTTGACTCCTAGGTCAGTAAGATCCCTAGAGGAGGGAATGGCTACCCACTCGAATATTTCCACGGACAAGGGAGCTTGCCGGGCTACAGTCTGTGGAGTCTCAAAGAGTCAGACATGACTGAGTGACTAACACTTTGATTTCATTTAGTCTTTATACCTTCATGAGAACTGAAGATGAACATCTTTAGGTACTCTAAATAAGAAAGAAACTTGTGATTAATCTATCATTTTTATTTTTAAAAATTAAGTATATTATCTTAAAGGAATGAGGCAATATTCAGATTATTTCTGTAAAACATGACCATTAATAAATCTCTTATTTTTTTCAATTGATCTTTACAAAAGGGTCATATCTCCTTGGACTTTATGCAAGAGGGCTAAGATTTAACTGTTCTTAGAGTAATTACTAAGTTGTTAAGTGAAAAACATTTAAGTAGAAAATAACAGAACTATGTTTTTAAAAACAAAACAAAGGTTGTTGTTGTTCAGTTGCTCAGTTGTTTCCAACTGTTTGCGACCCCATGGATACAGCACTCCAGGCTTCCCTGTCCATCACCAACTCCCGGACATTGCTCAAATTCATGCCCATCAGGTCAGTGATGCCATCCAACCATCTCATCTTCTGTCATCCCCTTCTCCTCTTGCCTTCAATCTTTCCCAGCATCAGGCTCTTTTCCAGTGAGCTGGCTTTTCACATCAGGTGGCCAAAGTATCAGAACTTCAACTTTAGCATCAGTATTTCAATGGGTATTCAGGGTTGATTTCCCTTAGGATTGACTGGTTTGATCTCCTTGCAGTACAAGGGACTCTCAAGGGCCTTCTCCTACATCACAGTTCAAAAGCATCAATTCTTTGGTTCTCAGCCTACCAAAAACAAAATTTCTCCAAAAAAGTTGGATATTTTATGCATTGTGTGATTAAAGGATCCTCGTCATTAATTTAAGTCACAGTAAGTTAGAAGCTTTCTCTTATCTCAAAATAAAATAGAACATCTAAATTATATATGCAGCTTGCCGCTGCTGCTGCTGCTGCTAAGTCACTTCAGTCCTGTCTGACTTTGTGCGACCTCATAGTCGGAAACCCACCAGGCTCCTCCATCCCTGGATTCTCCAGGCAAGAACACTGGAGTGGATTGCCATTTCCTTCTCCAATGCAGGAAAGTGAAAAGTGAAAGTGAAGTTGCTCAGTCGTGCCCGACTCTTAGCAACTCCATGGACTGCAGCCCACCAGGCTCCTCCATCCATGGTATTTTCCAGGCTAGGGTACTGGAGTGGGTTGCCATTGCCTTCTAAAATATGCAGCTTACCCATACTTATTTTGATAGGGATAATCAAGATGGGCTTACAAAAACTAATATACATTATTGTGTGACCTGTTGTAATAAACAATCTCTTCTAAGCACTTTTTCTGATGAAAGAAGCCATGGGTGGAATGTCTTATACCCATGTTACATTGTATACTATATTTATTCAGTAGAAAATAATTTCTAATGGCTACTGTGTGAAACACAGTTCTAGTCACTATGGCTATAAAATTAACACAATGGATAAAGTCTTTGACCTCTTAGATGACATACAACTCCTCTCCAACCTCAAATACTACATTGGGAACTATTAAATGGGATCAGTGCCTCTACTTAGGACAACTGTCTGGACTATTCAGTGGATGACAGAATGATATATTATGAGAACTCTGATTACTGGGAGAGTTCTATACAGGTTTCTGGCTAACAAAACAAATTAGATACTGTTAATCTATAAGAGTGAATTCCAATCTAAGACTGTGTGTTTAATAATAAGAGTCCCTGTGCCACATCCAGTGTTCTTTAATCACTGGATCTGTTAATATAAATATTACTTTATTCACTCAGCATATATATGTTGAAATGTTACAAGGTGCCAGGTAGTTGTATGCTAAGAATGAGGAGATTAAATAAATAAAAATAAAATTCTGTGAAGAAATTTCAAATAGGTTACATAAAATATTATAGAATGTAAAGAGAAAACTATTAGATAGGATAAAGTTAGATTAGAGTTCAGAAATAAGACAATTCTATGTAAAATTCAAGAAAGGCTGCAAGTCTTTGCAGGATTTGACTATAGATATAAGGGAAAGGGCATTCCAGGCACAAAAAAATAACAAGAGAACACAGGTTATCAGGAATGAGTTGTAGGAGAGAGAGTCCTGAAAACTAATTTTATAAAGTTTGGATGATGGCAGATAGTAGAAAAGATACATTTGTCTCTGCCCCCAGTTTCTGGCACAGAGCTCCTAAAGCCATTATAATTTCCTAAGAACACTACTGTAAGAACACTAAGATTATATATTGTTCTAATATTGGTATTTGAACTCTGTCCCTGACAGGGCTCCTAAAACTTTGTCATTTCCAGGTTAGAGGAAGGAGTATCTTTACTTTTAATCAGGCAACTCCAGATGGACTCCTGGATGGCTCCTGGGTGAGGGCTTGTCATTAGAGACTTGGAATTTTTAGTCCCCCTCCACCATTCTCTGGAGAAGGGAAAAGGGCAGAAAATTGAGTTAATGATCCATCATGAATATGTAATGAAGCCTCTACAAAATTCCAAAAGTGTGTGCGCTTCTGTAATCCTCATATCTCTTTCATCTTGCCACTCACCCAATATCCTTTATAATATCATTTAATAAATTAGTAAGTATGTTTCTCTGAGTTCTGGGAAGCACTCTAACAAATTAATATAATCCCAAAACATGGAATGGCTAATTTAACTCAAATGACCATTATATCTACAACTGTGGGCAAGAATCCCTTTGAAAAAAATGGAATAGCCCTCTTATTCAACAAGAGTCTGAAAGGAAGTTCTTGGGTGCAGTCTCAAAAACTATAGAATGATCTCTGTTCATTCCAAAGCAAATTGTTTCAATAACAAAATCAATTCAGTTCAGTCCAGTCTCTCAGTCATGTCTGACGCTTTGCGACCCCATGAATCACAGCATGCCAGGCCTCCTGTCCATCACCAACTCCCGGAGTTCACTCAAACTCATGTCCATTGAGTCAGTGACGCCATCCAGCCATCTCATCCTCTGTCATCCCCTTCTCCTCCTGACCCCAATCCCTCCCAGCATCAGGGTCTTTTCCAATGAGTCAACTCTTCACATGAGGTAGCCAAAGTGTTGGGGTTTCAGCCTCAGCATCAGTCCTTCAATGAATACCCAGGACTGGTCTCTTTTAGGATGGACTGGTTGGATCACCTTGCAGTCCAAGAGACTCTCAAGAGTCTTCTCCAGCACCAGTTCAAAAGCATCAGTTCTTCGGTGCTCAGCTTTCTTTATAGGTCAACTCTCACATTCATATATGACTACTGGAAAAACCATAGCCTTGACTAGATGGACCTTTGTTGGCAAAGTAATGTCTCTGCTTTTTAATATGCTATCTAGGCTGGTCATAAGTTTCCTTCCAAGGAGTAGGCGTCTTTTAGTTTCATGGCTGCAATCAACATCTGCAATGATTTTGGAGCCCCCCAAAATAAAGTCTGACAGTGTTTCCACTGTTTCCCATCTATTTCCCAGGAAGCTATTTCCCAAAGAATAGCTAGAGAGATAAGAAAGCCTTCCTCAGTGATCAATGCAAAGAAATGGAGGAAAACAATAGAATGGAAAAGACCAGAGATCTCTTCAAGAAAATCAGAGATACCAAGGGAAAAATTCATGCAAAGATGAACACAATAAAGGACGTATATGGTACAGACCTAACAGAAGCAGAAGATATGGAGAAGAGGTGACAAGAATACAGAGAAGAACTATACTAAACACATCTTCATGAACCAGATAACCACGATGGTGTGATCACTCACCTAGAGCCAAACACACTGCATTAGAAGTCAAGTGGGCTTTAGGAAGCATCACTATGAACAAAGCTAGTGAAAGTGATGGAATTCCAGTTGAGCTACTTCAAATCCTAAAAGATGATGCTATTAAAGGGCTGAACTCAATATGCCAGAAAATTTGAAAAAAGCAGCAGTGATCATAGGACTGGAAAAGGTCAGTTTTCATTCAAAACCCAAAGAAAGACAATGCCAAAGAATGTTTAAACTACTGCACAATTGCACCCAGATTACACAAGTAATGCTCAAAATTCTCCAAGCAAGGCTTCAAAAGTACATGAACTGTGAACTTCCAGATGTTCAAGCTGAATTTAGAAAAGGTAGTGGAACCAGAGATCAAATTGCCAACATCCTTTGGATCATCAAAAAAGCGAAAGTTCCAGAAAAAAAAAATATATACTTTTGCTTTATCGACTACCCCAAAGCATTTGACTGTGTTCATTTCAGCTCAGTATCTCAGTCGTGTCCATCTCTTTGCAACTCCCTGTGTCACATAATGCCAGGACTCCCTTTCCATCACCAATTCCCAGAGTTTACTCAAACTTATGTCCACTGAGTCGGTAATGCCATCTATCTCATTCTCTGTCATCCACTTCTCCTCCTGCCTTCAATCTTTCCCAGCATCAGGGTCTTTTCAAAAGAGTCAGCTCTTCATATCAGGTGGTCAAAGTGTTGGAGTTTCAGCTTCAGTATCAATCCTTCCAATGAACATCCAGGACTGGTCTCCTTTAAGATGGACTGGCTGGATCTCCTTGCAGTCCAAGGACTCTCAAGAGTCTTCTTCAACACCACAGTTCAAAAGCATCAATTCTTGAGCACTCATCTTTCTTTATAGTCCAACTCTCACATCCATACATGACCACTGGGAAAAACCTATCCTTGAGTAGATGGACTTTTGTTAGCAAAGTAATGGCTCTGCTTTTTGATATGCTGTCTAGGTTGGTCATAACTTTCCTTCCAAGGAGTAAATATCTTGTAATTTCATGGATGCAATCAGAATCTGCAGTGATTTTTGAAGCCCCCCAAAATGAAGTCAGTCACTCTTTCCGTAGTTTCCCCATCTGTTTGCCATGAAGTGATGGGGCTGGATGCCATGGTCTTAGTTTTCTGAATGTTGAGATTTAAGCCAACTTTTTCACTTTCCTCTTTCACTTTCATCAAGAGGCTCTTTAGTTCTTCAAGGGTGGTGTCATCTGCATATCTGAGGTTATTGGTATTTCTCCCAGCAATCTTGATTCCAGCTTGTGCTTCATCTAGCCCAGCGTTTCTCATGATGTACTTTGCATAGAAGTTAAATAAGCAGGGTTTCAATATAGTTGTTGCTTCCTGATCTGCGTACAGATTTCTCAAGAGGCAGGTCAGGTGGTCTGGTATTCCCATCTCTTTCAGAATTTTCCACAGTTTATTGTTATCCACACAGTCACAGGGTTTGGCATAGTCAATAAAGCAGAAGTAGATATTTTTCTGTAACTCTCTTGTTTTTTGATGATCCAGCAGATGTTGGCAATTTGATCTCTTTCCCTTTGCCTTTTCCTAAACCAGCTTGATCATCCAGAAGTTCATGGTTCATGTATTGGTGAAGCCTGGCTTGGAGAATTTTGAGCATTACTTTGCTAGCATGTGAGATGAGTGCAATTTTGCAGTAGTTTGAGCATTATTTGGCACTGCTTTTCTTTGGGATTTGATTGTGCGGATCACAAAAAACTGCTTGATTCTTCAAGAGATGGGAATAACCAAACCACCTGACCTGCCTCCTGAGAATTCTGTTTGCAGGTCAAGAAGCAACAGTTAGAATTGGACATGAAACAACAGACTGGTTTCAAATTGTGAAAGACGTGTGTCAAGGCTATATATTGTCACCCTTCTTATTTAACTTATATGCAAAGTACACCATGAGAAATGCTGGGCTGGATGAAGCACAAGCTGGAATCAGGATTGCTGGGAGAAATATCAATAACCTCAGATATAGAGATTACACCACACTTATGGCAGAAAGCAAAGAAGAGCTAAAGAGCCATTTGAAACTGAAAGAGCAGAGTGAAAAATTTGGCTTAAAATTCAACATTCAGAAAGCTAAGATCATGTAATCCAGTCCCATCACTTCATGGCACATAGATAGGGAAACAATGGAAACAGTAACAGACTTTATACTCTAGGGCCCTAAAATCACTGCACATGGTGACTGCAGCTGTGAAATTAAGATACTTGCTCCTTGGAAGAAAAGCTATGACCAACCTAGACAGCACATTAAAAAGCAGAGACATTATTTTGCCAACAAAGGTCCGTCCAGTCAAAGCCATGGTTTTTCCAGTGGTTGTGTATGGATGTGAGAGTCAGACTGTAAAGAAAACTGAGCACTGAAAAATTATGCTTTTGAACTGTGGTGCTGAGAGTCCCTTGGACTACAAGATCAAACCAGTCCATCGTAAAGGAAATGAGTCCTGAACATTCATTGGAAGGACTGATGCTGAAGCTGAAACTCCAATACTTTGGCCACCTGATGTAAAGAACTGACTCACCGGCAAATACCCTGATGCTGGGAAAGATTGAAAGCATGAGGTGAAGGGGACGACATAGCACGAGGCGGTTGGATGGCATCACCGACTTGATGGACATACGTTTCAGCAAGGTCTTGTAGTTGATTATGGACAGGGAAGCCTGGTGTGCTGCATCATGGTGTCGCATAGTGTAGGACACAACTGAGACACTGAACTGAACTGACTGAAGGCATTTTAAATCTCTGATATTTAGCTAATTCGTCAGAAGTACGGGTTATAACCTGGGTTTTTGACTGGCATCTGAAATGTGTGGAGGGGATGAGGGGTCAGACTTGTAAGAATGAGTGTTAGCTTGTGGAATTTGACAGTATCTCTAGGCAGATAACATTAGAATTGAGTTAAATAATATGGACTTCCTCAGTGGCTTAGGTAAAGATTCTGCCAGCAATGCAGGAGACCTGGGTTTAATCCTTGGGTCAAGAAGTTCCCCTGGAGAAGGAAATGGCAACCCACTCCAGTATTCTTGCCTGGAAAAATCCCATGGGCTGAGGAGCCTGGCAGGCTACAGTTCATGGGATCACAAAGAGTCAGACACTACTGAGCCATAACACACAAATATGGGACAGTTGGCTGGTGTTACTGAGAATTGCTTACTGTAGGGGAAAGCCTTCACTTATTAATTGAACAGAAGTGTCAGAAGTGAAGTGTTCTGTTAGAATAGCAAAGGAGACTCACAAGAAAGAAATACAGAGTAAGAAAGAACTGGGTTTTTCCCCTCTAAAGAAGGAAAGCTGAATTTTCCCTTTAAAGATAGGGACAGAGTTCAAAGAATTTCTCTTAATTATTGTGATCTTTTCCTTGTTTGTTAACAGCTTCATGGAGATAAAATTCACATGATATACAATTCACCCATTTAAAATGTACAAGTCAGTTTGTTTTTTGTTTTTTTGTTTTTTTTTTTTTTTTTACTGTATTGGAAGACATTGTATAGCTATCACTATAATCAATTATAGAATGTTTTCTACACTTAAAAGAAATGCCAAACACATCAGCAGTGACTTCTCATCTCCTTTTACCCCTTTATATCTAGAAAACAATAAATCTAATTTTTGTCTCTCTATATTTGTATATTCTAGACATTTCCTATAAATAAAATCATGAAGCATTTTGTGTTTGCTTAGCAAAATGTATTTTACTTAGCAAAATGTATTCGCAGTTCATCCATGTGCAGCATATGTCAACATTCCATTCTTTTTATTTTGCTGAATAATATTTCATTATGTGCCTGCAGTATTTTATTCATCCCTTCACCAGTTGAAAGACACTTGAATTTTTTCTGCTTTTAGCTATTTCTTTTGATATTCATATACAAGTTTTTGGGTAGACATATGCTTTTATTTGTCTTGAAAATATACCTAGGAGTAGAACTGCTAGGACATATGGTAACTTCTTCAGTTTAACCAACTGAAAACCTAAGACTATTTTCCTAAGTGACTGCACCATTTTACAACATCATCAACATTACATGAAAGTTGAAATTTTTCCATATCCTCATCAACATTTGTTTTTAAATGTGTTTTTATTTATAGCCATATTAGTGTTTGTGATGTGGTGTCTTATCATGGTTTTGATTTTTGATTCTCTAATGACTAATAATTTTGAGTATATTTTACTGTGTTTATTGGTCAGTTGTTCATTATCCCTAGAAAATATCTATTTGTATCTTGTACCCATTTTGTAGAAAGGCTATATATTTTTTGCTGAGCTATGAATGATTTTTATACATTTAGGATACTGGCCTTTTATCAGGTATAATATTTGCAAATGCTTTCTCTCAATACAAGGATTACCATTTCATTTCCTTGGTGCTATCCCTTGAGGCACAACGTTTTTAATGTGGATGCCCAATTTATATGTTTTTTTTTTCTTCTTTTGCTTTTGGTTGTTTTTCATATCTAAGAAATTGTCTAACCAAATATCATGAAGACTGATTTGAATTTTTCTCCTAAAAGTTGTATAAATATAGCTGTTGCGTTATGTTTATGATCCATTTCCAGTAATTGTTTGATAATATGGTGAGGAGTTTGAGGCATCAGTCAGTCAGTTCAGTCACTGAGTCATGTCCAACTCTTTGCGACACCATGGACTGCAGCATGCCAGGCTTTGCTGTCCAACACTAACTCCGGAAGCTTACCTAATATCATGTCCATTGAGTTGGTGATGCCATCCAACTATCTCATCCTCTGTTGTCCCCTTCTCCTCCCACCATCAAACTTTCCCATCATCAGGGTCTTTTCCAATAAGTCAGTTCTTTGCATCAGATGGCCAAAGTTTTGGAGTTCCAGCTTCAGCATCAGTCTTTCCAATGAGTATTTAGGACTGATTTCCTTTAGGATAAACTAGTTTGATCTCCTTGCAGTCCAAGGGACTCTCAAGAGTCTTCTCCAACACTACAGTTTAAAAGCATCAATTGTTTGATGCTTAGATTTGTTAATAGTCCAACTATCACATCCATACATGACTGCTAGAAAAACCATAGCTTTGACTAGATGGACCTTCGTTGGCAAAGTAATATCTCTGCTTTTAATATGCTGTCTAGCTTGGTTGTTGCTTTTCTTACAAGGGGCAAGCATCTTTTAATTTCACAGCTGCAGCTACCATCTGCAGGGATTTTGGAGCCCAAAAAAATAGTGTCTCACTGTTTCCATTATCTTCCCATCTATTTGCCAGGAAGTGATGAGATGATCTTGATGCTATGATCTTAGTTTTCTGAATGTTGAGTTTTAAGCCAACTTTTTCACTCTGGTCTTTCAGTTTCCTCAAGAGGCTCTTTAGTTCTTCTTTGCTTTCTGCCATAAGTGTGGTGTCATCTGAATATCTGAGGTTATTGTTACTTCTCCCGGCAACTTTGATTCCAGCTTGTGCTTCATCCAACCTTGCGTTTTGCATGATGTACTCTGACTATAAGTTAAATAAGCAGGGTGACAATATATAGCCTTGACATACTCCTTTCCCAATTTGGAACCAGTCTGTTGTTCCATGTCCAATTCTTACTGTTGCTTTTCTCAGGATGCAGGTAAGGTGGTCTGGTATGCCCATCTCTTTTAGAATTTTTCACATTTTGTTGTGATCCACACAGTCAAGTGTTTTGATATAGTCAATAAACTAGAAGGCATACTAGAGGCATACATTTATTCTGTTGCATGTAGATAAACAGTTGTCCCTCTACCATTCGGTGAAAACAGTATTATTTTTCCATTAAATTGTTTTGGAAAACTTGTCATCAATTAACCAATAATTGCGAGAGTTTATTTTTGAACTCTAACTTCTATTTCATTAATTTATATTTCTATCCTATGCTGGCATCATACTATCTTGATAATTATATCTTTAAGATAAGGTCTTGAAATCAAGATGTGTGAATCATCCAACTTTGTTCTTCTTTTAAAATGTCATTTAACTATTACTTCTTTACATTTGCATATACGTTTCAGTTCAGTTCAGTCGGTCAGTCATGTCCGACTCTTTGCAACCCCATGAATCGCAGCACGCCAGGCCTCCCTGTCCATCACCAACTCCCGGAGTTCACTCAATCAAACTCACGTCCATTGAGTCAGTGATGCCATCCAGCCATCTCATCCTCTGTCGTCCCCTTCTCTTCCTGCCCCCAACCCCTCCAAGCATCAAAGTCTTTTCCAATGAGTCAACTCTTTGCATGAGGTGGCCAAAGTACTGGAGTTTCAGCTTTAGCATCATTCCTTCCAAAGAAATCCCAGGGTTGATCTCCTTCAGAATGGACTGGTTGGCTCTCCTTGCAGTCCAAGGGACTCTCAAGAGTCTTCTCCAACACCACAGTTCAAAAGCATCAATTCTTCAGCGCTCAGCCTTCTTCACAGTCCAACTCTCACATCCATAATGACCACAGGAAAAACTATAGCCTTGACTACATGGACCTTAGTTGGCAAAGTAATGTCTCTGCTTTTCAATATACTATCTAGGTTGGTCATAACTTTTCTTCCAAGGAGTAAGCATCCTTTAATTTCCTGGCTGCAGTCACCATCTGCAGTGATTTTGGAGCCCCCCAAAATAAGTCTGACACTGTTTCCACTGTTTCCCCATTCTATTTCCCATGAAGTGATGGGACCGGATGCCATGATCTTCATTTTCTGAATGTTGAGCTTTAAGCCAACTTTTTCACTCCCCTCTTTCACTTTCATCAAGAGGCACACAAGTTTAGGACCACTTATTTATTTGTTCAAAAAGATAGATAAGATTTTGATAGGGATTTTATTGAATCCATAGATTATTTTGAGGACTATTGCCATTTTAACAATGTTACATCTTCTTATGAGTATTATTGGGAATATCTTTGAGGTAGCTTCCAATTTACTTAGGTCTTCTTTGATTTGTTCAGCAATGTTTCAGGCTTCTTGTTACATAATTTTACATTTTTGGTTAAATTCTTATTTAGACATTTCATTCTATTTTATGTTATAGTACTTAAAAGGAATAATTTTCATTTCATTTATTAGAAAGATTTTAATTTTATTGTTTTGTTCATATTAATTGAAATATTTGAAAATTCACTTATGGTTCATTACTACCCTGTGGAAATATAGTAGATGTTTTCTTTGATCTTATAACCTGCTACATTGCTGAACTGTTACATTAGTTCTAGTAGTATTTAGTTGCCAAACATATATTAATCTTTTTTCAATTTATTGAGACTTGTTTTATCATCTAACTTGTGGTGCATTTGAGATGAAACTGTGTCCTACTGCTGTTGTGTGCAGTGTTCTTAAATATCGTCAGGTCTAAATTGTTTATGCTGCTATTTACATATTCTATTTCTTGATTAACCCTCAACATTGTGGCTCCATCCTTGCTAGTGTTCAAATCTCAACTATTTCTACACTAGTGTTGAAATACCAACTGTTATTTTTGAATTATCTATTTCTTCTCCCAAAGGTATTCATTTTTGGCCCTTGTATTTTGAAGTGCTTCTTTTTAGGTCCATAAGTTTATAATTGTTTGTCTTCTTAATTTTTTAAACAATCATTATAAAATGTCCCTCTTTATTTGTAGTAATACTTTTCATCATAAACTCCATTTTGTCCGATGTTAATATAACCATTTTAACTGTCATATGGTTGCTGTTTATATGCATATCTTACCCCATCCTTTTACTTTCAACCTATTAGACACAGTTTGAATTTAAAGTATGACTCCTGTAGAAAGCATACAGGTGGATAGTTGCATGCTACATGTTGTTTACTTGTATCTCAATTCTCATATTACAATCTCTGCCTTTTGATATGGTTGATTTTGTCTGCCATTTTGGTGTTTGTTTTCTGCGTATCACATCTTTTTTTCTTCTCTTCTTCCTACTCCTTTTTTTGTCATTAATTAAATGTGATCAGTTATTAATCCTAAACTTAGTTGGATTAACTTTTGCCTAAATCTGTTGAATATTAAATTTTATACCACAGTTACTCAACTTAAACAAAGAATTCACTAACCAAAAGTATCTGAAGAATACATTGCCTACAAAGAAACATACTAAGAAATCCATAAAGGTTAGTTTAGCATATGCATAATTCAGAATATAACTATTCAAAAGGGCACTTCACATAAGATTATATATATACATATATCACTGTGTACATTTTATAATAGAATATCTACTGTGTTGCCAAAGTATATTCAGTGCTTTCTTTACTGTCACAGAATGCATCATTATGGAAAAAATAGATGAATAGATAGAATAAATATCTAGATATAGCATGGTTTATCAGTTTTAATTGTTATTATACTTAGAATCTATTATGCACTATTTAAAATATAAGATTTCTTCTGTGCTGAAATGGTTGTTTTATTACATCTTTCATTTGGATAACTTTAGAGTGATGTCTCACTTATACTTTGGTTCCATGAATATTTGTCTTGTCCCAGTGTTAAATTTCTCAGAGAAGGCAATGGCACCCCACTCCAGTACTTTTGCCTGGGAAATCCCATGGATGGAGGAGGCTGGTAGGCTGCAGTCCATGGGGTCGCTAGAGTCAGACACGACTGAGTGACTTCACTTTCACTTTTCACTTTCCTGCATTGGAGAAGGAAATGGCAACCCACTCCAGTGTTCTTGCCTGCAGAATCCCAGGGACAGGGAAGCCTGGTGGGCTGCCATCTATAGGCTCGTACAGAGTCAGTCACAACTGAAGCAACTTGGCAGCAGAAGTGTTAAATTTACTTGGATTCTAAAAAGTTATAGCCTCAAATTTATTTCATTTCTGAAAAAAAGTATAGATTTAGTTTCTAAACATTAAAAAAACTGAATTTTCAAACATTTCATTTTAGACTATAATGAAATGTGTAGAAACACTGCCCATGTATAGAGAGACATGTAAACAACCTATCCTTTCTAAGATTAAACATTTTTTTTTTCCTCTCTTTAGTTTCATATATTGAAACTGTTGGAAAATAAAGCTTTATGGATCACATTAACCCTATTTGGCACTGCTATGAGGTGATTATGAATTCTCCTGAAATGTAAGTGGAGCAATTGTCCAATATCTCTAATTATTATTCAGCCAAAATTAATCAATTTTGAAACAAATGTTTCTAATTAATTTTTTATGTTCCACAGTACATATATTCTCTTAGATAGGTCTAGCAATTTTCTTATTAAACTTATTTATTCATATGTTTTTTGAGTATTATAAATGGAATCTTTCTACCATTGCATTTATAAGAGGTTACAATTTTATATAAAATATTTGTTATTTTTAAATTTTAATTGTGCTGGCAGTCACTTTATTGAATACTTTTTTAATTTTTATTTTTACTTTATTTTGCTTTACAATAATGTATTGGTTTTGCCATACATTGACATGAATCCACCACGGGTGTACATGCAATCCCAAACATGAACCCCCTTCCCACCTCTCTCCCCAGAACATCCCTCTGGGTCATCCCCATGCACCAGCCCCAAGCAAGCTGTATCCTGCATCAGACATGGACTGGTGATTCGAATCTTACATGATAGTATACATGTTTCAATGCCATTCTCCCAAGTCATCCCACCCTCTCCTTCTCCCTCTGAGTCCAAAAGTCTGCTATACACATCTGTGTCTTTTTTGCTGTCTTGCATACAGGGTCGTCATTGCCATTTTTCTAAATTCCATATATATGTGTTAGTATACTGTATTGATGTTTTTCTTTCTGGCTTACTTCACTCTGTATAATCGGTTCCAGTTTCATCCATCTCATCAGAACTGATTCAAATGTATTCTTTTTAATGGCTGAGTAATACTCCATTGTGTATATGTACCACAGCTTTCTTATCCATTCATCTGCTGATGGACATCTAGGTTGTTTCCATGTCCTGGCTATTATAAACAGTGCTGCGATGAACATTGGGGTACATGTGTCTCTTTTAATTCTGGTTTCCTTGGTGTGTATGCCCAGCAGTGGGATTGCTGGGTCATAAGGTATTTCTATTTGCAATTTTTTAAGGAATCTCCACACTGTTCTCCATAGTGGCTGTACTAGTTTGCATTCCCACCAACAGTGTAGGAGGGTTCCCTTTTCTCCACACCCTCTCCAGCATTTATGCTTGCAGATTTTTGGATCACAGACATTCTGACTGGTGTGAAGTGGTACCTCATTGTGGTTTGATTTGCATTTCTCTGATAATGAGTGATGTTGAGCATCTTTTCATGTGTTTGTTAGCCATCCGTATGTCTTCTTTGGAGAAATGTCTATTTAGTTCTTTGGCCCATTGTTTGATTGGGTCGTTTGTTTTTCTGGAACTGAGCTGTAGGTATTGCTTGTATATTTTTGAGATTAGTTGTTTGTCAGTTGTTTCATTTGCTATTATTTTCTCCCATTTAGAAGGCTGTCTTTTCACATTGCTTATATTTTCCTTTGTTGTGCAGAAGTTTTTAATTTTAATTAGATCCCATTTGTTTGTTTTTGCTTTTATTTCCAGAATTCTGGGTGGTGGATCATAGAGGATCCTGCTGTGATTTATGTCGGAGAGTGTTTTGCCTATGTTCTCCTCTAGGAGTTTTATAGTTTCTGGTCTTAAGTTTAGATCTTTAATCCATTTTGAGTTCATTTCCTTGTGTGGTGTTAGAAAGTGATCTAGTTTCATTCTTTTACAAATGGTTGACCAGTTTTCCCAGCACCACTTGTTAAAGAGATTGTCTTTACTCCATTGTATATTCTTGCCTCCTTTGTCAAAGATAAGGTGTCCATATGTGTGTGGATTTATCTCTGGGCTTTCTATTTTGTTCCATTGATCTATATTTCTGTCTTTGTGCCAGTACCATACTGTCTTGATGACTGTGGCTTTGTAGGAGAGCCTGAAGTCAGGCAAGTTGATTCCTCCAGTTCCATTCTTCTTTCTCAAGATTGCTTTGGCTATTCAAGGTTTTTTGTATTTCCGTACAAATCTTGAAATGATTCGTTCTAGTTCTGTGAAAAATATCGCTAGTAGCTTGATAGGGATTGCATTGAATTTGTAAATTGCTTTGGGTAGTATACTCATGTTCACTATATTGATTCTTCCGATCCGTGAACATGGTCCTTTTCTCCATCTATTAGTGTCCTCTTTGATTTCTTTCATCGGTGTTTTATAGTTTTCTATATATAGGTCTTTAGTTTCTTTAGGTAGATATATCCCTAAGTATTTTATTCTTTTCGTTGCAATGGTGAATGGAATTGTTTCCTTAATTTCTCTTTCTACTTTCTCATTATTCATGTATAGGAATGCAAGGGATTTCTGTGTGTTGATTTTATATCCTGCAAGTTTACTATATTCATTGATGAGCTCTAGTAATTTTCTGGTGGCGTCTTTAGGGTTTTCTATGTAGAGGATCATGTCATCTGCAAACAATGAGAGTTTTACTTCTTCTTTTCCAATTTGGATTCCTTTTATTTCTTTTTCTGCTCTGATTGCTATGGCCAAAACTTCCAGAACTATGTTGAATAGTAGCAGTGAAAGTGGGCACCCTTGTCTTGTTCCTGACTTTAGGGGAAATGCTTTCAATTTTTCACCATTGAGGAGAATGTTTGCTGTGGGTTTGTCATAGATAGCTTTTATTATGTTGAGGCATGTTCCTTCTATTCCTGCTTTCTGGAGAGTTTTTATCATAAATGGATGTTGAATTTCGTCAAAGGCTTTCTCTGCATCTATTGAGATAATCATATGGCTTTTGTTTTTCAATTTGTTAATGTGGTGAATTACATTGATTGATTTGCAGATATTGAAGAAGCCTTGCATCCCTGGGATAAAGCCCACTTTAAAGTCATGCTGTATGATCTTTTTAATGTGTTGTTGGATTCTGATTGCTAGAATTTTATTGAGGATTTTTGCATCTATGTTCATCAGTGATATTGGCCTGTAGTTTTCTTTTTTTGTAGTATCTTTGTCAGGTTTTGGTATTAGGGTGATGGTGGCCTCATAGAATGAGTTTGGAAGTTTACCTTCCTCTTCAATTTTCTGGAAGGGTTTGAGTAGGATAGGTGTTAGCTCTTCTCTAAATATTTGGTAGAATTCAGCTGTGAAGCCGTCTGGACCTGGGCTTTTGTTTGCTGGAAGATTTCTGATTACCGTTTCAATTTCTGTTAAGATTTTCTATTTCTTCCTGGTTCCGTTTTGGAATATTGTACTTTTCTAAGAATTTGTCCATTTCTTCCACGTTGTCCATTTTATTGGCATATGATTGCTGATAATAGTCTCCTATGATTCTTTGTATTTCTGTGTTGTCTGCTGTGATCTCTCCACTTTCATTTCTAATTTTATTGATTTCATTTTTCTCTCTTTGCTTCTTGATGAGTCTGGCTAGTGGTTTGTCAATTTTATTTATCCTTTCAAAGAACCAGCTTTTGGCTTTGTTGATTTTTGCTATGGTCTCCTTTGTTTCTTTTGCATTTATTTCTGCCCTAATTTTTAAGATTTCTTTCCTTCTACTAACTCTGGGGTTCTCCAATTCTTCCTTTTCTAGCTGCTTTAGGTGTAGAGTTAGGTTATTTATTTGACTTTTTTCTTGTTTCTTGAGATATGCCTGTAGTGCTATGAACTTTCCTCTTAGCACTGCTTTTATAGTGTCCCACAGGTTTTGGGTTGTTGTGTTTTCATTTTCATTAGTTTCTATGCATATTTTGAATACTTTTTTGATTTCTTCTGTGATTTGTTGGTTATTCAGAAGTGTGTTGTTCAACCTCCATATGTTGGAGTTTTTAATAGTTTTTCTTCTGTAATTGAGATCTAATCTTAATGCATTATGGTCAGAAAAGATGGTTGGAATGATTTCGATTTTTTTAAATTCATCAAGGTTAAATTTATGGCCCAGGATGTGATCTATCCTGGAGAAGGTTCCATGAGCACTTGAGAAAAGGTGAAATTCATTGTTTTGGGGTGAAATGTCCTACAGAAATCAATTAGGTCTAACTGGTCTAATGTATCATTTAAAGTTTGTGTTTCTTTGTTAATTTTCTGTTTAGTTGATCTGTCCATAGGTGTGAGTAGGGTATTAAAGTCTCCTGCCATTATTGTGTTTTTGTTAATTTCCCCTTTCATACTTATTAGCATTTGTCTTACATATTGCGGTGCTCCTATATTGGGTACATATATATTTATAATTGTTATATCTTTTTCTTGGATTGATCCTTTGATCATTGTGTAGTGGCCTTCTTTATCTCTTTTCACAGCCTTTGTTTTAAAGTCTATTTTATCGGATATGAGTATTGCCACTCCTGCTTTCTTTTGGTATCTATTTGCGTGGAATATCTTTTTCCAGCCCTTCACTTTCAGTCTGTATGAGTCCCTTGTTTTGAGGTGGGTCTCTTGTAAGCAGCATATAAAGGGGTCTTGTTTTTGTATCCATTCGGCCAGTCTTTGTCTTTTGGTTGGGGCATTCAACCCATTTACATTTAAGGTAATTATTGATAAGTATGATCCCATTACCACTTACTTTATTGTTTTTGGTTCGGGTTTATACACCCTTTTTGTGTTTCCTGTCTAGAGAATATCTTTTAGAATTTGTTGGAGAGCTGGTTTGGTGATGCTGAATTCTCTCAGCTTTTGCTTGTCTGTAAAGCTTTTGATTTCTCCTTCGTATTTGAATGAGATCCTTGCTGGGTACAGTAATCTGGGCTGTAGGTTATTGTCTTTCATCACTTTATGTATGTCTTGCCATTCCCTCCTGGCCTGAAGAGTTTCTATTGAAAGATCAGCTGTTATCCTTATGGGAATCCCCTTGTGTGTTATTTGTTGTTTTTCCCTTGCTGCTTTTAATATTTGTTCTTTGTGTTTGATCTTTGTTAATTTGATTAATATGTGTCTTGGGGTGTTTTGCCTTGGGTTTATCCTATTTGGAACTCTCTGTGTTTCTTGGACTTGGGTGATTATTTCCTTCCCCATTTTAGGGAAGTTTTCAACTATTATCTCCTCAAGGATTTTCTCATGGTCTTTCTTTTTGTCTTCTTCTTCTGGGACTCCTATAATTCAAATGTTGGAGTGTTTCATGTTGTCCTGGAGGTCTCTGAGATTGTCCTCCTTTCTTTTAATTCGTTTTTCTTTTTTCCTCTCTGATTCATTTATTTCTACCATTCTATCTTCTATTTCACTATACCTATCTTCTGCCTCTGTTATTCTACTATTTGTTGCCTCCAGAGTGTTTCTGATCTCATTTATTGCATTATTCATTATATATTGACTCTTTTTTATTTCTTCTAGGTCCTTGTTAAACCTTTCTTGCATCTTCTCAATCCTTGTCTCTAGGCTATTTATCTGTGATTCTATTTTGATTTCAATATTTTGGATCATTTTCACTATCAATATTCAGAATTCTTTCTCAGGTAGATTCCCTACCTCTTCCTCTTTTGTTTGGTTTGGTGGGCATTTCTCCTGTTCCTTAACCTGCTGAGTATTCCTCTGTCTCTTCATCTTGGTTATATTGCTGCGTTTGGGGTGGCCTTTTAATATTCTGGTAATTTGTGGAGTTCTCTTTATTATGGAGCTTCCTCACTGTGGGTGGGGTTGTATCAGTGGCTTGTCAAGGTTTCCTGGTTAGGGAGGCTTGTGTTGGAGTTCTGGTGGGTGGAGCTGGGTTTCTTCTCTCTGGAGTGCAGTGGAGTGACCAGTAATGTGTTATGAGACGTCAAAGGTTTTGGAGTAGCTTTGAGCTGCCTGTATATTGAAGCTCAGGGGTGTGTTTCTGTGTTGCTGGAGAATTTGCATGGTATGTCTTGCTCTGGAACTTGTTGGCCCTTGGGTGGAGCTTGGTTTCAGTGTAGGTATGGAGGCGTTTGATGAGCTCCTATTGCTTAATGTTCCCTGAATTCAGGAGTTCTCTGATGTTCTCAGACTTTAGACTTAAGCCTCCGGCTTCTGGTTTTCAGTTTTATTTTTACAGTAGCCTCTAGATTTCTCCATCTGTACAGCACCGATGGTAAAACATCTAGGTTAAAGATGAAAAGTTTCTCCACATTGAGGGACACCCAGAGAGGTTCACTGAGTTACATGGAGAAGAGAAGAGGGAGGGGGTAGTTAGAGGTGACTGGAATGAGATGCGGTGAGATCAAAAGAGGAGAGAGCATGCTAGCCAGTAGTCACTTCCTTATGTGCGCTCCATAGTCTGGACCGCTCAGAGGTATTTACGGAGTTATACAGGGAAGATGAGAGGGAGGAAGTAGACAGAGGTGGCTAGGAGGATAAGAGAGAGGAATGAAAAGGAGAGAGACAAATCCTGCCAGTAACCAGTTCCTTAGGTGTTCTCCACCGTCTGGAACACACAGAGATTCACAGAGTTGGATAGAGAAGAGATGGGGGAGGAAAGAGACAGAGGCCACCTGGTGGAGAAAAAGGAGAGTCCAAAGGAGGAGAGAGTGGTCAAGCCAGTAATCTCGCTCTCAGGTAATATTGGGTAGTGAAGTTTGGATTTTTAAATGTACAAAATTGACAACCAAAACCAATAAGCAAAGTTTAAAAATATAGAGTAGAGGTTGGATTTTCAAAAATACAATATTAAAGGAAAGAAGCAGAAGGAAAAAAGAAAAAAGAAAGAAAGAAAGACAAAAAAAAGCCACAAGAATTATTAAAAAATTCCAATCACATCACACAAAGACTATATACGGTATTTGCCAAAAAAAATTTTTTTTTGAAAAGTAATAATAGGTTATAGAAATAAAAATTAGAGGAGATATAAAAGACTTAATAATTTTAAAAAAAAGTTGGGGGAAAAAAGCAAGAAAAAAAAAAGAGGGGGAAAAAAAAAAGGAATGATTGTAAAAATAGTAAAGATATATCTGACCCTTCTCTGATGTGGGCAGTGTGGGGTCACTTCCAAGGTGATTCCCTCTGTTTAACTTCTTTGTTTGCTGGTCTTTTAGGCTCACTAGTTCAGTCACGCTGTGGGGAGGGGGGGATGCTGCAAACAAATAGCACTGTTGTGTGCACACAGTGTCTCAGCCTCGCTGGACCTGTCCCTTCTCATGGCGCACAAACCACTCTGGTTCTACGATGCTCAGCCAGGAACCATCTGAGGCCAGCCCTAGGCTGCGTGCACTTCCCCGGTCTAAGCCGCTCATGTTCGGTGCTCAGGTTAGCCCTCCGAGGCTCAGATTCAGTTGGGACTGTGTTCTGTGCCCTTCCCAGGTCTGAGTAGCTCAGGAGTTTGGCGAGCACCATTGCTGCGACTAGTCGCCTTTTCTGTCTCTGCTGCTCAGTTTTCTGGGTGTACCGCTGGCGCCCTTGTGAGGCAGATGGTGACTGTCCAGCAACCTCAGAAGTCTTAACAAAGAAGCCTACTTGCAGTTTGGTAGGTAGAGTCTCTCCGGGGCTGCAATTGCCCCTTTCCAGCCCTTACAGCTCTGGCTGCCTGTCCCCGGCGGGGGATGGTCTGCAGCGGCTATGTCCATTCTGTCCTTTGTTCTGTGCGCGGTCCTGGCAGTGTCTTATGTTCGAGCTTTTCGTGTGGTAGCTATCCCACAGTCTGGTTTGCTAGCCCAAGTTAGATCGTTCTGGTTACACGTGGGGTGTTCCTGCCGATTCTTACAAATCTCTGCAGCCTGCACCTCAAGCGCTTCCCTGCCCTGCCTGCACTTGCTAGTGGCGGATGCAGGCATCTGTGCTGCTTTTCCGCTGGGGGAGTTACTTTTGGGCTTGTAATCTGCTGGTTTTAATTATTTATTTATTTTTCCCTCCTGTTATGTTGCCCTCTGTGTTTCCAAGGCTCGCCACAGACTCGGCAGGAAGAGTGTTTCCTGGTGTTTGGAAACCTCTCTTCTTAAAATTCCCTTCCCAGGATGGGCTTCCCTTCCCGGGATGGAGCTCCCTCCCCACCTCCTCTGTCTCTCTTTTCGTCTTTTATATTTTTTCCTACCTGTTTTCGAAGACAATGGTCTGCTTTTCTGGTTGCCTGATGTTCTCTGCCAGCATTCAGAAGTTGTTTTGTGGAGTTTGCTCAGCGTTGAAATGTTCTTTTGAGGAATTTGTGAGGAAGAAAGTGGTCTTCCCATCCTATTCCTCCACCATCTTAAACCACCCCCCCCCTTCCTGAATACTCATTTTTAATGGAGTATTTTGATTGGATTTTCTGGGAATGTAATGACATCAGTATGACCCATGTACAGTATGAAATGTACAATGTAATGACCCATGAACAGTATGAAAAGGCAAAATGATAGGATACCAAAAGAGGAAATCCCCAGGTTAGTAGGTGCCCAATATGCTACTGGAGATCAGTGGAGAAATAACTCCAGAAAGAATGAAGGGATGGAGCCAAAGCATAAACAATACCCAGCTGTGGATGTGACTGTTGATAGAAGCAAGGTCTGATGTTGTAAGAGCAATATTGCATACGGACCTGGAATGTTAGGTCCATGAATCAAGGCAAATTGGAAGTGGTCAAACAGGAGATGGCAAAGTGAATGTCAACATTCTAGGAATCAGCAAACTAAAATGGACTGGAATGGGTGAATTTATCTCAGATGACCATTATATCTACTACTGCTGGCAGGAATCCCTCAGAAGAAATGGAGTAGCCATCATGGTCAACAAAAGAGTCTAAAATGCAGTACTTGGATGCAATCTCAAAAACGACAGAATGATCTCTGTTCATTTCCAAGGCCAACCATTCAATATCACAGTAACCCAAGTCTATGCCACAACCAGTAATGGTGAAGAAGCTGAAGTTGAATGGTTCTATGAAGACCTACAAGACCTTTTAGAACTAATACTGCAAAAGATGTCCTTTTCATTACAGGGGCTGGAATGCAAAAGTAGGAAGTTAAAAACACCTGGAGTAACAGGCAAATTTGGCCTTGGAATATGGAATGAAGCAGGAAAAGACTAATAGAGTTTTGCCAAGAAAATGCACTGGTCATAGCAAACACCCTCTTCCAACAACACAAGAGAAGACACTACACATGGACATCACCAGATGGTCAACACTGAAAACAGATTGATTATATTCTTTGCAGCCAAAGATGGAGAAGCTCTATACAGTCAGCAAAAACAAGACTAGGAGCTGACTGTGGCTCACATCATGAGCTCCTTATTGGCAAATTCAGACTTAAATTCAAGAAAGGAGGGAAAACCACGAGACCATTCAGGTATGACCTCAATCAAATCCCTTATGATTATACAGTGGAAGTGAGAAATAGATTTAAGGGCCTAGATCTGATAGATAGAGTGCCTGATGAACTATGGAATGAGGTTCATGACACTGCACAGGAGACAGGGATCAAGACCATCCCCATGGAAAAGAAATGCAGAAAAGCAAAATGGCTGTCTGGGGAGGCCTTACAAATAGCTGTGAAAAGAAGAGAAGCAAAAGCAAAGGAGAAAAGGAAAGATATCAACATCTGAATGCAGAGTTCCAGAGAATAGCAAGAAGAGACAAGAAAGCCTTCCTCAGTGATCAATGCAAAAAAATAGAGGAAAACAACAGAATGGGGAAGACTAGAGATCTCTTCAAGAAAATTAGAGCCACCAAGGGAACATTTCATGCAAAGATGGGCTTGATAAAGGACAGAAATGGTATGGACCTAACAGAAGCAGAAGATATTAAGAAGAGGTGGCAAGAATACACAGAAGAACTGTACAAACAAGATCTTCATGACCCAGATAATCACGATGGTATGATTACTTACCTAGAGCCAGACATTCTGGAATGTGAAGTCAAGTGGGCTTTAGAAAGCATCACTATGAACAAAGCTAGTGGAGGTGATGAAATTCCAGTTGAGCTGTTTCAAATCCTGAAAGATGATGCTGTGAAAGTGCTGCACTCAATATGCAAGCAAAATTGGAAAACTCAGCAGTGGCCACAGGACTGGAAAAGGTCAGTTTTCATTCCAATCCCAAAGAAAGACAATGCCAAAAAATGCTCAAACTATCACACAATTACACTCATCTCACATGCTAGTAAAGTAATGTTCAAAATTCTGCAAGCCAGGTTTCAGCAGTACATGAACCATGAACTTCCAGATGTTCAAGCTGGTTTTAGAAAAGGCAGAGGAACCAGAGATCAAATTGCCAACATCCGCTGGATCATCAAAAAAGCAAGCGAGTTCCAGAAAAACATCTATTTCTGCTTTATTGACTCTGCCAAAGCCTTTGACTGTGTGGATCACAACAAACTGGAAAATTCTGAATGAGACAGGAATCCCAGACCACCTGACCTGCCTCTTGAGAAACCTATATTCAGGTCAGGAAGCAACAGTTAGAACTGGACATGGAATTACAGACTGGTTCCAAATAGGCAAAGGAGTACATCAAGGCTGTATATTGTCACCCTGCTTATTTAACTTCTATGCAGAGTACATCATGAGAAACGCTGGACTAGAAGCACAAGCTGGAATCAAGATTGCTGGGAGAAATATCAATCACCTCAAATATGCAGATGATACCACCCTTATGGCAGAAAGTGAAGAGGAACTAATAAGCCTCTTGATGAGATTGAAATTGGAGAATGAAAAAGTTGCCTTAAAGTTCAACATTCTGAAAATGAAGAGCATGGCATCCGGTCCCATCTCTTCATGGGAAATAGATGGGGAAACAGTGCAAACAGTGTCAGACTTTATTTTTTGGGGGCTCCAACATCACTGCCGATGGTGACTACAGCCATGAAATTAAAAGACACTTACTCCTTGGAAAGTTATGACCAACCTAGATAGCATATTGAAAAGCAGAGACATTACTTTGCCAACAAAGATCCATCTAGTCTAGGCTATGGTTTTTCCAGTAGTCATGTATGTATGTGAGAGTTGGATGGTGAGGTAAGCTGAGAGCCGAAGAATTGATGCTTTTGAACTGTGGTGTAGGAGAAGACTCCTGAGAGTCCCTTGGATGGCAAGGAGATCCAACCAGTCCATTCTAAAGGAGATCAGCTCTTGGTGTTCTTTGGAAGGAATGATGCTAAAGCTGAAACTCCAGTACTTGGGCCACCTCATGCGAAGAGTTAACTCATTGGAAAAGATCTGATGCTGGGAGGGATTGGGTCAGGAGGAAAAGGGGACAACAGAGGATGAGATGGCTGAATGGCATCATTGAGTCGATGGACGTGAGTCTAAGTGAACTCTGGGTGTTGGTGCTGGATAGGGAGACCTGGCATGCTGTGATTCATGGAGTCGCAGAGTCAGGCATGTCTGAGTGACTGAACTGAACTGAAGGTCGGTGTAAGGTTGCTGTGGTTGGCTAATGAAAAGATAACTGGCTATAGGTGATATTGGAGGGCAAACACTCCAGGTCAGGCAATGCATTTTAGGCTACTCTAAAAGCTTGAATCTGATACTGAATATAACAGAATGCAACCAAGTACTGCAATTTATTAATTCAGTAAATAATGTTAAGTATCTATTCTATGAAAGACACTATAACTGGTGCCCTGGGAAATTTGGATATGAAATGAAGACCTAGGGAAAGTCCTATAGAGATTCTATATGGGAGACAATATATAATATAGCATAGCATAAGAAAAAATGTGAGCAGAACGTCATGAGAATTTAGAAAAGTATACATCTGATCGGGCACTTTGATGCATCTTTATTAAAGGGATAACATATGAGTTGAGTTCTCAAGAATTAGTAGCACTTTATTGAGCTGAACAAAGACAAGAGAAAGCAGATAATGAAGAATAGCTTTAGAGAGAGAGGTTGCATTTTTATGCAACAGTTTTTATTTCTTTTTTCCCCAGACTTATTAAAATAAAACTGACAAAAATCGTATATATTTAAGGTCTATATCTTGATTGTGGTGATTATTTCATGAGAGAAAGGCTACTGATACTGAAATACAAATTAAATATACAAAATTAACAACTTTGTATAAAAGACAATGGGTTTCAATCACTATGGCTCTTAAATGTCAAAGTAAGAAGATAGGATTATTTTTCTTTCAGTTATGGCAGAAGAACATGTCTAGTTTTGAGTAAGAGACTGCATAATCCAAGATGTGCCCTAGAAAGAAACTAGGAAGGCAGCACTTCGAAATGCTGTCAAAGCAAGGTGGATTAGGAAGAAAGGTGATTGAGGGATTGTGTAGTGCTCTGGAGAGTCTAATTCTAAAATAGCCCCTGGGACATCCTTTCCATTTCTTACTGCCCTAACAAGTGTTTCACAGCTGGAACACTGTTCCCTTCTGTATCTGCCTCCCTTTTCTCTCCCTACAATATTGCCATAAAAACCCATCAAAACACATATGTTTTCATAAAACAGGTGAAAAACAGCAAGGGAACTTCTGGGATTAAGAGGATGAAGCCTAAACAATATGGTTTTGAAATCCTCTAAAATCTTGCTTCTTGCAATTACACCTACTTACCCTCACTCACTGGGTTACTTAAAGTTTCATAAACATCTCAGGAACTTCGGTTCCTCTCAGTCTTTGTTTATAACCTCTCAATAACCTCAGATATGCAGATGACACCACCCTTATGGCAGAAAGTGAAGAACTGAAGAGCTGCTTAATGAAAGTGAAAGAGGAGAGTGAAAAAGTTGGCTTAAATCTCAACATTCAGAACTTAGATCATGGCATCCAGTCCCATCACTTCATGGCAAATAGATGGGGAAACAGTGGCAGACTTCCTTTTTGGGGGACTCCAAAATTACTGCATATGGTGAATGCAGCCATGAAATTACAAGACACTTACTCCTTGGACAGAAAGTTATGACCAACCTAGACAGCATGTTGAAAAGCAGAGCCATTACTTTGCCAACAAAGGTCCCTCTAGTCAAGGCTATCATTTTTCCAGTAGTCATGTATGGATGTGAGAGTTGGATGGTGAGCAAAGCTGAGTGCTGAAGAATTGATGCTTTTGAACTGTGGTGTTTCAGAAGACTCTTGAGAGTCCCTCGGACTACAAGGTGATCCAACCAGTCCACCCTATAGGAGATCAGTCCTGGGTGTTCATTGGAAGGACTGCTGCTGAAGCTGAAACTCCAAAACTTTGGCCACCTAATATGAAGAACTGACTCATTTGAAAAGATCCTGATGCTGGGAAAGATTGAAGGCGGGAGGAGAAGTGGATGACAGACGATGAGATAGTTGGATGGCATCACCGACACAGTGGACATGAGTTTGAGTAAACTCTGGGATTTGGTGATGGACAGGGAGGCCTGGCATGCTGCAGTCCATGGGGTCACAAAGAGTAGGACACAACTGAGTAGCTGAACTGAACTGAACTGAACTGAACTTATGATAAGCTTATGAACTGAGCTTATGATAAACTTCTCAGGTGGTTCAGTGATAAAGTATCCACCTGCCACTACAGGAGAAGCAAGAGACCTGGGTTAAATCCCTGGGTTGGGAAGATCGCCTGGAGTAAGAAATAGCAACCCACCCCAAATTCCATGGAATGAGAAGCCTGGCAGGCTACAGTTCAGTGGGCAGCAATATCTTCTGCTTCTGTTAGGTCCATACCATTTCTGTCCTTTATCGAGCCCATCTTTGCATGAAATGTTCCCTTGGTGTCTCTAATTTTCTTGAAGAGATCTCTAATCTTTCCCTTTCTGTTGTTTTCCTCTATTTCTTTGCATTGATCTCTGAGGAAGGCTTTCTTATCTCTTCTTGCTATTCTTTGGAACTCTGCATTCAGATGCTGATATCTTTCCTTTTCTCCTTTGCTCTTTGCTTCTCTTTTTTTCACAACTATTTGTAAGGCTTCACGACTCTTTGATTGTTGAATTACAAGTCATATTCAATAACTTGGTTAAATTTAGATAATATCTGTGATCAATAAATTTTAGAAGAAAAGGTGAAGAAAATCAAGTTACTCTTTAATCCCCTGAATATTTTTTCTATGAAACCAATAACAAATGTTATTCTTTACTCTTGTTTATTTTAAATTTAACAATTCCAGTGTGAAATAAGGGGTTCAAATGTTATATTAAGAATCCAACTATTAATATGTAATAATAGAATGTGCTTTTGTGGACACTGACAATGCTAAACAGTTTGCACACTTTCATTTAATATTTATAACATCCCAGTGAATATATACTTTTATCAATACCCTATTTTCACATGAGGGAACTACAGCCAAGAGAGGTTTTAATAATTTCAAGTGTCATACAACTAATATCGGAAAATTTTTGTCATACAAAGTTAGGCTTTTCTTCTTTAAGGTCGATGATCTTAACTACAGTGAAATTTTATTACAACTGCACCAGTAAAGAGGAAGAATGCTACAGTCTTCCAGAGATTCACTGGTGCTTATCCACAGTTATAGTTATTAGAGAATATTCAAAAAAAATCCCACAACTAACCTGTAAGAACAGGCCAAAGGATCAGGGCTCAGCATTATTATTTTTTTAAATAATTTTATTTATTTATTTTTGGCTGTGCTGGGTCAGTATTTGTGGCCCTAGAGCACAGGCTCAGTAGTTGCTGTGCATGGGCAGGAGAGCTCCATAACATGAGTGATCCTCCAGGGATGGAACCCAAGTCTCCTGCATTGGCAGGCGGTTTCTTTACCACTGAGCCAACAGGGAAGCCCTGGGGCTATTCTTTATTGTTCTTACTTTGATGACTACAAAATATGTTCTTATATTATGTTTTACATATATTGACTTATCTTTTCCGTCTATAAAATCTGCACTATTTTCCAAAATTTTATCTAGTCTAACTCAATGCTAAATATACTACTAAAGAGTTTGTGACATAGAAGCTAATTAGTATATGCTAAAGGAAAGTTATGACCAACCTAGACAGCATATTTAAAAGCAGAGACATTGCTTTGCCAGCAAAGGTCCATCTAGTCAAGGCTATGGTTTTCCCAGTAGTCATGTATGGATGTGAGATTTGGACGATGAAGAAAGCTGAGCGCCGAAGAATTGATGCTTTTGAATTGTGGTGTTGGAGAAGACTCTTGAGAGTCCCTTGGACTGCAAGAAGTTCCAACCAGTCCATCCTAAAGGAGATCAGACTTGGATGTTCATTGGAAGGACTGATGTTGAAGCTGAAACTCCAATACTTTGGCCACCTCATGCAAAGGGTTCACTCATTGGAAAAAAAAACAAAACCCTATTGCTGGGAAGGATTGAGGGCAGGAGGAGAAGGGGACGACAGAGGATGAGATGGCTGGATGGCATCACCGACTCGACGGACATGGGTTTGGGACTCTGGGAGTTGGTGATGGACAGGGAGGCCTGGTGTGCTGTGATTTATGGGGTTGCAAAATGTCAGACACGACTGAGCGACTAAAATGAACTGAACTGAACTAGTGCCAAAGCAAATAATAATAATAACGTATGTAGCAGGCAGATTCTTTATCATCTGAGCCACCAGGGAAGCCTTTAAAAAAAAGAAGAAAAAAATATATGTGTGTATGTACATATATATATATGTATGTATGTATATAGTGTGTGCATGCAAAAAGATCACTTAAAATTAATTACAACAATGAAATCTCAATATTATAATTTCCATTTTACAAAGGTAAGCAACAAACAGCTACATAAACATAGGCTTCACTGAAGGGTGAAATGCAAGGGAAACAGATAAAAAATGATTCAACCAAAAGAAAGAATTTACTTCCCACTGAGGTAAAAGGAGAAGCCTCCCATCACGTGATGTTTTAGCTAGAGCTGAAAAGTCCATTTCAGAGGCAAGCACAATTGCAAAAGTAGTTGCTAAGGTTGGGAGAGTAATAATACATCAAACAGTTAGCTGCTCAACAGAAGGCAATAGTACATTTAAACACAGATGACAAATAGAATGTGCTTTGCCTTTTAATTCATTTTGATCTTTTCAACTATTTCTTTTTTTAAAGAGATTCAGAATTTTGCAAAATTAATATTTATAAACTGAAGTATCACTTTTTAATTTTTTCAATACTATCTTTCCTCAAATATATATGCTCTTATAGATTTTTTTTAATGAAAATAAAGCTGCATGTTAGTATTGATTCCTCAAGGTCTCCTATCTTAACTCTTGTATTGACTGAGCAACTTGAAAAATAGTATTATTGTTCAAGTAAAAGTGATTATAAATTTTTCTTCTATTTCTGGAAGAAAACTGAGTTGATATATGGTTCAATTATATCTGTCACTTTATAGAATAGCCTGAGATAGCATTTATTCTGAATTACTAATAAAAATATATGCTTGATGAGTCAAATAGATAATTAAATATACAACAGTTTGGAATACATTTAATATTAAATTGGATAAAAGTATTAATTGATACTGAGAACTGAAGTAAGAGGTCAAATGAATGTGAATTTTTTTGTAACTTTATTTGTTGTTTGATGAAATTGGGAATAAAAACACTTAAAATGAATCTTGAATAGACACATTTAGAAATTACAGAGGAAGATAAAATAATGTAAAATGCCAGTTAATACTCAATCATGTCTATCCAGCTACATAATTAGACGTATATGTGCTTACAAAGCTAGTTTCTCATTGAGTATTAAACAGACCCAGTGTAAAATGTCTTGAATGACTCTTTCATAAGATAATTCATAGTAATTAAAGATAGAGTGCAATGGAACCTTTATTTCTGCTCAGAGGAGTCAATTTTGGACTATAGTCGGGAGGTTACTTTTCATACTATATAATCTCTGTTACTAAATAATAGGCAAACAGAGACAGATATTGAGGCATAAGACAAAGTTTATCACTATACACTCAGGAAAATTCAGTAAGTAGCACTAGTAGTCATCTGTAGAGCATATTTAAGAAAAGTATAGCTTTCTTATTATAAAATTGGGCAAAAAATTATATTGAAAATTAACTTTGATGTACAGACATTAAAAATTTTATAAATAGTAACAAAAGTTATATTGAAAGGCATGGGTCTCTCAGGACAGATTATGAAGTGCATCAGCAAAAGATGACATGCAGAAGAGAATTGGAAGATCATGAAAAACATGAGCAGAAATTATTGGATGAGAACACAGAAGAGAATATCTCCAAATCATACTTCAGTTCAGTTCAGTTTAGTTAAGTACCTCAGTTGTGTTCGACTCTTTGCGACCCCAGGAATTGCAGCACGCCAGGCCTCCCTGTCCAGCACCAACTCCCGGAGTTCCCTCAAACTCTGTCCATCGAGTAGGTGATGCCATCCAGCCATCTCATCTTCTGTCATCCCCTTCTCCTCCTGCCCTCAATCCCTCCCAGCATCAGTGTCTTTTCCAATAAGTCACATCTTCGCATGAGGTGGCCAAAGTACTGGAGTTTCAGCTTTAGCATCATTCTTGCCAAAGAACACCCAGAGCTGATCTCCTTCTGAATTGACTGGCTGGATCTCCTTGCAGTCCAAGGGACTCTCAAGAGTCTTCTCCAACACCGCAGTTCAAAAGCATCAATTCTTTGGCACTCAGCTATTAACATTTGACAGCTCACTCCAGTATTCTTGCCTGGAAAATTCCATGGACAGAGGAGCCTGAAGGTTGCAAGACTGAACATACACACCAGCCAGAAATTTAATTAGTAATTATAAAGCCCTCCCCCAAATAGGAAAGGAGGGCATACTTCCTATCATTTTGATGCCAATATTACCTGATACCAAAACCACACACAAAAAGAGCTCAAAATAAGAAAACTATAGACTAATATATCTTATGAATTTAGATGCCAAAATTCTTAATGACATATTGGCAACTTAAATCCATCAATGTATTAAAAAAGAAAAAGAGAGTTACATCATACTCAAAAGACTGATAAAAGACTGATTGCTTTTCCTCTTGGTTTGAGAACAAGTCTGATTTATGCTCTGACTACTTTTAACATTGAACTGAAAGCTCTAAATAGCAAAAAAAAAAAAAAAAAAAAAGGCCAGAAAAATAATTAAAATGCATACAAGTTGGAAAAAAAAAAGAAAACTATTTTTATTTGCAGAGTACATTAATGTTGATGTGGAAACTTACAAAAATATCTACCCAAAAATATCCTTTGAATTTATGATTTCAGCAGGATTGTTGGAATTCAAGATAAAATGCAATAACACTTAAAATTATCCCAAACAAGATGAACTGCTTAGGTATACATGTAACAGTGCACAAATCTATATGCTTTAAGTAAAAACCTCATATTTACAGGAAAATTAATTGGAAATGAAAAACAGAGCTAAATGTAACATAATTATAAAACTTTGGGGAAAAAAACATAAGTGATACTCTTCAGGATCTGACACTAGGCAAGGAAATCTTAGACTAGACAACAAAAACACAATCCATTTTTTAATCTCACTTATCCATAAGTGAGATTTTCATCAAAATTTAAAATTGCACTGTGAAACCTATGTGAAGAGAATAAATTGAAAAGCTAAAGACTGGGAGAAAATATTTTCAATTAACATGTTCAAAAAAATAATAGTTTCTAGAGATTATAAAGCACTCTCAAAAGCCAACTTAAAAAATAAACAAACCAAAAAAACTAGACAATCCAGTCAGTAAAATGGGCAAAAGACGTGAAAAGACCTTTCACCAAGGAAGATTTATGTATGACAAACAAGCATATGAAAAGGTGTTTGACATCATATGCCATTAAGAAGGTGAAAATTAAAACCACAATTAGGCATCACTAAAAACATCGAAAAAGCAAAAAAAAAAAAAAAAAATCACAATACTAGAGGATGTAGAGAAACCAGATCACTTATTTATTGCTGGTAGGATAGGAAAACATTTCAAGATAGCTTGTTTAGCTTGTGGGTTTCTTTTAAAAATAAAATCACTTAGCTATATGATCTGGCAGCTGCCCTCATGAGCATTTATCTCAGAAAAATAAAAACTATGCTCACAGAACAACATGTACCTTAATGTTCACAGCAACGTTATTCATCATAGACCAAAGCTGGAAAATACCCAAATGCCCTTCAAAGAGTAACTGTTTAAACAAACCGTAATACACATGAGTTCAGTTCAGTTCAGTTCAGTTGCTCAGTGGTGTCCGACTCTTTGTGACCCCATGAATCGCAGCACGCCAGGCTTCCCTGTCCATCACCATCTCCCGGAGTTCACTCAGACTCACCTCCATTGAGTCAGTGATGCCATCCAGCCATCTCAGTCTCTGTTGTCCCCTTCTCCTTCTGCCCCCAGTCCCTCCCAGCATCAGAGTCTTTTCCAATGAGTCAACCCTTCACCTGAGGTGGACAAAGTACTGGAGTTTCAGCTTTCGCATCGTTCCTTCCAAAGAAATCCCAGGGTTGATCTCCTTCAGAATGGACTGGTTGGATCTCCTTGCAGTCCAAGGGACTCTCAAGAGTCTTTTCCAACACTACAGTTCAAAAGCATCAATTCTTCGGCGCTCAGCCTTCCTCACAGTCCAACTCTCATCCATACATGACCACAGGAAAAACCATAGCCTTGACTAGACGGACCTTAGTTGGCAAAGTAACATCTCTGCTTTTGAATATACTATCTATGTTGGTCATAACTTTTCTTCCAAGGAGTAAGCATCTTTTAATTTCATGGCTGCAGTCACCATCTGCAGTGATTTTGGAGCCCCAAAAAATAAAGTCTGACACTGTTTCTACTGTTTCCCCATCTATTTCCCATGAAGTGATGGGATCGGATGCCATGATCTTCGTTTTCTGAATGTTAAGCTTTAAGCCAACTTTTTCGCTCTCCTCTTTCACTTTCATCAAGAGGCTTTTCAGTTCCTCTTCACTTTCTGCCATAAGGGTGGTGTCATCTGCATATCTGAGGTGATTGATATTTCTCTCAGCAATCTTGATTCCAGCTTGTGCTTCTTTCAGTCCAGAGTTTCTCATGATGTACTCTGCATAGAAGTTAAATAAGCAGGGTGACAATATACAGCCTTGACGTACTCCTTTTCCTATTTGGAACCAGTCTGTTGTTCCATGTCCAGTTCTAACTGGTGCTTTCTGACCTTCATACAGATTTCTCAAGAGGCAGGTTAGGTGGTCTGGTAGTCCCATCTCTTTCAGAATTGTCCACAGTTTATTGTGATCTACACAGTCAAAGGCTTTTGCATAGTCAATAAAGCAGAAATAGATGTTTCTCTGGAACTCACTTGCTTTTTTGATGATCCAGCGGATGTTGGCAATTTCATCTCTGGTTCCTCTGCCTTTTCTAAAACCAGCTTGAACATCAGGAAGTTCACGATGCATGTATTGCTGAAGCCTGGCTTGGAGAATTTTGAGCATTACTTTACTAGCATGTGAGACGAGTGCAATTGTGTGGTAGTTTGAGCATTCTTTGGCATTGCCTTTCTTTAGGATTGGAATGAAAACTGACCTTTTCCAGTCCTGTGGCCACTGTTGAATTTTCCAAATTTGCTGGCATATTGAGTGCAGCACTTTCACAGCATCATCTTTCAGGATTGAAACAGCTCAACTGGAATTCCTTCACCTCCACTAGCTTTGTTCATAGTGATGCTTTCTAAGGCCCAATTGACTTCACATTCCAAGATGTCTGGCTCTAGATTAGTGATCACATCATCATGATTATCTGGGTTGTGAAGATCTTGTTTGTACAGTTCTTCTGTGTATTCTTGCCTCCTCTTCTTAATATCCTCTGCTTCTGTTAGGTCCATACCATTTCTGTCCTTTATCAAGCCCATATTCCCTTGGTATCTCTAATTTTCTTGAATCTTTCCCTTTCTGTTCTTTTCCTTTATTTCTTTGCATTGATCGCTGAAGAAGGCTTTCTTATCTCTTCTTGCTATTCTTTGGAACTCTGCATTCAGATGCTGATATCTTTCCTTTTCTCCTTTGCTTTTCGCCTCTCTTTTTTTCACAGCTCTTTGTAAGGCCTCCCCAGACAGCCATTTTGCTTTTTTGCATTTCTTTTCCATGGGGATGGTCTTGATCCCCGTCTCCTGTACAATGTTATGAACCTCATTCCAGAGTTCATCAGGCACTCTATCAGATCTAGGCCCTTAAATCTATTTCTCACTTCCACTGTATAATCATAAGGGATTTGATTGAGGTCATACCTGAATGGTCTAGCTGTTTTCCCTACTTTCTTCCATTTGAGTCTGAATTTGGTAATAAGGAGTTCATGATCTGAGCCACAGTCAGCTCCTGGTCTTGTTTTTGTTGACTGTATAGAGCTTCTCCATCTTTGGCTGCAAAGAATATAATCAATCTGATTTTGGTGTTGACCATCTGGTGATGTCCATGTGTAGAATCTTCTCTTGTGTTCTTGGAAGAGGGTGTTCGGTATGACTAGTGCATTTTCTCGGAGAAGGCAATGGCACCCCACTCCAGTACTCTTGCCTGGAAAATCCTATGGACAGAGGAGCCTGGTAGGCTGCAGTCCATGGGGTCGCTAAGAGTCAGATACGACCAAGCGACTTCACTTTCACTTTTCACTTTCATGCATTGGAGGAGGAAATGGCAACCCACTCCAGTGTTCTTGCCTGGAGAATTCCAGGGACGGGGAGCCTGGTGGGCTGCCATCTATCGGTTTGCACAGAGTCAGACACGACTGAAGTGACTTAGCAGCAGCAGTGCATTTTCTTCCAAAACTCTATTAGTCTTTGCCCTGCTTCATTCCACATTCCAAGGCCAAATTTGCCTGTTACTCCAGGTGTTTCTTGACTTCCTACTTTTGCATTCCAATCCCCTATAATGAAAAGGACATCTCTTTTGGGTGTTAGTTCTAAAAGGTCTTGTAGGTCTTCATAAAACCATTCAACTTCAGTTTCTTCAGGGTTACTGGTTGGGGCATAGACTTAGATAACTATGATCGCAGGCGACTGCGAGCCAGCACACTAAGCACAGGCAACTGCAAGCCGGCACACTAAGTGCAGGTGGCTGCAAGTCGGCCCACTAAGCATGGCAGAAAGGAGACACCCTGGGTCCGAGCTCAGGGACTGCAGCTGGGAGGAGACACCCCACGTTCGAGGTCAGGGACAGCAGCCAGGAGGAGCTACCCTGCGTCCACGGTCTGTGGCAGCTGGGAGGAGACACCCTGCGTCCGAGGTCAGGGGCAGCCAGGAGAAGCCACCTCACACCCGAGGCCAGGGGCGGTGACCCTGAGGAGCTACCCCGAGCCCAAGGCCAGGGGCTGAGGCTGGGAGGAGCCACCCACGCCCGAGGCCAGGGCCAGCGGCCAGCAGGAGCAACCCGAGAAACAGTGGCTGTGCAGGCATAGGAGGGCCTAGAGGAGCTATCCCACGTTGAACGTCAGGAACGGTGGCAGTAAGGAGATAGCCCTCATCCAAGGTAAGGAACAGGGGCTGTGCTTTGTGAAGCAGCCATGAAGAGATACCTCATGCCCACGGTAAGAGAAATCCAAGTAAGATGGTAGGTGTTGCAAGAGGGCATCAGAGGGCAGGCACACTGGAACCATACTCACAGAAAACTAGTCAATCTAATCACACTAGGACCACAACCTTGTCTAACTCAATGAAACCAAGCCATGCCTGCGGGGCAACCCAAGACGGGCGGGTCATGGTGGAGAGGTCTGACAGAATGTGGTCCACTGGAGAAGGGAATGGCAAGCCACTTCAGTATTCTTGCCTTGAGAACCTCATGAACAGTGTGAAAAGGCAAAATGATAGGATACCAAAAGAGGAACTCCCCAGGTCAGTAGGTGCCCAATATGCTACTGGAGATCAGTGGAGAAATAACTCCAGAAAGAATGAAGGGATGGAGCCAAAGCAAAAATAATGCCCAGTTGTGGATGTGACTGGTGATAGAAGCCAGATCCAATGCTGTAAAGAGCAATATTGCATAGGAACCTGGAATGTCAGGTCCATGAATCAGGGCAAATTGGAAGGGTCAAACTAGAGATGGCAAGGGTGAACGTCGACATTCTAGGAATCAGCAAACTAAAATGGACTGGAATGGGTGAAGTTATCTCAGATGACCATTATATCTACTACTGCTGGTAGGAATCCCTCAGAAGATATGGAGTAGCCATCATGGTCAACAAAAGAGTCCAAAATGCAGTACTTGGATGCAATCTCAAAAATGACAAAATGATCTCTGTTTGTCTCCAAGGCAAACCATTCAATATCACAGTTATCCAAGTCTATGCCCCAACCAGTAACGCTGAAGAAACTGAAGTAATACACGTCAATTCTAGAGAATAGTATTTAACAATAAGAGGAACAAATTATATGTATAAAAACTGGGATATGTCTCCAAGAAATTATATTGAATTTAAAAATATAATATCAAAAGTTTATTCTTAGAATTCTATTTATATAACACTCTTGAAATAAATAAATTACAGAGATGGAAAACAGATTAAGAGTTGCCAGGGTTTGGAATGGAAAGAGAGCATGTGGTGGTAGTCATAGGAAGCGATGCATGGAATAAAACTGCATATACACACACACAAATTAGTGCAAAATGTGAAAAAACTCTATCATTGTTACTAATATCAAATACTTGGTCCTGATGTTTTATTATATAAGATGTTAATGTTGGAAGAGGCTGGAAAAGGATGTTAGAGACCACTCTATACATTTCTTTGCAATTGCCTGTGAATCTATAAGCTTTTCAAAATAGAAAGGAAAAAGAATTACACCAGAATCCACATAGAGTTACCTTTCCACAGTAAAGCTTCAATTTGTGAATTGTTTTGCTATTCTTATTGAATCATAATAGAATACCTTTATTATGTACTTGTTATTTTTCAGATGCCCGTAATCTCTCAACTGACCTTTCCAACAAATATTATCCCATGCTATATTAGGAATTATTTTAAAATCAAAATATTTTTATGTAAAAATAATTTGTTCTGTTTCTTATGCTCTCATATCTATAGATGTGGTTCCTGCCATGAATTCTTTTACTTTAAAACAAATTTTCACTTTGGGGCCTCCATTTTCCCATTGAAAAGAAAAGTGATTATAATTCTGAGGACCTGTCTTAGTCTGTTCAGTCTGCTATAACAAAATATCACAGTCTGGGCACTTATAAAACATGGTTCTGGAGGTTGAAAGTACAAAATAAGGAGGTAGGCATTGTTGGGTTCTTGTGAAGGTCTTCTTTGGGGTGGCAAACTGTTGCTTATTGCTGGGTCCTCACATGGTAGAAGGGACAAATATTTCTCTGGAACTTCTTTTACAAGAACACTAATCCCATTCACAAAGACTGCCTCAATGACCTAATCACCTCCCAAAGGCCCTGCCTCTGTGGTGGTGGTATCATCCATCACCTCAGGTATTAAGTTTTCAACATATGAATTTGTGGGATAGGTAATCAATCTATATATAGCAGGACTTTTCACCTTGCTTATTAGAGATAGCATAAGTGATGAGAATTGAAGAAGGTTTGAGGGAGAGAAATGTATGGTTTGGAATTCTTGATTCCCAGGGAAGCAATCTAAATTATCTAAAGTTTCAATACTCTATCTTTTCAAATATGAAAACTTTCTTTTCCCTGGAAATATGAGTAGTAGGTTAATCTGAAAACAAAACAAGAAGTTTACTGCTTATCTGTCACATTATTCTTTGAGTGCAATTGAAGAACTGAGAGTGTGCTAGGGGCCTGGCAGTTGAGTTCTTGTCAGCAAGCCATCTCTTGCTTGGTTGGCAAGATTAAAAAATGGTTATTGCCTTAGGAAAGAAAGAAGTGGCCTGGAGGAAATGGCCTGAAGGAAGCTAAAGTGTAGCCCTGTAAAATCAATAGCATGGCATAAGGAATGTTATTTAGTCAACAGAGGAACTTTGGAAAGTGTTTTGGTCCAGAAGATGTAGCAAATGTACTGACAAGTTATAAAGTAAATAAGCTCACAAAAATTTCAGGAAATACCTTGTATGTCAGTGCTTATATTCTATAGTGTTACTGCAATATCATAAAAAATAAAGGTTTTTTTCTTTCTTTTCTTTAGCCTTACTAGTATTTCCTTGTATATAATCATGTATATGCCCAATATGAGTGTTAGTATACCAAGATTCCATCTGTGGAACTTCATTTTGTAAGCAGATGCATGTGTTACCTTGAGTAGAATCATATATCAATCTAATTTAAACCTGAGCTTGAGGTGTAATTTTTAAGAAAAGTAAAACCATTTAAAAAGTACAGGTCAAAGGTTTTATATCAGTATAGAAATTGTAGAAGTGAAGAAATTAGTTTCCACAAGCAAATACAGCCATGAGAGTTAGATGGACAAAGGTTGAGATAACTCAATATTGTAATGTAATGGGGTTTCCCTGCTGGCTCAGTAGTTATATATATATATATACACATGTCTGCCGATGCAGAAGACACAGATTCAATCCCGGGGTCAGGAAGATGTCCTGGGGGAAGGAAATGACAACCCACTCTAGTAATCTTGCCTGAGAAGTCCCATGGACAGAGGAGTCTGACGGGTTACAGTCCACAGGGTCACAAAGAGTCAGACACAACTTAGTGACTAAACAAAAGCAACAATAATGTAATGGGTGATATCAGGGGCAGCAAGTGACAATTCCATTTGGAGTGAGGAGGGTTATTTGCCGATTAGAATAAAGTCTAGTTTGACAGATCACATGTATTAATATAAGGGACAGCAACCCACTGAAACATGTCCAGGAAAGCATCATGCAACTATGTAATTGTGGGAATATAAAGCCTCATGACAGTGAAAGAGAAGAGTGAAAAAGTTGGCTTAAAGTTCAACATTCAGAAAATGAAGATCATGGCATCCGGTCCCCTAACTTCATGGGAAATAGATGGGGAAACAGTGGAAACAGTGTCAGACTTTATTTTTGGGGGCTCCAAAATCACTGCAGATGGTGACTGCAGCCAGGAAATTAAAAGACGCTTACTCCTTGGAAGAAAAGTTATGACCAACCTAGATAGTATACTCAAAAGCAGAGACATTACTTTGCCGACTAAGGTCCGTCTAGTCAAGGCTATGGTTTTTCCTGTGGTCATGTATGGATGTGAGAGTTGGACTGTGAAGAAGGCTGAGCGCTGCTTTTGAACTGTGATGTTAAAGAAGACTCTTGAGAGTCCCTTGGACTGCAAGGAGATCCAACCAGTCCATTCTGAAGGAGATCAGCCCTGGGATTTCTTTGGAAGGACTGATGCTGGAGCTGAAACTCCAGTACTTTGGCCACCTCATGCAAAGAGTTGATTCATTGGAAAAGACTCTGATGCTGGGAGGGATTGGGGGCAGGAGGAGAAGGGGATGACAGAGGAGGAGATGGCTGGATGGCATCACTGACTCGATGGACATGAATCTGGGTGAACTCCGGGTGTTGGTGATGGACAAGGAGGCCTGGCATGCTGCGATTCATGGGGTCACAAAGAGTCGGACACGACTGAGCTACTGAACTGAACTGAACTGAAAGCCTCATGGAGATTCTCAAAAATAAACTAGAACTTTCTCTACTATAATGGCTGAGTGATGACTTCAAAATAACCATTAGCACAGGATCCATGATTAGGATGAATCAGTTGAGTAGCATGTAATCAAAAGACAAACAATAAGCAAGGACTTGACCAGTTAGCTTTGTTGATGTCAGAGAAGCAAAGGGCAAAAAAATAAAACAGTGTCACCCAGTCAGTACTGCTGTGTTCTAGACCAAAAGACTCCATCACTAACTGCTGAATCCTGTAAAAATATAGGAAACTAAACAAAGATAATGTGAACGGCCTGATGTAAACTCATCAGTCTGCTTCAGAAACTGTCTCCAGATTCAACTTTTGAACCCTTCTTATAAAGAAGATATTCTAAATAGAATATGTACTTGTGATGATTACATAGAAATAACATACATACATATAAGTTTAGTTATATATGAGAAAAACTTTGAGCCTTATTTGATTGCTCTGAGATGTGGAACACTTTTTTTCCTTGAAATCCTTAAAGTCTTTTCCTTGATGATGGGGCTCAGTGACAGACTTCTTAAGAGACAGAAGAAAATCCATTTATGGAGACTGTAATTCTCCATTACTCTAGTTTCCTTGAGGAAATTTATTGTTATGCAAAATATCAGGGACTTAATATTGAAGTTAGGATTTTTAATGTATTCTGTATTGATGTATAATTATATGGCTGAGAAGGAATAGCTATTATTTACAATTTTGTTTTAAAATTATCTTACTAGTGTTCATTTCAAACACAAGAAATAAATGCCAGATGAAGACTGAATTAATCTATTAACTGGGTTCAGAAAATCCCTAAAATATCACTATGGAGCTGTGGCCATTAATCATATGTAATCTTGGCACTATGTTCTAGTGGTTGATAAGTAGTAAAATATATAGCAGTTCAGTTATTTGGAAGTTATATATCTGATAAGGGACATATTTTAAATGTATGAAAACAATTAAAACTTTCTTTGAGTATGGTATATTTTAATTTTTGTTAGAATGATGAATGTTTTTAATCCAGTCACTTTAAATTAGTTATGCTTTATTTTCTTTTTTTTTTTCTTAAAAGAAGCTATTTCTTTTTCTTAATTTTAATTGGAGGTTACTTTACAATATTGTACTGGTTTTGCCATACATCAACATGAATCCGTCACAGGTATACACGTGGTCCTCATCCTGAAACCCTCTCCCTCCTCTCTCCCCATACCATCCCTCTGGGTCGTCTCAGTGTACCAGCCCCAAGCATCTAGTATCATTCACCAAACCTGGACTGGCAATTCATTTCATATATGATATTATACATGTTTCAATGCCATTCTTCCAAAAATTCACACCCTCTCCCTCTCCCATAGAGTCCAAAAGACTGTTCTATACATCTGTGTCTCTTTTGCTGTTTCACATACAGGGTTATCATTACCATCTTTCTAAATACCATATATATGTGTTAGTATACTGTATTGGTGTTTTTCTTTCTGGCTTACTTCACTCTGTATACTCAGCTCCAGTTTCATCCACCTCATTAGAACTGATTCAAGTTTATTTTTTTAATGGCTGAGTAGCACTCCATTCTGTATATGTACCACAGCTTTCTTATCCATATATCTGCTGATGGACATCTAGGTTGCTTCTATGTCCTGGCTATTATAAACAGTGCTGCGATTAACATTGGGGTACATGTGTCTCTTTCAATTCTGGTTTCCTCAGTGTGTATGCCCAGCAGTGGGATTGCTGGGTCATAAGGCAGTTCTATTTGCAATTTTTTAAGGAATCTCCACACTGTTCTCCATAGTGGCTGTACTAGTTTGCATTCCCGCAAATAGCGTAAGAGGGTTCCCTTCTCTCCACACCCTCCCCAGCATTTATTGCTTGTAGACTTTTGGATGGTAGCCATTCTGACTGGCATGAAATGGTACCTCATTGTGGTTTTGATTTGCATTTCTCTGATAATGAGTGATGTTGAGCATCTTTTCATGTGTTTGTTAGCCATTTGTAGGTCTTCCTTGGAGAAATATCTGTTTAGTTCTTTGGCTCATTTTTTGATTGGGTCGTTTATTTTTCTGGAATTGAGCTACAGGAGTTGCTTATATATTTTTGAGATTAGTTGTTTGTCAGTTGCTTAATTTGCTATTATTTTCTCCCATTCAGAAGGCTGTCTTTTCATTGCTTATAGTTTCCTTTATTGTGCAGAAGCTTTTAAGTTTAATTAGGTCCCATTTGTTTATTTTTGCTTTCATTTCCAATATTCTGGGAGGTGGGTCATAGAGGATCCTGCTGTGGTTTATGTCAGAGATTGTTTTGCCTATGTTCTCCTCTAGGAGTTTTATAGTTTCTGGTCTTAAGTTTAGATCTTTAATCCATTTGGAGTTTATTTTTGTGTATGGTGTTAGAAAGTGTTCTAGTTTCATTCTTTTACAAATGGTTGACCAGTTTTCCCAGTACCACTTGTTAAAGAGATTGTCTTTAATCCATTGTATATTCTTGCCTCCTTTGTCAAATATAAGATGTCCATAGGTGTGTGGATTTATCTCTGGGCTTTCTATTTTGTTCCATTGATCTATATTTCTGTCTTTGTGCCAGTACCATACTGTCTTGATGACTGTGGCTTTGTAGTAGAGCCTGAAGTCAGGCAGATTGATTCCTCCAGTTCCATTCTTCTTTCTCAATATTGCATTGGCTATTTGAGGTTTTTTGTATTTCCATACAAATCTTGAAGTTATTTGTTCTACTTCTGTGAAAAATACCGCTGATAGTTTGATAGGGATTGCATTGAATCTATAGATTGCTTTGGGTAGTATATTCGTTTTCACTGTATTGATTCTTCCTATCCATGAACATGGTCTATTTCTCCATCTACTAGTGTCCTCTTTGATTTATTTCACCAGTGTTTTATAGTTTTCTATATATAGGTCTTTAGTTTCTTTAGGTAGATATATTCCTAAGTATTTTCTGCTTTTCGTTGCAATGGTGAATGGAATTGTTTCCTTAATTTCCCTTTCTATTTTGTCATTATTAGTGTATAGGAATGCAAGGGATTTCTGTGTATTGATTTTATATCCTGCAACTTTACTATATTCATTGATTAGCTCTAGTAATTTTCTGGTGGAGTCTTTAGGGTTTTCTATGTGGAGGATCACGTCATCTGCAAACAGTGAGAGCTTTACTTCTTCTTTTCCAATTTGGATTCCTTTTATTTCTTTTTCTGCTCTGATTGCTATGGCCAAAACTTCCAGAACTATGTTGAATAGTAGCAGTGAAAGTGGGCACCCTTGTCTTGATGCTGACTTTAGGGGAAATGCTTTCAATTTTTCACCATTGAGGAGAATGTTTGCTGTGGGTTTGTCATATATAGCTTTTAATATGTTGAGGTATGTTCCTTCTATTCCTGCTTTCTGGAGAGTTTTTATCAAGAATGGATGTTAAATTTTGTCAAAGGCTTTCTCTGCATCTATTGAGATAATCATATGGCTTTTATTTTCCAATTTGTTAATGTGATGTATTACATTGATTGATTTGAGGATATTGAAGAATCCTTGCATCCCTGGGATAAAGCCCTCTTGATCATGGTGCATGATCTTTTTAATGTGTTGTTGGATTCTGATTGCTAGAATTTTGTTCAGGATTTTTGCATCTATGTTCATCAGTGATATTGGCCTGTAGTTTTCTTTTTTCTTTCTTTCTTTTCTTTTCTTTTCTTTCTTTTTTTTTTTTTTTTTTGTGTGTGTGTGTGTGTGTTATCTTTGTCAGGTTTTGGTATTAGGGTGACATCTTTTCTGACCACAGTGCAATAAGATTAGATCTCAATTACAGGAGAAAAACTATTAAAAATTCCAACATATGGAGGCTGAACAACACACTGCTGAATAACCAACAAATCACAGAAGAAATCAAAATGTGCATAGAAACGAATGAAAATGAAAACACAACAACCCCAAACCTATGGGACACTGTAAAAGCAGTGCCAAGGGGAAAGTTCATAGCAATACAGACATACCTCAAGAAACAAGAAAAAAGTCAAATAAATAACCTAACTCTACACCTGAAGCAACTAGAAAAGGGAGAAATGAAGAACCCCAGAGTTAGTAGAAGGAAAGAAATCTTAAAAATTAGGGCAGAAATAAATGCAAAAGAAACAAAAGAGACCATAGCAAAAATCAACAAAGCTAAAAGCTGGTTCTTTGAAAGGATAAATAAAATTGACAAACCATCAGCCAGACTCATCAAGAAACAAAGGGAGAAAAATGAAATCAATAAAATTAGAAATGAAAATGGAGAGATCACAACAGACAACACAGAAATACAAAGGATCATAAGAGACTACTATCAGCAATTATATGCCAATAAAATGGACAATGTGGAAGAAATGGACAAATTCTTAGAAAAGTACAACTTTCCAAAACTGAACCAGGAAGAAATAGAAAATCTTAACAGACCCATTCCAAGCACGGAAATTGAAACTGTAATCAGAAATCTTCCAGCGAACAAAAGCCCAAGTCCAGAAGGCTTCACAGCTGAATTCTACCAAAAATTTAGAGAAGAGCTAACAACTGTCCTACTCAAACTCTTCCAGAAAATTGCAGAGGAAGGTAAACTTCCAAACTCATTCTAGTTATGCTTTATTTTCATCTATAACTCTTGAAATATCTTTCAGTTAGGGGCCTGGAGAATTTAGTACCACCACCGCTGCCAGTAAGTCGCTTCAGTCCTGTCCAACTCTGTGCAACCCCATAGACAGCAGCCCACCAGGCTCCTCTGTCTCTGGGATTCTCCAGGCAAGAATAATGGAGTGAGTTGCCATTTCCTTCTCCAATGCATGCATGCATGCTGAGTTGCTTCAGTCATGTCAAACTCTGTGCAACCCTATGGACATAGCCCACCAGGCTCTTCCATCCACAGGATTCTCTAGGCAAGAATACTGGAGTGGGTTGCCATTTCCTTTTCCAGAATTTAGTACAAAATGGCTCAAATAACAAATGGTCTAAAGCAAAATACTGATATGAGAAACCATTTAGGACAGCAAAAATTAACTTTTTAAATACAACTTTTTGTTTTGAGCCTACAAGTTTTTTAATGTTTCTGCATATTTTGAAATAAAGACTTAATTATAGTAACTCTTCTAGTACTTATAGTGACAAATTTATTCCTAGTTAATTCATTTGTCTTTATGTAGAGACTTCCATAGGATTGTGCTTTAATTCAGTGCTAACCAGGCTGTTATTTGAAAGTGTTTCCAACTCAGCAATAAATGGTGGTGATTTAGTTATAATTAAATAGAAATGGGTATTTGAAAGCCTAATGAAGTTCAGAGAAGTATTCATTATGTTTCAATACATTTATATTATCTACTCACCCAATAAGTTGTTATACCTATTTTGTAATTAACTAGGAATTAACTCATTTAATTTAAAAAAAGTCTGGTCTCAGAATTCTTACTATGTTATATATCCATTAAAAACCTAATTGAGTGCAGGAAACACATCTTGTAATGAATCAAAACAAAAAAATTAGTGTAGCATTGCAAGTGAATTATAATTGAAACTGTTTACAGAATTATGATGGATCTGTAGCATCCAACATTTTTTTGCATTGCATGTCTTTGATACTAAACATCTTTACATATTTTGTGTTCAAGGCTTTATCAAATACCGTACATTCTATTTTTCTCATGTCTTTTATCTGATATGAGAAGCATTATCACATTAGTTCTTGTCAGTAAGTCATTTTTAATTTCTAAAAGATTGAGTCTTCTACTTGTTTCATATTGCTATGATTTAATGCATTTGCCTAGCTGGGCAGGATATCTCTTTCTTCCCACATTCCCTGTCTCCCACCAAGTTTAGAAAACGTGATGAGTTAACTGAGTGGCTGCAGACTTTTCTCTTGTTTTCTAGCTTCTTCTTTTTCCTCTTCCTGCATTTCTTCTCCTCTCCCTCTTTCCTATCTCTTCTGCCTCCTCCATCTTCTTTCCTCTTCCTTGTCCTCTGTTCTCCATCCTCCTCCTCCTCCATTTCTTCCTCTTATGCCTCTTCTCTTTTTTTTCCTTTGGAGTATCTATACTGAGATGTAATTCATATAGCTTAAAACTCACTTACGTAAAATAAACAATTTAATGTTTTTTCAGTATATTCTCACAGATATGTGCAACCATCACAGAGTAAGTTTACCTCACTTTTGTCAACTCAAGCAGAAATGCCATAGCATTGCTCTTGACTGTCACTCTCCCTATTCCCCCATCTTCCACCCACCTTAACCCTAAGCAACACTAATCTACTTTCTGTCTCTGTAGATTTCTCTATGCTGGAAATTTTTATATGAATAGGATCATATGATATTATTATTTATTTATTTTACTTTTTAAATGACTGGCTTCTTTCACATGCCTAATGTTTTGGTTCCAAATAGGAAAAGAAGTACGTCAAGGCTGTACATTGTCACCCTGCTTATTTAATTTATATGCAGTGTACATCATGAGAAACACTGGGCTGGAAGAAGCACAAGCTGGAATCAAGATTGCTGGGAGAAATATCAATAATCTCAGATATGCAGATGACACCACCCTTATGGCAGAAAGTGAAGAGGAGCTAAAAAGTCTCTTGATGAAAGTGAAAGAGGAGAATGAAAAAGTTGGCTTAAAGTTCAACATTCAGAAAATGAAGATCATGGCCTCTGGTCCCATCACTTCATGGGAAATAGATGAGGAAACAGTAGAAACAGTGTCAGACTTTATTTTTTGGGGCTCCAAAATCACTGCAGATGGTGATTGTAGCCATGAAATCAAAAGATGCTTACTCCTTGGAAGAAAAGTTATGACCAACCTAGATAGCATATTCAAAAGCAGAGACCTTACTTCGTCAACAAAGGTCCATCTATTCAAGGCTATGGTTTTTCCAGTATATGGATGTGAGAGTTGGACTGTGAAGAAAACTGTGCCGAAGAATTGATGCTTTTGAACTGTGGTGTTGGAGAAGACTGTTGAAAGTCCCTTGGCCTGCAAGGAGATCCAACCAGTCCATTCTGAAGATCAACCCTGGGATTTCTTTGGAAGGAATGATGCTAAGCTGAAACTCCAGTACTTTGGCCACCTCATGAGAAGAGTTGACTGATGCTGGGAGGGATTGGGGGCAGGAAGAGAAGGGGACGACAGAGGATGAGATGGCTGGATGGCATCACTGACTCGATGGACGTGAGTTTGAGTGAACTCCGGGAGTTGGTGAAGGACAGGGAGGCCTGGTGTGCTGCGATTCATGGGGTTGCAAAGAGTCGGACACGACTGAGCAACTGCACTGAACTGAACTGAATGTTTTCAGGGTCCATCCATATTGGAATATGTGTTAGTGCATGCATGCATGCTAAGTCACTTCAGTCATGTCTGACTCTATTCCACCCTGTAGACTATAGCCTGCCAGGCTCCTCTATCCATGGGATTCTCCAGGCAGGAATACTGGAGTGGGTCGCCATGCCCTCCTCCAGGCGATCTTCCCAATGTAGGGATGGAACCTGCATTTCTTTCATCTCCTGCCTTGGGTTCTTTACCACTATTGCCACCTAGGAAGCCCAATAGTGTTAGTACTTTATTTCTTTTTTGTAGTCAAATATTATTCCATTATATGAATTACCATGTTACCTTTATCCATTTGTTCGTTAATAGACATTTGGTTTGCCTCTGTCATTTAAATTTTATGAATTATGTTGTTTATATACCTTCTCATGCAAATTTTTTTGTTTTATTTCTCATAGTTATATGTGTAAGAGTAGAATTTCTGAGTCATATGGTAACTCTATATTTAACATTTTGAGGAAATGCCACACTATTTTCCAAAGTGACTCTGTATTTACATCCCCACTCGTAGTGTATGAGAATTCCAATTTCTCTACAATTTCATCAACCCTTATTACTATCTAACTTTTTGATTACAGTTGTCTTGCATTATCCTGATGAAAGATTATGTGTTTTCTGTTAACTAATTCCAGATGCTCCATGGTCTCTTCCATTCCACATTATTGTACAGTGTCCACTTTTCATTGGCCTTTGCCAAGAAAAATTACTATTCCTGTAATTTCCAAATTTTGATTTTCATATCTGCCATTCCTTGTACCTTTCCTGAAGAGCTTTCTGTTCTCCTCCATGTACTTCTGTGCTCTCATTTATATATTATATCATTATGGACACAGAGATTGTAATTACATTTGTGACATAATCCTTTACTCTTAGTGTTCATTCTGTTCCTCAAGTTGTCTAGAACTTAGACAGTGAGAATCTCCTCAAACTGACTACTATGTCTTTTTGACATGTTCTCACATTATTTGAGAATTTCCTTTCCTTCTCAATTAAAAAGATGTTTCTGCCTTATCTTTTCCTTTCCAATTCCATCTCTGTAATCATCCCTTTTTCCTCAAGGAGACTAGACTCCTTTCAAGGTAAAATGATACTTTATAAGCACAAATGTTACCACTGGAGCATTATCTCATCTAGGCTTTCTCAATGGCTGAGCTAGGAAGTGTCAGTTTCTGAATGTAGATATGTGCATATCTCTGTATCTTCTTCTATATCTACCTTTATATGCTAAAAATATGCATAAATTGATGCTAATAACTCCAACTCGAAACCAACACCAAACAGTGCATTCAAAATATTCTCACTTCAGTATTTGTAACTCCCTTCCCTATCAGTAAGGAACGTGGCTTCCATTATCCTTAATATGATGTTTATTCTCTTGATCAAAGAAAGCAGTTTCTGAATTGCTGTTCTCTATCACTGTGAAAAACAGACCTACTAATAACCACACTGGTATTTGTTTACAGCTCTATGTCTTTAGATTGATGATAGTGTAAAAACAAAGTTTAAAAATAAGAGCCTAATTCTCCCTGATAAAAACAGGAACAGAACCATTTCCTCCCTCACCCCTACTATTTTTTAGAGCTTGTTGCCAGTTTTACAATCCAGGAAGGTGTTTGTCAAGGTTCTAGGAATATTTCTTTTTAAAAAACATTGATTAACAGCAAGAGAGATAATGCCCCTATCATCAGTTTCTGTGGGAGCATAGGAACTGACACCTGACCGTTCAGCTGATACCTGAATCCAAATTGCAAACCTAACTCCATTCATAAAGATTTGTTGTTTAGTCACGAAGTCCTGTCTGACTCTTTTGCAATCCAATGAACTGTAGCCCACCAGGCTTCTCTGTCCACGGGTTATCCCAGGCAAGAATCCTGGAGTGGGTTGTCATTTCCTTCTCCAGGGGATCTTCCTGACCCAGGGATCAAATTCAAGTCTCCTGCTTTGGCAGGTGGATTCTTTACAACTGAACCACCAGGGAAGCCCTTCATAAGGATAGGAGAAGCTTCTTTTTCTCTCGTATATATAAGGTCAATTTACTGATACAGACGGTTGCCCCATCTAAGGTAAATTTCAGTTCAGTTCAGTTCAGTCGCTAGTCATGTCTGACTCTTTGTGACCACATGGAGTGCAGCAAGCCAGGCTTCCCTGTCCATCACCAACTCCTGGAGTTTTCTCAAACTCATGTCTATCGAGTCGGTGATGCCATCTAACCATCTCATTCTCTGTCATCCCCTTTTCCTCCTGCCCTCAATCTTTCCCAGCATCAGGGTCTTTACAAATGAGTCAGCTCTTTACATCAGGTGGCCAAAGTATTTGAGTTTCAGCTTCAACATCAGTCCTTCCAATGAACACCCAGGACTGATCTCCTTTAGGATGGACTAGTTGGATCTCCTTGCAGTCCAACTCTAGAAGACTCTCAAGAGTCTTCTCCAACACTACGGTTCAAAAGCATCAATTCTTCAGCACTCAGCTTTCTTTATAGTCCAACTTTCACATCCATACATGACTGCTGGAAAAACCATAGCTTTGACTAGATGGACCTTTGTTGGGAAAGTAATATCTCTGATTTTTAATGTGCTGTCTAGTTTGGTCAGTTAAATTTAGGATGAACTATATGTGATTCAATCCCTGAAGTGGGAAGATCCCTTGATTAAGGGAATAGCAACACACTCCACTATTCTTACCTGGAGAATTCCATGGACAGAGGAGCCTGGTGGGCTACAGTCCATGGGGTCTCAAAGAGTTGGACACAACCAAGCACCTAACACTTATATGTGGTTAAAGATGGTATCAAATCCTTTGCTTAAGGACTGGTTATTGTTTATCTGAAGAACATGTCTGAGATGGATGTCATGTGCTTGCTTATGTAAAAGTGTGAGAGTCCTTTCTGTCTTTGCAGTCTATTAATGAACTGCTTGTGATGCACACCAAACTAGGGTTTATACAATAATATGTTTATACAATGTTTATACAATAATAAAACTGTTTTTCCCCACCACCTTTTTGAGGGTTTTCTGGGTTGAAAGTGCTTCCTTGGTAACTTAGTTGGTAAAGAATCCACCTGCAATGCAGGAGACATGGGTTTGATCCCTGGGCTGGGAAAATCCCCTGGAGAAGGAAACAGCTACCCACTCCAGTATTCTGGCCTGGAGAATTCCGTGGACTGTATAGTCCAGGGGGTCACAAAGAGTTGGACACGCCTGAGTGACTTTCACACTTTTGTCACTTCTGTGTTGAAAGAAGATTTTCTTTTAAATTATATTTTCTCAACAATAGTTAATATTATATTCAAGTGCTGCTTGGGTTAATTCTTCCTCCCCCCTTACTTAATATATATTTTAAGTATATATATATTACTAACTTATATATTAATCTGAAATACAATTAAATTCATTTATTTCTGTTTGTATTCTAATTGTTTCTTTTCCTCCTGATGCTTATTTTTGAATATGGGAAACATCAACGATTCCAAAGTTGATGCTATATAAAAGTTTTATGTAAGCAAGTATAATCTCACACCTCAAATCCTTCAACTTTATTCCTACCAATGAAACTTAACCAATATCATTAACATTTGCTTCATGCTTCTTGTGTTTCTCTTTGCACAAATAAGCAAATGCATATTTTCTGATTTTCCCTTCTTTTTTACACAAAATCTAACATACTGAATTTGGTCTTTTGTACTCTGCTTTATGTACTTAATATTATACATATAGGAAATCTGTGTATTAATTCATTGAGATCTCCTCCATTCTTCTTTATGATGCATTGTACTAACAATGTATAAACACATTTGATTTAACCAATAGTCTATATATGGGCATTTAGGTCAATTATTTTGCAGTTACCAAAAATTCTAGACAAAATAACCTTTTCCATATACATTTTCATATTGTTGGAGTTGTCGCTTCATGATAAATTCATGGAAGTGGGATTTGTAGGTCAAAATGCAAGCACATGTATAGTTTTATTTATATATTGCAAAACTCCTCTCCATAACAGTTTATACCAGTTTGCGTTCTCACCAGCAGTTTTCCACAGCCTCAGAAATATAATGTATTATCAAATATTACATTTGTGTCAATATGCTAGTTTAGAAATGGTATCTTAATATAATTTTAAATTAAATTTTTCTTGTAATGAATAGTGAACATCTAGCCACAGTTGTAAGGGCCATTACTATGTATTTTACATAAATTTTCTGTTTGTCTGTGGCTTGTTTTTCTATTTGGTTTGTTCTTTTCCTTAGTCCTTTATCTGTGTTAAATATTGTAAATATTATCTTCCAGGTTGTAATTTGTCTTTTGATATTGGTTACAGTATGTTACAAGTTGAGTTCCTCAGGAGGCTGATAATGATTGAGGTAGAAATTGGCATGTAGGAAGTTTATTAAAGAGCCCTCTTGAGATGAACACCAATGGAGGGAAAATAATATGTTCTACTATCTTCTAGGCCTACATGTCTCTTGCTTTGGACCACTGCAGGTATTTCAGAGATCAATAAGACCAATCATCAATAGCAACAACAAAAGGGAAAAACAACAAAAGGAAGTCTAATATTTTATTCCAACATGCCCCCATTCTACTTATCATGGCTATATTTAAATAAATGGAAAAAACAGCCAAATTTGGTCAAGTCCTAATTATCATACAGGTAGTAAGTTACTGTGGGATTTACTCACACATTTTTATATGTAATCTGTTCAGTTTGTGAATAACAGTAGCTTTAACAGAACAGAAAGAGACCTCCTTAAAAACACTCAAAGACTTCCTAACTCTCAGAATTAAATGACCATTATCAATTGATTTTATTAAGTCATTTATTTAAATATTTGCAAGCAGATTTGAAGTCATTGCTAGGATCAAGGATTTGAGGAGGAAGTGGGGAAGGTGATCCCTTAACTACTTCATTAGTATTTCCCAAGGTGCATGGCTCTGCAAAAGTGCATTCTGAGATTATCTACCCAAGAATAGATATTAGAAGAACACTTCAGAGGAAGACTGCCCTGTAAATATCTTTTAGTATTTTCCCCATATAATATATAATTACTTTGTTCTTATAAATAAAGGAAACTAAAATACCCTTTAAACTCCTCACTTTTGGCTTTCCTACTTGTCCTCAATTTTGGCTTCCCTACTTCTACTCAATAAAATTATCATGTTGAGTGTCTCCTTCCAAACTTCCTTGTATGCATTAAACACACTAACATATATGTCCACTCCAGTGTTCTTTCTATGATCCAGGCCATGTAAAGAAGGATCAGCCATGGGCAATTCAAACTGTGCACCCAGCCACAATTATTTTATCCAAGTCTGTTTAATTGAAACATAACACACAGTTCAGTGAAGAAGATAATAAGCTACACAGGGATACCCTGTAGTCTTCAATGTGAAAGTGTGGGAAGAATGTTATGTTTCATCTTTCTGATGATAAGGGGTTGAGGTATAAAGGAGGAAAGTTGGTATATGTAATTCTGTCCTCCTTTTCCTTATTCTATTCCCTATCTTTACAAAATTCTACTAGGATAGCTCTCAGAAAGTCAAGCTCCAATTTGGAGCATCCTGGGGATAAAAGTGTTCTTGTCTGGAGAATCCCAGGGATGGGGGAGCCTGGTGGGCTGCCATCTATGGGGTCGCACAGAGTTGGACATGACTGAAGCGATTTAGCAGCAGCAGCAGCAGGTGATAACAAGACTTCCAAAATAGATGATATATGGCAATGTTTTCTGTCTCTTTGGATATCTGGTATTATTATTGCAGGAGTACTAGTCTCTAAGAAAGACAGCTCTCAATCACGTTGCAATTCCAAATTCACTGTTAGAAGAACATGTTTTAAAAAAATACTTGAACCCAAAGCTACATTATAAAACCACTATCTCCTGAATATATATCCAAACACACAGGGCACTGTTTGTGATTGAATTTCCCCTGGATTTTGTGGGTGCACATGCTTCAAAAAATAATACAGGAGAATATCAGATATGCCATGGATTTGAATTGAGATCATGAAACCTGATCCTATTTCAAGGACACAGCAGCCCCAGAAGGGCATGTCCCAGGTTTGACTTTAATTAAGGTCCTCTCCACTGGCTGTCTGAAGTGACGGTTGAAATCTTAGCAAAATGTGCCCTTATCTCCTTGACCTCTTTTGTTCATATCTTCAACAGTGGATGATTAAAGCTATTTTGTATTTTATTCAGGAAAAAAAATGATAAAGTCATTTCCAGGTGCTCAAGGGCAGAAGAAAGTACCTGAATTCACAGAAGGCTTGGCACTGCTCTCTTCTGCTACACTTGGCCTGAAACAACACAGATGGGTTGTATTTGAGGTGATAAAATGCTTGGGAAGGTGAACTAACTCCCGAGGAGAGGAGCTGACAATGGCAAATAAGGCATTTGGTTGGCAAAAGAAGTGAAAATTAAAAGACACAAACTAACTGGGGCCACTGAATATATAAAACTCCCAAGTGCCCAATGATTTTAGATGACTTAAGTGGTTTTAACAGTTTACAAAAAGAAACATACTTACATGAATCAGTACCTAAATAATTGTGCTTTATACTTTCTAACTTATTTTATTGAAGATGTCTGTAGCCTCTCAATATTATATAAAAAAATGAAGAAAAACAAGATTCTGTCACAACAGAAGAAACACCAAACAACAGTCAACATGCAATATATTGTTTAATTGAACTTTAGCTGGAGATAATTGTATAGATTCAAATAGAGTATAGAGATAATCTGAGATCCTTCATGTCTTTTGCCAGTCTCCCCCAATGGTGGTGATGGTGTGTGCATGCTCAGTTGAGTCCAGTGCTTTGTAATCGCATGGATTGTAGTCTGCCAGACTCCTCTGCCCATGGGATTGTCAAGGCAAAAGTACTGGAATGGGTTGCCATTTTCTACTCCATGGGATCTTCCCCACCTAGGGATCGAGCCCAGGTCTCCTGTATTGCAGACAGACTTTTTACTGTCTGAGCCCCCAGGAGAGTCCACAATGATAATATCTTACACAATTATAGTACAATATCACAACCATGTTGATATTTATACAATCAGGATGCAGAGCATTCCATCACAACAAAGATCCCTGGTCATGCAAAGCACTTTAAATCCCCAGATCAAAATATCTTACAAGTATTGGCTTAACACATTAAATGAAATGCATGGTAATAGGAACCAAAACAGATGCATACATATATAAAAGTATGTTGGCTGTTTTCAAGGAAATCAAAATATGTTGGGTGGAAAGTATGTAAATTTAAAAACTGCTAACAATATCCACCACCAAGAATTGTGGTGGGAAATAATATTTATTAAATAGCTTCATGCAGTCAGGTATAGTAGCAGGGGCTCTGGGTGCAGTAGACCTGGGTATGGCATAAGCCCTCTTGGAGGAGGTCACCATAAACCCCACCATAGAGCCACCAGAACTTACACAGGACTGGAAACAGACCCTTGGAGAGCACAAACAGAACCTTGTGCACACCAGGACCCAGGAGAAAGGAGCCGTGGCCCCACAAGACACTGACCCAGACATGCCTGTGAGTGTATGGGAGTCTCCAGTGGAGGCACAGGTTGGCAGTGGCCTGCTGCAGGGTTGGGGGCACTGAGTGAAGCAGGGCATGCATTAGATCTTTTGAAGGAGGTCAACATTATCTTCATTACTTCCATCATAGTTTGCCCTCAGGTAAAATAACAGGGAGAAAACACAGCCCAGCCCTTCAACAGAAAATTGGTAAAAGATTTACTGAGCCCATCAAAAGAAGACCCAGTTTCCCCCTCGGTCAGTCTCTCCCATCAGGAAGCTTCCATAAGCCTCTTACCCTTCCCCATCAGAGGGCAGACATACTGAAAACCATAATCACAGAAAACTAACCAATCTGATCATATGGACCACAGCCTTGTCTAACTCAGTGAAACTATGAGCCATGCCGTGTAGGGCCACACAAGACAGATGGGTTATGGTGTAGAGGTCTGACAAAACGTGGTCCACCAGGAAAGGGAATAGCAAACCATTTCAGTATTCTTGCCTTGAGAACCCCATGAACGGTATGAAAAGGCAAAAAACAGGACACTGAAACATGATCGCCCCAGGTCGGTAGGTGCCCAATATGCTACTGGAAGTCAGTGGAAAATAACTCCAGAAAGAATGAAGGGATGGAGCCAAAGCAACAGCAACACCCAGTTGTGGATGTGACTCATGGTAAGTAAAGTCTGATGCTGTAAAGAGTAATACTGCATAAGAACCTGGAATGTTAGGTCCACGAATCAAGGCAAATTGGAAGTGGTCAAACAGGAGATGGCAAGAATGAACACTGAATTTTAGGAGTCAGCAAGCTAAAATGGACTGAAATGGGTGAATTTAAATCAGATGACAATTATATCTACTAATGTGGATAAGAATCCCTTAGAAGAAATGGAGTAGCCATCATGGTCAGCAAAAGAACACAAAATGCATTGCTTGGATGCAATGTTAAAAATGACAGAATGATCTCTGTTCATTTCCAAGGCAAATCATTCAATACCACAGTAACCCAAGTCTATGCCTCAACCAGTAATGCTGAAGGAGCTGAAGTTGAATGGTTCTCTGAAGACCTACAAGACTTTCTAGAACTAACACCCAAAAAAGATGTCCTTTTCATTATAGAGGACTGGAATGCAAAACTAGGAAGTCAAGAAATACCTGGAGTAACAGGCAAATTGGGTCTCGGAGAAATAACAGAATGAAGCAGGGCAAAGGCTAATAGAGTTCTGCCAATAGAACACACTGATCATAGCAAACACCCTCTTCCAGCAACACAAAAGAAGACTCTACACATGGACATCACCATATGGTCAACACCAAAATCAATTTATATCCTGTGCAACCAAAGATGGAGAAGCTCTGTACAGTCAGCAAAAATAAGAAGGGGAGCTGACTGTGACTCATATCATGAACTCCTTATTGCAAATTCAGACTTAAATTGAATAAAGTAGGGAAAACCACTAGACAATTCAGATATAACCTAAATCAAATCCCTTATGATTATACAGTAGAAGTGAGAAATAGATTCAAGGGATTAGATCTGATAAGCAGAGTGCCTGAAGAACTAAGGACCGAGGCATGTGACATTGAACAGGAGGCAATGACCAAGATCATCCTAAAGAAAAAGAAATGCGAAAAGGCAAAATGGTTGTTTGAGGAGGCCTTAAAAATAGCTATGAAAAGAAGAGATAGGAAAGACAAATGAGAAAAGGAAAGATATAACCATTTGAATGTAGAGTTGCAAAAAATAGCAAGGAGAGATAAGAAAGCCTTCCTCAGTGATCAGTGCAAAGAAATAGTGGAAAATAATAGAATGGGAATGACTAGAGATCTCTTCAAGAAAATTAGAGATATCAAGGGAACTTTTCATGAAAAGATGGGCACAATAAAGGACAGTAATGATATGGATCTAACAGAAGCAGAAGATATGAAGAAAAGGTGGCAAGAATACACAGAAGAACTATACAAGAAAGACTCTTCACGACCCTGATAATCACAAAGATTTGATCACTCACCTAGAGCCAGACATCCAGGAAGGCAAAGTCAAGTGGGCCTTAGGAAGCATCACCACGAACAAAGCTAGTGGAGGTGATGGCATTCCAGTTGAGCTATTTCAAATCCTAAAAGATGATGCTGTGAAAGTGCTGCACTCAATATGCCAGAAAATTTGGAAAACTCAGCAGTGGCCACAGGACTGGAAAAGGTCAGTTTTCATTCCAATCCCAAAGAAAGGCAATGCCAAAGAATGGTCAAAGCACTGCCCAGTTCCACCCAGCTCACACACTACCAAAGTAATGCTCAAAATTCTTCAAGTCAGGCTTCAACAGTACATGAACCATGAACTTCCAGATGTTCAAGCTGAACTTAGAAAAGGCAGTGGAACCAGACAACAAATTGCCAGCATCCATTGGATCATCAAAAAAGCAAGAGAGTTCCACAAAAACATTTACTTCTGTTTTATTGACTATGCCAAAGCCTTTGACTGTGTGAATCACAACAAACTGGAAAATTTTTAAAGAGAAGGGAATACCAGACTACCTGACCTGCCTCCTGAGAAATATATATATATATATATATATATGCAGGTCATGAAGCAACAGCTAGAACTGTACATGGAACAACAGACTGGTTCCAAATCAGGAAAGGAGTACATCAAGACTGTATATTGTCACCCTGCTTATTTAGCTTATGTGCAGAGCATGTCATGTGAAATGCTGGGCTTGGATACAGCACAAGTCGGAATCAAGGTTGCCAGGAGAAATATCAATAAACTCAGATATGCAGATGAAACCACATTTATGGCAGAAAACGAAGAAGAAATAAAGAGATTCTTGATGAAAGTGAAAGAGGAGAGTGAAAAAGTTGGCTTAAAACTCAACATTCAGAAAACTAAGTTCTTGGCATCTGGTCCCATCACTTCATGGCAAATAGATGGGGAAACAGTGGAAACAGTGACTGACTTTGTTTTTTGGGGCTCCAAAATCAGTGCAGATGGTGATTGCAGCCATGAAATTAAAAGACACTTGCTCCTTGGAAGGAAAGTTATGACCAACATAGACAGCATATTGAAAAGCAGAGACATTACTTTGCCAACAAAGGTCCGTCTAGTCCAGGCTATGGTTTTTCCAGTGGTCATGTATGGATGTGAGAGTTGGACTATGAAGAAAGCCGGGCGCTGAAGAATTGATGCTTTTAAACTGTGGTGTTGGAGAAGACTCTTGAGAGTCCCTTGGACAGCAAGGAGATCCAATCAGTCCATCCTAAAGGAAATCAGTCCTGAATATTGACTGGAAGAACTGATGCTGAAACTGAAATTCCCATACTCTGGGCACCTGATGCGAAGATCTGACTCATTTGAAAAGACCGTTGTGCTGGGAAAGATTGAAGTGGGGAGTAAAAGGGGATGAGAGAGGTTGAGATGGTTGTATGGCAACACTGACTCAATGGACATGAGTTTGAGTGGGCTCCAGGAGTTGGTGATGGACAGGGAATCCTGGCATGCTTCAGTCTATAGGATGGAATGAGTTGGACACGACTATATGATTGAACTGATCTGAACTAAACTGAATCAGGCATATTTACCTTATAAGTTAGTCTTCACAGCCTCTTGAGATATGTAATAAATATTATCCCCAACTCACAGATGTTTGGTTGATAAATCATGTCCAACTCTTCCACAATCCCACGGACTATAGCCCACCAGGCTACTCTGTCTATGGTATTTCCTAGGCAAGGATACTAGAGTGGATTGCCATTTCCTTCTACAGGGGATCTTCCTGACCCAGGGATTGAGCTTGTATTGCCTGCTTTGGCAGGTGGACTCTTTACTGCTGAGCCACGAGGGAAGCCCATTTTACATATGAGAAGAATGTAATTCTTTCAGTTAGTAATACAAGGAGCTAGAATTTAATACTATCTAGGCAATATGTGTCAAATGAGATTGAGAAGACAGAGATGTCTGGGGAACCCTCAAGATGGACTCCCTGATATTGTGAAATGTATGTGCCATTCTCCAATAAATAGAGCTTAGTTGAAGAGGCTAGATGTGGGCCCAATTAAAGGAAATGAGAGAAGAATGAGAAAAGTATCATCAGGTGATACTAACTGTCTAGAGGGCTTGTGTAGGTTAGTAGGATGTTAGGGGGAGAAAGAAAGTAAATATTTGTATTAATTTCATGTGACTAAATTTGAGGAGCCATTATGTTAAAATAATAGTGACAAAATTTAAAAAAATTTAAAAATAAAAAAACTACTACTGATACTGTGGCAGGCCACATTCTTGGTGCTATATATGTATCATCTCATTTATATTGCATAATAACCCTTTTCTATAATCCCCTCAAAATATGTTGATTACTAAAAATCATTACTACAATTAGTAAAATACTGAAAATCCTGTTACTACAGTTAGTCAACTACACAAATGAGCAATTATTGAGGGAAACGAAGGGAAAAACAGAATCAGCTCTATGTTATGTAAGATCTCATTTTCTCTGTTCTTAGAATTCTTGGCCCCAACTTTGTTTATCTGCCTCCCATCCATCTACCCCTTCATCAAAGGTGTGCATACTTTGAGAGAGGTACTAACATTGAATATGTATGTAAAATGTCTACTGTCATCACTTTGATTAACGTGTAGGCATTTTATTTTATTTGCTCTTTCTACCCTTCCATGTGGGAAAACTGACTTTCAAACTCAACATTCGAAAAACTAAGACCATGGCATCTGGTCCCATCACTTCACAATTAGAAAGGGAAAAAGTGGAAACAGTGATAGATTTTATTTTCTTGGGCTCTAAAATCACTGTGGATGGTGACTACCATGAAATGAAAAGACTCTTGCTCCTTGAAAGAAAAGCTATGAAAAACCTAGACATTATATTAAAAAAAAAGCACAGACATCATTGTGCTGACAGATCTGTATTGTCAAAGCTCTGTTTTTCCAGTAGTCATGTAAGGATGTGAGAGTTGGACCATAAAGAAGACTGAGAGCCAAAGAATTGATGCTTTCAAATTGTGATGCTGGAGAACTCTCTTGAGCATTCCTTGGACAGCAAAGAGATCAAATCAGTCAATCCTAAAGGAAATCAACCTTGAATGTTCATTGGAAGGACTGATGCTGAAGCTCAAGCCCCAATACTTTGGCCACCTGATATGAAGAGCCGACTCATTCAAAAAGACCCTGATACTCAGGAAGATTAAGGTCAGGAAGAGAACAGGACAGCAGAGGAAGAGATGGCTTGATGGCATCACCAACTCAGTGCACATGAACTTGAGCAAACTCTGGGAGATAGCAAAGAACAGGGAGGCCTGGTATGCTGCAGTTCATGGGGTGGCAGAGTCAGATAAGACTTAGTGACTAAACAACAATCCTCCCGTATTTCTTGCAAGCAATCTAGCTATGTTTGGTTTAATAAAAAAATGTTTGTTTTTTTTTTTTTCTACTCATAGTCACTTTAATGCAATCTTCTGATCTTACTATAGGTGTTAAAGTTTTTACACCAATAAGTCACCATTACAACCTGGCATCAAATAATTTTAAGACTTCATAGATGTTGAGTAACATGACTTTAAGTGAGTTTTAATGGTAGAAAAAATGTCTTAAAATCTATGAAGTGAATAATAATGGCTTATAAAATTATTAGACCCTTACAAGCCTTCTAAATCAGGAGCTGAACCAAGAAGCGTGTCTATGCCATCTCACTTAATGTTGTACCCAGATCCTTTGTCTTGTCTGTTTTGTCTTATTTATGCTGTTTATTTTTTCTTTTTATCTAATTATTGGAGTTTAGGAATGAGTCTTCTCCAAACAGAAATGGTCATGGAACATACTTTCCTGACACATGACCTTTCACCTCTTTTCCCCAGACATTTCTTCCTCTGTGCATAAATCATTTCCCCTAAAATCCACATTCATGCACATCTCCTCAGACCAACTTCTTAAGCTAGTTTCTAAAAGTTTGATTCCCTGGACCATTGCTTCTGTTCTAGTGTAAGTTTAAAACTGCTCATCCATTCTAAACTTTGCTCTGTTCATTGAATATAGCCTTAGGGGCAAGTTGCGCTATCTCTATGAGTCAAACTCTGCCCTTCAACAAAAGTCAATAGGCACTATCTGCAGATACCTCAGGACACAATTTAGCAAGCTAAATTTGCTCTGCCATCATATAGGTCACTGTAATGCTAGTTTGTAAAATGTGGTTTTTACAGAAATAGATTATTAGAAAAGAACAGAAATAAAAATAATAAATCGCTTTCTTCAATCACCCAAGATAGGGCCCAGGTCGCTTGCTTTGAGGGTCACCAGAAGGATTTCCTGGGGGAGCTGAGGGGAATGTATTCCCTAAATGAAAGCAAATGCCTGAGGGCATTTGATTAGACTATTAAGTAGTGATTACCAGTGTTCACCAAGGCCCTTTACCTGCATGAGAGGATTGCCAGGTAAAATACAAGATGCTCAGTTAAATTTGAATTTCAGATAAACCAGGACAATTTTTAGTATATGCCAATTATTTGTGTTTATCTGAAGTATAAATTCAACTGAATGGCCTGTGAGTATATACATTATGCACACATAATCTGGCAACTCTACCCTGAAAATAAGAGTGATATGCTCTCTAGGCAGAATTTACTGCCAATTCTGGCCAATAAAATGTGAATAACAATGGTGTACTGATGCAAGACTGAGGCTGTGAAAGCATCTACACAATTTTTCAGTTTGTCTTTTTTGTGACCAATACAAATGTTTCATAACATGTCATATCCTGGATAATGCAAGAAATAAAATCCTGTTTATTAACTATTGTTCTCTCCTTGAATGCCTTAAAAATTTTGCAGATCCTCAAAGGACTGAAAAAGGTCTAACCTCTGTAATTTTTATATTTGTCTGATTTACTTGTATCATCTTGAATTTTGTTTTCTGAATCTCCACTTAGTGGCCCTGACTCAGAGGCCTGATGTTGTTTCCTCAGTGTAAACCTTTACAGGCATCCTAGCTCAATCCCAGAGAAAAAGGAAAAGAGTGACAAATTAAAATCAATGGATAGATTCTATTAACAATGTCCATTAAGTTCACAGAAGACCCTTCTCAGATGGATGTAAACTAACTTTATTTATCAAATATGTTTAACATAAAGTTATATAAAATATCAATTACTGAATACTTGGAGAAGGTGATGGTACCCCACTCCAGTACTGTTGCCTGGAAAAGCCCATGGACAGAGGGGCTTGGTAGGCTGCAGTCCATGGGGTCACGAAGAGTTGGACACCACTGAGCAACTTCACTTTCACATTTCACTTTCATGCATTGGAGAAGGAAATGGCAACCCACTCCAGTGTTCTTGCCTGGAGAATCCCAGGGATAGGGGAGCCTGATGGACTGCTGTCTATGGGGTCACACACGACCGAAGTGACTTAGCAGTAGAAGCACTGAATACTTTAGATATAGGGCCAATAGAGTACAAAATAAATATAAGGAATGTGAGATATACTTGACATGGAATATATCTTGATTTTTTAAACTAAATACCTGATTGAATACAACTGTGAATGAAAGGATGCAATAAAAAGACACAGCTCTTAGAATTAGATTTTTCAGTCATGATTTCTTATGTTCATTATAAGAAAAAATATTAACGTAATACTGTATAGTCATCCCTTAACACCTGCTGCAGAACAAGGGCTAGAATTATGAAGTAACAACAATCTAAAAAATAATAATTAAAATAATATCCCATCCTCAACTGTCCCCTTGTGAGGGATAGGTAGAAATTGTGTGATCTTTGGAGGTCACTACAGACAAGTAGCTTGTTTTAGTTAGAATTACATTTGTTTGAGGGACAGTACTTTCTTTCACTATGAACAAAGCTAGTGGAGGTGATGGAATTCCAGTTGAGCTATTTCAAATCCTAAAAGATGATGCTGTGAAAGTGCTACACTCAATACGTCAGCAAATTTGGAAAACTCAGCAGTGGCCACAGGACTGGAAAAGGTCAGTTTTCATGCCTATCCCAAAGAAAGGCAGTGCCAAAGAATGCTCAAACTACTGCACAATTGCATTCCTCTCACACGCTAGTAAAGTAATGCTCAAAATTCTCCAAGCCAGGCTTCAGCAATATGTGAACTGTGAACTTCCAGATGTTCAAGTTGGTTTTAGAAAAGGCAGAGGAACCAGAGATCAAATTGCCAACATCCACTGGATCATCAAAAAAGCAAGCGAGTTCCAGAAAAACATCTATTTCTTCTTTATTGACAATCCCAAAGCCTTTGACTGTGTGGATCACAATAAACTGTGGAAAATTCTGAAGTGAAGTGAAGTGAAATCACTCAGTCGTGTCGAATTCTTTGCGACCCCATGAACTATAGCCTACCAGGCTCCTCTGTCCATGGGATTTTCCAGACAAAATACTGGAGTGGATTGCCATTTCCTTCTCCAGGGGATCTTCCCGACCCAGGGATCAAACCCTGGTCTCTAACATTGTAGACAGATGCTTAATCGTCTGAACTACCAGGGAAGTCTGAAGGAGATGGGAATACCGGATCACCTGACCTGCCTCTTGAGAAACCTGTATGCAGGTCAGGAAGCAATGGTTAGAACTGGACATGGAACAACAGACAGGTTCCAAATAGGAAAAGGAGTATGTCAAGGCTGTATATTGTCACCCTGCTTATTTAACTTCTATGAAGAGTACATCATGAGAAACACTAGGCTGGAAGAAGCACAAGCTGGAATCAAGATTGCCAGGAGAAATATCAGTCACCTCAGATATGCAGATGACACCACCCTTATGGCAGAAAGTGAAGAACTAAAGAGCCTCTTGAGGAAAGTGAAAGAGGAGACTGAAAAAGTTGGCTTAAAGCTCAATATTCAGAAAACGAAGATCATGACATCACTTCACGGCAAATAGATGGGGAAAAAGTGGCTGACTTTATGTTTTTGGGCTCCCAAATCACTGCAGATGGTGATCGCAGCCATGAAATTAAAAGACACTTACTCCTTGGAAGGAAAATTATGACCAACCTAGATTTCATATTAAAAAGCAGGGACATTACTTTGCCTACAAAGGTCCATCTAGTCAAGGATATGGTTTTTCCAGTGGTCATGTATGGATGTGAGAGTTAGACTGTGAAGAAAGCTGAGCGCAGAATTGATGCTTTTGAACTGCGTTGTTGGAGAAGACTTTTGAGGGTCCCTTGGACTGCAAGGAGATCCAACCAGTCCATCCTAAAGGAGATCAGTCCTGGGTGTTCATTGGAAGGACTGATGTTGAAGCTGAAACTCCAATACTTTGGCCACCTGATGCGAAGAGCTGACTCATTTGAAAAGACCCTGATGCTGGGAAAGATTGAGGGCAGGAGAAGGGGACGACAGAGGATGATTGGATGGTATCACCAACTCAATGGAGATGGGTTTGGGTGGACTCTGGGAGTTGGTGATGGACAGGGAGGTCTGGCGTGCTGCTATTCATGGGGTTGCAAAGAGTCAGACACAACTGAACTGAACTGAACTGACTGAACTCAACCGAACGACTGAGCTGAACTGAACTGATTTTCTCTGACACTCAGTATCAGGACTTGAAGCATGACCCATTCACTCAAAATTTATATGGTTTGGTGCTTAATCTAGATATATAGTATACAACTTTTCTAGAAAGATATTTCTTAGAATTAGCCTTTGCTTTTAAGCCTGAAGATCACATCTCTGGGCAAAAATGGCTAGTTTGGGGTGAAGCAAAGTCAGTAATTCAAAGAAAATCTCAGCAAATGAGATCCAGACCACCAAACTCAGGTTAAGAACATAAGGGAAAGAGTGAAGCCATTGTTGAGGCTCAGGGACCAGAACAAACCTTGGATTGAGGCACCTGTGCTGGGATTTGAAGGTCTCTGACTTCCTGTACTGGATGTTTTTGCCAACCTGACCCTACTCCTAGTAGAAGCCCTATGCATACAGCTCCTTACTTTCTTGATGGACTCTAAAAGAAAAGAGGTCCTTACAAAAAAAAAAGAAAATGGGTGTGGGTAAAGCTATACCAGAACGCTTGACAATATTTATATCCTAAACATCACACATATATTGAGTTCAGAGTTACTTCATGAATCCCATGGGCCCTAAACATGTTTGCTTTCTTCCATAGAAAAATATGAAAATTGCATTTTATAATCACATTAGTAGAAAGCATATATTAATGCCATATATCAGAACATTTTCTTTGACCTAAATATTTCTTTTTCTTCTGATTTTAAAAGAAGTTAAAACATTTTCATGGTATAGGAAAGCAAAATTTGCCACCTCAAAATGCTTTTTTGTGGTATAAAGTTTATTTCAGTGTGATTAGATACAAAGTCTATCTTTTTACCTCCCCACTAGCTGACTAAAAAATTTATATGAAGAGTCTGGTCCAGGCAAAGCAGTATCACCAGGGATACCTACAAAGAATATGGGCTAATTGTGGCAGGGGAGCCCAGCAAGACCTAAAGACCAAAATCCTCTCTGTGTCCCACTGTCTTTCATGGTACAGTGAACATTTGTTTACCAGACATTTGCTTTTCCATCTCCATATGAACTGCCTTCCTTCTCTTTGAAGTCCCAAACCCCTACTGCCTTCTCCTTCTCTCAGATGGCATATAAGCCTCAACTGCTCACTATGTGCTTGGACCCCATATTCCTATTGGAAGCCTTGTGCATACATAAGTACATTAGATTTTCTCCTGTTGATCTGTCTCATTCAATGTTAATCTTAAACTAGCCAGAAGAACTTAGAAAGAGTAGAGGGAAAGATTTATTTCATCCCTCAGAGTGGGCTCCTAAGATTATTGTGAACTCTTGGTATAGCATTTACTGTGCTCAGGAATATTAGCCCTGATTGTTATTGCCTGACTGCATTTCCTCTTCTTCTGAATTTTCACCTGAATGAATAGCTTTCTTTCTTCATTTCTAAGTCAATCAAATAGTAAGATTTTCATCATATCTAGAGCTGTGATATGAGGTGCGTCATTCTGTTAGGGGTTGGGGAAGGACAAGCAGCTATGACGGGAAAGTGACAGCACTAAATAAAGAATTTGTTTCCTAATTGGAGAGCAAAACTTATACACAGAAACCCACCGAAGACAACTTTAAAGCACTAAATTTGTAGATAATATTTCAATGTCATCCTCTCCCTAAATGTAATACTTAAAACACTTTTCATGTTGACCACAATCATGGATTATATTTATAATACAGAAATATACTGGGTTATTGGAGATAGACCTGTCTTTAAGCCCTCTAATTCTTTGAATCTTACTTGAAGGTGTTGGATCCATACACTACCTAGACAAGATAATCTTCAGTGCATTAAGCAACTGCTCACTAATTTCTTTCCTACAAGTTGAAAAGAGGTACAAGAAATACAACTGGCATTGAACACACTCCCCTCCCCCTTCCAATATAAAATGGAAGTCCCCTGTCTAGGATTGTGATTAGGATTCTCTTTGCCCTGGGCTCTTATCTCTCACCACAGACTCTTCTTAAATGGGAAATTCAGCTGTCTGGAGGCTGAGAGCAGGCTAAGTCATTACTCAAAATTCATTGTCCATCCCTGAGTCATTCCCAGTAAGACAACTGACCAAGTGCCAGCTGGTTTTGACCTGAGTTTACTTGAGAATTTATTCTTTCCTCACAGTCCTTCAGAATATTCTTTGATATCAGCTTAGTGGGTGAGATTTGATCATCATTTTTTTTAGGTTTAGATTTGGGACTGGTGAACTTTTTTTCTTTACAAGTTCTTCTCTGACTTAAACCACTACAGTGTACTGAAAAAACCACGTATGGAAGTGAGGTAGGAAGAGGTCTAATATTTATTAATATTAGTCTGCCTCTAAGTCAGACTGTCTGGGCCTAAATTTAGGCTTCATCACTTAGTATGCACCTTTCCTCCCTATACTTTACCCATCCTTCACTTCTAGCTACACTGGCATCTTTGCTGCTTGTGACTCCTATCTTTGGCTTTTCACACTTGCTGTTCCCTCTTTCTGTTACAACATCTCTGCAGATATCCACATGGTTTGCTCCTTTACCACATTTATATCTTTGTTCAGATGTTAGCCTTGAGTTGCCAAACAATAAATATTTATTGAGCACTGCTATGAAGTGAGCACTGTTCTAGGAATTTCATGTAAGTCAGGAAATATTAGAGACAAATGGACCTGCCCTGATAAAGATTATATTCTAGTAGTGAGGAAGAAACAGTGGTTGACTACAAAACAAGGATATTTTAATATGTATATTAGAAGATGATACATACTATGAAAGAAAAGAGACTAAGGCAGATTTGGGATTAAGTCAGGCAATACTAGTAGGACTCATGAAGAGGTAAACATAATTTGAATATGAGATATAAGGAAAAATACACCAGGGATAAAGACTAATAGCCTTTGGAGCAAAACTACTAGAATTATTAAATTGTTGTTTTGTCTTCATCCTTGCAGTTTTTTGTGGTCCCTGAAACCTCCTCAAGCCACCTTGCCTCTGGAATTTCTTAAGAAGGGATTTCACTATCCTTTGATCTAAGACCACAAAGTCTTCAACCATGAGGAATAGAAATTAACTCATGTGTGGTCTGAAGCTCTCCCACTCAGGAAACTTAAGGAAGGAACAACCGAAGATCTTATTTCAGTATTTTCATATGTTTAAAAATTACCCATAATCCAGCAATTAAGATATTGTTGCCTTGAAACAGGTGAGCAGTAAATACCTTTCTCTATGATGATATGTTGCTTTAATGTGAGCTATCTACTAGCTATGAGGGTCTCACTTTATATGTAGGAGCACTTGTGTGTAAAGAAAGAACAAGGAAGCAAAAATTAAATATATTGTAGCACGACAGTAATTCCTGGAGCCATATACTGGTAAGAATTTAATTATAGTCATCCTTGAAAAAATGAATTAATTCCTTTATAGTAATTTGCCCCAAATGAATGTGAAGACCTAACATCCAGTATCTGCAACTCATTTGGGCTAAAAGTAAATTTTTGAGTGTTTAATCCAGTGTACTTATATTACATTAAGCTCTGCTTGAAGAGTTTTATTCCACTATGACACAGCCAGGGATCCCATGAAAAGAATTGTAAAGCAGGAAAAAAGTGTGACAATTGCTCAGCATACTTAGCTTATCTTTCATGTTAGTTTCTTGAAAATGAATTCCTGGTATGAGTTATTCTTCAGTAGCTATGCCACAATAGAAGTAACAAAGGACTCATTGCTGCTGCTGCTGCTGTTAAGTCGCTTCAGTCGTGTCTGACTCTGTGCGACCCCATACAAGGCAGCCCACCAGGCTCTACCATCCCTGGATTCTCCAGGCAAGAACACTGGAGTGGGTTGCCATCTCCTTCTCCAATGCATGAAAGTGAAAAGTGAAAGTGAAGTCGCTCAGTTGTGTCCAACTCTTCGCGACCCCATGGACTGCAGCCCACCAGGCTCCTCCATCCATGTGATTTTCCAGGCAAGAGTACTAGAGCGGGTTGCCATTGCCTTCTCTGAAAGGACTCACTAGTTCTCCACTAAAACACTAATTAATATCTGTACCACTCTTCTGACCTAGTGTAATGCAAAACTGTTTTATAATATTCTTCCACTGTGTAAGAATAATTCCATCATTCTGATTCCCTTATGTGAGAGTGTCTTTTTTCAGCCTGGCCCACAGTTGGAGGTAATCATTGAACAGTGATATGCTATTTAACTCTGTTTCCTCTTACCATCCTGCCCTCCTCAATCCCCAATTTCCCCATGCCAATAACCCTTCCCTGGCCCAATCAACAAATCTGAAAATGAGTTAACTGCTTAGGTATATTTCCTACATGCCAAATTTTGAAATACAGCGTGAACTTTGAGCAACATAGGCTTGAACTGCATGGATCCACTCATATGTAGATTTTTTTCAATAAATATATTGGAAATTATTTTGGAGATTTCCAACAATTAGGAAAAAAAACTTGAAAATATACTGTATAGCCTAGATATGCCAAAAAATGTTAAGGAAAAGTTTTGCCATGAATGCATAAAATATATGTAGCTACTAGTCTATATGTGTTAGCTTTCTTATTGTTTTATAACTTAGCTTTCAAAGAACTACATTACTGTGTAGTATGCTTCCTTCTTGCAATTGGAAAAATTGGGTATTAGCCTATCATAGGCATTTGTTATTATTATTTTTTTAATGTAAAACATTTCCAATACTGTATTATGAGTATGGCTGTTATGTGCCATGTTATGTGTTATATGCTATATGTTATATGCCTTATAGTTATATACCATGAAAATTTTATAATGATCCATTCATTAGTGTCTATGCTCTCCCTGGTGGCTCAAATGGTAAAGCGTCTGCCTGCAATGAGGGAGACCCGGGTTCGATTCCTGGGTAGGGAAGATCCCCTGGAGAAGGAAATGGCAATCCACTCCAGCACTCTAGCCTGGAAAATTCCATGGACGGAGGAGCCTGATAGGCTACAGTCTATGGGGTTGCAAAGAGTTGGACACGACTGAGCGACTTCACTTTCACTTTCACTTGCATTAGTGTTTAGGTTGCTGCTGCTAAGTCGCTTCAGTCGTGTCCGACTCTGTGCGACCCCATAGACGGCAGCCCACCAGGCTCCGCTGTCAATGGGACTCTCCAGGCTACCACACTGGAGCGGGTTGCCATTTCCTTCTCCAATACATGAAAGTGAAAAGTGAAAGTGTTTAGGTTAGGTGTCCATAAAGTGATCATATTGCTTCTTCTTCATTATCAGTGTAAATGGTTATACTTGTAAATAAATAATCTTTTTCACATTATCTTTTTCTTTTTGATTAAGTCTGTGTTAGCAGTATGTATAACATCTACTGTGTTTTGTATCGTATAACAATATTAATGCAGGTACTGAAAGATGATTCATCTTATAGACAGATAATATAAATTTCTGTTATCAATAAATACATTATAATACTATAAATGTATTTTCTTCATTTCCTTAATAACATCTTCTCTTCTGTAGCTTACTTTATTGTAAGAATACAGTATATAATACATATAAGATACAAAATATCTGTTAATTAACCATTTATATTATTGGTAAGGCTTCTAATCACCAGTAAGCTAGGAGTGGATAAGTTTTTTGGGAAGTCCAAAGTTATATGTGGGTTTTAAATTCTTCAGAGGGTCAGTGCCCCGACCCCCAAGTTGTTCAAGGGTCAACTGTACATTTTTCGTTGCTTTGTCAGGAATCAGATAGTTTGTAGACATTGAGGTTATCAGGTTTTCAAACTTTGTCTATAATATGCCAAAGAACAGATGGAAATTGATTTTTTTTCATTAAATTAAAATTTATCTGGGCAGATCAAGTGAGGAATTACCTGAAACTCCCATTGGTCATTTCCTTTGAAAAGATTTTCTTTGCAGCCAATCTGTGCTACACTGAAGGAAGAAAGATGTTCTTCTTCCTTCAGATTTCTAAAGAAAGTTTCTGAAGATATTTTGTGAGAAGAGTGTCCTCCTTCATGTTAACACAACATTTTGTCCCCATATTACAATCTAGCTGATAAGATTTGAAATCTTTAAAGTCAAGACCGAATATCTTATATTGATGTCACTAGTGTGTCTAGCATGTAAGTCACATAGTAAGAATGCAAACATAGCTATTACAATAATTCACTGCCCTTAATTATATCCAAATATTTCATAAGTTTCACACTGCTTTTCATCTCTGGTATATATGTTCAGGAAAGAAGAAAAATCAATGCAGTGCTGGCTCATGTCACAGCTTTGAGAAAGTTCCCTGTGTTCTACTTACTTGCTGCGAGTAACAAATCCCTTCTTCTTTTGGCTTGATTGTTTCTTTTGACTTGACATCTGCCAAGAGTCAAATGAAGGTTTGGGTTAACATTCCCATTTAGGGGAAAGTATTATCAGGTGATTTTGAATAAGTGGGTGGTACTTAGTAGAGGTGGAATAAAGACATGAAGGAAGGGTATTACATAATGGTATCAAGTAATAGAAGAAATAATGTATGATCTTCACAAAAACTGTGCAGTCATAAAGATTCCAGTGGCCCTCCATTGTCTCTCAGGTCAACTTCCTCTCAGAGCTCAGTGTGTCAGTTATGAAGGGCCTTAATAATTTATCCGCTGCATTCTCTGAAACTACCTATAGTTTTCTAATCCCCAACTTTAATGATTTTTTAAAAATGATTGTTTAAATGATTGTTCAAAACAGATAACCTCAGATTTGACTGAATATCAGATCCTATTATCTTTTTTGATGGGCTGGAAAAAAATACTGAATTAAAAAATAAAAAAGAATTAAGCTTGCAAACTAAAGAAAATTAATAAACAATGCATTTGTTTTCTTCCCCACTCAGATATTTTTGTGATTGTACTTGATAATCATTTATCAGGTGGAGAGGGCGATCAGGCAAAGCTGAACTTGAATTTAGTTTGTTTGGCTACTTTCAACCTAAAAAACTACTAAGGAGGACAAATGGAAGAAACCAGTTTCTTTAAGTCATATCAGTTGGTCACTGATTGTTCAGCCCTGAAACAAAAGAATAAAAAAGCAAGCTTCAATAAGGCCACTTACATACTTTAGGGCATGAAACGTCAGCCATTTTTCACTGAGCTGTAATCAACAATAGGCAAGTCACCCTAACAACATATGTCTGGCCCAGGGTGCTTATTTTCAGTCTAATCAGTCATTTTCTGACAGATTCCTGAAGGTCATAGGAAACAGAGACCTGGAAAGTTAAATAGATACACTATATGCATGTTGTTATTATCTTAATTTTTATTTTGTATTGGAGTATTGTTAATTAAAGATATTGTGCTAATATCAGGCATTCAGCAAAGTGCTTCAGTTATACATAGAAATGTGCCTATTCTTTTTCAATTTCACTAATAACCTAAATGGGAAAAAAAATGTTGTTTTTTTCATTGGCATGGTATGGTAAATATTCAAATAAACTCATCTGTAATTTTAGTTAAAAGAATTTTAACCTTCCTCTTCTAACATAGATTTGTATTTTTTCCTACTTCTAGAAATAAAAATCACTCATAATTCTAACTAAAAGCTTTTTGTGTACCTCCTTCTAAAATGGTGCTACATAGTTCTCCATAATAGAATTTTATTCCTCTTGGGAATTTAGGAATAGCTTTACAGACTTACTGTTCTCCTGTTCATTCTGTTTCCCAAGGCAAAATGATATTGGAAAAAAAAATTTTTTTTTCAAATTCCCTCCTTCCTCAAAAAAAAAAAAAAAAACAAGAGAGATTTTGAAAAATCTGATTATTGCAAGGAGACAGAACTCATCCTCTTTTCTTCTTCTCCAAGGGAAGCACACTTGAGGGAGAGTTCAGTTAACTCAGTATATCCCCATGCAGACAGACAGCACTGAAGCTGGACCTAGTGACCAGGACTGGGAAGTGTAATAAAGCTACAGATCTAAGCTGTATTATACAATGCTGCTTTTTTCTTAAATTGAAGCTGATATTTTAATTTCTATCTCTATGAAACTTGAGTCTGGTTCTCACTTTGGAACTCAGGGGATAGAAAAGAATGTTTGTACTTATTACCCACAAACCACAACAATAGAAATTGAAAAATATAATCTCATTGGCCTGTAACCTAAACTCCCAGAATAAAATTCTACGTATGCCATCATCACAGAGCACACGTCACATATCCCTTATGTATTTGAGTGGAATTGTGCTAATATGACAGCCACTAGTTGCATGTGCCTACTGAGCATATGAAATGTGTATGATCTCTATCGAGAGGTGCTATAAATGTATTAATACCATACACACCATATTACAAAGACTTGCTAAAAATATAATATCTCAATACTTTTTATATTGATTATTTATTGATGTGGCAGTATTTGAGAAATATTAGATTAAATAAGGGAGAAGGCATTGGCAACCCCCTCCGGTACTCTTGCCTGGAAAATCCCATGGACGGAGAAGCCTGGTGGGCTGCAATCCATGGGGTCGCTAAGAGTCGGACACGACTGAGTGACTTCACTTTCACTTTTCAGTTTCATGCATTGGAGAAGGAAATGGCCACCCACTCCAGTGTTCTTGCCTGGAGAATCCCAGGGATGGGAGAGCCTGGTGGGCTGCCATCTATGGGGTCGCACAGAGTCGGACATGACTGATGCGACTTAGCAGCAGCAGCAGCAGCAGCAGCAGCAGACTAAATAAGAAGCATTGCTAAAGTTAATTTTACATTTTTTCTTTTTACTTTTAAGGTAGATACTAGAAAATTCAAAATTCCACACGTAACTTAAATTTTATCTTTATTGAACAACAAAAAATTAGAACAATGAAGAAAGTGCTTTTCTTTTTCAAGATGTGGATAAGTGTCAAGCCATAGGAGGTTGTGGGCAAATGTAATTAAAATAACGTTAATATGAAACAAAGAGAATGATAATTTGTGGCACTATTATACAATACCAACAACTAATTCCTATGCTGAAGTCCTATGTGGTGGTGTTTGCTTTGCACTTTACCCTTTGTGATTATATATGATATTTCCACTGAAATTCTAGTTTCAAAATAAGACTTTGTGTTATTTTTTTGAAGCCAAAACAATTAAACTTAGAGTTTCTTTATACTGTGAGAAAATAAAGATGATTTTCTTTGCTATAAAGGGCTATTAGACCAATTCTCCCACATCTATGTGTGTGTATGTTCCCTTGGAAACATAATAAATTTAAGTCATAATAATTTTTGGAACAGAGACAAATTTCTCTAGGAATTAAGTCAGTTCTCCAGTATTTACAATATAGGACTATCTCTAAAGTTACAGGCCAGATGACTTTCACCTATGTCAAAATGTACCTTTAAATAACTCAAGGGTTCCTCATGAAACGTATGGGAGAGGATGAGAAAGTAAGGCCCTTAGTCTTTCAACAAGATAGTGAATCCTTTTTCTATCATCTTCACTTCTGTATAACATATGTGAAATTTTGTTCCAACTTCATAGTCACTGTTGTGATTCCTTATATGCATATAGATCTGTTAATGCTTACCCAGTTACATATTGTGTTCTTGATTCTATATTAGTCTGGAGGAATGTTTCTGTTGGCATGGATACATTATTTCTCTAACATTATTAAAACTATGGTCTGAGACTGAGCTGGTACAAATCCTTACTGAATATAAATGTTAATCCAGCGCTGAAAAATCATGATGTAAAGAGCTAAAACTAAAGTGGTTACTCACTAAAATGATGAGAATATTCTAGAAGCTGAGTCATTCACCACGGTTGCTGGTGAGACACAGTCAGTATTTTTTTTTAACTGAAGCATAGTTGATTTACATCCCTGGTGCCTGCAATGCAGGAGACCCAGGTTCAATCCCTGGACTAGGAAGATCCCCTGGAGAAGAAAACAGCAAGCCACTCCAGTATACTTGCTTGGAGAATTCACTGGACAGCGGAACCTGGCGGACTACAGTCCATGGTGTCTCAAAGAGTCAGACACGACTGGGCGAATTTCACTTCTTCATTTGCTTCAAGTATACAATGAAGAGATTCAGTATTTTTTACAGATTATGCCCCACTGAAAGCTAGTATCAAATTTGGCTATATTTCCTGTGTTATGCAATATATCATTGGTACTTATTTACTTTATGGATAATAGTTTGTACCATTAATCCCATACTCCTATCTTGTCCCTTCTCACTTCCTTCTCCCCACTGGAAGCCACTAGTTTGTTCTTGATACCTACACTCAGTATTAAACAACTGAAGCTAGAAAGGATTCTAGATTTTACTGAGACCACTCATTTACTTTTCAGATAATCAAATTAGTACAGAGAGAGCTGAAGTGTCTTAATTAAGGACAGAGTCCACGTGAATTAAAATGATTGGAATTAGAACCCAAGGACAAAATCTGTGTACAATGCAACAGATTTCCTTTGAGTCAGTCCTATTTTGCCATAACTTATCTCCTTAATTATAACTAGTAAGTTAAAATGTAGACTTTGCCCCACACTGATGTTTAATAAAAATGGGACATGAAGTGAAAATGAGTACTTTTCATGAGGTATAATGAGTAACTGACACCAGATATCAAAAGAACATTTTCAGCTTCCAGTTCATACTGTACTAACATTCTTCCAAAATAATATTCTTCTGTTCTGTGTGTGCTCTTTATGATTGGATAGGTTATTCTTTTTAATTAGAATTCTTTATGACAGGTTTTACAGATACCATCACTGGATGAATAAAAATCACAACTGTTTTGTCTTTTGGGTGTTCTGTCTCATTATTCAACTTAATCATTTAACTTGATTCTTTCTATGATTCTTCTAACTTCGTAATCTCAACAACACTTTTGGTTAACATCAAGAAAAAAAGCTCCCTGTGTAAAATTTTTTGGAAGATTGAGACAGAGTTGCACATTCCCTTTATTCCAACCTTCTCAGACTGTAATCTGTTCCAAGGGAATATTCAAAGCATTATAGTCAGGTGGCTTAAAATGAAAATCACATTATACTTTAAAACAAAGGACATTATTTATAGGAAAAATTTTACAAATATTCTCAAGTTCCTCTTAATGAAAAATTGCCAAGTAGAATATTTTTATTCAAAAATATGCAATCCCCTAGCTTAAAGAAACTGTTTGATATTATTTTATATTTAAGATATATCATTCTTATGTAGCTAGCTTCATTGTGATTTACCACAAAATGCTTATGTTGATGGAAATAATTTTTTTAAGGAAAAGGAATATATTTTCAATGTTGAAAACTACAGAAAATTGAACAACCATATAGACATTTTCCAACTCCAGGAAACAATCTGTACTTCTTTCAAAGTATTAAAGGAAGAAAACTACTCTGCAACCTAAAGTTTCTTTAGTGTATAATAAACTAGCTGACTCTACATTGCTGCTGCTGCTGCTGCTGCTGGTAAGTCGCTTCAGTCGTGTCTGACTCTGTGCGACCCCATACACGGCAGCCCACTAGGCTCCCCCATCCCTGGGATTCTCCAGGCAAGGACACTGGAGTGGGTGGCCATTTCCTTCTCCAATGCATGAAAGTGAAAAGTGAAAGTGAAGTTGGTCAGTTGTGTCTGACTCTTAGCGACCCCATGGACTGTAGCCTACCAGGCTCCTCCGTCCATAGGATTCTCCTGGCAAGAGTACTTTACAATAGGGCCATTTAAAATATATCTACTCTCATCCATCAAGCCTCTCTCCTCATGAGATAAAAAAGGGCCTACAAGAGTTAGTGTCCATAAGAAAATGTTACTGACTTCTTAGCTGACTTTTCTATCAAGAACTCATTTGATAAAACCTGTATCTTCATGGTTCATTTAGAAAAAATCTTAAGGCAAATATCTGTCCAAGGAAGTCATTAAGAAATGGATGGAATTCTGTTGGTATTTGCACATGTCATTTAGTACCAGACACTGATTTAGAAATACTTCATACTTATCCCATAGTATTAGATTACTTTAGGACTGCGCCATATTTCTATCTTGGCTTCACCCAAGCAAGAATTTATGGGCATGTTGTCAGTAAAGAATCTCTCAGCAGTGCAGGAGACCCGAGTTTGATTCCCCAGGTTGGGAAGATCCCCTGGAGAAGGAAATGGCAACCCACTCGCGTACCTTTTGCCTAGAAATCCCATGGACAGAGGAGCCTGGTAGGCTGCAGTCCATGGGGTCGCAAAGAGTCAGGCATGACTGACTGACTAACACTTTATTTTTCTTTTTAGTATAAATTTATTTATTTTAATTGGAGGCTAATTACTTTATAATATTGTATTGGTTTTGCCATACATCATATCATATATGACTAACACTTTAAAACAATGAAGCATCAAAAAATTGCCTGATATGTAAATAAATTTAATAAAGTTCTGGTGTGTCTCTGAAATCATGCTTGACTTTTCCTGCTTCCATTACCTCAGGCCACATGTTGTTATGCATATATTTATTGCCTCTGCCAGGAAGACATTGTCAATACCCCATTGCCAAAATCTGGCCCTCAGAGCAGTGAATGAGAATTTTTATTATTATTTTAATAATTTAAAGAAAGTTTTAGATTTTATTTATATTTTTGTGGACTAAGCAAATGTTCATATTTAAAACAATGATATTTTTCAGAGTAATATTTCTATTATTTTTTCTCACTTCCTTTAAGTTTTCACACTTTAGTTGCAAGAATTTACTGTCCTGAATAGTTTTGCACATGCTCTTGGAAACCAAAATAGAATTTACCAACTTGTACATTTAATTATTTTTTTAGTTATTTAGGATTAAATTGGAATCAGTTCTGTGTACATGCGTAGAGTGGATAAGAGAGAAATATGTTGAATACTGACAGCTGATCCACCCTGGTAAGGATCATCTTTTTCCTTCTGTAGCACCATCTCCTCCAACACACACTTTATACTGGTACAATAACCCCCTTCACTTTCATTCTAGACACAGAAAATGAGTGTATAAGAAAAGAACTGCTTGTGACAGGTTTGATCTTAATTATTCACTTTTTGATCAGGTTACTCAGTTCAGTTCAGTTTAGTCGAGTCGCTCAGCCGTGTCTGACTCTTCGCAACACCACGGCCTACAGCACGCCAGGCCTCCCTGTCCAACTCCTGAAGTTTATTCAAACTCATGTCCATTGAGTCAGTGATGCCATCCAACCATCTCATCCTTTCTCGTCCCCTTCTCCTCCTGCCTTCAATTGTTGTTGTTCATGCAATTTAAAATAAAAAAAAATTAGTTTACTTTTAATAATGAATTATTTTTCTATGAATTTTAGGAGATCTGCATATCTAATATTTCCTCATTACACAATTTATTTTCTCATTGTTTAAAAGCTAAGTTGTATACTCTCCTCAATACCTATTCTTTCATTTATTCAATAAGTATTTACTGTATACCTGACGTAAGTCATGCTCTGCTAGGGAATCTTAAAATCTTAAGTAAGATAATACAATCCCTCCTGTCCAGAAACTTACTGGCTGGAGGAGGCAGACATTCATCAAATGATTATGTGAATTAACATATTTTAAACTGTGATTAATTGTGTTGAATAAAGTTACTGGAGTAAGAAAAGTGAATAATAGGAAAAGTTTAATTTGTTTATCACATCAGTGAAAACTTTCCTTAGAATGTGATATATGAGCTAGAATTTGAAACATAAATAGTATTTAATTAGTGGAAGAAAAATTGTTCCAGAGAAAATGGCACATATAAAGATTTTGAGTAAGTAAGACTCAAAACAGTTCCACCTGGCTAAGGCATTTAAACTTGTGGTCCAGTGGTGAAGAATCTACCTGCCAAGGGAAGGGACATGGGTTCAATCTCTGGATGAGGAAGATCCCCTGGAGAAGGGCATGGCAACCCACTCCAGCATTCTTGCCTGGAGAATTCCATGAACAGAGGAGCCTGGTGGGCTACAGTACATGGGGTCGCAAAGAATCAGACAGCTAAGTGACTAACACTACTTAAGACACTTAAAGTAAGGAACAGAACAGATCATTTTGTGTCTGGGAAGGCAGAGGGTGGCTGACCATAAACAGCTTCCTAGGCCTAAATACTGGATTTTGGTCTCTATTCTAAGAGCAAAATGTTTGAAATAATGTATGCAAGTGAGGAACATAACCCGTCCTGTATTTTTAGATCAATGGCTGTGATATGATGGGTAGTTTTGAGGGTTGGCAGTGGCTAGCTTTGATATGAGCTGAAATTTGAAACTTCAGCCATATTTAGTTAGTGAAAGAGAAATCTTTCCAGAGAAAATGGCACACATAAAGATATTGAGTAAGTAGGACTCAAAAAAGTTCAACTTGGTTAAGGCATTTAAACTGGTGGTTAAGAATCTGCAATGGTTTTCTTAAAAATTCATCCTTTAAAAATAAGAAAAAAAATAAAGACATGCCAGATGCTTCCCCCTCAGTCAGAAAGTAGACACAATTTGCTTAAAAAACAAACCATGAGAATCAAAAGAATTATAGGCTTGTCAGGAGGTATCTGAATTCTGAGTTTGTTGCCACCCAGTGAACATATCAATTCTTGGCAGAGATTTGTTATTTGGAAGATCAGAATATGCAGAAGGTGGTTAAATATTTAAGCATGATCGTATAGGGAAGCAGAGACATTACTTTGCCAACAAAGGTCCATCTAGTCAAGGCTATGGTTTTTCCAGTAGTCATGTATGGATGTGAGAGCTGGACTATAAAGAAAGCGCAGAAGAATTGATACTTTTGAATTGTGGTGTTGGAGAAGACTCTTGAGAGTCCCTTGGACTTCAAGGAGATCCAACCAGTCCATCCTAAAGGAGATCAGTCTTGGATGTTCATTGGAAGGACTGATGTTGAAGCTGAAGCTCCAATAATTTGGCCACCTGATGAAGAACTGACTCATTTGAAAAGACCCTGATGCTGGGAAAGATTGAGGGCAGGAGGAGAAGGGGATGACAGAGGATGAGATGGCTGGATGGCATCACTGACTCGATGGACGTGAGTCTGAGTGAACTCCAGGAGTTGGTGATGGACAGGGAGGCCTGGTGTGCTGCAGTTCATGGGGTTGCAAAGAGACAGACACGACTGAGTGACTGAACTGAAATGATATAGGAAAGGAAAGATTTTCTGTCCGTCCTCTTAGGTACAATTGCTGGGGTTATGAAATAAACTGATAAATGGCAGATTAAGAGGTCTACAAGTGTATTAATTTTTAATATTAAATGTACAAGGGCATCAGGAAAAAAGTGAATACCCCTGCCCCCCACCAGAAAAAAAGTGAGATTTGCAAGCTTATATACCATGTTAATAGAGGAAAGGGAAGGGAGATGTAGATGACTTAGGAAAGAGTCAATAAATCTTAGGAAAAATAAACAGGCCCCAGTAAAATTGATGGGAGCTAGGATAGTTTGCGACAAAGTTTTCTGGATGTGCTATTCACCTCTAGGCTCCTCCTCTGTGGTAAGAGTCAACCTTCTCTGCTTTATGAAACACCCGGGGAGGGATTTATGACAATTGGATTTCTTCTAGAGAATTTGTCTTCAGGCAAAAAATAGAAAAGAGAGTTCAGAGAAAGTTTCTCCCTGCATGTTGTGTTTTACAAGTGCCTTCAGCTCAAAACAATCAATGTACAAAGTGGTGAATTTTCAGGATGCATGTCCTAAACTACTTTAGTCCTCAATCCAAGTAAACCGTTATCTAGCATGTAATTTTTATGGAGCAAAAATGAAAATCTGAAATATGTCTCCATAAAAATTCTCTCTAATATTCTTTTTTTCTCTAAAATAAATACAAAACTCCTGTTTTACTTTCTCAACTTTCACTTTCCTAGGGCGATTTTGTGCAACTTGTTTTACTTCAGTGTTTTACTTACAGATAAATTTCCTGATCTGAGTTACAGGCAGAGTAGTTAATTGACTGTGAGACTTGGTCCCATGGATTGAGATCTATATTGTACCCATTCAATACAGCACACTAGTTAAGAGGGTAGAATCTAGATCTAGCATTAATACATTCAAATACCATGTTTTCCTCTTACCAACAGTATGACCATGGGAAAATTATTTAGTATTTCCTGGCCACCATCCACTTATACAAAGTTGGAAATAATAAGAATTTCACAGGTTTTTAAAGAGATACTTATAACTTGATACATGTAAGATAAAGTGTATCTCATATATAGCAAGTGCTTGTTAGATATTTCTATTTATCCAGACAAATCTTTACTACTGACCAAGGTTAACTTCGGAGAAGGCACTGGCAACCCACTCCAGTACTCTTGCCTGGAAAATCCCATGTACAGAGGAGCCTGGTAGGCTGCAGTCCATGGGGTTGCTAAGAGTTGGACACGACTGAGCGACTTCACTTTCACTTTTCACTTTTAGGCATTGGAGATGGCAACCCATTTCAGTGTTCTTGCCTGGAGAATCCCGGGGACGGGGGAGCCTGGTGGGCTGCTATCTATGGGGTCGCACAGAGTTGGACACGACTGAAGTGACTAAGCAAGCAAGCAATGTTAACTTAAAAATCCACTTTGAAAATCTACTTCAATTTAAAGTTTTAATCCTTGATGAATATCATTTCTACATAAACCCTAACAATAATTTAAATCATTATGAACATTACCTTTTTATGTGAACAAGAGTTTTGAGCAAAAACTTGCTGCACAGTTATAAATATTGAAATAAAAGATGTAGTCTCTTCATCTGAAAAAAATATAGAATGGAATAATACATTCAATACAAATTAATAAAGCACTCCTTTTTCAAGGTTTATTGTAAATCATACTCATTCTATGAGGTTGTCTGCTTCTGCATGGACAGAGTTGGCTGAGGTAAAATGCTGCTGCTGCTAAGTTACTTCACTCACGTCCCACTGTTCGTGACCCCATGGGCTCTATCCTACCAGGCCCCTCCATCCATGGGACTTTCCAGGCAAGAGTACTGAAGTGGGGTGCCATGTCCTTCTCCTCAGGCAAAATAATTCTGTATATTTTAGCCCATTGGAAGGGAAAAAGGAGTAAAGTGCAAGAATGTGGACCATAAACCTAACATGTCACTTTTCTTTGTATCCAAGTGGCTGGAACTTAATCACATCCCTACATATAGGCGTGGGGTCATTTGCTCAGTTAAAAGTCAGGGGGTTCAGTAACTGAAAGGCAAAAGGAGAAAATGTATGATTGGCATGTTACCATGTACAATGATTATAATTTGTGTGGTATTAGTGCAGGTGGAATGAAAACGACAGAGAAGGAAAAGAGAGTGAAAAGGGAGGAAAGAAGGAAGAAACAGAAGAATGGAGGGAAAGGGAAAATAATGCTATAAGTAAAGAATATAAGATTTTACCTGAAAAGTATTTTATTTATAATAACTCAGAGTAAAGACATCAATTATGGATTAAATCACATATATGTACACAAAAGTTAGAAATTTGTCTGCATTTGACACCCAGGTAAGACTTGGAAAATTCAAGGAAAATGAAGGATTTTCTAAAGGAAAACAAACAACAAAGAGTAAACAAATGGTGAAAACATAGGTATGAAATTTTGAATCATAGAAACAGCAATATGGCAATAATGAAAAGGAATATTAAGAATCATTCAGGGAAACTTGAAGTTTAACATGTAATGACTTTGGAATGAAATAAGAAGCAATGATGTTTTTAGGGTAATTTAATACAAGCATTCTTTTGTAAAAGTTTTACTTTGTTGAGGTATTATTGATCTACAATGTTGTGTTAATTTCTTCTGTACAGCAAAGTGATTGAAGTATATATATATATTTCATATTCTTTTCATTATTATTATAAGATATTGGATATAGTTGCCTGTGCTATATAGTATAGCATTATTATTTATTCATACCATGTGTAATAGTTGCATCTGCTAGTCCCAAGCTCCCAATCCGTCCCTTCCCTACTCTGCCTCCTCCTTGGCTGTGTGTGTGTCAGTTGCTCAATTGTGTCCAACTCTTTGTGACCCCGTGGACTGTAGTCCGCCAAGTTCTTCTGTTCATGGAATTCTCCAGGGAAGAACACTGGAGTGTGTTGTCATTCCCTTCTCCAGAGGATCTTCCTGACCCAAGGATCGAACTCATGTCTCCTGCATTGCAGGCAGCTTCTTTACCGTTTGAGCCACCAGGCAACCATTGTATATTCAATAGAAGCATTCTTTAAGAAGATCTAAAGACAAATGCAGGACTTATTTGGAGGGGAAAGGGATAGAGTCAGAAAGTAAGATGAGGAGGCTCTTAAAGGGTGCTGAAGATAAGGCAGGATGGGAAAAATGGAAAAGAAGGGATATTACAAACAATATTTCTAAGAAGAAATTGCAGCTTTCCATGTATTCTGAAGTCATAGATCTTCTGGGCACATGAAGGACATGAGTCTAAGAGAAGTGGACAGAAGCCCCGAAGCCTTGAAGTAATGAATGCCAAAAATGTTTCATTTATAGATATTTTGCTGAAGAACATTAAACTTGATTATCTGTTACTTCAATGGTACTTCTTCCTGGTTGAGGAATATTATCTTTGTTTCTATAGACAAGAATAAATATGAGAACCAACAAAATTTTATTAAAGAAGTAGTTCAAGTTACAAAATAGCTTCTTCATTGATATACAGGATTTCATCAGCCCCAGAACAGTGAGAATAGAACTGGGGCTTTCTTCTTTAAAATAAGCAATCAAATACTTCAAATTCTAATGAAATAAAAATATAAAAGAAAGTGAAAGTGTTAGTGACTCAGTCATGTCTGACTCATTGCAACCCTGTGGACTGTAGCCTTCCCAAGGTCCTTTGTCCATGGAATTCTGTAGGCAAGAATACTGCTAAACTTAACCTCTTAAATCATCCAGTGATAATATTATTTCAATGTTATGAACTAACAATGAAAATTTAAAATAAAGCATATGGCATTGATATTTACAACAAAATATTATTTCTTTTGCTTGAGAAGAAAGGATTATAAGTATATTCTGAATAGCAAGTTGAGTAACTCTGCCTCAGCAATACATTAATGAATTAAATGTTAATTATTATAGTTTCAAAAAAAATACAATTACAGCATCCTTACTCTTTGAAGCTTTAGGCACTTCACCACCTTTAGAATTAAGAGTTAATTAGGAATCTAAAATTAAAATTGCTGCATTAATAGAGGTTTCATTATTTTTCAAAAGAATTCTTAGATCTTTTATTGATACTGTTGCTTTTGAATAATATGATCAGCATAAATTACTTTTACTCTTTGAGGTTTTTTCTAGCTAACTAATGGCCTTAATTTACTTTGGAGTTTGAACTGTTTGATAACAAAACATAAAGAAATATATAAACTGAAAAATAAAAGAAGAAAGAAGAGAAGGAAGGAAAGAAGGAAGAATAAAATCAAGTTATTTGAATGATATCAAATCAGTGGGAGGGGAAAAAAAAAGAAACAAAAGCAGACAACTCACCAGGAAGAGAAATTCAAAGATATCAGACACAGTGAAAGGCAAAGATGAAAAAGGTAAGGTGTTTTACTGAAAACACAGGCTTTACCTAAAAGTGCAAATGCTAAACAATAAGCCTCTCAGACATTTCCTACCATTTGCCTCTCAAAACACCAACTGCAAGATTTCTCAGAAGAATCTGGGTTAAGAGATCAAAATCCATAGAGATTAAAACTTTGTGGTTAAACAAACAAACAATTAGGTCCTGTCCAATTTCTCTGCAAAATGTCTAAAATCCAAAAGTAGAATCTTTAATATAGAACTCCTCATCAGCTCTTTTCACTTCATTCTTAAATGTGAATTGGCATCCCAAGATCACAGTGGGCATTCAAGGACATTCAAAGGAACAAGCAAAAACAATAGAACGCATAGACCCAAGAATGAATTATTCAAGAAAGAGGGAATCAAGGGAATACCCAAGATGATGCTAACCCTATAGCTAGCAAATAGGGCAAATCAATTTACCTTGCATTAATGGAAAAGAGCCAACAGATGTCAGTGATAAAATAATACAATTGGTGTGTTTATCCTGAGAGCAGTTGCACAATTCTATCAGTTTGGAGAGAAAATACCTGGATAGAAACCAAGTAAGTAAATAAATAATTAAGGAAACATGAGGCAAATTTCTAACTTTAGAAGAATAGCCAAAGAAAAGTAAGAAGGAAAAGAAAGAAAGAAAGAAAGGAAATGCAATCATAGCTTACTATATGGCCCTGCTATGAACAATGTATACAAAGTTATATAATAAAGATAATTAATTCAATCAAATTAAATTATATAAATTCTAAGGGTAGGGGTTAAGAATGTGGCAGTGTTGAATTTGGAGACCTAATCTATTTTTTTATACAATTGACAGCTTATTAAATTTTCCAGATATAAAATTTTAAAATAAAATTTTTTTTAAATCCTTCTGAGGAGATGATTCAGAAGAAATGGAGGTAAAGTCAGAAGAAACATTTTCAAGTGTGGAAAGTTGTTTCCCTGGGAAATTGAGAATCTGGATAGGTGAGCAGCAAAAAGGAGGGTAGTGGGGGGAACTGGTTTTCATTTTAAGCTTTAGAGGAGTATTTGACGTTTTAAACATGAATACTTATTACTTTGATTTTGAAAAGTAATGAGAATAAATCTCCTGCTTCTGGTCTGGTATGTAAGGAGCTTGAAAGTTATCACTCTGTCCTAACAAGAAGCAAACATTTGAACAAAATGAAAAATCAACCACTCTTAGATCTAGAGAAGTGAGATCACAAGGCAAACCACTGCCCCCAAAACTGGAGAGATGGATAGGCACAACCTACTGGACCAGAAATCTGTGAGCTGAAAGTTCTGCAGGAACCAATATTAGTGTAGCAAAATTTAAATTGTAACTGAAAAAATTTCTAAAAGTTCAGATAGAAAAATCTGAGAGTTAAAAACTCCAGAGAGGGAACCAATCTTAGGGAAAAGGGGTCTGTTTTTGTGAGTTTTACCAGTAACTAACAGTGAAGATAAGAGAAAATTCCCCTTAGATTTCCAGCCTAAGGAGGGGAAAAATAATCATTTTGAAATAAGCCTGAGCATTCTGTTCTTAACAAGGCCTAGCCTCAGGAGAACCTAGTTAACTGGAACCAAACATGTTATCAAAGCCTAACCAATGTGAAGAAAGGAAACTCCCGCCCCCTCTAGCTATCTTGTCTTACCTAAGGATGGGGAGGGCAGGGGGTTGAATTGAGAAGCACATGTCAAATTCATGGTCCAGAAGTACAGCCTAACTAAAAGACAGAAACTCAATATTAGAACCATAAAACACTTCCCCTCCCTTGACACCTTAGCAACACACTACTGCAGGCTTAATTTCCTGAGTTCCTCTGACTTAGTATATCATATCTGGCATTCAACAATAACAAAAAAAAACTGCAAAGCCTATTAAAATGCAAAAATAATGAGTGTATTATTTTAATCAGAATAGCTGAACAGAGTCTTTTTCAGGAAGTTTTGCAATTTACAGTCAGTCAATCAGTTTAGTCACTCAGTTGTGTATGACTCTTTGCGATCCCATGGACTGTAGCATGCTAGGCTTCCCTGTCCATAACCAACTCCTAGAGCTTACTCAAACTCATGTCCGTCAAGTTAGTGATGCCATCCAACCATCTCATCCTCTGTCGTTCCCTTCTCCTTCCACCTTCAGTCTTTCTCAATATCAGCGTCTTTTCTAGTGAGTCAGTTCTTTGCATCAGGTGGCCAAAGTATTGGAGTTTCAGTTTCAAAATCAGTCCTTCCAATGAATATTCAGGACTAATTTCCTTTAGGGTGGACTGGTTGGATCTCCTTGCAGTCAAAGGACTCTCAAGAGTCTTCTTTAACAACACAGTTCAAAAGCATCAATTCTTTGGTGCTCAGCTTTCTTTATAGTCCAACTTTCACATCCAAGCAGGACTACTGGAAAAGCCATAGCTTTGACTACATGGACATTTGTCGGCAAAGTAATGCCTCTCCTCTTTAATATGCTGTCTAGGTTGATCATAGCTTTCCTTCCAAGGAGCAAGTGTCTTTTAATTTCATGGCTGCAGTATGATATGCTGTGATTTTGGAGCCCCCAAAATAGTCTCTCACTGTTTCTATTGTTTCTCCATCTATTCACCATGAAGTGATGGGATTGGATGCCATAATCTTTGTTTTCTGAATGTTGAGTTTAAAGCCAACTCTTCACTCTCCTCTTTCAGTTTCATCAAGAGGCTCTTTAGTTCTTCTTTGCTTTCTGCCATAAGGGTGGTGTCATCTGCATATCTGAGATTATTGATATTTCTCCCAACAATCTTGATTCCAGCTTGTGCTTCATCCAGCCCAGCATTTCACATGATGTACTCTGCATGAAAAAGTGAAGTGTTAGTCCCTCAGTCATATCTGACTCTTTGCAACCCAATGGACTATAGCCCACCAGGCTTCTCTGTCCATAGGTTTCTCCAGGCAAGAATAATGGAGTGGATTGCCTTTCCCTTCTCCAGAGGATCTTCCCAACTCAGGGATCAAACCCTGGTCTCCTGCATTGCAGACTTATTCTTTACTGTTTAAGCTATAAGGAAGTCTGCATAGAAGTTAAATAAGCAGGGTGACAATATGCAGCCTTGATGAACTCCTTTCCTGATTTGGAACCAGTCTATTGTTCCAAGCCCAGTTCTAACTGTTGCTTCCTGACCTGCATACAGATTTCTCAGGAAGCAGGTCAGGTGGTCTTCCCATCTCTTGAAGAATTTTCTAGTTTGTTGTGATCCACACAGTCAAAGGTTTTGGCCTAGTCAATAAAGCAGGAGTAGATGTTTTTCTGGAACTCTCTTGCTTTTTCAGTGATCAACCTATGTTGGCAATTTGATCTCTAGTTCCTCTGCCTTTTCTAAATCCAACTTGAACATGTGAGCCTTACTTTGCTAGCTGTGAGACAAGTGCAATTGTGCGGTAGTTTGAGCATTCTTTGGCATTGCCTTTCTTTGGGATTGGAATGAAACTGACCTTTTCTGGCAGCTTTTACAACTTATAACATCTGTATAATTCAGTGATGAGAGAATAAAGTGAAACAACACATCTAATCAATTTGGTATCCATTGGATCATAAAAAAAGGGTTGCTGTTGTTCAGTTGCCAAGTTGTGTCCAATTCTTTGTGAAGAAGAACAGCTATTTAATCAGATATATATATAAGAGCAAATTAATTGTTAGTGAATTATCAAATCATTTTAACTTGTCCATAATATTTGACCCATTACCAGATAAATATTTGTCTTTAGTCCATATTAGATAATAGTGGTAAATAATGGGAAAATAGATGAGTAATATACTCCTTAAAATCATTAATCAGAACTATTTAAAAATATGAATATTCTTCTCACATCCCCAGAATTATATACAGCATATTAAGAATACACACACATACATGTGCACATATATATACACACACAACTGGTACTTAAGAGATATTTATCAAGGAAGCTCTTTTGCCTGAATCTTATTATTTATTAGAATTGAAATCAAAACAGCAAAAGTGATACTTTGGCATTTATTGTTATTGTTCAGTCACCACGTCATATCTAATTTTTTGTCATGGATTATAGCATGTCAGGTTGCTCTGTCTCCTCTATTTTTCTGGACTTTGATCTAATTCACATCACTTTGGCATATGGTTGGGCAATAGGAATTAATCAATATTTTCTCCTCATATATTTCCAGACACACAAGATTATAAGTCATTCAGGTCTTGGCCCAACTTCAGATGTTAACATAAAAATAGTATGAATTACTCACAACTCCAGAATTTAGGTTATCTTTAACTTTTTCCATTTCTTTTAAGACATCATGTCTTACAAATGTGGAAATCATTACGTAGAAGGCTGTCAAGCTACTTCCTGTTCTTTTAGGAAAGTAATGAATGTCTTGTTCTTCTTTTTGAAACAAATGGGAACTTTGAACACTATCTTAATAGGGCATTCTTCTCTTTTATAAATAAAACTTCAAGTCAGATGTTTGCTTTACAGGGACTAGTAAGAACCCATCATAAATGTTCTCAGCTAAATCAAAGGCTCTAGCTACACTATTACTTTATGCAAAAATGGAAGTTTTGCATTCAGCTGAGCCCCTGAAGAGATCTTAGGTCTTAACAAATATTGAATGGCTGAACTTCCAATAAATTTAAAACATAGTGATTTTAGATTGGACAATGTACATATGTTTATTCCTAGGCAAAAAAACATAAATAAAATTATCACTTGAAAAAATCATTCTCTATCAACAGCAGAAATAAGCTAGCATTTATTGAGCTTACTCTGTTGCCAGGCAGTGTTAGAAGTTTTATATTCTTTACTTTAGAATTTCACAGCTATGCTGTTATAATGTTGTCAGTATTGTTGACATTCTAAATATGAGGAAAATGTAACTTGTTCCATATCATCCCTCTAATAAGAGTTTGAATTTGAGTTCAAACACAGTCATTCTAACTCCAGAGCCCAAACTATTAATCATTATCTTAAAAGACCAGTTTGATGCAGGTTACTTGGAAGATAGATATAATCAGTAAGGATAAAATTAAAATCATCTTTAAATCTGTCACCTAGGTAAAACAATGTGATGTATTGGTAGATTTTTCTCTTTGTCTTTATTAAAGTTTATATCTCTCTCAAGGCTAGAACCACACAGATAGGGTTTTAACATTTTTTTTGAGGGGGGAGGGGCTCCCAAATATGTAGTGAATATTTCCCATGTCATTAAATGATCTTTGAAGACACAACTTTAATGGCTACAAGAGAAAAATGTTTTTCACTTAAATAATCCAAAGAATTATCACAATTCTGATGTCACTCATTATGAGTAGCTTTGGTTACAATGATCACATTTCTCTTCATTTGGGGAATTTTTTATTTTCTCTAAAGGGATCAAAATATATCAGTGAAGCTGTGCTCTCTGTTTGCATTTTGTATGAAGCAGGATGAAAGCATTTAACTTGATTCTCTAATGCATCTGCAGCTGAAATTCACAAATTTATAACCTAAGGGATAGTCTTGCCCTATCAAAGAAGCAACTGGACACTCACTAGAGCACTTTACTAGGGATTATCTAAGTGGACAATGGAATTATCTTTCCAGTATAGTTAGACCTTTCTCATTCTTCCAGCTTAAATGTATAAACTCATTAGATTAACTTTGTCCATACATACCAACTGGGAATGCTAGAACATTGGAGGCCACAGTGGATATAAGATCAGAGAAGACAGCAAACCAAAGGAGGTTTGGTCTGTATGTTTCTGTCTAGAATAATGGAAATAGATTCTCACTCTAATTCTCAGTTATTTTTGCACACTTGCTGCTCATTCATTTACTTGCTCGATATTTCCTCCTTGGGGCTCTCTAGATCTCTATGGGAATAGTACAAAGAATATAATCAAAATCAAGCATTTATTTTGTTTTTCCGTTTACCCTTTTAACACTGTGCAGAAAAAGCTGTGCTTATATGGATTTTAAGTAAAAATAATACATTAACAGATCACTGGAGGAAAGAAAGCTAAATTACATTCTCTGTGTGTAGAATATTATGGCAGTTGGTTAAGAACATCCATGGGGCATGATACAGATGAAGTGGGAGTTTTAAAAACTAAACAGTGAGATGAGGCAAGGCAATCAGCTGAAAGTTCAAAAGTACATAAATGGCAGCCTAATGTAATATATAGATTTACTCAAGAGGTGGCAAGAATACGCAGAAGAACTATACAAAAAAGAACTTCATGACCCAGATAACCATGATGGTATGATCACTCACCTAGAGCCAGACATCCTGGAATGCGAAATCAAGCGGGCCTTAGGAAGCATCATACGAACAAAGCTTGTAGAGGTGATGGAATTGCAGTTGAGCTATCTCAGATCCTAAAAGATGATACTCTTAAAGTGCTGCACTCAACATGCCAGCAAATTTGGAAACAGCAGCAGCGGCCACAGGACTGGAAAATGTGTTTTCATTCCAATCCCAAGGAATGGCAATGCCAAAGAATGCTCAAGGGAAAGTGAAAGTCGCTCAGTCGTGTCCGACTCTTAGCAACCCCATGGACTACACAGTCCAGGGAATTCTCCAGTATTCTCTAGAATACTGGAGTGGGTAGCTAGCTGTTCCCTTCTCCAAGGGATCATCCCAAACCAGAGATTGAACCCAGGTCTCTCGCATTGCAGGCGGATTCTTTACCAGCTGAGCCACAAGGGAAGCCCAAACTACCAAACCATTGCACTCATCTCACACAGTAGAGAAGTAATGCTCAAATTTCTCCAAGCCAGGTGAGAGGGTAACAGGCAGGAAGGCCAGTGGTCTCCAAATGGAGGAAATAGGCTGCAAGTGTCTCTTAAAATTCTGTATTGCTATGATGACAACTGGTTCCACCTGAACTTAACTTTTCTCAGACCTGAGCTAACAAATGTGTTTTTCTTATGGAACTGTTTTTCTTAAGCTATGTTAATGAAGCTAGGTATTTGCTTTGGAATTTGCCTTTCATCTAAATGGTTCCACCTAAGACTAATTTTTTTCCTTTTCTCAAACCTTGGGCTGATAATAGCTCAACAAACCAGTATTCATATCAATTGTTTTATGGCTGGGGGATGACACATCTCTTGCCATCCTATCTCAAAAATACATATTGTGAGAGAGGGACCTGGCTAAGTTCCTTCAGCCTTGAGGTGTCTCTCTTATCTGATTAATAGCTTTCTAACATACATAAAACAGCTTGCTAAAACTAGCAAGGGGACACTCTCCATCATTCTTCTGATGTCTCTGTCAGAAGCTTCCTCTGTCCCTTTTCACTTTAATAAACTCTGCTAAACAAAAGCTCTTGAGTGATCAAGCCAGGTCCCTGATCCTGAAGCTAAATCTTCTTCATCAGAGATCATGAATTTGACACCGTTCACTGTAAGTTATCACAGGCTTCAACTGGACATGAACTGTGAAGTTCCAGATGTTCAAGCTGGATTTAGAAAAGACAGAGGAACCAGAGGTCAAATTGCTAACATCTGTTAGATCATTGAAAAAGCAAGAGAGTTCCAGAAAAACATCTACTTCTGTTTTATTGACTACACCAAAGCCTTGGACTGTGGGATCACAACAAACTGTGGACAATTCTTAATAAGATGAGAATACCAGAACACCTGACCTGCTTCCTGAGAAATCTGTATGCAGGTCAAGAAGCAACAGTTAGAACTGGACATGGAACAGAAGACAGATTCCAAATCAGGAAAGGAGTATGTCAAGGCTGTATATTGTAACCCTGCTTATTTAACTTCTATGCAGAGTACATCATGAGAAATGCCAGGCTGAATGAAGCACAAGTTGGAAGCAAGACTGACGGGAGAAATATCAATGACCTCAGATATGCTGATAACACCACTCTTATGGCAGAAAATGAAGAAGAACTAAAGAGCCTCTTGATGAAAGTGAAAGTGGAGAGTGAAAATGTTGACTTAAAACTCAACATTCAGAAAACTAAGATCATGACATCTGGTCCCATCACTCCATGGCAAATAGATGGGAAAACAGTGAAAAACTTTTATTTTGGGGGCTCCAAAATCACAGCAGATGGTGACTGCAGCTATGAAAATAAAAGACACTTGCTCCTTGGAAGAAAAGCTATGACCAACCTAGACAGCATATTAAAAAGCAAAGACATTACTTTGCTGACAAAGTCTGTCTAATCAAAGCTATCGTTTTTTTCAGTAGTCATGTATGGATGTAAAAGTTGGACTATAAAGAAAGCTGAGCACCAAAGAATTGATCCTTTTGAACTATTGTGTTGGAGAAGACTCTTGAGAGTCCCTTGGCCTGCAAGAAGATCAAACCAGTCAATCGTAAAGGAAATCAATCTTGAATATGCATTGGAAGAACTGATGCTGAAGCTGAAACTCCAATATTTTGGCCACCTGATGGGAAGAACTGACTCATTGGAAAAGACTCTGATACTGGGAAAAATTGAAAGCATGAAGAGAAGGGGACAATAGAGGATAAGGTGATTGGATGACATCATTGACTCTGCGGACATGAGTTTGAGTAAACGCTGGGAGTCAGTGATGGACAGGGATTCCTGGGGTGCTGCAGTTCATGGGATTACAGAGTCGTACATGACTGAGTGACTGAACTGAACTGAACTAAACTCAAAACCCACACAAGGTTTTTGTTTACTGTGGAATATACATAAACTTAAGCAAAGCAATATATCTTCTCTGAATGTCGCACATTCTTAGAGATAATGCAATAAATAAGCAGAAAGGAAATGAGGCTTGCTTTAAATTTTTAGAAACCATTATGGACATAAGTGGATCGGTGTTATGTTCTTCTGATTCCCTTTGAAGTGGCTGTGTTTTATTAAACTCTTTTGGGATAAGAGCTCTTTTTCCTTTCTCTCATCAAATATATGTCCCAAATTAGAAATGAACCCACTTCCCTGGCTGTTGTTGCCAGACTAGATGAAGAATAGACACTTGACTATAGAAGAGAAAGTCATAAAGAGAAAGCCAGAATGCTTCCCTTAGCCACAGTGATCTGCACAACCGATGGGCTACGCAAATCGCTAATTAGCTGGTGCCCCCCCTCAGTATTTTCTCATTTGATCTGAAAGTAAAGAATTGTTTTCCCTCTGGTGATAAAACTTTAAGAACTGCAATGTTTATGAACTTGACCTCCATGTATACTAAAATGCCAACTGGAATAATGAGGTCAACATATAGAAAAAGGAGAGAGATAGAAAGAAGCTTGCCAGATAACTTTTGAGAATCTAATGAATATAGTTTAATTTACTTGAACATATGTTCACACCTTTGTGATGAAATATTATACCATTATATAATTTTTAAAAATTAGCCTAAATGCAGAGCCTAGTTCTATTTGACAATATGGTAGCATCATTTCTGGGTTGGCAGGAATGAAAGGGAAAAGTAGAGTCCAATTACTCTGATTTTTCAAATTTTGCTTTCCATTTAGCCACTTGTTTCCAAATTAACACTAAAAAGTACATCGTCCACCATCCACAAGATCTTGGTTCTTTATGTTTGGTAAAATCCTTCAAAACACAGATTTTTATTGTAGAAAGTGTGTGTGTGTGTGTGTGTGTATGTGTGTGTGTGTGTGTGCATGCTAAGTTGCTTCAGTCTATACAGTCACCAGAAAATGCCTTAGCTGTTTTTCCATATATTTGAAAGATCAAGAACAAAGGAATAATTTATTTAAAAGAGGGCCATTAAAAGGAAAGAAAGGCCACCAAACGTGTAAAACTGAGGAGTTTCAAAGCCACACAGTTCTCACCTATGAACAAATCTGGTGCTGTTGATGTAAAGATAATTAGGGTCCTGCTATTTAAATTTCAACCAACATTTGTTTAGCAGTGACATGTTTGACCAGACATTTATTTAGCAAGTTTCAGATTCTGTGTTGATTGTTTAAGATATGACAATTAATGATTTTGATCAATATAGTAATAGCTACAGGCATATGCCAAAGCATATATTTTTTATAATTTCTGGTTTGGTATTTTCAACTAGTAAGCATCCATACAACTTGTAAACCAAAACTTCTTTAAAAAATAGAGTCTACTAAGAAGTTAAAAAAAAAAAATCCTTACACAAATGCTTCTTTGCAGTCACTAATGGTCTAATTCAGTTATTCAAATTGAGTTTATTTGATGAATAGGTATCATTGATAAACTCAGAAAATTATTGTTGCTATGAAGGAAGAATGTTGTAATGTTATAGGAGACTACCATTTGGGAGATCCAAGCCTAACTGGTTAGTGTTAGCCACACTATGCTAGGTACATTGACCTTCATTTATCTCCTTTGAAATTTCAGCAATTAGTAAGAGTGAAAATAAGTGAAACAATGGTTGACAGACTTGTGTTGCATGCTGCTGCCCTAGGGTTATGATTTATTTCTCTGAAATTGTTTTGGACATATATTCGGATGTGATCTTTTAGCGTAGCACAATCAAAATGTTCCCATAGATTTTAAATCTGAGTTGTAAGAGAAACCAGGGAAATTTTCCTAAATTTTCCATCTGGGACAAAACTGTTTTTAATTTTAAAATAGTGAAATGCCCTTATAATTCATAATAATACACAATCATCAAAATGTCACAAGCCCGTCTTTGATCTCCACGATGAATTTCTAACTAAAAATTTGTATTGACGTAACTTCATTTTTGCTTACATTATTCTATGCAGTCCGTATGACCTTTCAACATTGTGCTGAGCCCTGATTTTTGCACTCTGAATATGTATTTGCTTTGGGGAGAACACAAAGATGAGGAATATAAAAAATGATCTAATTATAATTAGTGTGTATAGTAAAAAGAAATATGTAAACCAGGGAAAAAAGAACTAGACATATTTAGGTAGAAAATCATGTGGGAAATAGTCCAAGTAAGGGAATCATAAGGAATATATCTCACTTTAACTTTTATTCTTAAATAGCTGTGTGAGCAAAACACTCAACTGTGACCTTCATTTTCATCTCAGACATGATTTCCAATGTACCTCAGGATCTATGGTGTTTATGATCTCTGAGGTTAAAGATTCTATGATTTTATGATGCTAGTGGCAGGAGAAAAATGAGAGAATTTATAGTGAAGTGAGCATAAGTTACCTTTCAGGGGCTTCCTAGGGGAGGTCAGTATTTTAAGAAGCAGGGAATAGGAGGAAAGAGGAACTATAAAGGGAAAAAGACAACCTGCAAAGATACCCTAAATTACTCAACAGTTGGCTGAAAAAAGAGTGTTTAGAGCAGATATATTAACATGTTTTCACATTTGCTTGCATAGTTGAAGGAATAACACAGAGCCTGGTGGGCTGCAGTCCATGGTGTCGCAAAGAGTTGGACACGACTGAGGACTTCACTTTCACTTTTCACTCTCATGCATTAGAGAAGGAAATGGCAAGCCACTCCATTGTTCTTGCCTAGAGAATCCCAGGGACAGAGGAGCCTGTTAGGCTGCCGTTTCTGGGGTCGTACAGAGTTAGACACGACTGAAGTGACTTAGCAGCAGCAGCAGCAGTCCTAAGCCGAGCTTCTGGACTCCCGTCTCTGGGGTATCAAAATCAGAATTCTGAAGGTTAATAGCTTTTCAACTGTGGCAAATTACCTTAACTTCCTATGGCCCAGTTTATATATATTTTGGATGCTTAGAATTCAAATGGATGACATATTCCTGTTTGAAAACTATTTTTGGTGATTTATCTTATTAAGACTCTGATCAGTTTAAGAATTATTTATCACATACTCAGGAGGTAGCAGACACTGTTCTGGGTGTTCAAATATTAAATAGAAATTAAAATATAGAAGGAATCTGAAATAGTGGTTAAGAACAGCAGCTCTGAGAGCACCAACCTAGGTTCCAATAGTGTTTACAATTCTTCCCTTATGTTTGACTCTAGTAAGTCATTCTACTTCTTTGTTCCTATTTCCTTGTCTATAAAGTTTTAAAAATAGCAGTATCTCAAATTATTTTGAAAGTGAATTAATAATAAATGTAAAAACTCTAGAATAGCACCAGGCATAGAGTGAGAGCTTCAAAATTATGGCTCAAACTCTAGAAAGAATAAAAAGAATTAAACTAAAACTAAATAATAATATTTACTATCAATAATTTGTGTTTCTAAGTACAATTTTATATCCTTCTAAAATAAGTGAAGTTATGTAGCTATGCAATTCTCAGGCCTTGTTTACTGTTTGCAAATTAGCAAATTATTATACCAACTTACAAACAATGACATACTTGCTTTGTCTCCTAACATTTGTCACGGATCTAGAGGAGTTGTATCTGTTATATTTTTTCCAGTTTTATTGAAATTAATTGGCATACATCACTGTACAAGTTTAAAGTGTACAGCATATATTTTTATAGTTATACAATTATATGCTTCATTCTGCTGCCAAGGGTGCCTTTGCATGTTCTTCCATGCTATGCTTGATTCCCTGATACATTTCCTCCCTTAGGCTGACTTGGACTAACACTCTCTTAATTATTTATTTTTTCTTTTGAACTTTTTATTTTGTATTGCAATATAGCTGATTAACAATGTCATGATAGATTCAGGTGAACAGCGAAGGGACTAAGCCATACATATACATCCATCCATTTTCCCCTAAACTCCCCTCCTATCCGGGCTGCCACATGACATTGCACAGAGTTCCATGTACCATACAGTAGGCCCTTGTTGCTTATCCATTTTAAATATAGAAGCTTACCTTATTTCTTTAAGGATTGGATTCAGGCAGGTTTTCCAAACAACCGTAGAATCAGAATGACATCATCGAATGTGGGCAAGAATGTGGAATAGTTGGGCCTCTTGTTTATTACTGTTGGGAATACGAAATAGTACAGCCAGTTTGGAAGATAGTATGCCTATTTTCACACAAAACTAAGCATACTCTTACCGTTCAGTCCAGCAATTACGCTCCTTAGCATCTACCTAAATGCTTTGAAAATTTATGTCCACACAAAAACCTGCACACAGATATTTTTATGAGTTTTGTTCATAATTCCCAAAACGTGGAAGTGAGTATGATACCCTTCAGTAGGTGAATGGATATATACACTGCAGTACACCCAAGCAATGGAACATTATTCAGTGCTCAAAAGAAAAGAGTTGTCAAACCATGAAAAGACATGGAAAAAACTTAACTATGTATTAGTAATGTAACAACTTTATCTCATGGCTCAGTGGTAAAGAATCTGCCTGGAACCCAGGAGACTTGGGTTTGATTCTTGAGTTGAGAAGATACCTAGAGAAGGAAATGGCAATCCACTTCAGTAGGCTTGTCTGAAATCCCATGGACAGAAGAGCCTGGTGGGCTACAGTCCATGGATCACAAAAGAATTGGACACATCTTAGAAACTAAATGACAACAAAATGTAATGAGCTGAGCCAAAAAGTCCGCATATTGTATGCTTCCAACTAAATGACATTCCAGAAAAGACAAACTATTGAGACAGTAAGATTGATGATTTCTAGGAGTTACAGGAGGAAGGAAGGATAAATAGGCAGAGCACAGAAGATATTTTGGGACAGTGAAACTATTCTGTATTATAATTGTGGATGCATGTCATTATAACTTTGTCCAAGCCCTTCGAATATGCAGCACCAAGAATGGACCCTTATGTCAGCTACTGCCTTTAGGTGATTATGATGGCTAAATATAAGTTAATCAATTGTGTCAACTAAAAATATAGTCACAACCTGAAAGTAGAAAGTTGTTTTATTTGGTGGGAATGTTAAGGACTTCAAGCCAGGGAGCCAGCATCTCAGTAGCCCCGAGAAAACTACTCTGAGGAGGCAGGAGAGGGAGGCAGGCCATATACAAACTTGCAACAAAGGGAGCAGGCAAAATGAACATCAAAGATTATTGTTAACTAGTAAGGAAACCCAGATATCAAGCCGAGGAATTTAGAGTTCTGTGTATGGGAAGATGCAAGCCTCGTGGTTTATAGAATTCATTGTGTCATGCAAACCTCAGCTATCTGGGACCAAATCCTGTTACCCATCACTGTAAGGGTTGGCAGATGTGGCAGATGGCTGCTTCTTACATTACCCCCCACCCTGAGGTTCTCAGCAATCGTGGTGGGAGAGTAGCATCTGCTGGAATACAGGCATCACGTTCTTTTTTGAGAGCCTCCCTTCATATTAAGAGGCCACAAATCGCTGATAGCTGTGACATTTTGTATTCACTGATATGTCAGGAAATATTTCATTTTGTAATTGTAACAATTCTATCATTCTGTTGGGTAATATTCATAATGGAGGAGGCTATGCCTTTTGGGGAGGGGCAAGGGTACTTGGGAAATTTCTGTACCTTCTGCTTAATTTTGCTATGAACTCCAAAAATTCTCTAAAAAAGAGAGTATCAGTAAAAAGACTGAATGAAGCTGGCATACTGGGCAGTAAATGAAGACTAGAGTGCCATTACATGACACTGAAGAGACAGGGGGTGATCAGATTATACAGGCATCTTAGTTCACCTTAATAATGTTCATCTTTATCTTTAACACAATGTGAAACCATTGAGATATTTTAAACACAGAGGAAAGTAAAATGAACCGAGTCCCATCTTGATAAGACCAGTCATGCCACAGTATAGAGAACCAATAACAAGTAGACAGAGTGGATGTGGGGGGAATATTTTGGAGACTGCTTTTCCTAGTACAGGAAAGAGAAGACAGTATCTTGGAGTAATAATGGTAAGGCAGTGAAAACATGAGAATAGATGAGATCTAGAAATTTAAAAAGTTAAAAAGAATATTATAATAAGTTATATGTAAAGTTTAAAGGAAACAGTGATACCCTCTGTGACTATAATTTCTGATCCATAGAACTAAATGTATGTTTCCATTTATTGAGACAGGAGACTATGAAAAGATTTTAGAGGAAATCAGTCAGTCAGTTCAGTCAGTCAGTTATGTCCTACTCTTTGTGGCCATATGGGGCTGCAGCACGCAAGCATCCTGGTCCATCACCAACTCCTGGAACTTGCTCAAACTCATGTCCATCAGGTCGCTGATGCCATCCAACAATTTTATCCTCTGTTGTTCCCTTCTCCTCCTGCCTTCCATCTTTCCCAACATCAGGGTCTTTTCCAGTGAGTCAGTTCTTCACATCAGATGGCCAAAGTATTAAAGTTTCAGCTTCAGCATCAATCCTTCCAATGAATATTCAGGACTGATTTCCTTTAGGATGGACTGATTGGATCTCCTTGCAGTCCAAGGGACATTCAAGTGTCTTCTCCAACACCACAGTTCAAAAGCATCAATTCTTCAGCACTCAGCTTTCTTTATAGTCCAACTCTCACATTCATACATGACTACTAGAAAAACCATAGCCTGGACTAGATGGACCTTTGTCAGCAAATAATGTCTCTCCTCTTTAATATGCTATCTAGGTTGGTCATAGCTTTTCTTCCAAGGAACAAGTGTCTTTTAATTTGATGGCTACAGTCACTATCTGCAGTGATTTTGGAGCCCCCCAAAATAAAGTCTCTCACTGTTTTCATTGTTTCACCATCTATTTGCCATGAAGTAATGAGACTGGATGCCATGATCTTTGTTTTCTGAAGGTTGAGTTTTAAACCAACTTTTTCACTCTCCTCTTTCACTTTCATCAAGAGGCTCTTTAGTTCTTTGCTTTCTGTCATAAGGGTTGTGTCAACTGAATATCTGAGGTTATTGATATTTCTCCCAGCAATATTGATTCCAGCTTGTGCTTCATCTAGCCCCTTATTTTGCATGATGTACTCTGCAATAAGTTAAATAAGTAGGTGACAATATACAGCCTTAAGGTACTCCTCTCCCAATTTGGAACTGGTCTGTTGGTCCATGTCCAGTTCTAACTGTTGCTTCTTGACCTGCATACACATTTCTCAGGAAATCTGAGGTCAGGTGGTCTGGTATTCCCATCTCTTTAAGAATTTTCCATGGTTTGCTGTGATCCACACAGGCAAAGGCTTTGGGATAGTGAATAAAGCAAAGTAGATCTTTTGCTGGAACTCTCTTGCTTTTTCAATGATCCAACGGATGTTGGCAATTTTATCTCTGGTTCCTCTGCCTTTTCTAAATCCATTTTGAACATCTAGATGTTCGTGGTTCACTTACTTTTGAAGCCTGGATTGGAGAATTTTGAGTATTACTTTGCTAGTATGTGAGATGAATGCATTTGTGCAGTAGTTTGAACATAATAGAGGGAATAGTGTGAGTTAAAACTAGACTTAATGGATTTGAGGATCATTTTTGTTAGCTATGTAGATGTGGACCTGAGAGGATATATCCTAGCTGGGAATATATATATCTGAAAGTAAGATAACAAGGGTGGGAAGATTAGCAATATCTATTGAGAAAATAATGTAGTATAGAGAAGAAAGTAGAAGAGTTCCAAATTTGTTTCTATGCCAATAGCCATGTAAAAGAAGATGGTCTTTTAAATATGAATGAAAATGATCTTTCAGACAGATAAGAGAAAATCAGAAAGTAAATCCAGAGGAGTAGAGAATATACAAAGCATAGGCAACCATGTTAAAATCTCTTAAAAATTAAGATAAAGACCATAAAACATTACTTAGATTTGATGACATAAGAGATCACTAGTGACCCTAGTAAGAGTTGTGTCAGCAAAATTATGGAAGTAGAAGCCAGACGGAAGTAGGAAATAAGGATTCAATAGATATGGTCAACTTCTAAAAAAGTGAATGGGAATGGGAAGTAAGACCTACCTCATAGATAAAGGGGGATATAAATACTGAACAAGTGTTGGTTTGTCTATCCGTGTGTGTGTTCAGATAAGAAAGATGGAGTATATTTGAGTGCCAGTAAGAGAATTCAGGTAAACATATAGAAGACAAGTGTTACAAAAGTGATATAGGTGCTAAAAACATTTTCATTCTTCCCTTTTAGGTTTTTTTGCTGGTTTGGTAATTAAATTGACATAAAACAGATTAACAGGAAAAAAATAAATTTAACTTTGTATGCATGGGAGCCCCAAGATGTTAGACCCAGCATTGTAAGTCAGGCAATTGAAGCTTATACGCCATCCTGAATCAAGGAATGGGTTAGGGGCCTGAGGCTTCAGAGAACAGGAAGTTATTGACAGGACAATAAGAATAGTAAGAATAACAGATGTTTGCCCTGCAACACAGATAGATCATTCAGATAAAAATTTATTTCTGGTAATAATGCTCTTTCTCGGCCAAGCTCGCTATCTAAATTCTTCTCGGTGGTTAAAAGAGAAGTAGAAATTTTTCTTGAATCTCTGGGTCTTGATTGCTTTCAGCTCACAACAATCCACATGCCAAAGTAACACATTTGTATTCACATATTGTGCTCCTCCCCAGTGGCAATGTATGTAACCCCAAAATTAGTTCATATGTTCTCTAAGAATAGCATGTTTCTACAATTTGACTCCTTTTATACTTACACCTATTTTGTGTAATAGGGGAAATAAATATATCTATTCATTCACATGAGAAAATGAAGGTTCACGCTGTTAGACAACGTGTCGGTGGCAAAACGTCTAGGTCTCTAGATATTTTGTTCAACAGTTTTTTTGCGTGTTTTTTTTTTAATGGTCTAGGGTAATGTTGGAACAGAGAACTCAATAAAATATTGCCATAGAAGGGACAGAAACTTTTACTTGAAACAGATTTTCTTGCTTGCTTTGAAAGGGAGAGATAAGAAAATTTAGAAAACACAGTAAGTAAATTAAAAACCCTTATCATATCAGCCTACTATGAGATCTTTTGAGAAATATTACCTATCAAGTAATTTTGAAGCTCTGGGAGTAATACCCACTCTTTTCTTAGCATTTATGTTCCTGAAATCCTCTCTCATGTAGTGAGAGATCTATTACTTTCTATACTTAGTATACAACATGCAAATTATCAAGTAAAGTTTGCCATTATTGGCCATGGCCAACTAGTTCCTATATAATACTTGCATATTCTATTCTTTAATGATCTAATTAATAATATATTGAACCCTAACATTTGCAAGATTCACAGGACTATTTCAACTTTTCTAGGGCCTCACAATGCCATTGTATTAATAATTCACAATGGCATGCTAAATAATGAAAGCTTTTGCCAAAACGTCTGTCATGTCGGCCAGCTCAAACCCTTCCTGAGACTTGGTCTTGTCCGTTATACACAAATGTTATTGGCAGGACTCCATGGGAAAACATGTTCCTGCCAATCAAACCCCAGGAGGTGGGGGAAACCTAATGATGGATCCATACTGAAGATTCAATTCTGCGAAACATAAAACTCCATGATAAATGTTTTCTAAAACATAATGTGGTGTCTCAATGTTGATGTGTAAACAAAAATAAATTAACTAAGCAGTCACAAGTGCTTAAAAATGGGTAGAAATCTTATTTACGGAGAAAAAGAATATACAGAATAAATGTGTATCACTCACCACAATGAGGAACATCAATGGCTGACTAATTAGGAAAGGAGACTAAAGAACAGGAAAGAAGTGTATTTTCTAATAAGGTACTTCCTTAAAGCTCTGGTTTTCAACTCTGTCTATAGATCATTATCACCTGGGGAGTATTTTTTAAATTTCAGAATCCTACTGCCATCAGCAGCAATCCTGATTTATGCATTTGTATGGTCTGAGCATCCAAATTTTTTTCTTTTCTTTTTCCTTTATTTCATCTCATATGATTCAAATGTGACTGAAACCACTATTTTAGAGTCAACTTCTTAACTTAATACAACTTAATGTGGATTATGAAGGGGCAAAAAAGACAGGAAGGTTTTTGGCTTCCTGAACCTGACCTGAGTCAAGCAGTTGACCTGGATATGTGCATATGTGCTAAGTCACTCAGTTGTGTCTGACTCTTTGCGACCCTATGGACTGGATTCTTTATCACTGAGCTACCAGGGAAGCGCTTGACCTGGATATGCTGCTGCTGCTAAGTCGCTTCAGTTGTGTCCGACTCTGTGCGACCCCAAAGACGGCAGCCCACCAGGCTCCCCCATCCCTGGGATTCTCCAGGCAAGAACACTGGAGTGGGTTGCCATTTCCTTCTCCAGTGCATGAAAGTGAAAAGTGAAAGGGAAGTCACTCAGTCGTGTCTGACTCTTCGCGACCCCATGGACTGCAGTCTACCAGGCTCTTCCGCCCATGAGATAAGGGCAAGTTAAAACTGCTAATTGAGAGAAAGGAGTAAGGAGACTGACTGATGAAAGTTAATTTCTTTTATTGATTTAGTTGAAAATCTTTACCTCTTGAAGTTGCAGCAGATTGTGTAGTCTTGGATTTTTGACGATAAAGAGATGGTTTCTTCCAGGCAAGCTTCCCTTTCACATGTTTCTCAGACTCATAGACTCAATCCTTGAAGCCAGACTTTGTATGAATACCAGCACTGTAATTTTCATTTTCCATTCTAGGATGAATAAACTTCAGATCCTTAACTGTAATCTCACAACTTCTCTCCAGATTTCAAGTTTAGATGCTAAATAATATTTCTCTAGTCCCTTGAGGAATCAAGCACTAAGCCATCCCCTGTCAAGGAGTGACCTGAATGGGGATATGCATTCTCTAGTCTATCAACTGCTGATTTCTAATAAGGACATGCACATTCTTTTATATTTTTAACATGGAAAACTCATATTTAATTATGTCATTCTCTATACTCCCCAGTATTAATCTAACATCAAATCTCATTATATCCTCCTGAGAAATATCTCCTAGATTCTTTAGTTGCTTCCTGTTACCAAAACTATATTCAGAACATCCTTACTTCATTTTTGGACACACTATATTCATCTTGCATAGGATAAGGATCAACATTTTAAAATGCAAGTTTTAGCATACTCTCCTTTTCAAAAAAAAATAATGTTTCAAAAAAAAAATCATTCTTCTATAGCATTGATAAAACAATTGCATGCATGCATACTAAGTTCAGTCCTGTTCAACTCTTTGTGGCCAGGCTCCTCTGTCCATGGGATTCTCCAGGCAAGAATACTGGAGTGGGTTGCCATGCCCTTCCCCAGGAGATCTCCCCAACCCAGGGATCAAAGTGGCCACTCTATGTCTCCTGCATTGCAGGCAGATTCTTTACCACTAGCACAACCGGGAAAGCCCCCCAAAACAATCAATTCCCAGTAAATACGAATAAACATTTTTTAACTACATAGAGAAAACTTAAAAATATCTCAACTTCTATTCACATTTACCCACTTCCCTTGAAAACTGCCCAAAGGAAAATGAGTTCATTTAGTTATTTGAAGCCTATTCTATATTTTATGTCCTAGACTATCATATTATAATATGAATAGAAAGAATAGGGTTTTGGAGTGAAATATATTTGGGCTCAAATGTTTGTTTTATCTCTTACTGTGTGACCATGAGAAAGTTTCTAAGTCTCTTAATGTTCAGCTTGTTCTGAGGGCTAATAAAAGTCAATTTGTTAAATTGTGGTAAAAGTTCTGTGGGAAAAAATTCCCTGTATAGGCCTGTTATACCACAATGCCTTGAACGTGACAAGTCCTAGGTAAGTGGAAGGTCTTTTTTGTTTTGTTTTTTTTTTTTCTTATTGTTGTTGCTTGTTAACAGGCTTTTAATAAAACATTCTTTCTTTACCATAAAAAATCTTTATTTGGAAGAAGATGGCAGTCCTTTTTCAAAGGGGTTAATATCCTTTTGTAAGATTTAAGAATTGATGGCTGAGGTGTTACTTCTTTTTGTTTGCAGTGTAAGTTTAAATCAAAGAAAACATCAAAACCTAGACTTGCTTTGTTTAGTATGTGTTGTAATGTAGAGATTCAAAGGATCTTTGCCTTTTAGCTTCCAAGTAAAAGGAGTTTATTTGTGGTGTTTGCGAAGGTGAGAACAAAATTTGCTAATTAGAAATTGAAAAACTTAGTCAATCAACAGGGCTTTGTTGTTAGGTTTTGATCACTACGAAAGGAGGAGTTTTGCATTTGCTTATACACACACAAATGGCAATTTGTTAAAATTGCAAAAGAGCAGCAAAGGCTGTCTGTCGTTCTACTTTTTCTGAATATACTCCAACTAGAAGGAGAAGGCTGTTTACCAGCACACTAGTAACAGCATTTTTTCATACAAAAGATGGACTTGAAAGGAAAAATTATTTCGGCTTAAAAATTATTCATGTTCCTCCTAATCAAGCACCGGTTGGAAAAAGTTCTTTGGCTCTCACTTGTGGAGAACCTGTACTGGCAAAAGAACAAATTTATAACTGAGGAGGAACTATTATTACCATTGTGACCCTTCTCATTTTCCTTTGGGCCATATGAGAAACCAGGGAAAGCTATATGGCTGACAGGCAAGTCGAGGAGAGACCATGGGGCGAGGAGCAGAATGGAAACATAAATGCCTGCTATGAATGAATGAGCATGGAAACAACATTTGAGTTGGTCACTTTGTTTCACTTGAATGTTGGAAAGTCCTTGCTTTTGTCATAAAATTTTGTTTTGGTTAATTGATGACTTAAAATGATTGAAATAGAAAAGTGAGTGGAGAGCAGTACCCTCCCTCCAGCTGTGTGCAGAAGAGAGGGTCCTGCCATGATGCCCTAGAAAACTGAAGGAGGAGGGACTCTGATCAGTAAGGATGAAGCTTCTTTCCAGTTTGCACATTAAAATTCTTCTAACTCAAATGTGATTTAAAAGAAGAATAACAAAAATATCAAAATATCACAGAAGATTTATCTCCTTTTTCCCCTTGAAATTCTTGTTCTTTAAGCCCACATTAAGCTCTAAATTCTCTAAAACTTTCCATCCCCACTTGCAGACATAGGATTTCCTCCCTTCTCTGCTTTACAATCTTTGTGGAGAGAGGCTCTTTGACGCTCTGATGGTGGCATTACCCAAGGCAAACTTTAGACAAGGCAATGTGGAAATATATCTGAAAAAACTTAAGCAATATAAAACTTAAAAACAATATACCAGGAATTTGTATTAAGAAAATAAATGAAATATATCCAAAGGTGTTGCACAGGGATATTAATTGAAATTTTAATTGTTAATTAAGAGAAAAAGAAAAAAAATCCTAATGTCCTGACACATGAGATTGGTTAAATCAGTTTTGGAAAGTAAAAAAATGTATACTATTCAATAGTTCATGTGAAAACATATATTTATATTTATTTATATAGAAATTAATTTTAAGCATGCATGTTAATTACATTTATAAAATAGCACATTAATAAAACAGTATATATGTTGGAACCCCATTTTGCCATATATGTGTATAAAACTGTGAAGATAAGTACATCAAATTTGCTAACAGTGCTTGTAATTTCATGAATGAAGTTTGAATAAGCTCAGTTCCTTTTGGCCCTAAAATTTTATATTATTCCACATTGACTATGTTCTATTCAGATAATGAAAAAAAAAAAAAACCATTTTACAGTTAGGTGCTCTTTGTAAATTGCATTTTTGATCTCTCTAGCTCTATAATTGTGGGGATTTTATTTCTTCATAAATACCCTCTTCATTCCCACAATCTTAGTGATAGTTTGACATATTCACAGAGTCACATGAAGGTTATTTGGGATTATTTCTAGAAAGTATATTGATTCCCCATCCATCCCCTGAAACCTTATCTGAAATACCGGGATAAGTAAGTCTAGAATCACTGAAGAATTTTTCAAACTGCACAGGTGAAAAATCAGTAAGGTCCTCAAATCCGAGATTTTAATTCTAAAGCTGCTCTGGTCCTGAGAATAAATGTTGGGTATTCTGGGCAGTCTCCTTGAGTGTCCTGTATTTTTTCGGTAATGTATTCTAAAGATCACTCTCTTGTCATTAATCTCTTAAAACAAGCATAAACATGCCACTCAAGAATCAGAGCCACTAGATACTTTGTATACATTTTACAGTGGGGAGAGCCCTGGTGAGAAGTCCTGGTAGGAAGAGCCTGCTAATGAAGTGTAGCTTTTAACCCTGATGAAGGGCTCTGCAGACCACATCCAGCAGACCATGACCTGCCTAGAGAGGAGCATCAGCAGCTCCTTGAATAGCTCAGCAGCAAACTTGCTAAAAATAGGTCTTTAGTGCTCACTTAGTAGCAATACTGTATTAACCAAACTGTGGTGTTAGAGAAGACTCTTCAGAGTCTTGAACTGCAAGGAGATCCAACCAGTCTATCCTAAAGGAAATCAGTCCTGGATATCCGTCGCAAGCACTGACTTTGAAGCTGAAACTCCAATACTTTGGCCACCTGATGCAAAGAACTGACTCACTAGACAAGACCCTGATGTTAGGAAAAATTGAAGGCAGCAGGAGAAGGGGACGACAGATGATGAGATGGTTGGATGGCATCACTGTCTCGATGGACATGAGTTTGAGAAGGCTCTGGGAGTTGGTGATGGACAGGGAAGCCTGGCATGCTGCAGTCCATGGAGCTGCAAAGAGTCGGACATGACTGAGCGACTGAACTGACTGGACATAAAAATATGAATACCTCATTATGTTAAAAAAAAAAAGTAACCCCACTCGATTAGTTAATTCTGTTGACATAAGTGGTACCTGTCCTCCATGTGACATTATGCTACCACACGAGTGGGTCTGAAGGCACATCACACCTTTCAGTAACTCCATGTATTTTCTTTTTGCCATAGAGACTCATATCAGCCAGCCCAACACTTGTACAATTTCCAAACTGATCTGGAGGCTGATAGTAATTAGATTTTCAGAAGAAGGCTTCATTAGCAAATTTTCATTTAACATCTACTTGAGGCTGTGTATCTTGCCAGAAGGTGAAGGGGAGGAATGACAGAGTTTTAACCTCCATGAGTCTATAGAAAAGGTAAGAGAATAACTTAATATTAATAAAAGTAAAGTTTATACAGTAACTTCTGGAAATCTTATGTTGAGGATAAGAGCTAACAAATTTAGCAGATAAAAATACAGGATACCCAGTTAAATTTGAATTCCAGATAGATAATAAATAATATTTTAGTATGACTAGATTTCAAGTATAGCATAAAATGTGCTTAAAATTATTTGTTGTTAATCTTGAAGTTAAAGTTAATTGTCTACTCAGTATTTTATCTGATAACACGATATATCAAGGAATGATTTTGAAATCATCACTGAATAAAAAGTAGGTTTAAAGTGAGTATGGAACAGTGATTGATATATTCAGTTAATAAAGAGATTAATTTAATCCAAGAAAATAGTTAAGAAAATTGACAAATAAGATGGATATAAGACTCACCCCATATTAAAATTTGGCATGGAATTTCTACTTGACATGGCAACTATAAGTCTTCTATAAAAGGAGTTGAGGATATCCATAGGGTTGTATGTACTGTCCAGACCCAGGTTCTAAATTTGAGTCCCCGACTTCTAGGTAACCTGTGTGGATGTGCCTAATCTCTCAGTCGTGTCGACTCTTTGTGACCCCACGGACCGGGAGCCTGCCGTGCTCCTCTGTCCATGGAATTTTCCAGGCAGAAATACTGGAGTGGGTTGCCATTTACTACTCCAGGGGATCTTCCCAACCCAAGGATCAAATCCTTGTCTCCTGCATAGTCAGGAGAATTCTTTACCATGGTGCCACCTGGGAAGTCCAAGTAACCTTGTGGCTTGGCCCAGTTATCACCCTGCAACTTCAGATTGTCTAATTTAGTAAAACTGACCTCTTTTTAGTGAATGAATGACTTCACACACACACACAAAAAAAAGGATGTAAATATAAGCTATGATATAGTAATCAAAATCCATAGCATTAATATTTTTGGATCATCCTCAACATTATTTATTTGTTATTTTAATGTTGTTCTTAAAATCAGTTTCAGACTTTTGATTGTAATTTGGAGAGTGTAAGAATTTGAAGCATTAGTTAATAGCATTTAGCAATGTAAGAGAAAATGATCTCCTACCTTTATCAGTTTGAGTTATCTGATTCATAAGAGTTGTTCAAGACCCAGGGTGAACTTGTTTGTTAGATTACTATGGCTGCTCTGTTAGCCACTTAAAACACTTTTAAAAAAAAAAATCAAATGTATTAATCTAAAATGCTGTGTTAGTATGTTCAAGAGAGTCAGATACATTTATAAATGAGATTAGTTTTTAAGGAATTTTAATCAGTTAAACTTGAGAAACCAAGCATTTATCAGAGAAGTGAAAAGTATGGCCTTCTTTATATAAAACTGACTACATCTGTAAATGGAAAAATATTAATAAGTTAAAGGTTAGGTGATTTTGGTTGTAATTTAAATATACTAAATATAATTTAAACCTAAGCAATTTTAATAGGCCTTTGTATGTTCATACTAGAGCATCCCAGGTGGTGCTAGTGGTAAAGAATTCACCTGCCACTGCAGGAGACCCAAGAGACCTGGGTTTGATCTCTGCGTTGAGAAGATCCTCTGGAGGGCATGGCAACCCACTCCAGGATTCTTGCCTGCAGAATCCCATGGATAGAGGACCCTTGTAGGCTGCAGTCCATAGGGTTACAGAGAGTTGGACATGACTGAAGTGACTTAGCATGCACATGCAACATAGTCCTTTTACAAAAAGGAAATCATGATCCAGTGAAGAAGTTTGGAAAGATAATATCAGCGTCTTTCATAATGTCCATTTAAAACAATGCCTAGTGGAAGAGTATTCTTTATTAATGGATAGAATCGCATATTTTGCCATGACTATTTATAGAGGATCCCCTGGTTCTTTACTGGGGTTACATTGGTATAGATACTTACCTTAAGCCTATGAGGCATTTAAAAGATCATGGGGGTCTTTAATAGATGATATAAACCCTTTTGACTATTTCTCCTCTACTATTTCCAATTTGGAAAGTATTTGGAGATGTCATGTTCTCTGCATGGTATTATTTTAGCAGGTTTCCCTCTATTTAGGTAAAGACAAAAGATCCACTCACAAAGCCTTCCTCTCTAATCTATTTTTTATTTTCTTTCTTTTTTTTTAACCAAAGCACACATAAGGAATGAAGTGGAAAGAAGCTACTCCCACACAAAGTGGTCCAGAGCAAAAGAAAACATGTATTTCAAAACAAGATAAATTCTGAAAATAAAAATTTCATATTGTTGCCTAAGATTTTAAGTAAACACTGTGTAGGAGCAGGTAGCAATGGAAAGAGCCTGGCTAGTTTGTGATCCAATATCTCAGTCCTGACTTTTTAGAAATGTGTTTTCTCTCAATGTCAAATTGAGAGCAATAGATGAAACTTCCATTTCTCACACTGTGGCGCCGTGGCATCTAAGAGCCTGGAAGATCTGTCTATTGATAACAACCAAAAGTGTTGGAATAGATATTGCACACCTGGAATACACAAATAACCTTATGTGAGCTAGAACATTAGGTATTTCTCAGATGCTGGAGGAGGAAACCAGAGTCGTTAAGAGGAGGGGAAAGTGAGTCAGAGGAGAAACTTAGAGTAGAAACTGATTTCGTGTAGAGGGTTTGGCATTTGTCAAACCTGGGAAACTTGAACTTGGGTTTTTTATTTCCTCTTGGGTAGCAAGACATTCAAAAATTATGCAGCATTTTTTCATATTACCTTGGTGGCCTGAGGGGTCTCAAGCAGAGACTTTGACATAGGTTTGACAATTTGTGGACATAAAAGCCTCCTGACAGCCTAATAAATGTCTGCAGGTAAAACAGTATGTCAAGTGGGACAAGTCAAAATGACAAAGAAGAAATTATTGTCACAGCCAAGTCAGGTAGCAAAGGAATCTCAACAGTCCCTTTCAAGCTCCTCAAATCCAAAAATAGGTATTTTGGATCAATTTATTTGTGAGATAATGAAATGAATTATTATAGTTTGAGATGATCTCTGCCTACTGGTCTCCAGAGTAGAAGTTTACATGCCTGCCTTCAATGCAAACCTCAGGTAATTCCCACAAAGTTTCAAAAACCATAAAAGTATGGCAAAAGTTACAAAACACAAAGAAACAAGACACTATAAATGAGAGAGGCCATAAATAGCAGTATCAGATGCATGGAGACTATATATATTAGAACTATTGAATAAAGAATGGGGATTAAAAATATAAGTAAGCAGCAGAAAATCATAAAAATTGACCAAACTGATGAAAAACATATCTAAATAGAACTCTTAGAAGTAAGAAATGGAACAATATATATTTAAAGCTCAATGCTGCTGCTGCTGCTGCTAAGTCACTTCAATAGTGTCCAACTCTGTGCGACCCCATAGATGGCAGCCCACCAGGCTCCCCTGTCCCTGGGATTCTCCAGGCAAGAACACTGGAATGGGTTGCCATTTCCTTCTCCAATGCATGAAAGTGAAAAGTGAAAGTGAAGTTGCTCAGTTGTATTTGACTCTTCGCGACCCCATGGACTGCAACCTACCAGGCTCCTCTGTCCATGGGATTTTCCAGGCAAGAGTACTGGAGTGGAGTGCCATCGCCTTCTCCATAAAGCTCAAAGATTTGACATTAACAAAGTTAGCTAAATATTCAATAAATCAGAATATAAATTTGAATTATTTCATAGAATGCAGCCCAGAAAGATAAAGAGATGGGGCATACAAGAGATAAATGAGAAGATATAAAGTATAGAACAAGACAATCTAAAGTATGTCTACACAGAGTCACAGAAAGATAAGACAGAATTTGAGTGGAGATAGTATTTGATGTGATGAATTTTTCAAAACTGCTAAAAGCCATCAATCTACAGACTTAGAAAACTAAACAAAGTCCAAGTAGGGGAAAAAAAAAAAAAAGAAATAGCATTGTGAGATATATCTCATTAATTGTTCCAAGTAATGTGATAACAACAGCAATGTATTATATGGCATAAAAATAATCAAGTTTATATTTTATAATTAAATATGCATGATAGTTTTTACTGTTATTAAAAATAAAGACAGAGTGTGTAACTTCTAATGAAGTAATGGGAAAGAGAATGCAATGAAAGAAAGAATCTAGCAGAGAGATGCAAAGAGAACAGAAATAGAAACATGAAAAAGAGACAATACACATATCACTGCCCTGAAAAGCAGATGTCAAAAATGGGATTAGCTGTGCAAGAGAATGTTTTGGGAAAAAGTGTGAAAAGTGAAAGAGAGGGAGCAAGAAAAGGTACAAAAAGTTTCATAAAGCCCATCTGACTCTATTGAAGGAGAGGAAAAAAGAAAGAAAATTGGGTAGAAAGAGACTGAGACTGAAGAGCAGTTATAAAAAAATCTGGCCAATGAGGAGCTGCCTATCAGTAAAACCTTGTGTTTCACAGAAATTGGCCAATAGTCAGCACACCCCAGCTATACTGGTATTGGCTGGGAGCAGCCCTCTAGAAGTGTGGCTTCCCCTTAAACATGAAGATAGATCCAGGGTGGGAGTACTAGGGTTTATCAACCAACTTGCAATACATATTTCAATACAACCAGAACTATATAATAGTTATATACTTTGATGCATTAAACAATATTGCAAAAATGCATAAAATTTGGTAGGTCTTAATAAAAGTTGATGACACCACTGCCATAATAAAGTATTATTACCAAATTCTCCCTGTAATTGATAAATGAAGAAAAATTAAATCAGTAAACGTTATAGAAAATTTAAATAAAACAAAACAGAATAAAGTATAAAATCAAAATGTATGGAAGTGAACTCATTTTTCACAGGAACTTGTAGAAGACAGGAAAACTAATAACAGAGTGCTGGAAAATATGTTGAACTGAATGGCAATGGAAATAATATATGTTGAATTTGTAGAATTCATCAAAATTGATTCAACAATGAAAATATTGAGCCCATCTATTAATACTTTTTAAAAAAGATAAAGGGATGGAAATAATAAGATAAACATAGAAGTAAGGAGTCAGACACGACTGAGTGACTGAACTGAACTGAACTGAACGAAATTAGAGGAAAGGAGAGGAAAAGTCTAAAGATTTAGAAGGAAAGAAATATTGAACATCAGATATTAATAGAGTAAGAAATAGAAGATCAACAAAATCAAAGTATAGAACCTTTGAAAAGATCGATAAAGTTGACAAACTTTCAAGACTGATTTTTAGGAAGAAGTGGAACAAATAACAGATAATCAGACAAATAGAAAGGGACAAATTGTACTAGAAATATAAAAGTGATGTTATGATGAGATTATGCAAATAAATGTGAAAAGTTAAAAATGGAAAATTTTTATAAAATTATAATTACTCATTATAATAAAAAAGACTAGAATAGCTTAAGGAAATTGAAAGTGAAATTCTCTCAGTTGTGTTGGACTCTGCAACCCCATGGACTATACAGCACATGGAATTCTCCAGGCCAGAATAATGGAGTTGGTAGCCATTCCCTTCTCCAGGGCATCTTCCTAACCCAGGGATAGAACTCAGGTCTCCTGCAGGCAAATTCTTTACCAGCTGAGCCACCAGAAAAGACTTAAAGAAATTGAAGTGGTAGTCAAATACCTTCCATGAAGTAAACTCCTGAGCAGAAAACCTGAAAATAAATCTAAATGATGTGTAAAATCTTTATATAAGAAATAATGAAATGTTATTGAAAAACATTTTTAAAAATTAAAATAAGTGAAGAAATATAGTTTATTTATAGATCGGATGACTCAGCATATCAAATTCCTGCATAAATAAAAAATTCAAAGGGTCATTTCACAGAAAAGGAATTCTAATTGGCCAATAAACATAAGAAACATTATCTCATTACTAAATAGTAGTTAACTGTAAATTTAAAACAGTACGAAGTATAATTTCACACCTCACATATTGACAAAAATTGAAAGCTAATGGCAAAAAAGAGGAGTAACAGAAATATTTTTTGCATTGTAAATTGGTATCCTGAATTAAATAATTTAGTATTCTGTGGTATACTTCGCCCACATGATATGAAGAGCCGACACATTGAAAAAGACTTTGGTGCTGGGAAAGATTGAAGGCAAAAGGAGGGGTCCACAGAGGATGAGATGGTTAGATACCATCACTGACTCAATGTACATGAATTTAAGCAAACTCTGGGAGACGGTGGAGGGCAGAGGAGCCTGGTGTGCTGCAAGTCCATTGGATTGCAGAGTCAAACATGACTTAGTAACTGAACAACAACAAAAAATTCTATGGTCAAGTTTAAGGTATGGATAACTTAACCTTACAGTATGGATTTGACACATTTACAATAAAACTCTTATCCATGAATACTAAAATCATATAAAATAAAGCTGAAAAAAATACTGAAAACACCTTGAAAACCAAAATTTCTAGCATTAGTTGTTGGGGAAAAACTGTGATATGTTCATACATTAGACTTTTTATAGCAGTAAAATGAATAAAATATAGTTCCAGATAAATGCACAAGTTTTGACATTGTTCTGAGGAATTGGGCAAGTTACATACAGTATGTGTTCATTTATACAATATCAAAGAATGTGAAAAATTGGACAAATTCAGGCATACAAATTTAATTTTAAGCATGAGGAAAAACAATGAAGTAATAAACACACAATTCAGAGAGTCAGTCCTTTTTGAAAGAAGAGGCAAATGATGGAATGAAGGACGATTACACAAGTGAATCCAATCTCTTGCTTACTTATAAATTAGGTAGTTAGTAGATGTTCTTCATATTTTATGTATCAGTCATAAGTACTTGTATCTGTTAGTGTTAAATAATAATAATTTAAAGTTGTTTAATTTTGAATGCCATTGTGTGCGTCTTTGAAAATTGATGTTTACTAAAGAATCCAAACCCTTATATTGAGAGAAGGCTGGAAAGATGAAGGCATTTGCCTTCACTTGGTGAGCATAACAAAACTGACCTCATTAACTTAATGGAGCTCATAAAAATAATTTTACATGAAAATTCAATTCTTCAAATGCTTTTGCAACAAGAAAAATTAAATTTGTGAGAATGTTGAACAGAGACAGAACAGTCAAGTAGTGTGACATTGGCATTGGTCCATAATTATACTTCCGTTATCCACATCTGACCGTATTACTCTCCTCTTCAGTACTCATAAATAGGCTGTGCTCTTTATCACATATAATATTAATACTTCTCATAAACTCATGTTAAAAATTAATAACATTAAATGTTTACTATGTTCTAAATTCTTTTCCAAATGCTACATGATATGTAGCTCATTTCATCCTCATGGCAACCCCATGAAGTATTATCAACAGTTTAGCAAATAGAAAATTAGGACAGCTCTTTGAATCCAGCTGATTTACATTCTGTTTGCTAATGCATTTGATGTTGGAAATGATAATTAGCATTTTACATCCATCTATTAGCTAAATACCACTGGCCAATGCTGTGAGGATAAAAGAGATGCTATAAACCTTTCACTCAAGCAAATTAAATCTCGAAGATGTTGAAATGAAGTGAACGTACATGGACTAAATAGAAAATAATGCAAATAGAAAATGTCACACATATTCTCAGAGGCTTATTACTTTGCATCGGTATTTTCAGAGTTAAAAAAAAATAAAACTGGACTTGAGAGGTCAGAAAGATTTGGTCCCTATAAGTTAAACATTCCTTTAAGTCAAGGAAGCTATCTTAGTTGCCATCTTGTCCTCTCTTTGCTTTACAAATGGTAGGTGTTCAGTATGTATCTTGGGAACAAATGGAACTCATGAAGGAAAAATTCTTGAAAGAATTAGATTTTAGGTGGTACTTAAAAAGTGCAGGTGTTCTTCCATAGGAGAAGAGATCTAATAAAAGTAATTGAAGGGAAAATATGATGTTGAAATGTTGTATACACTGAGAACAATGTGACATGTGACCTACGTGATCCCATGGCATCCTAGCACTTGCTTGTTCATTAAATGATTACCTGGTCTCACGGTGACAACACAACTTCTTAAGGGCAGGGGCCACATTTTTGCTCATTACAGCACTTCCCGCAGTACTCTTTATAGGTTAGAATTCAATAAATATTGACTGAGCTTCTGGAAACTTGCAATTTCTTTATTTTTCTTCATTGTTTATGTTTTTAAGAAAACAAAAGTTTTTTGTTTTCTTAGTTCATAGAAGACCTCCACATGAAATTAGGTATCTTCTCATTTTATTATTCTACTTATATTGTTTTCTAATGGAAACATATAGGAACATCTCAATAAAATCATAAACAATTATGAAATACTAGGAAATTCCTACATAAAGCCTTGAAAAAGATCATTTATCAATTTAGTAAGTTTAAAAAAAGATATTTTTCATATCCTAAGAATCAGACCAAGGTTCTTGAGTGATTGATTTCAGGCTGAGGCAAGGGAAAATATAAAATAATGTTGGAGTACCAAAGTATATTATTGTGCTGAAACACCACCCCACCTGCCTACCAAAAAAAATGTGAAGATAAACTGGAAGGCACAGATGCCAATCTGAAAGCACTCCAAATGGCCATAGCTGGAATCATTTGGGCAAAAAATAAACTTTGACAGTATTGAATCATAACACCAATAATAAAATATTCCTAAATAATTGGTTACATAAACAAATGGGTGAGAAAGGGCAACTCTTAAGAGAAGGCTTCCAATCAATACACATAGAAGGACTGAGGAAAATAGAAAATGGCCAAGTAGAAGTCCTCAGCAGCCCTGGCTTACAGGCAAGATCTACCGATAGGTGCTAAAAAATAGAATCAAATTTTATGAGAAAACAGGATATTTGCATAGACTTAAGTTACCTCTCTTAAAATATTTACCTTCCCAGTTACAAAGAGAGCAATACTAACTACATGGTGAAGGAACCTGGGAAGCATTGCCATAGACAAGCAGTCAAGGTTAACATCACCAGTAAGAAAACATATAATCCTGGTGAACAGCTGATGTCATGAACCAAAGTGATGTCACCCCTCTGGTGTTCATCCCAATAAAACATTACTATTCACAGTTAGCAATCTAACCATGAAAAAACATCACACAGTCCCAAACTGAGGGGCATTCTATAAAATTCCAGACTAGTACTTTTTAAATGTGCCAAGGACATGGCAGAATGAGGAACTTTCCCAGTCAAGAGGAGACTAAGGAGAAACAAACCTAAATGCAGTCTGAGACCTTGCATTGGATCCTGGAGTCAAGGACATTAGTTAAAAAAAAAAAATTAATGAAATTTGAATAAATTTACTAGTTATTTTTTTAAAGGTAGTTATTATTTGTTTCTCTTGTTTTGCAATATAATATTTTTCTGTATACTTGAATTTCTATTTCTGTTGGATTTACTGCTTATAAATAGAAGGATCTGTCTGTATAGCAACAGTGATTAAGGGCTTTCTATCTTTAATTTCATGTTCTGAATACAAATTTTTCTGGAAAACATGATTTTCACTGTTTTATTTAAGGGAAATTGGGATAAAGAACTTCATAATTTCCTGGAAATAAGTTTGCTTTTGGCAAGATTTGCAACCAGCAGTGTGAATCTTCTCAGCAGCCGTTCAAACGTTCTTGCCTTCTGGGTGCTCAGTCATGTCAAGGCATGGCTATGATTCATTCTAGATATTTTCTATTCCTTTGCTGGCTATACTTAGACTCCCTTTTTTAAAGCATCATAAATGTTCATTTATTTATTTTACAAACCTAAAATCTATATTATTCTGATTTATAATGCAATGGGTTGGTCAGATGTGTAGGTCGCTTTGTCTACTTTAAGATGCATTTTTCCCAAAACAGTTTAAATATTACAAAATCTACAGCACATATGAAAACCACAAGGTATAAGTACTGCAATGATTATAGACACTCTGAGATCTATAGGTTTGGAAAATGCCAAAGAAAAGAAACCGGGGACGGTCTAAAACAGAGAAATAGAATAGCTCTTTCATACACACACCCACTCAAACACACACAGAAAATCCTTACACACTTCATGATATAAAGGCTGTATTATAACTTTAACTATAAAGGGAACACACATCCAAGATTTTTCTAACAAAGGTAATGAGCCAATAAGATGTTAAAATCAATTCAAAGGAAAATCTGAACAAACATAAGTATGAATGTAGGCAGTATACCCTATAGGTAATTTAGGCAGCCTACAATGCTGACATGAATCTGCAAATGGATGTAAAACTGATCAGTATTCACCGGACAAATTTAATTTGTTTTTCTATGGATAAAGAGTTTTCATTTGCATTACTATCAGTTTTTAGTACAGATTAATTAAATAGCTTGACAACAATGAAAGATGTAGATATCCCAAAAGGATGTGCTAGATACATACATCAAAATCTTTATAGTCAATTTCAATATCATTCACAGTTTTTACTGATATTGGCTATATCAGTGAAAGTCTTCCTCTACCCTTCACTGACTAGCCCAATCATTCATTTAATACACATTTATTAAGAATTTACTATATGCAAGGTACTACTCAGGTATTGAGCTTAAAAAGTAAGCAACTGAGGACGGTCTGAGATTTTACCTGCTTGCAAGCCGACAGGTTAACCTGCCACAGTTTCATGTGTGTATGCTAAGAAACACCAGACCCCGGGTCAGAAACACAGATAGTTTATTACTCACAGTAAAAAATAGTGATAAGAGCAATACTCTAGCTCTGGCTCTCAAAACCACTATCCCCATAGAGCAAGAGGGGGTCAGTGTATATCTGTACATGGAATGGATCTGCATTATAGGGGAAGGACTTCCAAATTAGGAGACTCTCTTTTATAGACTGCTGGCACACGTCACCATCCTCTCCTCCAGAGAAAGAGATTACTCATTAAACAAATGCCCTTGGAAGGAGAGAGAGAGAAGGCATCTCTAAAGACGGAGATTTTATCTTTGGAAAGGCAAAATATCTAGTTTCCACGGCTGTTTGTTATGTGACCATCCTCACAACGCTATTTGTTTAGAAGATCTGGATCATGCAGGAATATGATAAAATCATAGAGAATTTTCTCATAGCATAAACTATAGAAAAACAGACCATCAGATTTCTGCATTTCATATTCAATTTACCAAAATTTGAAATACTTATTTGTACTAAGACCATGGAAGCAAAGAAGCACTACTCTGTTAGTGAAAGTCCGAGAATGTTCCTCAGAAGGCAAAACAAAACAGAAAAATCTAGACTGAAACAGAAAAAGTGAATAAGAAATATCTAAGTTGGTTCATATAGAAAGCATTTCAAATGGAAGTGGTAAGATGCTCATTGGAAAGGAATTTAGGAAGAGCATGCTCTTTGTTGAAAGAGAAGCAGTTCAGTATTTTCGTTATAAAGTACAAGGAGACAGATAATGGTGAGAGATGGGAGTGACAGCGAGGTAGAAGCCATATTGTGAAGAACTTTATATGATATGAAAAAAATTTTGATGTTATCTTTTTGGCAATGTTTAAATACTGAAAATGCTGATCAAGGAAAAGGATTGTGTTCTCAGGTAAGAATTTTCTGGCAAAAATTGGTGAGGAAATCAGGCTAGAAGCAGCGCAACTGGAAACAAATTCATCTTTTGACCCCTGATATTTAAATCTATGACATTGACATTATTGATTTGTTTTATTATAAAGTCAATAAATTGACTTGATATTAATATTTACCCAGATTATATTTAGGAAATTAACAAACATTCTTTTCACTAAGTCTGCTTTCCGCGGGAACACACTTCTTACTCTCATATTGTAGATTGTGCCAGGATTGAGAATTAGAAACTCATTACTGAAAGATAAATTATATGTAATTATTTAATATTTTAGTAGAAATAGATTTGCATAACAGACTCAAGATTTTTGAACTCTAACACAAATCTGATCTCCACTGAAAGAAAATATATTTGAAAAATCAAATGTGAATTCTCCTATGCTGCTGCTGCTGCTACTGCTGCTACAGTCGCTTCAGTCATGTCCGACTCTGCGCAACCCCCTAGACGGCAGCCCACCAGGCTTCCCTGTCCCTGGGATTCTCCAGGCAAGAACACTGGAGTGGGTTGCCATTTCCTTCTCCAATGCATGAAAGTAAAAAGTGAAAGTGAAGTCGTTCAGTCGTGTCCGACTCTTAGTGACCCCATGGACTGCAGCCTACCAGGCTCCTCTGTCCATGGATTTTCCAGGCAAGAGTACTGGAATGGGGTGCCACTGATAAAACATGTTCCTATTTTAAATTTAGTTAAAACATCAGATTAAAAGCCTTTCTTTTCAGTACATGTCCTATACTTTTCCCTGGTGGTTCAGATGGTAAAACTATTGCAACAGATATCTAAACCTTGTGGGTAAAGGAAGATTCCCCAGAAAATAACAAGTTGGACTACTTGGCTTATTTTTTTTCTTAACAGATGACAATACTAACCTGAGATTCAGACCAAAACCAGAGTGAAAATCCAGAGAGCATTAAACAAAGAAAGGAAAATGTATCTTTCAATTTATCTTTAAATAACTAGACTTTAAGATAATGTTAATTTGACCAAGGTGTTCATCATCTATTAAGTATTGGGTTTTATGTTAAATGCTAATAATCAGGAAATATATATTTAAAAACAGAAAAACTTTTAAGGGATATCCCTGGTCTTTATTGCAACACACACAGGTAAGAACCCAAGTAGTAAATGCCTTTACTAATTCAGAGGAGAGACAGATATTTTTCTCTGGTAACAGAAGAGTGGACAGAAAATAAAAAGCCTAATTTGACAAGAGGAGAGAAAGAAATCTGACAGGAAATTAACATGGTGGTATTAAAACTGTGATAACTCCCCATGACACCTGAAGAACAGTGTGCCTGTTCTTTGAAACTCACAGGACCCAGTCTGCATGGTTCATTTCCTTAAGCATTCAAGCATATATTAACCCTTAAGTGCCATTTGAAGAATGATGCTTGAAACCAAAGTAGTTAGACAGAAGGCAGCTCCTGTAGGAAACCCAACGCTTATAACCCTGTTCCTCATTTCATTCTCTACTCCCCAACAATGATTCACCTGAGAAGTTGTTCCAATTCTTTCTTTCTAAGATCTGGTTCCAGTGCTTTTTATGAATCCATATCTAAGTAAAACAACATGATGTGCCCCCTCTTAACTAATCTACACATCTGAATGTTGAGTGTGAAAGTGAAGGTGAAGGTGAAGATGAAGTCGCTCAATTGTGTCCAACTCTTTGCAAACCCGTGGACTGTAGTCTACCAGGCTCCTCCGTCCAGGGGATTCTCCAGGCAAGAATACTGGAGTAGGTTGCCATTTCCTTCTCCAGGGGATCTTCCCGACCCAGGGATCGAATCCAGGTCTCCCACATTGGAGGCAGACGCTTTAACCTCTGAGCCACCAGTGACCTAAAATATACACACTAGGTCCAAAGCATAGATTCCAATTCTGTTGTTTGCGCTCCTTGCTCAAATGCCAATTGTATATTTCTTTCTCAGATTCTAAAATTGCTGTTTAATCATAGTAAACTTATTTTTAAAAAGGATCTGATACTATAAACATAGACCTAATTTCTATGAACCAATTGTCATTTAACTTTTTGTTATAATGATAAAAATTGTGAATTGCTGCTAATAATCAGTAAATGATAAATATGTTCTGATATATTATATTCTATCTACTTATAACAATTTCTATTGATTAACTCTTTTATATTTTACTACTGTCCACAAGTCTAGGTGGAGTTGAAACATGTGGCAACATGTCTGTTGGTAACAATAATTAAAACTTCCCTTCCAGTTGGATGATGTAATTCATGCAAAGAATGTGTCTGATATGTAAGTGCTTATCTCTGTTGGGTGAGAAGAGAATCAGTAAGCAATGAGCAAGGCTTACCAAGTTACAATATGTTTAAATCAGTTTCCTGCATTACAAAGTAACCAAATAATTCTTAACATTGAAAGATTTTTGCCTTAAAAAAATTTAAATTAATTTTTATTGGCATATAATTGCTTTACAATTATGTATTATGTACAATTACAATTGTGTATAATTATGTACAATTATAATTATGTAGAATTAAAATTGTGTTAGTTTCTCCTGTATAGCAAAATAAGAGAGCCATATATATATACATATATATATATATATATATATATACACATACACATATATATATTTACACACGCATATGTATGCACTCCCTTTAGGACTTCTTTTCCATTTAGGTCACCACAGTGCATTAACCAGAGTTCCCTGTGCTATACAGTATGTTCTCCTTAGTTGTTTACTTTATACATAGTATTAATAGTGTGTATATATGTTAATCCCAATATTCCAATTCCATGCACTCCCCCTTTTTGCCTTTGTATTCATACATTGTTCCCCTTTGTCTATGCCTTTATTTCTGCTATGCAAATAAGATTATCTATACAATTTTTCTAGATTCCACATGTATGTGTTAATATATGGTATTTGTTTTTCTCTTTCTTACTTTACTTTGTATGTCTCTAGGTTTATCTACATTTCTACAAATGACCCAATTTAGCTCCTTTTTATGGCTCCATTGTATATGTGGGCATGTGTGCATGCTAAGTTGTTTCAGTCATATTCGACTCTGCAGCACTATGAACTGTGGCTCACCAGGCTCCTCTGTCCATGGGATTCTCCAAGGAAGAATATTGGAGTGGGTTGCCATGTTCTCCTCCAGGGCATCTTCCTGACCCAGGGATCAAACTTGCATCTTTTACATCTCCTGCATTGACAGGTGCATTCTTTACCGCTAGCACCACCTGGAGAGCCCACATGTATACCTTGTCTTCTTTACTCACTCTTCTACTGATGGTCATTTAAGTTGTTTCCATATCCTGGCTGTTATAAATAGTGCTGTTATGAACATCAGGGTGCATGTATCTTTCTTGAATGATGGTTTTCCATGGGTATGTGCCTAGGAGTAGAATTGCTGGTCATATGCTAGTTCTATTTTTAGTTTTTTAAGGAACTGTTAAAAACCTGTTTTCCATAGTGACTGTTTCATACTGTTTTCCATAGTGACTGTATCAGTTTACACTCCCACCAGCAGTATATGAGGGTTCCCTTTTCTCCACATCCTCTCTAGCATTTATTATTTGTAGACTTTTTGATGATGGCTATTCTGACTTGTGTGAAGTGATATCTCATTGTAGTTTTGATTTGCATGTATTTAACAATTAATGATGTTGAGTATCTTTTCATGTGTCTGTTGGCCATCTGTATGAACACCCTAAACTTATCATCTAATCATATTCAAAAAGCTAAAAGTTCTCAAAAGAACAAGATACTGGGAAACAAATTATTAAAATTCAAGAACTCAAGATTGGTCATTCTCAAAGTGTGGTCCCTGGACCAAGAGCATTGGCATCATTGGGCCCCACCTCAGACCTACTAAATCAGAAACTCTGGGGATGAGACCCAGCAATGTGTTTTAACAAGATTTCCAGGTGATTTTTAGCCAGGTTACAGTGTCAAAATCTCTGCTCTGTGTAGCAGAGGCCATAAACAAACACTCAAAAAAAATTAAACAATAGGCAAATTATCATTATAGGTAACAAATTGCATATCATTTATTTACATTTGATAAACCATATTAATGAACGTCTCATCTTTTAAAAATTATCAGTTTCAGTTAACAACTAGGAACCTTGAAAATTATGATCAGTAAGTTAACCTAAAATATTCATTAGGAATAGAATGTTATATGCAAATTTCAATAGTCTGATTCCATTTTTGATGTTTGCTTGATGAAGACTTTAAGCTATGCTCCTCTCTCTTCACCTTCTACCCTTCATCTGGGCAAGAGGATAAAAAAGCTTAGTGCTCCCTCTGGCAAGAAGTTTAAGCCATACTAGCCCCGTGCCCCAACCCCTCACCCCAAACCACCATCCTTAACCACCATGAGAAGCCCAAGCCAGTCTCTTTCCTCTGCTCTTTCAAGCCATTTTGGATCTGCTCAGTTGCCATGCTGTTCTGCCCAGAAAGCTTATTCAATGAGTATTAAACCTTGTTATACATTCTTGTATGTGTAAGGCATCATCAGCATTGACATTTGAACCTAACTTTGTATGACAGGATTCTATCCCATTTTTACACAGTGACTAAAACATAAATTTAAACCTTTTTATCCCTTCATTGAAAATGTATTCAGAGATACAACTTGAAAAATCCTGTCAGAAATTGTAAGCTCTCTCTGTTGTAACTTTCAGGCAAGATATTATAAACATAAAATTAATGCTTTCATTTTAGAAGCTTGATCAGATGCTGTGTTTTCCCAGCAATCAAATTGTAAGACCTCCAAGATCATTTTATTAAATATTTGTGCCACAGGCACTGAGATATGGCTACAATTACACTGTAAAAGAGGAAGTAATTATTCTGATAATCATGACACCAAGAAACAACTGGGAGAAAAGTAGCTTCAGGGACAGTGTTCAGTAGCTAATTGTTCAACTCTCCAGTTTACATCGCTTGTAGACATTGGGTCTAGTTATGGGATAAATCAAAATGAATAAAGCTCAGTTGGGATTTTGATATCAGCAGCGCTTTTTTTAAAAGTGATGCTTCCTGGAAAAACATACAGTTAAAGTAATACAAAACCCAAAACATGTCAGGAGAAATGCAAGGTACCAAAATAGAAACTAACAAAATACAACAAAAATCATCTCAGAGCACCTTATGTTTTGGATGCTTTAGGCACACAATTTTAATTGTTAATTAAAATTGAGTTTAAACTCAAAAACTTCAGTAAAAAAAAAAAAAAGTGTAAAAGCTGATCTGCTTATGAGTTGCTGTTGTTCAGTTGCTAAGACATGTTCAACTCTTTGTAACCCCATGAACTGCCAGGCTCCTCTGTCCATGAGATTTCCTAGGCAAATATACTCAGGTGATTCACCATTTCGTCCTCCAGGGTATCTTCCCAACCCAGGGACTGAACCTGCATCTTCTGCTTCTCCTGCAATGGCAGGCAGATTCTTTACCAATAAGCCACCAGGGAAGCACCTCCGTATGAGAATCAGATAATATCTTCAGACATCAAGAATAATAAGAATAATATATCTTTCCTTGTTGTTGTTCAGTTGCCTGGTTGTGTCTGACTCTTTGTGACCCCATGGACTGTAGCATGCCAGGCCTCTCTGTCCCTCATCATTCTTGGAATTTGCCCAAGTTCATGTTCATTGAATCAGTGATGAACCAGTCATCTCATCCTCTGACACCCTCTTCTCCTTCAAGTATCACTGCCTTGTCGTGGCTTTCATAACTTGATGAAGCTTTGAGTCATTCTGTGCAGGGCCACCCAAGAAGGATGGGTCATAGCAGAGAGTTCTAACAAAACATGATCCACCAGAGGAGGGAATGGCACACCACCCTAGTATACTTGCCGTGAGAACCTCATGAACTCTATAAAAGGCCAAAAAGATACTTTTCCTTACCTCCATTTTTAAAAGATTTTTTCTTTGCAATTACTTATTTTATGTTAAATTTGAGGTAAAGAATTTTCATTTTTTTCTGATAAGCTAGCTGCTCGAGTTTTGACTATAAGCACAAAATTCTGATTACTAAATGGGTATTTAGCCTGCTAATGCAGGAGACACAGGTTCGATCCCTGGGTTGGAAAGATCCCTGAAGAAGGAAATGGCAACCAACTCCACTATTCTTGTCTGGGAAATTTCCTGGACAGAGGATCCTGGAGGGCTACAGTCCACAGGGTTGCAGAAGAGTTGAATTGACTTATCAAGTAAACACCACCAAAACTCTATGACAAACAGCAAAAGGCTGAAAGGGGGAAAATGGAAGTTCACTGTTGTATGCTATAACTTGAAAGGGAACTACAATGAACTAAAGGTATATACTATGTGTACTATAAAACCCCAATGAGTTACTACTATCAATAAACAGAAATTATAGCTAACAAATCAAAAAAGGAGATAACATGGAATAATAAAAAAAGTACTCAATCCAAAAGAAGGCCAAAAAAGTAAAACAAAGAAAAAACAAAAGGGGTGAAAAAATTGAATTAAAGCAAACAGGAAATACAGCAAGATAACTCAATAAATTCAAATACATCAACAGTTATAGTAAATGTAAATGGTCTTACTATCTGGGATTTAAAAAAAATTGAACCATATGCTCCCTACAATCCTATTTATGTATAAATGAAGACATCATTGTTGTTCTTCAGTTGCTAAGTTGTATCCCACTCTTTGTGACCCCATGAACTGCAGCACACCAGGCTTCCCTGTCCTTCACTATCTCCTGGAGTTTGCTCAAACTCATGTCCATTGAATCAGTGATGACATTCAACCATCTCATCCTCTGTTGCCCTCTCCTGTTGCCCTCAGTCTTTATCAGCATCAGGGTCTTTCCCAATGACTCAGCTCTTTGCATAAGGTGGCCAAAGTATTGGTAGCTTCAGATTCAGCACCAGTTCTTTCAATGAATATTTAAGCTTAAATTTCCTCTACGATTGACTGATTTGATCTCCTTGCTGTCCAAGGGACTCTCAAGAGCCTTCTCTAACACCACACTTGGAAGCATCAATTCTTCAGCAGTCAACTTTCTTTATAGTCCAACTTTCACATCCATACATGACTACTGGAAAAACCATCACTTTGACTATATGGACTTTTGTTGGCAAAGTAATGTCTCTGCTCTTTAATGTTCTTTAGGCTTTTCATAGCTTTTCTTCCAAGAAGTAAATGTCTTTTAATTTTGTGGCTGCAGTCACCATCCACAATGATTTTGGAGGCCAAGAAAATAAAAACTGAAAATAAATAAATTAATAAACGGGTATTACTAAATACCATTTATTAAAAGGGTATTTAAGAGCTATATAACTGTTACCAGAAAAAGAAGCTCAAACTCTTCAGTAAATATATATTTCTATGAAAACCTAGAAGCCATGGTAGTTGCTCACTGACTTAACAGCATAACCATTTTCATGGAAGAAATCTTGACATGAATTTAAATGTTCATTTATTCTTTGATTAACCTAAATCACAAAATGTAATATGGTTTAATTAGAGATAATCTAACTGAGTGTCTATTAAAATGAATTCACTGACAAAGAGCTGACAATGGTAAAATTTTATGTAAGGCTTAAATAATTATGATCAGAAAAATCATTTCGGCTAGTTAATTTAGGCTGCTTTCTAAATTATCCAAAAATCTAAGGAAGAACCAGAGAATATGTTCTTATGACGTATGTCATCTACAAAGTTAATATGAGACAGCTAGGTGTCATTGGGAAGAAATATATAATGTAACAGTATTTAATATTTGTTCTAAATTATTCTATCAAAAATTAGGTTGGAAATAATTATTGAACAAAGATTGAGGAAGTGAAGTTAGAGGGTCTGAGGTGATAATGGCCCTGTGGAAAACAGAGGGGACATCTAGGAAGTAAGTGTGATTTAACAAGAATAAGAAAACAGAAGAGGAACTGCTTCATAGGGCTCAGAGCATTGTTTAGAAAAATACTGGAGTTTTATAAGGAGGCTCTTAGTAGAGAGCTTAATAATTATAGCAGAAGTCCCTTAGTAATCATTTGATGTCTAGATATACAAGGAAGTACATAACAAAACTTAATTCAATAAAAATGAAAGAGAAGTAATTTACTTCTCATTTTATTGGATAAGTAAATAAAGTAAGATATTTGAGTATTGCTTCCATAGCAGTTGAGACTATTATGGTCACAGGAGACCAATGGATTACTCTATTTCTTAAATTTTTATTATAATATTTCCTGTACAAATGAGTTCATGAATTATAATTTTATTTAGATGTTTTATTCTATTTTTTCTACATTGTTTCTGCTGCTACTTTTGTTTTTGTTTTGTTTCCAACTTATTTATTGGCGTCTGTCTTTTATCATGGAAGGTTTCCTTAACATTTCTGGTTCTCCTTGGCTTTTGATTCATTTTTAACAAATTAAATCATTGGAAACTTTTTTATCTGGAGGCCTTCACTGAGAATCACTGAGTGAGTAACTTGCTATTTAATTGTATTGCTAAATAACTTTGTACTTATTTTGGGGGATTATAAATTAATTTAAAGAGAAATCTTTCCCCTCCAGGTGCTGAGGGGGAGGATACCAGCAATCTGGGAACTAAATTGGAGCAGACAGAGGTTTCAGTTCAATTTGGCTTTTAAGTGATTATCCCCATCATCTTCAGCTCTCTGGTATTCATGAGCATAAGTATCTCCAGTTTAATTGTTCTCATGAATAAACCTCCAGGCTCCTCTTCACCCAGAATTCAGATTGAGGAGTGAGCACTAGCCTGGTGACATAGGGTTTGGGAGGATATTTGGTATGACAGAAGATGAGATGGTTGGATGGTATCACCGACTCAATGGACATAAGTTTGAGCAAGCTCCGGAAGTTGGCGATGGACAGGGAAGCCTGGCGCGCTGCAGTCCATGGGGTCGCAAAGAGTCGGGCACGACTGAGTGACTGAACTGAACTGAACAGGAGTACCTTACTATTCCTTATACAGAATTGAATCTAATGCTCCAATTTTGAATTCCTTCCCTCAGATAACTTGTACCTCCAACATTCTCTATAATGTGTGTTGGCTTGTTTCCCTTTTTTATCCCCCCTAGGTTAAGTATTCAGATTTTAATTTTAGCCACTCTGTCAATTCAGATTTTATTTATCTATCTTCCAAAATTCTCTCTCTTCTCCCATTCTCTTTATCCATACAAGTATCTTTGTTAATTTATCTAATTTCAATTTAGTGGGCTTTGAGAGAGTAGAGGTAAGACATGCTCAATTTTCCAACACATTTAGTAACTAGCCCAATGTGCAATTTTCTTCTACACCTCAAACCAATTAACTTAATATCTGGCATGATCTACATGAGGTTAAGGGCTCCTACAGGTTAAGAGTTCAGTCCCACATGACTGCCTCTTGACTAGATGCCAATCATCAAGTCCAGGTTGTCACCTCCACTTTTGACTGGCTATAAATTGGAAGTTACTATGACCCCTTGGATTTGATTAATTGGTGAGAATATTTCATAAAACTCAGAAAGACAGTTTACTTACTAGATTATTCATTTGTTATAAAAAGATAAAATCAGGAACAGCTACAAGGAAGAGATGCATAGTACAAATTATGAAGAAAGGCATGCAGAGCTTCCTTGCTCTCTCAGATCATGCCACAATCCCAAGACCTCTAGATATCCACCATTGTGGAAACTCTCCAAACCTAGTACTTTTGGGTTTGTATGAAGGCTTCATTATAGAGGCATAATTCATTGGTCATTGACAACTGATTTAACCTCCAGCACCTTTCCTCTCCCTAGAGTTCAGGAGGTGGGACTAAAAGCTCCAACCCTCTAATCACAGGTTTGGTTCCTCTGGCAAACAAACACTTAGGTACTTTCCAAAATTCATCTTATTAACATAAACTCAGATGTGATTGAAAGGAATTTATTATGAATAACATGACCTCTTTATCACTCTTACCTCCTAGGAAATTCCAAAAGTTTTAGGGGTTCTGTGCCAAACACATATTTCTTATCATTAATCACATTACACTAGAAATCACCAGGTTACCCTCCCATTCTTACCTTCTGGCTCCTCAGCCATGATTGTCACTCTTTAATCATTTTCTGAAACTCACTACTCTCAGACTATTTTCCCATTTCTTAATTTTTGTTCATCCTCAACTAAAAGACCTTTCCCCCTCTTTTAAAAGATAAACTGAGGTGCATTAAATTTTTTTGAGTTTATTTGAGCAAAAGTCAATTAAAATCAGAAAGCATCAAACTGAAAGTGATTAAGAGGTAAGACATTTATAGGAAAGACATGGAAGCAAAACAAGAAAATTATTTAATTGGCTATTAGCTTAGGGTTTCCCTGGTGGCACTACTGGTAAAGAACCCGCCTGCCAATACAGGAGATGTGACGGACATGGGTTCAGTCCCTAGACTGGGACAATCCCCTGGAGGAAGTCATGGTAACCCACTCCAGTGTTCTTGCGTAGAGAATCTCATGGACAGAGTAGCCTGGCTGGCTACTGTCCAAAGGGTCAAAAAAAGTCATAAACGACTGAAGCAACTTAGCACACATGCAAGTGCAATCCTGCTTCATTCCGCATTCCAAGGCCAAATTTCCCTGTTACTCCAGGTGTTTTTTGACTTCCTACTTTTGCATTCCGGTCCCCTATAATGAAAAGGATATCTTTTTTGGGTGTTAGTTCTAAAAGGTCTTGTAGGTCTTCATAGAACCATTCAACTTCAGCTTCTTCAACGTTACTTCTTGGGGCATAGACTTGGATTACCAAGATATTGAATGGTTTGTCTTGGAGATGAACAGAGATCATTCTGTCATTTTTGAGATTGCATCCAAGTACTGCATTTTGGACTCTTTTGTTGACCATGATGGCTACTCCATTTCTTCTGAGGGATTCCTGTCGCAGTAGTAGATACAATGGTTATCTGAGTTAAATTCACCCATTCCAGTCCATTTTAGTTCGCTATTCCTAGAATGTCAATGTTCACTCTTGGTCTTGCCATCTCCTGTTTGACCACTTCCAATTTGCCTTGATTCATGGACCTGACATTCCAGGTTCCTATGCAATATTGCTCTTTACAGCATCAGACCTTGCTTCTATCACCAGACACATCCACAGCTGGGTATTGTTTTTGCTTTGGCTCCATCCCTTCATTCTTTCTGGAGTTATTTCTCCACTGATCTCCAGTAGCATATTGGGCACCTACTGACCTGGGGAGTTCCTCTTTCAGTATCCTATCATTTTGCTCTTTCATACTATTCACGGGCTTCTCAAGGCAAGAATACTGAAGTGGTTTGCATTCCCTTCTCCAGTGGACCACATTCTGTCAGAACTCTCCACCATGACTCGCCCATCTTGGGTTGCCCCACGGGCATGGCTTAGTTTCACTGAGTTACACATGGACATCACCAGATGGTCAACACCAAAATCAGATTGATTATATTCTTTGCAGCCAAAGATGGAGAAGCTCTATACAGTCAATAAAAACAAGACCAGGAGCTGACTGTGGCTCAGATCATGAACTCTTTATTACCAAATTCAGACTGAAATTGAACAAAATAGGGGAAACCGCTAGACCATTCAGGTATGACCTACATCAAATCCCTTATGATTATACAGTGGAAGTGAGAAATAGATTTAAGGGACTAGATCTGCTAGATAGAGTGTCTGATGAACTATGGAATGAGGGTTGTGACATTGTACAGGAGACAGGGATCAAGGCCATCACCATGGAAAAGAAATGCAAAAAAGCAAAATGGCTGTCTGGGGAGGCCTTACTAATATCTGAGAAAAGAAGAGAAGCAAAAAAGCAAAAGAGAAAAGGAAAGATATAAGCATCTGAACGCACAGTTCCAAAAATAGCAAGGAGAGATAAGAAAGCCTTCCTCAGTGATCAATGTAAAGAAATAGAGGAAAAGAACAGAATGGGAAAGACTAGAGATCTCTTCAAGAAAATTAGAGATACCAAGGGAACATTTCATGCAAGGATGGGCTCGATAAAGGACAGAAATGGTATGGACCTAACAGAAGCAGAAGATATTAAGAGGTGGCAAGAATATACAGAAGAACTGTACAAAAAAGATCTTCACAACCCGGATAATTACGATGATGTGATCACTCATCTAGAACCACACAACCTGGAATGTGAAGTCAAGTGGGCCTTAGAAAGCATCACTATGAACAAAGCTAGTGGAGTTGATGGCATTCCAGTTGAGCTATTTCAAATCTTGAAAGATGATGCTGTGAAAGTGCTGCACTCAATATGCCAGCAAACTTGGAAAACTCAGCAGTGGCCACAAGACTGGAAAAGGTCAGTTTTCATTCTAATCCTAAAGAAAGGCAATGCCAAAGAATGCTCAAACTACCGCACAATTACACTCATTTCACATGCTAGTAAAGTAATGCTCAAAATTCTCCAAGCCAGGCTTCAGCAATACGTGAACCATGAACTTCCAGATGTTCAAACTGGTTTTAGAAAAAGCAGAGGAACCAGAGATCAAATTGCCAACATCCACTGGTTCATGGAAAAAGCAAGAAAGTTCCAGAAAAACATCTATTTCTGCTTTATTGACTATGCCAAATCCTTTGACTGTGTGGATCACAATAAACTATGGAAAATTCTGAAAGAGATGGGAATACAGACCACCTGACCTGCCTCTTGAGAAATCTATATGCAGGCCAGGAAGCAGCAGTTAGAACTGGACATGGAACAACAGACTGGTTCCAAATAGGAAAAAGAGTATGTCAAGGCTGTATATTGTCACTCTGCTTATTTAACTTATATGCAGAGTACATCACGCGAAATGCTGGACTGGAAGAAACACAAGCTGGAATCAAGATTGCCGGGAGAAATATCAATAACCTCAGATATGCAGATGGCACCACCCTTATGGCAGAAAGTGAAGAGGAACTAAAAAGTCTCTTGATGAAACTGAAATAAGAGAGTGAGAAAGTTGGCTTAAAGCTCAACATTCAGAAAACGAAAATCATGGCATCTGGTCCCATCACTTCATGGGAAATAGATGGGGAAACAGTAGAAATAGTGTCAGACTTTATTTTTGGGGGCTCCAAAATCACTGCAGATGGTGCCTGCAGCCATGAAATTAAAAGACGCTTACTCCTTGGAAGAAAAGTTATGACCAACCTAGATAGTATATTCAAAAGCAGAGACATTACTTTGCCGACTAAGGTCTATCTAGTCAAGGCTATGATTTTTCCTGTGGTCATGTATGGATGTGAGCGTTGGATTGTGAAGAAGGCTGAGCACCAAAGAATTGATGCGTTTGAACTGTGGTGTTGGAGAAGACTCTTGAGAGTCCCTTGGACTGCAAGGAGATCCAACAAGTCCATTCTGAAGGAAATCAGCCCTGGGTGTCCTTTGGAAAGAATGATGCTAAAGCTGAAACTCCAGTACTTTGGCCACCTCATGCAAAGGGTTGACTCATTGGAAAAGACGCTGATGCCGGAGGGATTGAGGGCAGGAGAAGGGGACGACAGAGGATGAGATGGCTGGATGGCATCACGGACTCGATGGACGTGAGTCTAAGCGAACTCCGGGAGTTGGTGATGGACAGGGAGGCCTGGCGTGCTGTGATTCATGGGGTTGTAAAGAGTCAGACACAACTGAGAGACTGAATTGAACTGAACTGAAGTGCAATCCTAAGGAACCTCAGTTTATCATCACCACTTTGAAATGCTTTCTTTTTCCATATAGTCAATATTTTGTCCACACTTTAAAGCCCAGCCTATCTAGCATTTTTGTGAAATCATTGATCTTCACATCTTGAATTAATTTAACTTTCTTTATGTTCCTCCAATTGTATTTCTACTATAAAAGCAATATAATTCTGTCTCAAATATAAAAACATGTTCATCTCAGTCATCTCTGTATACCTATCTATAGTATAATGTCTATAAATATTATTTAAATGCATGTTTATTGAATTAAAATAAGCAGAACTCTAAAACTTTACAATATACATTATCTATTCTGGTTTACTTTTGTTTCTCTTTTTACATCCTTCTAGCAGCAGGATCCCAAAGCTTAAGTATTAAGTATTCAGTATAACATTCAGAACCACATCTTAATTTCTGTTTTTAATAAAATCAAGTGGATATTTATTGAGCACTTACCATTAAATTAAATTAAATTATTATGTGAACATGCTTACCTTGTGCTTGGTATGTTTTCTGAAGTTAAGAGAGAAACATAATTAATGGAAGGTTTTTAAACTGCTTTATTTAGCTTATGATGTGGTTAAGGAAACACACCCCAAAGTATGAAACAATATAAAATTCAAAACAGTATAGAATTAAAGGCTGATTGTAGTTTCTGTGAGGGCTCTGAAAGAGGAAGAAAATTGCCTGGGTATAATTTCCAAAGAATGAATAAGAACTCCAAAGAATGCTCCCCCCAAAAAGGGGGGGAATTTTAAGTGAAAAAACAAATTTTTCCAATCTCAGAGACACACTAAGATTTCATAAGGAGAGTGTTCTGAATGGAGCAAGAGTAGATCAGTTTTCTTGAGCTGTGGAGAAGTCAGTCGTCTAGGGGTATTTGACTATCACTAGCACGAAAAAAGAGTTATTCATAAAATGATGAAACATGGGACCACTAATCAGAGAATTAAGATGATGTAAAAAACACTTTAGAAAATGCATGTCAAGCCTCCTCAAGAATGGCTATGTAAGTAGAAAGTCATTGGGAATCAGAATCAGCTCAGGAATTCCAAATTAAGGAACCTTACAATACTGGTGGGGCAATCAAGAGCATGAATGAGAGACACATTGTACTGGTCAAAGTTCTCTATTTCTAGCTATTTTCATTTGCTCATTTCAATTAGTTGTTTTGTTTTTCCTATAACAGAGCCATACTCTGGAGTTTCTTGCTGAGGTTCTGATGAAGTTCAATAGGATAGACTCAAAGGGTCCAGTCTAAGGACAGTTCAGTTCAGTTTAGTCACTCAGTCATGTCAAACTCTGTGATGCCATGGACTGCAGCAAGCCAGGCCTCCCTGTCCATCACCAACTCCCAGAGTTTACTCAAACTCATGTCCATTGAGTCAGTGATGCCATCCAACCATCTGATCCTCAGTCGTCCCCTTCACCTCCAGGCTTCAATCTTTCCCAATATCAGTCTTTACAAATGAAGAGGTTCTTCGCATCAGGAGGCCAAAGTATTAGTGTTTTAGCTTCAGCATGAGTCCTTCCAATGAATATTCAGGACTGATTTCCTTTAGGATGGACTGGTTTGATCTTGCAGTCCAAGGGACTCTCAAGACGCTTCTGTAACACCATCGTTCAAAAGCATCAATTCTTTGGCACTCAGCTTTCTTTATAGTCCATCTCTCACATCCATACATAACTACTGGAAAAATCATAGCTTTGACTAGATGGAATTTTGTTGTCAAAGTAATGTCTCTGCTTTTTAATATGCTGTTTCTTCCAAGTAGCAAGCATCATTTAATTTCATGGCTGCAGTCACCATCTGCTGTGATTTTGGAGTCCAAAAAAATAAAGTCTGTCACTGTTTCCATTGCTTCCCCAATTATTTCCCATGAAGTGATGGGACCAGATGAAATGGTTTTAGTTTTCTGAATGTTGAGTTTTAAGCCAACTTTCTCACTCTCCTCTTTCACTTTCATCAAGAGGCTCTTTAGTTCTTCCTTGCTTGCTGCCATAAGAGTGGTGTCATCTGCATATATAAAGTTATTGGTATTTCTCCCAGCAATCTGGATTCCAGCTTGTGCTTCATCTAGCTTCATCTAGCATTTCTCATGATGTACTCTGAATGAAAATTAAATAAGCAGGGGTACAATATACAGCCTTGATGTACTCCTTTCCCGATTTGGAACCAGTCTGCTGTTCCATATCCAGTTATAACTATTGCTTCCTTACCTGCATAGAGATTTCTCAGGAGGCAGGTCAGGTCATCTGGTATTCCCATCTTCAGAATTTTCCACAGTTTAATGAGCTAATGGAAGTTGACAAACTGATCTCTGGTTCCTCTGCCTTTTCTAAATGCAGCTTAAACATCTGGAAGCTCATGGTTCACATATTGTTGAAGCCTGGCTTGGAGAATTTTGAGCCTTACTTTGCTAACATGTGAGATGAGGGCAATTGTGCCATAGTTTCAGCATTCTTCGGCATTGTCTTTCTTTGGGATTGGAATGACAACTGACCTTTTCCAGTCCTGTAGCCACTGCTGAGTTTTCCAAATTTGCTGGCATATTGAGTGAAGCACTTTAACAGTATCATCTTTTAGGGTTAGAAATAGCTCAACTGGAATTCCATCACCTCCACTAGCTTTCTCATAGTGATGCTTTCTAAGGCCCACTTGACTTCACATTCCAGGATGTCTGGCTCTAGATGAGTGATCACACCATCATGATTATCTGCATCATCAAGACCTTTTTTTCTAGTTCTACTATATATTCCTGCCACGTCTTCTTAATATCTTCTGCTTCTGTTAGGTCCATAACATTTTGTCCTCTATTGTGCCCATCATTGAATGAAATGTTCCCTTGATATCTCTAGTCTTTCCCATTCCATTGTTTTCCTCTTTTTTTTTTTTTTTTTTGCATTGATCACTGAGGAAAACTTTCTTGTCTCTCCTTGCTGTTCTTTGGAACTGTGCATTCAAATGTGTTTATCTTTCCTTTTCTCATTTGCCTTTTGATTCTCTTCTTTTCACAGCTATTTTTAAGGCTTTCTCAGACAACCATTTTGCCTTTTTCCATTTCATTTTCTTGAGGATGATCTTGATCCTTGTCTCCTGTACAATGTCACAAACCTCCATCCGTAGTTCTTCAGGCACACTGTCTCTCAGATCTAACCCCTTGAATCTATTTCTCACTTCCACTGTATAGTCATAAGGGATTTGATTTAGGTCATACCTGAATGGTCTAGTGATTTTCCCTACTTTCTTCAATTTAAGTCTGAATTTGGCAATAATAAGTTCATGATTTGAGTGACAGTCAGCTCCTGATCTTATTTTTGTTGACCATCTTCTGATAGAACTTATCCATCTTTGGTTCCAAAGAATATAATCAGTCTGATTTTGGTGTTGACCATCTGGTGATGTCCATGTGTAGTCTTCTCTTGTGTTGAGAGTGGAAGAGGGTGTTTACTATGACTAGTGCATTCTCTTGGCAAAACGCTATTATTAGCCTTTGCCCTGCTTCATTCTGTATTCCTAAGCCCAATTTGCCTGTTACTCCAGGTTTTTCTTGACTTCCTACTTTTGCATTCCAGTCCCCTATAATGAAAAGGACATCTTTTTTGGGTGTTAGTTCTAGAAGGTCTTGTAGGTCTTCACAGAACCATTCAATTTCAGCTTCTCTAGCATTACTGGTAGGGGCATAGACTTGGATTACTGGGATATTGAATGTTTTGCCTTGGAAATGAACAGAGATCATTCTGTCATTTTTGAGACTATATCCAAGCACTGCATTTTGGACAGTTTGTTGACTATGATGGCTACTCCATTTCTTCTAAGGGATTCTTGCCCACAGTAGTAGATATAATGGTCATCTGAGTTAAATTCACCCATTCCAGTCCATTTTAGTTCGCTGATTCCTAAAATATCTATGTTCACACTTGCCATCTCCTATTTGACCACTTTCAATTTACCCTGATTCATGGGCCTAACATTCCAAGTTCCTATGCAATATTGCTCTTTACAGCATTGACTTTACTTCAATCATGAGTCACTTCCACAACTGGGTATTGCTGTTGCTTTGGTTCTGTCTCTTCATTCTTTCTGGAGTTATTTCTCCACTGATCTCCAGTAGCATATTGGGCACCTAATGACCTGGGGAGTTCATCTTCCAGCGTCCTATCTTTTTGCCTTTTCATTCTGTTCATGGGGTTCTCAAGGCAAGAATACTGAAGTGGTTTGCCATTCCCTTCTCCAGTGAACCACGTTTTGTCAGAACTCTCCGTCGTGACCCGTCCATCTTGGGTGGCCCTACATGGCATGGCTCGGAGTTTCGCTGAGTTAGACAAGGCTGTTAAGGACAGTTGATAGGCTCTTATTCTCAACTGATGAAGGCCTAGGCAAGGTAAGAATTCTAAGTAAAAGCAAAGATGCCCTGTGAAGGGTGACGATACTTCTAGTATTAGATAAATATTAGTTAAGAGACAAGATGAATTAATCTCTTGTGCTTAGACTCATTTTTTTAATTTAGTGTCTTGCTTTCATTTCTTTTGCCTAATATATTTGATTTCTAAATATAATGAGATGACTTTTATGTGAAATTTTATCACGTTTGCAATATCAGGAATTTGGAAATGCTGATTATCACCTTCATATTTCTTATTAATAAGAATAATTAATATTTGGGTTTTTTCCTTTACAAGAACTGTGCCTATGAATGAGTGATAATTTATCCCATGTGAGGCAGCTATGTAGGGTTTATCTGAGTAAAGTTTATGTCTCTAATAGACACTTTGTTCTTTGGATTTCTAGGAACTCAGAAATTTTTCTCTTCTAAAGTCTCTACCTTTTGTTTCCATGAAAATGATCTGGGATTTGTGATAGTTTTTTTTTTTTTTTTTTAATTTTTTGTTGTTGAAGAATAGTTGCTTTACAGAATTTTGTTGTTTTCTGTCAAGCTTCAACATGAATCAGCCATAGGTATACATATATCCACTCTCTTTTGAACCTGCCTCCCATCTCCCTCCTATCCCCCGCTTAGGTTGATACAGAGCCCCTGTTTGAGTTTCCTGAGGCATACAACAAATTCCCGTTGGCTATCTATTTTACATATGGTAATGTAAGTTTCCATGTTACTCTTTCCATACATCTCACCCTCTCCTCCCCTCTCCCCATGTCCATAAGTCTTTTCTCCATGTCTATTTCTCCATTGCTGCCCTGTAAATAAGTTCTTCAGTACCATTTTTCTAGATTCTCTATATATGTATTAGAATACGTTATTTTTCTCTTTCTGACTCACTTCACTCAGTATAATAGGTTCTAGGTTCATCCACCTCATCAGAACTGACTCAAATGTGTTCCTTTTTATGGCTAATATTCCATTTTGTATATGTACCACTACTTCCTTATCCATTCGTCTGTTGATGGACATCTAGGTAGCTTCTGTGTTAGAGCTATTGTAAATAGTGCTTCAGTGAACAGTGGAATACATATGTCTTTTTAAATTTTGGTTTACTCAGGGTATACTCCTGGGAGTGGGATTGCTGGCTCATATGGTGGTTTTATTCCTAGTTTTTTAAGGAATCTCCATACCATCTTCCATAGTGGGTATATCAATATACATCCCCACCAACAGTGCAAGAGCATTCCCTTTTCTCCACACCCTCCATAGCATTTATTGTTTGTAGACTTTCTGATGATGGCCATTCTGACCAGTGAGAGGTGATATCTCATTGGAATTTTGATTTGTGTTTCTCTAATAATGGTGATGTTGAGCATCTTTTCATGTGTTTGTTAGCCATCTGTTTGTCTTCTTTGGAGAAATATCTGCTTATGCCTTTTTCCCACTTTTTAACTGGGTTGTTTGTTTTTCTGGCACTGAGATGTATGAGCTGCTTTTATAATTTGTAAATAAATCCTTTGTCAGTTGTTTCATTTGCTATTATTTTCTTTCATTCTGAGGGTTGTCTTTTCACCTTGCTTATAGTTTCCTTTCTTCGCTGTGCAAAAGCTTTTAAGTTTAATCCGGTCCCCCTTGTTTACTTTTGTTTTTACTTCCATTACTCTAGGAGGTAGATCATAGAGGATCTTGCTTTGATTTATGCCATCAAGTGTTCTGCCTATGTTTTCCTCTAAGGGTTTTATAGTTTCTGGTCTTACATTCAGGTCTTTAATTCATTTTGAGTTTATCTTTGTATATGGTGTTAGGAAGCATTCTAATTTTGTTCTTTTACATGTAGCAGTCCAGTTTTCCCAGCATCATTTATTGAAGAGGTTGTCTTTGCCCCATTGTATATTATTGCCTCCTTTGTCAAAATTAAGGAACCTATAGGTGCATGGGTTTATTTCTGGGCTTTCTGTCTTGTTCCATTGGTCTATATTTCTGTTTTTGTGCCAGTACCATACTGTCTTGATGACGGTAGCTTTGTAGTATGATCTGAAGTCAGGAAGATTGATTTCTCCAGCTCCATTCTTCTTTTTCAAGACTGCTTTTGCTCTTCAGGGTCTTTTGCGTTTCCATATGAAATATGAAATTTTTTGTCCCAGTTCTGTGAAAAATGCCATTGGTAATTCGATAGGGATCACATTGAATCTGTAGATTGCATTTGGTAGTATAGTCATTTTCACAATATTGAGTCTTCCTATCCAAGAACATGGAATATCTCTCCATCTGTTTATGTTGTCTTTGATTTCTTTTATTAGCATCTTATAATTTTCTCCGTACAGTTCTTTTGTCTCCTTAGGTAAGTTTATTCCTAGATATTTAATTCTTTTTGTTACAGTGGTGAATGGGATTGATTTCTTAATTTCTCTTTCTGAGTTTTCATTCTTATAGAGAAATGCAAGTTATTTCTGTGTATTGCTTTTGTTTTCTGCAACTTTGCTAAATTCACTGATTAGCTCTAGCAATTTTCTGATACTATTTTTAGGGTTTTCTATGTACAATGTCATGTCATCTGCAAACAGTGGGAGCTTTACTTCTTCTTTTCTGATCTGAATTCCATTTATTTCTTTTTCTTCTCTGATTGCTGAAGCTAGGACTTCCAGAACTATGTTGGATAATAGTGTTGAAAGTGGAAACCCTTGTCTTGTTCCTGATCTTAGGGGGAATGCTTTCAGTTTTTCACCATGAAGAATAATGTTTGCTGTTGCCTTATCATATATGGCTTTTACTATGTTAAGGTAGGTTCCTTCTACGCCCATTTTTTGGAGAGTTTTAATCATAAATAGATGCTGAGTTTTGTCAAAGTCTTTTTCTGCATCTATAGAGATGATCATATGGTTTTTAATCTTTTAATTTGTTAATATGGTGTGTCACATTGACTGACTTGCATATCTTGAAGAATCCTTGCATTCCTGGAATAAACTCAACTTGATCATGGTGTATGAGCTTTTTGATGTGTTGCTGAATTTTATTTTGTTGAGGATTTTTGCATCTATGTTCATAAGTGATATTGGCCTGTAGTTTTCTTTTTTTGTGTTGTCTTTGTCTGGTTTTGGTATCAGGGTGATGATGGCCTCATAGAATGAGTTTGGAAGTGTTCCTTCCTCTGCAGTTTTTTGAAAGAGTTGTAGAAAGATAGGTATTAGCTCTTCTCTAAATGTTTGATAGAATTCTCCTGTGAAGCCATCTGGTCTGGAGCCTTTGTTTTGTGGGAAATTTTTTATCACAGCTTCAATTTCAGTGCTTGTAATTGAGTTGTTCATAATTTCTATTTCTTTTTGATTCAGTCTTGGAAGATTGAACCTTTCTAAGAATCTGTCCATTTCTTCCAGGTTATCCATTTTATTGCCATATAGTTGTACATAATAGTCTCTTATATTCCTTTGTATTTCTACATCATCTGTTGTAACCTCTCCTTTTTCATTTCTAATTTTGTTGTTTTAATTTTCTCTCTTTTTTTCTTGATGAGTCTGGCTAAAGACTTGTCAATTTTGTTTATCTTCTCAAAGAACCAGCTTTGAGTTTTATTAATCTTTACTATTGTTTCCTTCATTTTTTTTTCATTTATTTATGCTCAGATTTTTATGATTTCTTTCCTTCTACTAATTTTTTTTGTTGTTTTGTTGTTGTTGTTGTTGTTGTTCTTCTTCTTCTTTTTCCAGTTATTTTAGGTGTAAAGTTAGGTTGTCTATTCGATTTTTTTCTTGTTTCTTGAGGTAGGATTGTATTGCTATAAACTTCCCTCTTAGAACTGCTTTTGCTATATCCCATAGTTTTTGAGTTGTCATGTTTTCATTTTCATTTGTTTCTAGAAATTTTTTGGTTTCCCTTTTGATTTCTTCAGTCACTTGTTGGTTGTTTAGAAACATGTTGTTTAATCTCCATATGTTTGTGTTTCTTATAGTTTTTTTTTTTTGTAATTGATATCTCGTCTCATAGTATTGTGGTCAAATAAGATGCTTGGTACAATTTCAGTTTTCTTAAATTTATTGGGATTTGATTTGTGACCCAAGATGTGATCTATCCTTGAGAATGTTCCATGTTCACTTGAGATGAAGGTGTATTCTTCTACATTTGGATGGAGTGTCCTGAAGATATCAATGAGATCCATCTCATCTAATGTATCGTTTAAGACTTGTGTTTCCTTATTAATTTTCTGTTTTGATGATCTGTCCATTGGTGTGAGTGGGGTGTTAAAGTCTCCTACTATTATTGTGTTACCATATTTTTTTCCTCTAATGTCTGTTAGTATTTGTCTTATGTATTGAGGTGCTCCTATGTTGGATGGATAGATATTTACAGGTGTTATTTCTTCCTCTTGGATTGATCCCTTGATCATTATGCAGTGTCCTTCCTTATCTCTTGTAATATTCTTTATTTTAAGATCTATTTTGTCTGATATGAGGATTGCTACTCCAGCTTTCTTTTGCTTCCCATTTGCATGGAATACATTTCCCTTCTGGCCTGCAGAGTTTCTGCTGAAGGATCAGCTGTTAAGCATATGGGGTTTCCCTTATATGTTACTTGTTGCTTCTCCCTTGCTGCTTTTAATATTCTTTCTTTGTGTTTAGATTGTAAGTTTGATTAGTATTTGTCTTGGAGTGTTTCTCCTTGGGTTTACCCTGTATGGGACTCTTTGTGCCTCTTAGACTTGATTGACTATTTCCTTTTCCATGTTGGGGAAATATTCAACTATAATCTCTTCAAAAACTTTCTCATACCCTTTCCTTTTACTCTTCTTCTTCTGGGACCCTTATAATCTGAATGTTGGTGCATTTGATATTGTCCCAGAGGTTTCTGAGACTATCCTCAGTTCTTTTCATTCTTTTTACTTTATTCTGCTCTTTAGAAGTTATTTCCACCATTTTATCTTCCAACTCACCGATTCATTCTTCTGCTTCAGATATTTTTTTTTTCATTTTATTTTATTTTATTTTTTTTAATTTTTTAAATTTTAAAATCTTTAATTCTTACATGCATTCCCAAACATGAACCGCCTCCACCTCCATAACATCTTTCTGGGTCATCCCCATTGCTGCATCCTTCAGACATAGACTGGCGATTCAATTCACATGATAGTATACATGTTAGAATGTCATTCTCCCAAATCATCCCACCCTCTCCCTCTCCTCTGAGTCCAAAAGTCCGTTATACACATCTGTGTCTCTTTCCTGTCTTGCATACAGGGTCGTCATTGCCATCTTCCTAAATTCCATATATATGTGTTAGTATACTGTATTGGTGTTTTTCTTTCTGGCTTACTTCACTCTGTATAATCGGCTCCAGTTTCATCCATCTCATCAGAACTGATTCAAATGAATTCTTTTTAATGGCTGAGTAATACTCCATTGTGTATATGTACCACAGCTTTCTTATCCATTCATCTGCTGATGGACATCTAGGTTGTTTCCATGTCCTGGCTATTATAAACAGTGCTGCGATGAACATTGGGGTACATGTGTCTCTTTCAATTCTGGTTTCCTCGGTGTGTATGCCCAGAAGTGGGATTGCTGGGTCATAAGGTAGTTCTATTTGCAATTTTTTAAGGAATCTCCACTGTTCTCCATAGTGGCTGTACTAGTTTGCATTCCCACCAACAGTGTAGGAGGGTTCCTTTTCCACACTCTCAGACATAAATCACAGCAGGATCCTCTATGATCCACCTCCCAGAATTCTGGAAATAAAGCAAAAATAAACAAATGGGATCTAATTAAAATTAAAAGCTTCTGCACAACAAAGGAAAATATAAACAAGGTGAAAAGACAGCCATCTGAATGGGAGAAAATAATAGCAAATGAAGCAACTGACAAACAACTAATCTCAAAAATATACAAGCAACTTCTGCAGCTCAACTCCAGAAAATAAACGACCCAATCAAAAATGGGCCAAAGAACTAAATAGACATTTCTCCAAAGAAGACATACGGATGGCTAACAAACACATGAAAAGATGCTCAACATCACTCATTATTAGAGAAATGCAAATCAAAACCACAATGAGGTACCACTTCACACCTGTCAGAATGGCTGCGATCCAAAAATCTGCAAGCAAGAAATGCTGGAGAGGGTGTGGAGAAAACAGATATTTTGCTATTGATTCCCTCTAGAATGTTTTTAATTTCAGTAATTGTGCTGTTTGTCTCGGTGTGTCTCTTTATTCTTTAATTCTTCTAGGTATTTGTTAATTGATTCTGGCATTTCCTCCATTTTGTTTTCAAAGTTTTTGATCATCTTTCTTATCATTATTCTCAATTTTTTTTCAGGTATTTTGCCTATTTCCTCTTCGTTTGTTTGGACTTCTGTGTTTCTAATTTGTTCCTTCATCCGTGTAGTATTTCTCTGCTTTTTCATTATCTTTTTTTAACTTGCTGTGTTTGAAGTCTCCCTTTCCCAGGCTTCAAAGAAAGTTGAATTCTTTCCCTGAAGAAGTTTGAATTCTTTCTTTCTTTTGGTTTCTGCCCTCCTAAGGTTGGTCCAATGGTTTGTGTAAGCTTTATCTAGGGTGAGATTTGTGCTGAATTTTTGTTTGTTTGCTTGCTTGTTTGTTTTTCCTCTGATGGGCAAGGCTGAGTGAGGTGGTAATCTTGTCTGCTGATGATTGGGTTTGTATTTTTGTTTTGTTTGTTGTTTAGATGAGGCGTCCTGCACAGAGTGCTAATGGTGGTTGGATGATGCTGGGTCTTATATTCAAGTGGTTTCCTTTGTGTGAGTTCTCACTATGTGATATTCCCTAGGGTTAGTTCTCTGGTAGTCTAGGTCTTGGAGTCAGTGCTACCACTCCAAAGGCTCAGGGCTTGATCTCTTGTCAGGAATGAAGATTCCACAAGTGGTTTTTTATGGCACTAAGTGAGATTAAAACAAATATCTGAAAATGAGAAATCGAAGATGAATCCCAGACAAATGTCACTTACAAAATCAGGCAAATAACAATTAAAATAATAGAATATGCACATATACACCCACTAGCAGTCAAAACAATCTAACAAAAATAAAATATGGTAGACTGACCCAGTGAACAAAGGAAATAAAAAATTATATTTATCAATAAAGAACAAAACTAATGAAACCACAAACTGGAAAACAAAATTAAAGCAAGGTGCCAAGTGGGAAATAAAGCAATGAAAATAAAACTAACAAATATATTGAGAGCAAAGGAAAGAAAGAATAGATATGCAAAGTTAAATAGAAGTAGATGAAGAAGATTTATATACATAAAGATTAACTGCAAGAAGAAAAGAACAGTAGGAAAGGCAACCAAAGGAATAAATGTAGAAAAAATATAATAGGTTTTAAAAAATTAAAATTTAAAATTATAAAAAAGAGAAAAGAAGAGAAAAAAAATGGAAGATATTTAAAAGGAGAGGAAAAAAAAAAAAAAGGAAAACTCACAGAACTGCAAAAGCCCAATGTAGAGGCAGAAAGTGACATCGCTCAGTCATGTCCGACTCTGTGCGACCCCATAGACGGCAGCCCACCAGGCTCCCTCGTCCCTGGGATTCTCCAGGCAAGAACACTGGAGTGGGTTGCCATTTCCTTCTCCAATGCATGAAAGTAAAAATTGAAAGTGAAGTCGCTCAGTCGTGTCTCTTAGCGACCCCATGGACTGCGGCCCACCAGGCTCCTCCGTCCATGGGATTTTCTAGGCAAGAGTACTGGAGTGGGGTGCCATTGCCTTCTCCATAGAGGTAGAGGTTTATATCAAAATTAAAAAGTGTGACTGAATATACACATATACATATACACCCATCAGCAAAATCAAAACAGTCCAACAAAAATAAAGTATAATAGATGGACCCGGCAAACAAAGGAACCAAAAATTATATTTACCAGAACAAGACTAACTAAAGCACAAACTGGAAAACAAAACTAAATCAAGGTGCCAAGTGGGGAGTAAAGCAATGAAAGTAAAACTAACAAATATGTTAATAGGAAAGGAAAGAAATGAAGAAAAGATATGCAAAGTTAAGTAGAGATAGATTAAGAAGATGTATATACATTAAAGATCAACTGCAAGGGGAAAAGAAGAGTAGGAAAGGCAAACAAAGGAACAAATGTAGAAAAAATAATAACTGGTTTAAAAAATTAAAATTAAGAAAAGAGAAAAGCAAAAAGCAAAAAAAAAAAAAAAAAAGGAAAACTCTACAGAACTGCAAAAGCCCAACATAGTCAGAGGTTTATAACAACTATAAAAAATGTGACTGAGAAAAAGAAAAGAAAAAGCTCAAAAGCTTAATTATATTTCATACTGCCAATAAAATTGACAGCTACAACAGAGAGGAAAATAAAGGAAACACAAAAGAAAAAAATTCAAAAGAATCTACAGAACAAATCAAAACATAAGTATAATAAATGTTTTTCTTGAGTCACTTCTGTCAGAGTCCTTTCCCTCACTGGGAGTAACAGTCCACCTCATCTCCCTAGGATGTCCTCCAACACTGTGCTGATCCCTGGACCTGCTGTGGGGGCATCTCAGATTCTAATCTGGTCCTACTCATGTGTGTTCTTGCCTCCAATGTCCACAGCTATTAGAAGTAGTGCTTTTTCTTTTGTGGAAGCTCTCAATGACCTTTTATATATTCCATAGACACAGAGTCTACCTAGTTGATCATGTGGGTTAAATCTGCAGCTTGTATAGCTGTTGGGTCTTCTTCCTTAGCCACACTGCCCCTGTGCACCTATGAGGGCCAGATGTGGATGTGGTGCAGCTGTTCACGTTGCAGGGGTTCTGGCAGTACCAGGTACTCAAGGGAGTTGGCAGCTAGAGCAGCAGGAAATGTAGTGCTCCAGAAGAGTATGGCAACCAGTATTAGCCAATATGCTCCAGTATTCTTGCCTGGAGAACCCCTTCCCTGACAGTGAAGCCTGGCAGGCCACAGTCTACAGGGTCACAAAGAGTAGGACAGTACGGAAGGGACCCTGAGTGCATAGATGCAAGACTGTTTTTGGCTCTGACAGCTCTAACCCAGTGAGAGTTGAGCATGAAGGTAGCACAACTGCTTGGCTTGCAGAGACCCTGGTGATGCCAAGTGTGCAAGGACACAGATTGCTTCCACCACAGGAGTTATGGCCCTATCAGAGTCTTTTTTATTTTAGCTTCTTGTAGCTGGCAATCAGAAGGCTTCTTTGGCCTGTCTTTCTCCATAGCTCCACCTGTTTGGGCACTTAGAGGGCTCCCTTGCCTGGGGTCCTTCTCTGTTGTTCCACGCATCAGGCACATAGACGGGCCACCCTGGCTGGGGTCCTACTCTGTAGATCAGTGCATCAGGCACTTAAAGAGGCACCCTGAGTGGGATCCTACTCTGTGTATCAGTGTGTCAGGCATTTGATGGGCCAGCCTCTCTATTGTTCAGCTGCCAATGCTGAGTGTGGGGAGAGAGAGGCTATGGTCATGGCTCCACCCCCTATGCATGACTCAGCAGTATTGCCTTGCTTCCATGGCTGCCTGGGTTTCCTCCACACATTTCCTACCACAATCTCCTCCCTCACATCCCCTCCATCCGTCTCTCTGCAGTCATCAGCAGCCCTCACCTGGGGATTGTTATACAATCTCTAAATTCCAGCTTCCAGCCGCTGTGCCTTCCAGGGAACTTGTGTCCCTGTCTAGGGTGTGTATGGCTGTGGCAAGGACTGTATGATTCTCACTCCATTTAGGCTGCCACAGATCAGCTGTTTCACTCTCAGCCTTAAATGTTCCTCTTCTGACTCAGACAAGTGCCCTGAAGTGGAGATTGGACCCCTGCTTCAGTTCCTCCACTGGCCAAGGGCAGGTCCAGTCCTACTAACACTCCTGTTTTTCCCCCTATTTCCTTCACCCTACTGAGTTTTGCGTGGTTCTGTGTTTCTTTCCCACTGTCCAGATACTCTTGTCTGCTCTCAGCTGGTGTTCTGCATGCACTTCTGTGTCTGAAGGTGTATTCCTGATGTATCCGTGGAGAGAGATGTACTCCATGTCCACCTACTCCTCTGCCGTATTGTTCTCATGTGTGATAGATTTTAATCTGACTTTTACTCCAGTTTTCTAAGGGTAGGTCTTTTTGGAGTACAGGTTTTGACGAGATAATGGTACTGAAAGAAATAAAAGTGACTGGAGGCTTGGGGAATTGGCAAAGGCACCCTAAGAAGAGAGAAAATGAGTATACAAAGTGGACTAACACAGGCATTGCTGCCAAAGACCAACCTTCTTCAATTTAATATTCCATGTAGGTCCAGTCAGAGGTGAATTATGAACCCAGATATTAATCCAGAATAATGGTAGCATTTTCCAAGCATGTCTTCTTGAAAACAAAGATCACAAGTTGAAGGTTCATCCTTTGTTTCCTTTCCTGTTACCCTTGACTTCAATTAGATAATTGTCATATAACACTTCCAGGGACTGAAGGCATGAAGCACCTCCTGATATCGGTCCCTCCCTTAGGGATTCATGGTTGACTCATTAGTTAAGAATGAGGCAGTGTGTGTGTCAATTCAAGAGTTCAAGTAAAGAGTTTTACCTATAAATTTATTTCAGAAAATGTTTTGATATTTGGAATATAATGTATCATCCGTGGATGGCTTCTTTTATTTTTACCCCTCTGCCTTTATCTCTATTCCCTTTATCTCCACCAATGAAGGAGTCACACTGTGGGATAAGGATTGTTGGGCAGAAGGTCATAATCAAGTGAAACCTTATTACATCTTCAGTCTGAAATTATATTTCTCTAAATATGGCGGATTCATGTTGATGTGTGGCAGAACCAATACAAAATTGGAGTAATTAGCCTCCAATTAAAATTAAAAAAATTAAATTAAAAAAATAAATATTGCCATAGGGAAAAATTTAATGGGTATAAAGAGAAAGTGCTCAGGTATGAGAAAAATAGACTTCGAAGTGAATGAAGTATTTGAGTTTTGAAAAATACTTTGAAAAAATTTGAAGTATTTTGAAGTATTTGTATTTGAAAAATACACAATAAAAAAAAAAATCCAAAAGGCACATAATTCTGCTTCTAGAGTCTGAAAAAGATGAGCCATAAAGTGTAATCACTTTATATTAACAATTTCCATCTTCTCACATTCATAATTGCTTTAGCTAATATAAAAGTTAAGATCTTAATATGATTAGACATTTGTTTGGGTGAACTGCAAAATTTTGTATAAAGAAATGATAACACATGGGTATAGAAAATGTACTACTTTAGAAAAGATAGTGGGAGTTATATATTCCAGTGGTGCTGGGTCTCATGGTTTTTCATTTGCATATAAATAATTAATATGCATACCCCAATAATGCCAGCATCCGAGGAATACATTCAGTATGAATTATGCAGAAACACTTTAAAAATGCCTGTAATAGTCAAGGGAATTACCACCCTCTACAGTATGTAGAAAATAAAATCATTTATTTGAAAAATGAAATATAAACAGAAGATCTGATTCAAAGCATTCAGGAAAGGAAAGTTTCTTGGTCAACTATCAACTATCTTGTTTGTTTATTTTTTTAATGTGTGCTGCATCTTCTAGGAATTGTAAAATTGTAACAGACTTCAGAAATACAAAGGTATAGATGAGTTCGAGGGGGGGGGAAAGAAGAAATAGTAAGGGATATGGGGAAGAAATAGTACAAACTATTTCTATAGAAGAAATAATAAGGGATACAGAAGAAACTATGGAAGAAATAGTAAGGGATATGGGGAAAACTCTGAATTAGCTCCATAAAAGAGTCACTTGAATTGAAGAAAGAGTTGAAGAAATACATCAAGGGAAGAGGGAATGCATATATTTTTAAAAGTTCTATATCAAGGAATAGAAATAATGATTCAACATGTGTTTGGAAGATTTGCTGGATAACAGGATTTATGTAGACTACACTTAACAATCATAAAAATGTCAGTATATGCCAAGATGGGTTACCCTATGGCTTGGCTAGCATGTAATAAGAGCATTCCTCTTTCTGTTTAGGCAAGATCGACTGCCTCTGGTCAAATTCGTCTAGAACTGGGAAAGAGACATGAGTGTTCACTGAGGTTCAAATAAGTCATTTTTATAATTTATGATTTTTGTGTCCTCTTTTTCATTTTTTATACTATTAAAATATGACAACACATTTACAGGAGATTGAGAAAACACAGAACAAGTTTACATATAGTTCCACTATATATTATAATAATTTTTTAAGTAGGCAAATTAAGATTTTTAGTTGGAGTTTTAATATCAAACTCTCAAAAGTTAATAAATGAATATGCAGGGAAGTAGTAGGATATAGTAGACCTGAATAGCACTATGAACCAGTTCAACATAAAATATTTTTACAGCTTTCACACAAACAGAGGATACAAAATCTATTCAAGTTCCCGCAGACTATAAACTAGGAGGCCTTGGAACATATCTAAGGACATAAGACCAGGTGCAAAAATTTGATGGTCTAAAGGTGTTAAAATAATAAGGAGTCTGTTCTCTTATCACTGTGGAGTTATGTTAGAGATCAGTATCAAAGGATATTTGAAAACAACCCACAAATATTCAGATGCAATGTGATATTTACCAAGAGAGACCTTTGACTTACCCATGCCATTGAAAGCTTCAATAAAGTTAGAAGACTGAAGCAGCACAGAGGATGATTGCAGAGAAGAAATTTCTCATTTAAAGGAGAAATTAATATCAACATGAGAAACTAACATCAAAGATACTTTAAAACTCCCATGTATTTGGAAATTAAATGTCCACTTTTAAATAATGGGTGCATCTAAGAAGCCATAACAAGGAAATAGAAAATATTTGTAGTAACAAAAATGAAAAGAGAATTTAGCAGAATATTTGCATGCAGCTGAAGCTCCTCAATGCAATGAAATACAATGTGGAGTCCTGAATAAGGTGTGAAAGCAAATAATGGACACTAATATAAAATTTGGTGAAATTTAAATAAAATCTGTACTTAAGTTAATAACACTGTATTACATTTAATTTCCTCTTTTCTGTTTTTCACAACATAGTATTGCTTTATGGTCTCAGAATTGGATTAGAAGTTTCAAGTCGCATTCAAAAAAACTTTTAAAGATCACTAAGATAATGAAATTTCTAGACTTTTAGCAGTAATACTAGATGCTAAACTACATGGAACTATATCGAACTTTAGAGTGAATATAAATTAGAAATCTAGCATTCTATTCATACTAAATCAGATAAGTGGAATCAAAATGTCTTTAGTTTTTTATCTAGGCAAAAATTCCCAAGTTTTCTAAAATATATATATTATATTGCACATTGTATACACACACACATATGTATACAAAAGTTTATACTACATGTGATAAAGGCTTGAGATAGAACATCAAAAACAGACAAGAAGAAAAGAAGAGATGGAGAAAGTGGAAAACATAAATTAAATAAAATGGGAACACTAACTGTGAAATAGAAAAAGTGAAACAAACTAGATAAAAGTGAAGATCATCATATAGTCCAGTTGTTTTTAAACATGGCTTCCCATTAGAACATATCTGGAGCTCAGGAGGAAAAAAAAAAAAAAAACCTGGGCATTTGTATTCTTCAAAAAATTCCAAGATGATCCTGATATCCATCTGGATTTTAAAATGTGATTACAGGTTTTTCTGCTAAATGGTGGTTTTACTGATATTGTTGCTGTTGTTCAGTAACTCAGTTATGTCCAACTCTTTGCAATCCCATGGACTGCAGCTGGTCAGGCTTCCCTGTTCTTCACTATCTACTGGAGTTTGTTCCAACTCATGTCCATTGAGGCAGTGAAGCCATCAAACCATCTTATCCACTGTCTCCCCCTTCTCCGCTTTTCCTCACTCTTTCCCAGCATCAGGGTCTTTTCTAATGACTCAACTCTTTGTGTCATGTGGTCAAAGTGTTGGAGCTTCAACTCCAGCATCAGTCTTTCCAATGAATATTCAAGGTTGATTTCCTTGAGGATTGACTGGTTTAATCTCCTTGCTTTCCAAGGGACTTTCAAGAGTCTTCTCTAACACCACAATTTGAAATCCTCTGTTTTTGGCGCTCAGGCTTCTTTATGGTCCAGCTCTCACATCCATACATGACTACTGGAAAAACCAAAGCTTTGACTATACGTACTTTTGTCAGCAAAGTGATGTCTCTGTTTTTTAATATGTCTTTGGTATTATTTTTCTCCAGTTTGTGGGTTGCCCACTCAGCAAGTAAGGAATTTGATTTTATTGTGATTGCATCCCTCCTACCATCTTGTTGTGGCTTCTTTTTGGACATGGGGTATCATTTTGTGTGTGTGTGTTCTTGCATCTTCCTGTAGATAGTTTTTCAACAGCTAGTGGTGGTTTTGGTGCTGTCACAGGAGGACATCCAGATAAGTTACTTTACTTGTGGAGTTTCATGGGACCAATGTCAATGGCATTAATGAACTGCTCATTGCTTTGAAGTTTTAAAGAGATGAGACTTCTTGAATTATTTCAGTTTTGTTTTTCTATATTTTTGCACCTCATTGAGTGGGCTTTACTCAAACACAGCCCTCTTCATCTGCAAAAAGATACAGGAACATAGTCCCTAGTTACACAGCAATATACATTCTTGCTGGGCCAAAACTCATAGGTACAAAGAGCTTCAGAGATTTGAGAAAAATTCGTGCACTAGAGCATAGCAGTTAATTTTAGGGTCTCTAGAATCATATTGTTGTTGTTTAGTCATTAGGTTGCGTCCAACTCTTTTGTGACCCAGTGGACTGTAGCCAGCCAAGCTCCACTGTCTATGGGAGGAGGTTGCCATTTCCTTCTCACAGGGATCTTCCCAACCCAGGGATTAAATCCATGTCTCCTGCATTTCTTCCCTGGTTGCTTAGATTGTGAAGAATCTGCCCACAATGTAGGAGACCTGGATTTGACCCCTGGGTCAGGAAGATCCCTAGAGAAAGGAAAGGCTACCCACTTCAGTATTCTTACCTAGAGAATTCTTTGGACAGAAAAGCCTGGCCAGCCACAGTCCATGGAGTCACAAAGAGTCAGACAAGACTGAGTGGCTAACACAATACTCCTGAATTGCAGATGGATTCTTTGGTGCGGAGCCACCAGGGAAGCCCCTAGAACCCTATTGTGAGTGTGTACTTAGTAGCTTCAGTCATTATATTGATTTTTATTTTGTACTGGCTGTGAAACCTTTCTAACTCTTGGCTTCCTATTAAAGTAGCACCTATTTCAAAAGTTGTTAGGTATAATACTTTACAAAATACCCAGTTCTCAATGTGTTAGCTGTTAAAAACTTCACCGCTATTATTCTTGATATTCTATAAGATTTTTAATAGCTATTATAAAGTCAAATTCTGACCTGTAGACATAAGAGCTAGAAAATGTTATTCAGAATGATAAAAAATATCTTAAACATTTTTACATAATGCCTACAATGTCTTCCCAGCCATGCAGACTTCAAACTCTATAGAAGACCCAGAAAAATGACAAACTACTTTATTATATTTAGTAGTGAATTGTACTTATCTTAACATGCAGAACTAAGTTTTCATATCCTAAAAAATGTCAACCTGTAGCTTTGTTTGACATAAACATACAATTGGGAAAATATGTATTTGTATTAATGAAATAGATATGAATATAAAGAGATACTTCAGGAAAAACAATTATTCTACTTATAATAGCTGTGTATCTGTTTTGATAGAAGCAAATATCACAGACATGCAGAATGATGAGGTATTCTCTTCTGTCTATTGTATCAGAGACTGAACTTAGTTGATCCATTACATTTATGCCTGCATAGAACCTGCCAGAAATAGATCAATTTCAACATACAGAGACAAAATCAAATCATGAATGTGTTCTTCTGAGTTTTGTCTAGTGACTTAATGGTAATGGATGAGCTGCTAGTAAATGATTCATAACAGTAAGATCAATCCCACTCTGTTCTCATCATGCAAAAAGTTGCAGTAAAGTCAAGGAAAGCTTCAATACAAAAAAGGATAGAGATATGACACAAGAGTCCTGGGTGTGCTGCAACCTATATTTCCCTTCTGGATATCCTCACTGTTTCTAGGCTACATATTTATCTCCAAATAATTAGCAGCTGGGGGACTTACTATCTAATCATCTTAGTTGACTGGTCATGTAATCACCTTGCTGAATCCAAAATTGATCAATATTTATTAATATATCAATACTAAGACCCCCTTTGTTCCCTTCACTAGTGTGGAATTTCCTACTCCATTGTTAGAATCATTATATCAACTCAGAAGCTTTCTTTTGAATCTATTTTTGGAGGAACCTCTAATGCCAACTGGACTGAACTGGCCCAAGATGTCTTTTCAAAGTTTGAGAATCTGATCATCCATGTGCCTTGTTAGAACATGGTGTGGAATTTATATTGACTTTTTTTAACTGATTCCAAGGCTTCATTTATATTTCACTTCTCTGTATATGGCTTCTATTAATAACAGTTTATATCTCTTATTCCTCATGGAAATCCAACCAATATTAAATGGCAGAGGAAGAATGATATTTTTACCAGTTAATCCACATTCTTATTTCACTTTTCTTCCTCATTTCTTCTTCCTTCTTTGCCATTGACAACTGAGGCGGGGGGAAGGACACTTCCTCTCCTTGCTTTTTGCTGATTAGACTAAGAAGTAAGACCTTTAAAACACTAGATGACAGATGTATGAATAGCTTGAGGGATCTACCTGACTCTCTGCTTTTATTCAAGAAACTTAGATGGTAAAGTCCTACAGAAACCACCTGCACAAAGCAAGCCAAAAACAGATGTTTTTTAAAAAAGTAAGCCTCATATAATCAATTAATTCAGTTGGTCATTTTTCTAACTTTTTGGCTTCCTTCCCCACTATTTCAAAACACTGACATTCAAAAGCTTTGTCTTAGTCTTTTCCTTACCTCCACACTCTGTTTTCTTGATTTTACTCTAAATTCAGAATATGCTTGAAACATAAATTCTATTATTTATGTTGGCAAGAAATTAAAATCAGTGCATGACATTCAAACTAAAGTTAGAGAGAATTTATTTTCTAGAGAGATGTCACTATTTCAAGAACCTGTATGCCTAACAGCGATTGCAACTATGTATTTATCCCAATTTGTGAATTCATATGTCAGAATTATTTTCCAGCAAATCAGATTCTATAGGAGAAATACTCTGTCAGGGTATTGATTTTAACAGGCAGTGCATTAGTTATCAAAGTCAGGAGTAGGTCTCCCTAGCTCCTTGATCTATTCTTTTACACACACACACTGTATTTCTTCATTGCAATAAGCAGAGTTTGATTAATTATGGAAATGTTCCTGTCACTTGATTTACCCAGTATCTTCAAGAAATGAGATAAAGCTCAATGATCCAGAATGATGTTAGAAAGTTCTCAAAAGAGGAGCCAGACAAAGAGAAAGCTGATGCTTCCACACCATGTCTTTCCTAGAAGACGTGGTGAGCTAACAGCACCACTGGCCAGGGCCTTTTATGCCTATTTAGAGGACAGCATTCTCCGTCTTATGCGGATTATGCAAAATGGTATAACTACTAAAGAATTCTGAAAATAAATTTAATAAGCCTAGAAATTTCAAGAGAAAACTATCAGAGCACATTAAACATTATCTGAACAATCTTTTCCAAACGTGCTTGCATGCCTAATCTAAGACTTTGTTTCTAAAGATATAATAAGCAGGGCAAATACTTAGCCTTCTTTGAGCCATTATTTCCTCATTTGTAAAATCAAGAAAAGAATATATACTTTACTGGGTGCATTCAATGAGACAGTATACGTTAAAAGTAGTGAAAGTGTTAGTCACTCGGTGGTGTCTGACTTTGTGACTTCATGGGCTATTGCTCGCCAGGATCCTCTGTCCATGGAATTCTCCAGACAAGAATACTGGAGTTGGTAGCTATTGCCTTCTCCAGGGGACCTTCCTGAACCAGGGATTGAATCCTGGCCTTCCACATTGCAGGCAAATTCTTCACTGTCTGAGCCACCAGGGAAGCCCCCAATATATGTTATTAAGTACCTGTCTTATAGTAGGGACTCAAGTAGGGTAATTTTATAACTCATGTGGCAATACAAACTTTTAAGATTTTGTGACCATTTACAATGGAAATGTTTAAAAATATATTTAAAATTTTATTGTCTTATCAAGCCAAATATGCTGAATGAAATTATTTTCTTGGTCACTCGAGAGCATCTCTATTGCACATTCTAAGAGGATTGCCACTAAGATAGTTGAATTCTGTAAGCTATTTTGCCCAACATCTTGGTTCATAGCTCTGTCCAGAAGTTTTAAGTTGCCAGAAATCTAACCTCCACGTTAAGTAACTTTGAATTTCCTTCTTAATAAATAATAATGATACATTTAGAAATTGGTAAGGAAAGACAATTTCCACTCAAAGGCCTGCATAGCAAAATATATTTTATTTGGATAACTCCAGTATGGGGCAAAAAGTGACCTACACTGGGAATAGAGAAACAATTGTGTAGAAATAACTACAGTCCAAAAAAATTTCTCAAATCCTGAGTTTTAATAAAAATGTGGATCGACTTGGGAAATAAGCGATAGCCAGGAGCAAGTGATATTGTTCAGCATATAAGGTTAACTGAGAAAAAATAGAGGTCATAGGCAAAGCGTCTGAGTTAATGGCAGATGATTTCAACCCTTCAGAAAGCCTTTCAGACAAGAAATTTATAGCTAGAGGGACAATGTATCAGAGGAAATGTAAAGCTCATCCTAGGCTCAAAAGCTAACACCAGTCAAAATATGTATTTTGAGGGAAAGCTTGATAAACTGGAAACTGATTAGTTTGGGAAAAAATTGAAAATAAGTGGCTCAGACAGCACCAGAATTAAGATGTCACACCAGATAAAATCAATTAATCCTATAGTCAGGTTTCACATCCCTGGCACATACCTGTATGTGATCTCACTGCCTAATGCTGAGATGAGAGAGCTGTGAAGAAAGAGGAGCATGGAGCTCGCATTTCAGTAGAAGACAAGAAGTTAAAACATCACAAAGAGTTTTGTGTTTCCCACTTGTTAAGGAAGAGGCCAGCTGAATTCAGAGCAAGGTTAGAGAGGACCAACCATTCTGCTGTTGTGGGGGTTTATAGTCTTTGTTCCCAACCCTTTTGTGACCCCATGGACAGTAGCCCTCCAAGTTCCTCTGTCCGTGGGATTTTGCAGGCACAGATACTAGAGTAGGTTACCATTTCCTTCTCCAGGGGATCTTCCCGACCCAGAGGTTGAATCTGCATCTGCTACATAGGCAGGCAAGTTCTTTACCACTGATCTAGCAGGGAAGCCCCTATTCTTTCTTGATTGCTGCAATAAGTTAACATTGTCTTGACTACCTATTAATAAAAATGTGTTTAATAATTTTTGGAAGCTGGTAGCAAAATAACAAATGAAATTATATGCCATGCTGATCTAGAGCTAGGTATTAAAGATAACTTGTACCGAAGCAAGTTGTATAGTTTTTAATACAACTTTGTATTAAAAACAACTAGAAGAATTGGCTAAAAATAATCACAATTAGCATATATGTTACAGTAGGTGCTTGGAGGTGGATATAGAAATCAGCAGCAAGCAAATGCTTGATTAGATTTCATGCTGGAGGACGTTAGGGAAAAAATGAAATCTTGAATAGTTTAAATATTCAGGCTGTCATTTATAATAATTAAAGAGAAAGCAAGTTCTTGGTGTTTAGAGTATGAGTATTTTCATCTTCTTTTATCTACAACATGTTTTTCAGATAGCATAAATAATTTCAGTTCTCATTGGTAAATTCTTCTATATTATTCAGGGAGAGGCTCAGTTAACAAATAATTATTTCTAGAACATTGTTTATGTACCTATTGCTGAGATAGATAATACTAAAAGCAAGAGAGAACTATGAGGAGACTTAGAGAATGAACTTATGGTGACCAGGGGAAAAGATGGAGCAAAGGGATAGTTAGGGAGTTTGGGATAGACATGTATACACCGCTATATTTAAAATGGATAACCAACAAGAACCTAACGTATAGCACATGAAATTTGGCTCAGTGTTATGTGGCAGCCTGGATGGGAGGGTGTTTGGGAGAGAATGGATATGTGTATATGTATGGTTGAGTCCCTTCACTGTTCTCCTGAAGCTATCAGAACATTGTCAATCGGCTATACCCCAGTATAAAATAAAAAGTTTAAAAAATGAGAGAACTGTGAGATACCAGCTGCCACCTTTGAGTAGCTAATAGTTTAGCTGGGGAGTGAAAAATGGTATTATAAAATTATTGAAGTGTAATAAATGATAGCAAATAAACTCTGATGTGTAAAATAAAACCAGAAGGAATTACAAGCAGGGGGCGTTCAGGGGAGATAAGAGTAGACAAGAAGAGAGACTTGCTTACATTGACAGAGTATACTTTTCATTTAAGTGTTGTCAGTGGAAGTGCTCTAGGAAAAGTTCATTGGAAACACCACGTGAGAAAGATGATGAGTTAAAAAGCCCACAGCAAAACAGGAATTTTTTACAGTGAAAATTGAACACTGTATTATTCTAACAATAGCGACATTTTGGAAAAGGCAAACCTATGGATACAATAAAAGGCTCAGTAGTTCTGGAGGGGTTGGGTGGAGAAATATATAGGCAGAGCAAAGAGGATTTTTAGGCCAAGTAGGCCTTAGAAAGCATCACTACGAACAAAGCTAGTGGAGGTGATGGAATTCCAGTTGAGCTGTTTCAAATCCTGAAAGATGATGCTGTGAAAGTGCTGCACTTAATATGCTAGCAAATTTGGAAAACTCAGCAGTGGCCACAGGACTGGAAAAGGTCAGTTTTCATTCCCATTCCAAAGAAAGGCAATGCCAAAGAATGCTCAAACTACTGCACAATTGCACTCATCTCACATGCTAGTAAAGTAATGCTCAAAATTCTCCAAGCTAGTCTTCAGCAGTACGTAAACCGTGAACTTCCTGATGTTCAAACTGGTTTTAGAAAAGGCAGAGGAACAAGAGATCAAATTGCCAACATCTGCTGGATCATGGAGCAAGCAAGAGAGTTCCAGAAAAACATCTATTTCTGCTTTATTGACTATGCCAAAGCCTTTGACTGTGTGGATCACAATAAACTGCAGAAAATTCTGAAAGAGATGGGAATACCAGACCACCTGACCTGCCTCTTGAGAAATCTGTATGCAGGTCAGGAAGCAACAGTTAGAACTGGACATGGAACAACAGACTGTCTCAAACTAGGAAAATGGGTATGTCAAGGCTGTATATTGTCACCCTGCTTATTTAACTTCTATGCAGAGTATATCACGAGAAACGCTGGACTGGAAGAAACACAAGCTGGAATCAAGATTGCCGGGAGAAATATCAATCACCTCAGATATGCAGATGACACCACCCTTATGGCAGAAAGTGAAGAGGAACTAAAAAGCCTCTTGATGAAAGTGAAAAAGCAGAGTGAAAAAGTTGGCCTAAATCTCAACATCCAGAAAATGAAGATCATGGGATCTGGTCCCATCACTTCATGAGAAATAGATGGGGCAACAGTGGAAACAGTGTCAGACTTTATTTTTGGGGCTCCAAAATCACTGCAGATGGTGATTGGATCCATAAAATTAAAAGATGCTTACTCCTTGGAAGAAAAGTTATGACCAACCTAGATATCTTATTCAAAAGCAGAGACATTACTTTGCTGACTAAGGTCCATCTAGTCAAGGCTATGGTTTTTCCAGTAGTTATGTATGGATGTGAGAGTTGGACTGTGAAGAAGGCTGAGTGCCAAAGAATTGATGCTTTTGAACTGTGGTGTTGGAGAAGACTCTTGAGAGTCCCATGGACTGCAAGGAGATCCAGCCAGTCCATTCTGAAGGAGATCAACCCTGGGATTTCTTTGGAAGGAATGATGCTAAAGCTGAAACTCTAGTACTTTGGCCACCTCATGCAAAGAGTTGACTCACTGGAAAAGACTTTGATGCTGGAGGGATTGGGGGCAGGAGAAGAAGGGGATGACCAAGGATGAGATGGCTGGATGGCATCCCTGACTCGATGGACGTGAGTCTGAGTGAACTCCGGGAGTTGCTGATGGACAGGGAGGCCTGATGTGCTATGATTCAAGGGGTTGCAAAGAGTCGGACACAACTGAGCGACTGAACTGAACTGAACTGAACTGATAATACTCCATGATATTACAATGATGGATATATCATACATTTGTCCAAACCAATAGAATGTACAATAACAAGAGTGAAGCCTAAAGTAAACTATAGACCTTGGGCTACTCTGATGTGTTAGTGTAGTCATTCTTCATAAAAAATGTACCTTCTGTGAGAGATGTTTGTAATGACAGAGGGAGCATGAGGGTGTATGGGAAATCTCTGAATCTCAATTTTGTTGTAATCTCAGAACTGCTCTAAAAATATTAAGGTATTTTTTAAGAAGGGAATATATTGAAAAAATGGTTCCCATTTTGCTACAAAATCATTAGGGGGGAAAGGGAGAGAATCAAAGAGGGAGGGAGGGCAGGAGGGAGAGAGAGAGAGAGAAATCTCAGCTGCCCAGCTGGATTTCAGAAAGTGTGCAAGCCTTTAGTTGATGATGGGTGAAAGAGGATGAGCAAAAATTACTTGGTATGATATATAAATAATTCTTATTTTTTTTCTCAAGAAACACACCCAATGTAAATGACTGCCCGTGTATTTGAAGCAATTCGTGGTTTAAAACTGTCATGTGGCTCTGGGGTGACCTCAGTTGGAATGAGGAAGGGCTGGTAGTCCTCCTGCCTCACATTCTTCCCCACAGAAGAAGGGCACAGGGACTTCCTGAAGTCCTGTCAGAGGAAATAAGGAAGATGAATATTCTGCCATTCATGAAAAGAAGAGAGGAGAAACAAACAAACAAACAAACAATACCTACCACAGCTCCCAGTGCTTGTGTTATTTTCTTTTCACCTAATTTAAAGATGTTACTTATTAGGAAAACATTTCAGGCCCTCAGACTAAATGGGAAGCTCAAGCCTCTAGCATCCTGCAAGAGTTCATTGTTTCAGACAAGTAACTGCATCCTTTCAGGGGCTGTTGTACTTCTGTGGAATGGAATCAAGCAAGTTCACTGCTTTGAGACTTCCTCTAAGGATGGGGTTGAGAGGTAGGGGTGAGTTGGCTAGACTTTTAGCCTCTGGCTTTTGACAGAGTCCACAGTCCACACTGTGCTCTTTCCTTGAGGACTCACCAGCCTAAATTCTTTTGCTTTCATGAGTCTGAAGCAACACATTAGTAACATTACAATGATTTTTTTTCCAAGGGTTTAATGCACTGTTAGTTCCATCTCAGATGCCTTTAACTAAATGCATCTGCAAATAATTGTTTTAAAGGATAACCAATTGTTTTGACAACTATAGGGCAAGGCTTTCAATAGATAGAGCATCATTAAATGTGGGGTTTGTAAAAGCTATCAGTTAGGCTTTGAAAGTGCATATAGTATTCAGTTCTTCCACTGATATGTTCTCTTTCTAAGTGGCTTACTATTTCAACAACTATTGACACAGGTATCAGATCACCTTTTGGTTTACACCTTCATTAAAATGGAATCATCTAGCCCCACCATGGCTAATTTCCTGGGTTTCTCTCTGTGTGTTCACTGTAGGAATTTCTGTTAAAAATTGCATTTCTTTTGGTAGTGCAGCAGTTATGAATATATTCATCTCAAGATTCTTGTATAAGTGGCTTTTAAGGAAACACGTATGAAACATCTCTGAGGAAAAGACATCTCATTCTGTGCTTATGGCATTTCCAATGACAGTTGTGCTAACATCACCAACAGAGCAATTCTTCTGTTAGATGAAGAGGATGACTTCTCAGAATGCATTTTGATAGATATGCCTTTACTTGAGCTAAAATATCTAAGTCTACAGATGGCATCTAGAAAGAAGGTTATCAATGTTGTTCTTCCTCCTTGCCCTCCAGGTGGGGCAAGACTTCCACAGTGACATCTGCAGGCCTGTAAAGGGAGTGCTCCTGCCTTGCTAGAGGCCACTGAGGCCAGCCACACGGTGGAGCACAGTCTTTGCTTCAGCTGGACAAGCATCTCAGCAAATCCAGAGTATGTCCAGGCTTGAGACAAGACCAGTGTTATCTTCTTTTAGGCAGTTCTCGGTCTACTCTGAGGAGCAAGAGATACTCTTAAGTCACTGTCTGTCATTTGCTGGGAAGCAATTATAGTGATAGTAGCAACAATAACCGTGGTAGTAGTAGAAATAGCAATCGTGGGGTTGGGACAGGAGCAATGCTGGCCTTCCATTTCCACGGAACATTAGATGATACTGCAGGTCTTTCTTCCCAACTCACACTCTGTTCCTAGGGAAACAAGATAGTCTTGCCTGAATGGAGAGTTCAGAAAAAAGAGCTGAGTAGGTATGACTGGAAAACATGTGGGCTGTCTTTTTCAGAGCCAGCCTAGTCAGGAAATGAATACAGTCTGGTTCCCTCTCTGCTGTTGGGAGAAGACTGCCCTTTTTGGGGGAGCCTTTGGTTGGTTGTTCAGAGTTCCAAACGGGAATAAAAATAATTCAGGAACAAAAAATATCATTATACTTTCTTAGCTGTGGCTCTAAAGGCATGTTTTCCAATCAGTTTATCAGTAATATTTAGATATCCATCTGAACCTGTGTGTGCTTACTCACTCAGGCTTGTCCAGCTCTGCAACCTGATGAAGTATACCTCACCAGGCTTCTCTGGTGGGGGTTCTCTAGGCAAGAATACTGGAATGGATTGCCCTGCCCTCCTCCAGGGGATCTTTCCAACCCAGGGATCGAACCCAGGCCCCCCACATTGCAGGCATATCCTTTACCATCTGATCCTGCGCTTACCTTTTAATTGATTCTGGCCTAAGAAAAGGAACAAGGATATTATTTATGGGCATTGAAAGCTTACCAGTGACAGCCTCCACAAATAATATTCATAGGCCATTCACTATGTTCTGGATACCAAACTGAATACTAAGTATAAAGCTTAATGGCTAATCAATCACTCAGACTCTGGGAACAGAAAAGCTGGGTTCAAATCTCATATATCATATGTTTGATAATTTGGAAATATTATATAAACTCTTTGATCCTCACTTTTCTCATCTAAATTGTAGGAGTTAAACCAGCTCTCACTTCATAGGATTATTGTGAAAATTCAATGGAACATATTATAAGATTAGAAAACAGTCCAGCACATAATACATGCCTAATGATAATTAACTAGCATTCTTTACTACAACCCAGTAGGGTAGATATTTAATTTGTGTTGATGTTATAGATGCAGGAACTGAGACTCAGAAAAGTTAAATATGTTTCTCAGGAAGTGCTCACAGTTGGCAAATGGAGGACATGGGATTTGAGGCCAGATCTAGCTAACTGTTGTGCTTCGTTTCCAACCTCTGCATTTATTCCCAGAAGGGTATTTATTAAGATAGAACTCTACAAATTGAAATGGGAAGAGAAAAATAAGATCCCTTCCTCTTCTTTTTTTTTTTTTTTTTCATAAAATTTTCCATGAATGTCCACTGGTTCACATTGTAGAAATCTTCTTTGCATAATCTTTAATAAACATTGTCCTTTCTGAAAAAAAAAATTATCCTTTCTTAGTATCTGTGTATAATCAAATATCCACAAACACGTTTTAAGGATTGCTCATTTTAAGACTGCTGTTAAAGTTATATCTTACCTGATATTCAGATTGTAAAAAGTTTCCATTTTAAAAACAAAAATCCTTAGCCCTCCCATCTTCCACCAATTTGAGAAGAATCTCAGGTATATTCATAAAGCATTATTTATGGCTGGGAAAGTGCAGGTGTGACATTGCTATTTTTTTTTTTTTAAACAGCAGAAACAACAATCTGCCAAGTAATTTTATATAAGTCTTGGTAAGTTTATTTATTGAATTTTCTCTGTATACTCAAAGCTCTCATTTGGGTCAGATTTCTTAGAAATCAGTATATTTTTCTATTCAGCCTTACTTTTAGGTGGAACTTTTTTCCAGTTTAACGGTATGTTCTAAGGCCAAAAATAGTTTTAAATGAAGGGAAATGGCATAGGATTATAGAAAATAGTCTTACCACAGAGGTAATTCTCCTACTACATACTCACTGTGTCCAGTCCTAATTCACAATGAATGGATTGGTCTAATTTACTTCCTTTCAAACTACTGAACTATAGAGGCAAGAAAGAGAATTCTTGAAGGTTGAAAGAAAGGCAGCAATTTTGTCATCTAGCAGTTAGGAAAAGAATCTAGGTGAGGTCAAAAGAAAACATAGGTCTACCTGAATGTGAAGATGAATCTGAAGGACCACAGGGAACCATGTGTGGACAATACGGTCAACTCAGTTTAAAAAGTAGAGCTAATTCACCAGCAGCCTTGCTGTCTGATCTAGTTGCTTGACACGTCTCTGAGGAAACCTTAACAAATTGCACATGAATTGCTTTAGATCCGGTGGTTTTTTGTTTTTGTTTTGCCAGTTTATATACCTGTACGTGTGAGAAGCTTCACTTATCCTATGACATTTTGATAGTTTCCACACAGTCCTCTCCAAGACACAGAAGAATGGGGAGAACAAAGTTGCTTAGCTAAGGAAGAGTTTGACAGAAAGCAGCCGCTCTCCTAACACCTATGCCAGTCTTCACTCACATGAAGGCTTGAGCCTCTGACTCTGAAGCTGAAAGTAAAAGGTTGGCACCAAAATTAGATAGGTGGCTTGTCCAAGCTTATTAAATATGTCTGTTTCTGACAGTAATTGTTTCTATTATTTATCCTTACCTGAATGATAAGGACTTCTTAATTAGTGCCTGAGAAAGTAAATGAGGATTTAATTGACAGAAACCATGTGCATGCTTTTGCTATAATGAAGTCAGTCATGTAATGAAGCATAAGCCAGTTTATTACTCTAGCCAAACACAGACTACTAAATTGCTACAATAGACTACGAGAGACACTTTCTGAATTTCATCCCTCATCATTATAAACGATGTGGCAGGGCATACAGTATATGAAATGTCCTTGATGCATTCTTAATTTCAGCTTGTACATTCTTTTAATACAATTTTCTACAAGGATGGCACTGAAAAACCTCAATGAATAAGGTGAGGTTGACATTCCTGCTTCTAAAACGATTGTGGTTCAAACTTGAGGAAATATAGCAAGCAAGCCAAATCATTCTGCAAAGTTTTGAAAGACTAAGCCATGTTTATGAGGAAAGCAAGCAAGGGAAAATTTAATAAGGCCAGAAAAGAAGCCATAAGAGAAGGAGAAATATTTAAAGGAAAAGACTAACTTTGAGGTGTTTTTGTTTTTGTTTCATTCTATGGGCTTTCCCTCTTCTGACAAAATTCTCTATTCACAACCTTCTTAACAGAAGGTAGATTATCTCTGGTAGATTCTTGGAAGCTCTGGTTCTATAGCCCTCTGCCCTCTAAGACTTATAATAGGCATAACAAACATAAATATTTGTCTTTATCTTCATGATTTACTCCTAAGGCTCAGTGGGCATCTCCTCTTGGACACACCAGTATATGTTTCTAGCTCCCTGTTCCATCTACTGATTGTATGTTTATCCTATTCTCTCATCTATCTGATAACACAAAATGCCATTTTAAATTCTATATTTTCATGAATAGTTTCTCATTGATGGGACAGTATGACTTCTATCCAAATTTATTATTGACTCTTTACCATGAATTCAGTTTAAAATTCTGTTGTACCACCACATATACAGGGCATGTATTAGCAGAGCCAGTAAAAAGCCTATTAAAAAGGCATAGATTGATTACATGATAAGTGTTCAAAATCCTGAAGGTAAGCGATCCACAACTTGGATGCTTTTCAGTGAGCTGATATTTCTCTCATTCTAAGTGTTGCTAATGTGAACCAACCAGTTCATCCTAAAGCAGATCAGTCCTGGGTGTTCATTGGAAGGACTGATGTCGAGGCTGGAACTCCAGTACTCTGGCTACCTGATGTGAGGAGCTGACTCATTTGAAAAGACCCTGATGCTGGGAAAGGTTTAGGGCAGGAGGAAAAGGGGACGACAGAGGATCAGATGGTTGGATGGCATCACTGACTCAATGGACATGAGTTTGAGAGAACTGCAGGAGTTGGTGATGGACAGGGAGGCCTGGCTTGCTGTAGTTCATGGGGTTGCAAAGAGTCGGACACGACTGAGCAACTGAACTGAACTGAATGTGAAGAACAAAATATTGGATGCAATTGAAACTAAAAATATACAGATGCTTTTCCTAATATGATAGTTTTCATAATTTTAGTTCCAGAGGGCACTTTAAAAATTGCTTACTGTTGATAGATCAGTCTTCTCTTTTTTTAATATGAAGAATCTTCAATTCAGTTCAGTCACTCAGTCACGTCAAGCTCTTTGTGACCCCATGGAATGCAGCACGCCAGGCTTCCCTGTCCATCACCAACTCCCAGAGTTTACTCAAACTTATGTTTGAGTAAACAGTCACTGATGCCATCCAACCACCTCATCCTCTGTCAGCCCCTTCTCCACCTGCCGTCAATCTTTCCGAGCATCAGGGTCTTTTCAAATGAGTCAGTTCTTCGCATCAGGTGCCGAAAGTATTGGAGTTTCAGCTTCAGCATCTGTCCTTCAGATGAATATTCAGGACTGATTTCCTTTAGGATGGACTGGTTGGATCTCCTTGTTGTCCCAGGGACTCTCGAGTCTTCTCCAACACCACAGTTCAAAAGCATCAGTTCTTTGGCACTCAGCTTTATTTGTAGTCCAACTCCCACATCCATACATGACCACTGGAAAAATCATAGCTTTGAATAGACAGGCCTTTTCAGCAAAGTAACGTCTCTGTTTTTAACATATATCTAGGTTGGTCATAGCTTTTCTTCCAAGGAGCAAGTGTCTTTTAATTTCATGGCTGCAGTCACCATCTGCAGTGATTTTGGCGCCCAAGAAAATGTAGTCTGTTACTGTTTCCATTGTTTCCCATCTATTTACCATGAAGTGATGGGACCAGATGCCATGATCTTAGTTTTTTGAAGGTTGAGTTTTAAGGTATTTTTTTCACGCTCCTCTTTCACTTTCATCAAGAGGCTCTTCAGTTCCTCTTTGCTTTCTGCCATAAGGGTGGTGTCATCTACATATCTGAGGTTATTGAATTTTCTCCCAGCAATCTAGATTCCAGCTTGAGTTTCATCCAATCTGGCATTTCGCATGATGTACCCTGCTTATAAGTTAAATAAGCACGGAGACAATATACAGCCTTGACATACTCCTTTCCCAATTTGGAACCAGTCTGCTGTTTCATGTCCAATTCTAACTGTTACTTCTCGACCTGCATGCAGATTTCTCAGGAGGCAGGTCAGGTGGTCTGGTATTCCTATCTCTATAAGAATTTTCCACAGTTTGTTGTGATCTACACAGTAAAGTCTTTGGTGTAATTAATAAAGCAGTAGCAGATGGAGAAGGAAATGGCAACCCACTGCAGTGTTCTTGCCTGGAGAATCCCAGGGATGGAGGAGCCTTGCGGGCTGCAGTCTATGGGGTCACACAGAGTTGGACACAACTGAAGTGACTTAGCAGCAGCAGCAGCAGCAGATGTTTTTCTGAAACTCTCTTATTTTTTCTATGATCCAACAGATATTGGTAATTTGGTCTCTGTTTCCTTTACCTTTTCTAAATCTAGTTTGAACATCTGAAAGTTCACAGTTCATGTACTGTTGAAGGTTGGCTTGGAGAATTTTGAGCATTACTTTGCTAGCGTGTGAGATGAGTACAGTCGTGTGGTAGTTTGAACATTCTTTGTCATTGCCTTTCTTTGGGATTGGAATGAAAGCTGACATTTTCCAGGCCAGTGGCTAGTGCTGAGTTTTCCATATTTGCTGGCATATTGAGTGCAGTACTTTCACAGCATCATCTTTCAGGATTTGAAACAGCTCAACTGGAATTCCATCACCTCCACTAACTTTGTTCATAGTAATGCTTCCTAAGGCCCACTTGACTTTGCATTCCAGGATGTCTATCTCTTGGTGAATGGCCACACCATCATGGTTATCTGGATCATGAAGATCTTTTTTGTATTGTTCTTCTGTGTATTCTTGCCACCTCTTAATATCATCTGGTTCTGTTAGGACCATTTCTGTCCTTTCTTGTACCCATGTTTGCATGAAATGTTCCCTTGATATCTCTAAGTTTCTTGAAGATATCTCTAGTCTTTCCCATTCTATTGTTTTCCTCTATTTCTTTGCATTGATCACTGAAGGAGGTTTTCTTATTTCTAAGAAACTAAAAATATCCAGATGCTTTTCCTAATATGATAGTTTTCAGAATTTTAGATCCAGAGGGTACCCTACAAATTGCTTACTCTTGTTAGCTCAGTCTTCTCATTTTTTAATATGAAGAATCTAAAAATCAGATATTTAGTGACTTGATCAAGATTGCAAATTGTTAGTTAAGGTCCAGAATTAGTACCTCAACCTTCTTAATCTTTATGGCTAATATAGAACTCTGTCTTCCAATAATAATATTTCTCTCATAGTAAAAGTTATAATATGGGAGAAATATTATATATGACCCAATATTTATATCTAGCCCAATATTCAACTTGGGCTTCCCAGGTGGCAGTAGTGGTAAAGCACCCACTTGCTGACACAGAAGATGTAACAGACTTGGGTTTAATCCCTGAGCCGGGAAGATACCCTGGAGGAGGGCATGGCAACCCACTCTGGTATTCTTGCCAGGAGAATCCCACAGATAGAGGAGTCTCTCAGATTACAGGCCATGGGGTCACAAAGAGTTGGACATGACTGAAGCAACTTAACACTCACCCACATATTTCTGACTTAGAGATTTAAAATTATTTTGAGAAATACAACAAGTTGGTGATAATCACATCTTTCAGATGCAAACAACATTTTTGGTTTATATTGCTCTGGTATTTTCCTTATATAAATATATACATGTTACATGTTTAAAGCTCAGTGTTGTGTCCAGTTGAGCCTTCTTGATTGTATGATGTGGATTGTCTTGACTATGACACAGTCGAATGCAAGAGAAAGACTTTGGCTTATTTTGATGAACCTAAACTTATATCACAGAAATATTATTTAAGAATATTCTAATAATATTAAACCCTGTACCTTTTCCTTATATGGAAACCCAAATAATATGAGCAGGAATGGGAAGGCTTGATCTTCATGCGTTGTTCCTTCTCACATTGGGCTTCAAAAACAACTGACTGACTCTAGGGCCCTGGGACCTCGATTTAAAAGTCATTATCAAAGAGGGGTGCCTCCAGCTGATAAATGTTGGTGATGCTTTCAGTCCCTGTTCTGACCCCAATTATAAATGTTTCACTCTTTCACTGTACCTGCTTTACATGTAAAGATGATGCTAAAACTGAGCTTGGTTCATAACTACAGACAGCTTTCTGTTGTCAAGGATAATGTGTCAGTATCTCCTGCAAGGTGTGTGACAGTTACAGGACAAAAATGTAAAACAGATTTTTGTGAAAGCAAATAATTCTTAGGTCAAAACTGGAAAGTTCCATAATTTTATCTTATTTTTCCATGACATTCCAATAGGATGAATAAAACAATGCAATATTTCATGCCCACTTCCGTCTGATCTTGAAAAGTTGTGGCCCTAAAATGGGTCATGGGACAAGTTTTTAAATAATACTATTGATTCATTGTATCTTAAACCAATTGCTTTTAATGGATGGAATCTGCTTTTCATTGGACTATTTAGAATATTTACAGAAACTAAGAAAAAGTTATTTTAAACAGTAGTTAATTCTTGCTTTCTTGCTCCCATGTCTAGTTGTTACTTTAACATCTTTCTTATGACTTACTAATACCTGATAAGTAAGTAAGTAAGTAAGTGTTAATCACTCAGCAGTGCCCAACACTTTGTGACCCCATGGGCTGCAGCCTACTAGGTTCCTCTTTCCATGATATTTCCCAGTCAAGGATACTAGAGTAGGTTGCCATTTCCTCCTCCAGGGGATCTTCTCAACCCAAGGATCAAACCCGGATCTCCTGTACTGCAGGCAGATTCTTTACCGACTGAGCTACAAGGGAAGCCCAATATCTGATAAATATTGTTAAATCCACATGTAATTAAAAGGGAAGCAATATTACAAATCTAGGCTACCAAATTAATGCATGTTCATTAATTAAATTAAAACTAATGACGTTGATAATATTGAGAGAGTCAATTCCTAGGCAGTTGTTAAGAAGTCAGGGATCCCTGAGAAGGAGAGAGAGGGGTCTGGTGTTCTCAAGGTGGAGTTAGGGGTCTAGAATTCTCAAGGAGGAGGAAAGGATGATTTTTTTTTCCTCTACATTCCTTAGTGTTAGTCACATAAAACTTTTTTTTTTTTCTTTTCCTCGAAGCCCAGAACTGATGATTACACATCAAACAACTCAGTTTAAACTCTGTACTAAGGGTTATATACAACAATGTATCCTGCTTGATGACATGTTTCTCCTTCTTGAGAACTTTCTGACTAATCCTGTCATCTTAAAATATATATTATGGGAGTGGGTCTGGTAAGACCTTTCTGTTGTCAGTTCTAATTTCGTTAATTTAAGATATATGTTGTAGGAGTGTGTCTGGTAGAAGTGTATATAAGGCCTTGATAAGACTAGTGAGTGGGGCACTCTCCATCCCCCTTCTGAGGTCTATGTCAGAAGATTTCTCTGTCCCTTTTCATACTTTGGTAACATTTTGCTACATACATGCTCTTGAGTGATCAAGCCTGGGCACTGGCCCTGAAGCTAAATCTTCTTTGGAGATCATGAATCTGACACCATTCATATGTAAAAATTAAAATCAATTAACAACTCTGTTAGAAATATGTATTCTATAGATTTGAGTTCAGTTTAGCTCAGTCGCTTAGTCATGTCCAACTCTGTGACCCCCATTGACTGCAGCATGTCAGGCTTCCCTGTTCATCACCAACTTCCAGGACTTGCTCATACTCATGATCCATCGAGTCGGTGATTCCATCCAATCATCTCATCCATTGTTGTTCCCTTCTCCTCCTGCCTTCATTCTTTCCCAGCATCAGGATCTTTCCCAATGAGTCAGTTCTTCACACCAGGTGGCCAAAGTATTGTAGCTTCAGCTTCAGTGTCAGTCCTTCCAGTGAATATTCAGGACTGATTTTCTTTAGGAGGTAAGAACTGTGTAACCAAGTAACGGATCAACCAGTTTAGGTCAGTCAAAGAGTATCAATATCTCAGGATCATAGCATATATTTTCATATAGCATTTAGATTAGGAGCTAAGGGGGAACTAAGGGCTTCCCTGGTGGCTCAGATGGTAAAGAATCTGCCTGCAATGCGAGAGACCTGGATTTTGTCCCTGGGTTGGGAAGATCCCCTGGGGAAGGCATGGCAACCCACTCCAGTATTCTTGCCTGGAGAATCCCCATGGACTGAGGAGCCTGGCAGGCTACAGTCTATGGGGTCAGAAAGAGTCAGACACGACTGAGCAACTAAGAACACAAGGCAGAAAAGTGTGTTCTGTAAAGGTTCTTCTAGGTCCCTCTTCCTATGTACTTATACTCTGACTTTCTCCTGGAAAAATACACACTTCGCTAACTTTACTCAAACCTACCACTAGGCCAGAGAGGAAAGATGCCTCTCAGATGAAGAAACTAGTCCCTGAGAAGACTTTAGAATATAAAGTTCCAATTTCTCCACATCCTTGCCAACAATCATTATCTGTTATTTGATCATAGTCATTCTAGCAAGCATGATTACCACTAACTTATTTTTTATCTCTTTAAAAATTCCAAAAATAACCAGAATTTTTAATATTAAAAACATGTTATTAGAAACAGAAGTGGTTTTTATTGATGTTTTGAGTCAATTGCTTTTTAATAGACTTCTCTCTTTAGATTCAATATGTTTAGATGGCATTGATGGTATGAAGAAATATGGAGAATTAATTAGGATTCAAAAATCTATGGTGTATATTCTAAAGTCTTCTCAGGGCCTAGTTTCTTTATTCAACCATAAAAAAGTATAAAGTACTAATGTGTGCTATAACATGGATGAATTTTTAAAACACTTTGCTAAGTAAAAGAATTCACTTACAAAAAGAACATATATTATATGAATCAATTTACAGTAAGTCCCCTACATACTCACCTTCAAGTTGGGAACTTTTAAAGGTATGAACACGCATTCCTGTTTGCAATCACATTAAGTTAGTTCACACGTCTGGTGTGTATTGTCACATGAGTGCATCTTCTACAAGTGGTTGTGCTTTTCTGTATGGTGCTATAGATTACAGTAGTACAGTACCTTTATTTTAAGCCCAGGCTGCCCAGAAGCAAGTGTAAAAGCAGTAGCAATGTAGCTGGTACTGCTAGGAAGCATCAAGGGATAACAGTAGAAGAAAAATGAAAAAAATTGAGAGCATGGAGCAGAGGAAAAGATGGTAGATGTCTCTCATTCTTATAATGTGAATCCTAACCCTTAGCACGATCCTAAAGGACGAGGATAAGATTATGGAACACATGAACTCAGTTGTGCCAATGATATTGACAATATTGTCGAAGAAGCATGGAAAAGTGATGGAGAAGATGGAGAAACTTCAGTGTGGGATGCAGCATCAACCTCAGTGTTGAGACCCACTCAGTTTAAGGCTAACTCAAGAGAGAATTAAAAGCTTTTAAGAAGACTTGAGGAAGAAACACAGCAAAGAATCAGAGGGCACATCGTTTAATACCAGCCATGACTGGATTCATTAGTTCAAGACTAGAGTCAGCCTTCACAGTGTTAAAGTAAATGACAAGGCAGAAAGTATAGATACAATAGCTGCCTGGGAATTTCCTGAAACATTTCAATAAATTATTGATGAAGGAGCATATTTATACAAGCAGGTTTTTAATGTGGGTGAGATAGGACTGAACTGGAGGAGGATGCCAGGCTGAAGTTACATCAATAAGGAGGACCAGTTGATGCCAGATTATAAAGCAGCAAAGAATAGACTAACTCTGTTGTTTAGTGGCAGTGCTTCCAGCTATATGAACCTGAAACCTCCCAATGTCAAAGCAGAGCATCTGCACTGAACACTAAGTTGCTCATCCAACCTAGAGATCAGGGACTTATAGACGCTTTCAAGAAATATTACTTACATCACGCTTTTTGTCAGGCCAGTAAAGATGAGTGACGAATCAGAAACAACCTTGTAAAAATTTTGGAAGGACTATAACACCTGTGCTGTGCTGTGCTAAGTCATTTCAGTCATGTCTGACGGTTCATGACTCTATGGACTGTACCCCACCAGGCTCCTCTGTCCATTGGATTCTCCAGGCAAGAATACTAGAGTGGGTTGCCATGCCCTCTTCCAGGGGATCTTCCTGACCCAGGGATCAAACCAGTGTCTTTGCACTGTATGAGGTTGGGTCATCACCATGAAAAAAGCCAGAACTTTTGCCTGCAGTTTGTTCACAGTTTTTGTGGATTTGAGAAGGTGGATGAGGAATCCAAAGAGATCTTCAGCAACTTAGTGACCCTCAGTGAGAAGCTAAAGCTAAATCTGCAAGAGGACAACTGCATTGAACTTCTTGCTGTGTGCCACATGAGAAGCAAACTAGTGAAGACCTGATGGAATTGGAGGCCCAGAAAAAGGACACAGAAGGACAAGAGGAAGAAATAACTGAAGAACTGAAGAGATTCATAACACAGGAAATGATAAGGGAATTTTCCTTACTTGGTCAGGCACTCTTCATTTTTGAGACACAGAGGATGAGATGGTTGTACACCATCACCATCTCAGTGGACACGAGTGTGAGCAAACTTCAGGAGATGTTGGAGGACAGAGGAGCCTGGCCTGCTGTAGTCCAGGGAGCTGCAAAGAGTCGGACACAGTTTAGCGACTGAACTATAGCACTATAACATGAAGGCTGCAGAGTCATTCAGCATGCAATCCAGTGCTACCATATCATCTGTGATGGAAAAAAAGAGCTGCTCTCCAGACATCACTGGAGCATTTTCTCAAGAGGTTAGATACAATTGAATCCAGCAAGTAACCAGAATCTATACCATCAACGTCAGACATGAGTGAAATTGCAGCTTGCCCTCTGTCTCCCATTGCTGACAATTCTTCCGCTCTACCATCTCATACCTCCTCCCTCACTCCAGTAACTCTTCTTGCCTGTTCACTAGATGCCAGCCCCTGTGTGCTTGCTGTTGCACTGTACTACTATAATTTTCAAGGTACTATACTGTAAGGTTTTAAAACTTTTCTTTATTTTTTGTGTTTTTTATGTGTTATATGTTGGTAAGTATTATAAACCTATCACAGTACAGTACCATGAATCTGATTGTGTAAGTTGGGTACTTAAGCTAACTTTGTTGGACTTCCAAATAAATTGGGCTTAAGGAATATGCTCTTGGAATGAAACTCGTTCACATGTAGCAGACTTGCTGCTACTGCTACTGCTAAGTCGCTTCAGTCATGTCCCACTCCCTGAGACCCCATAGACGGCAGCCTACCAGGCTCTGCCGTCCCTGGGATTCTCCAGGCAAGAGCACTTACTATATATGAAATATCCAGAATAGGACATTCTATAAAGACAGATGATAGATTAGTGGTTGCCTCGGCCTTAGAGGTGGAGAAGGAAATGGCAATCCACTCCAGTGTTCTTGCCTGGAGAATCCCAGGGACAGGGGAGCCTGGTGGCTGCTGTCTATGGGGTCTCATGGAGTGGGACACGACTGAAGCGACTTAGCAGCAGCAGCAGCAGCAGCAGCAAGCCTTAGAGGAGAAGAGGAAGTGACTGATGATGGGTATAGGGTTTCTTTTGAGCCCCCAAATTGAACTCTGAATATATGAAAAAACCACTAAACTGCACATTTTTAAGTGGATGAATTCTGTGGTATTTTTCAATAAATTATATCTCACAGAGCTATTTTTTTTAAAGTAGTTGATGTTATTAAAGTAAATGCCTATTTCTTCCACTTGTTTTAACTTAATGACAAAACAAACTCAGAGGTCATTAACTACATTACTGAAACCTAAGACTCATTTAATTAACAGTTACATTCTCTTCATATTATCACTAGTTAATGCCATAACACCTATGATTAAAAGTCAAAATAATTTTATCAATCACCCCAACTGTCCCAGAAACTAACATATTTAGAAGACAAGATAGAGAAAAAACTAAAAATTGTATGCGTAATTCGGTATAATTCCAGTGACTAGCTCTCTTTTACCATAGGGAATTAACATGAGTTTTTCAGGAGAGAACTTTACAATGGATTTTTGGTTCCAGGCTAACTTCAGAATCAGATATTATGTATATCTGATAAGATTTTAATATCCTCCCCTCCCCCACCACAAAGTTCTTAAGAAAGACAACAAGAAGGCGAATAGAATTTAAAATATATATATATATATCTGGCTAATTTGTTTTATCATAACCTTTAGACCATATTCAAGGCTACAAATATGCAGCTAATGTATGAGTGCTATTTGTGAACAGATAGCCAAGTTTCCATCCAGGAATAAAAGTGATCAACATATCTACAGTTTATTGCCAATCACTAGAATATTAGACTTCATTAGAATTTCTACAGGAATGTCGGTCACCACTGTCCTTTCAGAAAATATAGAGTTATAGGTTGAAACAACAAAACAACAATTGTATTGCAGGTTGTTTTCTGAATATTTCAAATTCATAAATACCCTTGCTCAGCATGAATCTGAAAGTTAGAAACAGACAAAATATGTTTTTCTATTGGATTGAATAAAATAAATACATGGAAATGTTGAGAATTGGTAAGTTTTATGCTTAAACAATACTGAAAGATGCAAAAACAAAACCAAAGAATTTGAATATCAATTTCTGCCTATATGACCTTGGACAAAGTATTTAGTCTTTACCAATTCTTCACCTGTAAAACTGGATTACTAGTATTATTTACCTTAAAAGCATCTGATAAAATGCCAAGTAAAATTAAATAGTGAACATTCAGTTCAGTTCAGTTCAGTCATTCAGTCGTGTCCGACTCTTTGTGACCCCATGAATTGCAGCACGCCAGGCCTCCCTGTCCATCACCATCTCCCAGAGTTCACTCAGACACGTCCATCGAGTCCGTCATGCCATCCAGCCATCTCATCCTTGGTGTCCCCTTCTCCTCCTGACCCCAATCCCTCCCAGCATCAGAGTCTTTTCCAATGAGTTAACTCTTTGCATGAGGTGGCCAAAGTACTGGAGTTTCAACTTTAGCATCATTCCTTCCAAAGAAATCCCAGGGTTGATCTCCTTCAGAATGGACTGGCTGGATCTCCTTGCAGTCCAAGGGACTCTCAAGAGTCTTCTCCAACACTACAGTTCAAAAGTATCAATTCTTCGGTGCTCAGCCTTCTTCACAGTCCAACTCTCACATCCATACATGACCAGAGGAAAAACCATAGCCTTGACTAGACGGACCTTAGTCGGCAAAGTAATGTCTCTGCTTTTGAACATGCTATCTATGTTGGTCATAACTTTTCATCCAAGGAGTAAGCGTCTTTTAATTTCATGGCTGCAATCACCATCTGCAGTGATTTTGGAGCCCAGAAAAATAAAGTCTGACACTGTTTCTACTGTTTCCCCATCTATTTCTTATGAAGTGATGGGACTGGATGCCATGATCTTAGTTTTTCTGAATGTTGAGCTTTAAGCCAACTTTCTCACTCTCCTCTTTCACTTTCATCAAGAGGCTTTTTAGCTCCTCTTCACCTTCTGCCATAAGGGTGGTGTCATCTGCATATCTGAGGTGATTGATATTTCTCCTGGCAATCTTGATTCCAGCTTGTGTTTCTTCCAGTCCAGCATTTCTCATGATATACTCTGCATAGAAGTTAAATAAGCAGGGTGACAATATACAGCCTTGACGTACTCCTTTTCCTATTTGGAACCAGTCTGTTGTTCCATGTCCAGTCCTAACTGTTGCTTCCTGACCTGCATACAGATTTCTCAAGAGGCAGGTCAGGTGGTCTGTATTCCCATCTCTTTCAGAATTTTCCATAGTTTCTTGTGATCCACACAGTCAAAGGCTTTGGCATAGTCAATTAAGCAGAAATAGATGATTTCTGGAACTCTCTTGCTTTTCCATGATCCAGCGGATGTTGGCAATTTGATCTCTGGTTCCTTTGCCTTTTCTAAAACCAGCTTGAACATCAGGAAGTTCACAGTTCACATATTGCTGAAGCCTGGCTTGGAGAATTTTGAGCATTACTTCGCTAGCATGTGAGATGAGTGCAACTGTGCAGTAGTTTGAGCATTCTTTGGCATTGCCTTTCTTTGGAATGGGAATGAAAATGGACCTTTTCCAGTCCTGTGGCCACTGCTGAGTTTTCCAAATTTGCTGGCATATTGAGTGCAGCACTTTCACAGCATCATCTTTCAGGATTTGAAACAGCTCAACTGGAATTCTATCACCTCCACTAGCTTTGTTCTTAGTGATGCTTTCTAAGGCCCACTTGACTTCACATTCCAAGATGTCTGGCTCTAGATTAGTGATCACATCATCATGATTATCTGGGTTGTGAAGATCTTTTTTGTACAGTTCTTCCATGTATTCTTGCCACCTCTCCTTAATATCTTCTGCTTCTGTTAGGTCCATACAATTTCCGTCCTTTAGCAAGCCCATCTTTGCATGAAATGTTCCCTTGGTATCTCTAATTTTCTTGAAGAGATCTCTAGTCTTTCCCATTCTATTCTTTTCCTCTATTTCTTTGCATTGATCGCTGAGGAAGGCTTTCTTATCTCTTCTTGCTATTCTTTGGAACTCTGCATTCAGATGCTTATATCTTCCCTTTTCTCCTTTGCTTTTCACCTCTCTTCTCACAGCTATTTGTAAGGCCTCCCCAGACAGCCATTTTGCTTTTTTGTATTTCTTTTCCATGGGGATGGTCTTGATCCCTGTCTCCTGCACAATGTCACGAGCCTCATTCCATAGTTCATCAGGCACTCTATCTATCAGATCTAGGCCCTTAAATCTATTTCTCACTTCTACTGTATAGTCATAAGGAATTTGATTTAGGTCATACCTGAATGGTCTAGTGGTTTTCCCTACTTTCTTCAATTTAAGTCTGAATTTGGTAATAAGGAGTTCATGATCTGAGCCACAGTTAGCTCCTGGTCTTGTTTTTGTTGACTGTATAGAGCTTGTCCATCTTTTGATGCAAAGAATATAATCAATCTGATTTCGGTGTTGACCATCTGGTGATGTCCATGTGTAGAGTCTTCTCTTGTGTTGTTGGAAGAGGGTGTTTGCTATGACCAGTGCATTTTCTTGGCAAAACTCCATTAGTCTTTGCCCTGCTTCATTCCACATTCCAAGGCCAAATCTGCCTGTTACTCCAGGTGCTTCTTGACTTCCTACTTTTGCATTCCAGTCCCCTATCATGAAAAGGACATCCTTTTTGGCTGTTAGTCCTAAAAGGTCTCGTAGGTCTTCATAGAACTGTTCAACTTCAGTTTCTTCAGCGTTACTGGTTGGGGCAAAGACTTGGATTATTTTGCTATTGAATGGTTTGCCTTGGAGACGAACAGAGATCATTCTGTCGTTTTTGAGATTGCATCCAAGTACTGCATTTTGGACTCTTTTGTTGACCATGATGGCTACTCCATTTCTTCTGAGGGATTCCTGCTCGCAGTAGTAGATATAATGGTCTCTAATAGTCACTAAAATGAGCAAAGCCTCCATTCAAGTTATACTAACAGTATTGAGACCAGTGTTTGCTTTTCTGTTCATACCAACAGCAGAGGTATGACATACAGCTAAGGTAATATAGATGCTCTTATTAGTGTGAGATTAGCATGAAGAGGCAAGTCTTGCAATATTCATAAAGATATTGGACAAAGGGTGGATGAAACTTCATCAGAGTTTCAAAAAGATGACTTGTCAAAGAGTTCCTTTAATCTTTCAAGAGATTTAAATTCTCCTCAATCCTTTGAATGCCATTTTGAATGGCAGCTGAGTTATAAGAGGAGAATCTGTAGTTAGAGAGCATGAACCTTAATAAAAGTTAATTTCAAAGTCAAGATTAGTATTAAATAGAACAACTCAAAATAACAAATTCCTCATACTTGTGCCGTGGAAGGCAATGGCACCCCACCCCAGTACTCTTGCCCTGAAAATCCAATGGATGGAGGAACCTAGTGGGCTGCAGTCCATGGGGTCTCTAAGAGCTGGACACGACTGAAGCGACTTAGCAGAAGTAGCAGCAGCAGCAGCAGCATACTTGTGTACATTTTATTAAATAAGTGTCAATGTCTTCATTATAGCAGGAAGGCTTTAGAAAAATTTTTTAGTGGTCAACAGTGAAAGGAAAAATATGAAACAAATTAAAAGGAACAATTTCCCTTTTCATAAAATGTTCAAGTATGTTTTTGCTGACCAAGATATCAAGTGATATTTGATAAATATACAAATCCTTGAATCATCATTGAAATGAAATGCCAGATTATATTATAGGGTTAGATATTTAGAAGAAAATGTAGATATATATTACTTGATATACAGGTAGAATTTTTGTTTAATAGAAAAAAAGGAAAAATAGTTTATAAAACAAAAATTATACTATACAGGGCATACCTCATTTTATTGTGCCTTACAGATTCTTTTTTTCAAAATTAAGGTTTGCAGGAAACCTGAATCCAGCAACTTTATCAGAGCCATCTTTCCCACAGCATTTGTTCATTTTGTATCTCTGTGTCACATTTTGCTGATTTTTGCAATATTTCAAAGGCTTTCATTATTATTGAATATTATACTTGTCATGGTGGTAATCTGTCATTAGTGAATTTTGATGATACTCATGACTTGCTGAAGACTCAGAAGATGGTTACATTTTTAAGAAATAAAATATTTTTAAATTAAATTATGTACGTTTTAAAAACATAATGCTATTGTATACTTAATAGTGTATTAATACTTAATACACTATACTGTAATACTACAGTATAGTGTAAACATAACTTCTATATGTATTGCTTAAGCTTAAGTCGCTTCAGTCATGTCCGACTCTGTTTGACCCCATAGACGGCAGCCCACCAGGCTCCCCCATCCCTGGGATTCTCCAGGCCAGGGAAATAAAAATTTGTGTGACTTGCCTTATTGCATTTATTTGGAACTGAACCCACAATATCTCCAAGTATGCCTCTGTTAACTTATATAATTTAAAAAATACCACATAAAAATTAATAGGCAAATACCAGCACCAGTATGCAGAAAGTTATTTCCAACATATATCACAGAAAATGGGCTAGTATTGCAAATGCATTAAACTTTTGTGAATCAATTAAAATTATAAAAATAGAGGACAGAGTCATAGGAATAAAATACAAATGGTTGATAAGTAAAACATTTAAACTGATCAATAACAAAGTCTTGAAATGAAATCTGTATAATTAGCAAAGATATATTTTTAAATAAAACATATAATTAAAAATGGTATAAGAAAATATTCATGGGCTAAATTTTTTAACAGTTTTAACACATTCCATACAATTCACCCAATTTTAAAGCATACAATTTAATAGTTTCTAGTATATTTGGAGATATGTACAATCATCTTCATAGTCACTTTTAGAACATTTTCATCATGTCTAGTACCTTGTAGTTATACCCATGTATCTGGTGTTTCCAACCCCAAGACTTACTCACTAATTTACTTCTGGTCTTTATAAATTTCCGTATTCCGGACTTGTGAATGATTGGAATCAGGTAATGTATGGTCTTCTGTGATTGACTTCTTTCACTTAGAATAAAGTTTTCAAAGTTTACCTATCTGATCTGTAGCATGTATTAGTAGTTCATTCCTTTATATGCCAGTTAATATTCCGCTGTATGATTTTACTGAATTTTCCTTACACATTCATCTGTTGTTAAATGTTTTTGATGAATTGTCTCCCTTAATTCTGTAAAGAATCTGAAGAGGTTTAACCTTTCAATAATAGGAAAATTGAGGTAACTTAGTACATCATATCCAGTACTCTTGCCTGGAAAATCCCATGGACGGGGGAGCCTGGTAGGCTGCAGTCCATGGGGTCACTAAGAGTCAGACATGACTGAGCGACTTCACTTTCACTTTTCACTTTCATGCATTGGAGAAGGAAATGACAACCCACTCCAGTGTTCTTGCCTGGAGAATCCCAGGAATGGGGGAGCCTGGTGGGCTGCCATCTCTGGGGTCGCACAGAGTCAGACACGACTGAAGTGACTTAGCAGCAGCAGCAGTACATCATATTGGTTTAGTAAATGGAAGTTTCATTGCACACTGTCTGTTTTATAGAGCCTGCATACTTTCTATTCTCCATCACCTAAGCATGTTTTTCATAGGTGGACCAATAATTCTACATTCAGGAAGAATTCAGAAATGAAAAATCAGATACTTATAGAAATATTAATATATACCAATTACTTCTTGCATCATTTATCAAAGTGAAAATTTGAGCATAACTTACTGTGTAATAACTGTATACTTTTTAAATTATGGTGCATCAGTATTACGGAATATTATGCAGTTATACAAAATAAATGAAGCTTAAAAAAATAATGATCTAAAAAATCAAAGAGACCATAGTCTTTTTCTTGGCCACACCTTGTAGTATGTGGGATCTTAGTTCCCTGACCAGGGATTGAACCCATGCACCCTGCAGTGGAAGCATGGAGTCTTAACCACTGGACTGCCGTGGAAGTCTTACGACCATAATCTTAAGTGTAAGGAATGGTAGCAATATACTACCTATAGTTATGTTCAGTAGACATCATTTATAAAGTACATGTAATAATAATACCAACTTTCTGGGGATGTTGCAAAGATTGAATATGTTAATATATACAATGTGTTTAGAGCTATATATATATATATATATATATATATATATATACACACACATTTATCTAAATGTTAGACAAACACTCACACACACACATACACACACAGAAATACCAAAGGATAAAAATGTATACATATAAAATTCTGAGTGGAAATTGTGGGTGGTCATGAGTTTTTAAATATTTTTTGTTTTATTCCATCTATTCCATAAGAATCCCCAAAAGGTTTAAGTATGTGGAAGGAAATATCTTAAAACAATGAAGCAAAGCAAAGAGAAATATTTTGTTCAACTTTTTGTTTCCAAAAGATTTAGGGGCAGTTTGAGCCCAAGTAACCACTAAGGTTCATCCTAGAACATGAAGCTGGCAATGTAAAAATCATTCCACACTATCTAACCTACATTCCTAAGTGTTTATAGACCTAGACCTGATTTGAAAAGGAGATTACCAAAATAATCCTAGTAAAAAAACAGATGCTTAACAGTCTTGAAATGAATGGTAGGGTATGTGGCAGGATATTTTTGCCACTGTCAGATGTTGCTTATCAACCCCCCACCTAGCTAAGCACGCAGTTAGAGTAGGAAAGAGCTTACAAAACTACTTTCTTCCCAGGAGACAGTTTGTTGACACGTCAGTTGCAGAAGAAAGTTTTCTGAAATCACTCAGACCATCTTCTTTTTAATAGCCCATACTTAATTAACACTCTTCCTCCCTCTGTTTCAAACCAATATAAGACAGCTGTCAAGAGCTGATTTAACTTGCCCTAAGTAATATTTCATTAGAAACTAAAAGCTTTTATATCACTTTTGCATCCTGCAGATACAGGAGGGGAAAAAACACTGCCTAAGAGGAATTTATTTTCATATGCCTACCTCCCTATCAACTGACACACCAATATCCTCAAAGGAGGCCCTGTAATCATTCAGACTTAAGGGGACAGGTTCCACTTCTTTTTCTAAGTATATTTCTCTTTAAAAATTTCATTACTGGAATATAATTGCTTTACAGTGTGGTGCTAGTTTCTGCTGTACAACAAAGTGAATCCGCTGTGTGTACACATATATCCTCTCCCTCTTGAGTTTCCCTCCCACCCAACCGCCCCCATCTTTCCCCTCTGGGACATCACAGAACACCAAGTTGAGCTCTGTGAGCTATATACAGCTTCCCACTAGCAATCTATTTTACGCATGGTAGTTTATATATGCCAATACCTATGCCATACCACCCTGAATGTGCACGATCTTGTCTAAGTATACTTTGATAGTGTATTCTTCTCTGATTATAAAATAAAGGTATCCAATTCCTTATCTGGAATTTCAAAAGAAGATTAAATGAATCATCATATATGAAATCAATCAGTACAGTCCTAAAAAGTCCATGATAAGTACTTAGCTGAGTTTGAATAAAAGTGAGTTCTCATGATTCTATTAATTTACTCAACAAATACTTTTGTGTGCTTAGTCAGTTCAGTTCAGTTCATTTCAGTTGCTCAGTCGTGTCCAACTCTTTGCGACCGCATGAATCGCAGCACGCCAGGCCTCCCTGTCCATCATCAACTCCCGGAGGTCACTCAGACTCATGTCCATCAAGTCAGTGATGCCATCCAGCCATCTCATCCTCTGTCGAACACTTCTCCTCTTGCCCTTAGGAGTCATCTCCTTTTGCTCTGTTGTGTAAAACACACTTGGGGAAATACAAGTTCTGCTCTGTCATTTAATGACCTGACCATTCTTTAAGTTCCTCACTTGCAAGGTGGAGATTTTTAATGCCTACTTCAAAGAGTGGTTGTAAAAATTAAATGATGCAATGCATTAAAGTACTGAGAGTGGTGCACATAATCAGTGATCAACCACCTTGAGGGTGTTGGTGGTGAGGAGTCAGATTTCCCACCCCAGTGCCTTACACAGAGCGGAAGCCATTCATCATCAGTTTACTTCCCTTTTGCTTTTTCTCATCACTTATAGTTATAGGTACATTACTTACCTGACCAGTCACTGCATGAGTGCAGGACCCACTAGAAAATCTTAATGACAAGATGAGAATTAATCAGCTAAAAAATTTCCACCCACCACTTGTTCACCATAGACAAAACATAACAAACAATAAACCCTCATGCCTTTTACTGAAAACAATCCATTCCTTAATAATGGAAACATGAAAAATAATGAAATATAAAGAGACTATGATGAAATGTGCCTTGACTACCAGAAAACCCCAAACAGAAACTTTACTAAAGAAATAAAGCAATTATTTTTTAAAAATAGCTACTCTTCCCACTAAACAAGAAAGGAATTTTAAAAGCCTATACTTCCAATAAAGTGCTCTTCTCTCCAAGGGAGCTGTGAGATTTATAATTATATAATCATGATTTTTTTTAAAGATACAATCAATTAATTCTAAGTTAATAATGTTCAAACCCATTAATTTTAAAATGATGAATTTTATAGTGTTGTGTCTCATTCATAATGGCTACATATTTGCCAACTATTATTTTGTACTCTAACACTGTAGTCATTGATATTTAAAGAGCCATGACTATATCATCAAATAAAGCACATATTTGCTCAATTATCTAGTAAGCTTGAGAGCACAATGACATTCAATCTTAAATCATTAAAGCAAAAGAACAATAAAGTGATTCTAGCTTTCAAATGTCTTTAAAGCTTGGGGTTAGGCATCTTCATGGGAAAAAACAAAGCCCCAATTTATTTATGGAAATATTGCCCCTGAAAAGGTCAAGGGTGAATCCCTGAGGAATCACTTGCTCAGCTAGTCTAATAAATTGTTTTCAACCTTTTACTTTTTTGTTCTGATCCACAATGGTTCCAGTTCATAGGACAAAAAGGCACTAACGAGGACTGTCTCTATAGCTTTAACAGAGGAGAGACAGATGACTGAATGGGCAGGAGAGGCATAATAAGCATTAGCCAGACTCCTTTGTCGGAGAAGGCAATGGCACCTCATTCCAGTACTCTTGCCTGGAAACTCCCATGGATGGAGGAGCCTGGTAGGCTGCAGTCCATGGGGTCGCTATGAGTCAGACACGACTGAGCGACTTCACTTTGACTTCACTTTCATGCACTGGAGAAGGAAATGGCAGCCCACTCCAGTGTTCTTGCCTGGAGAATCCCAGGAACAGGGGGGCCTGGTGGGCTGCCGTCTATGGGGTCGTAAAGAGTCGGAGAGGACTGAAGCGACTTAGCAGCAGCAGCAGCAGACTCCTTTGTAAGCTGTTATAGTATCAAGAAATCTTAGGAGAGAAAGAGGTGCAGTTTTTTGCCAGCAAAAATCTCTGGTCTGCCTTAATAGAGGTGGTCTCACTTGCTCTCCTGACATTTTGGCATTTGGATCTGCTCATACAACAGGAGTATGATTGCCAGTTGTGTGAAAAATGCATTTGGAATAATTGCAGAGTGTGAAAACAGCTTCAGTATTTCAAGACTGCTAACAACCTAAGGTGGAAGTACTCAATTCTTCCATCTAAGAGATCGATATGCAAGATGCTGCCATGTAGTTGTCATCTTTGATAAAATAGTGGCTAAATAATAACATTTTTATTTTATGAATTTGACTTCTATATTAAAACTTCTTCCCAATGTTACAGAAGAATTTTGAAGCATTTTGTGAATTCAGTTATTCAGGAGAAGTTTGAGTGATTATTAATATCTGATAGATAAATATAGAAAAGTTACATAACCAAAAGCACAATATATTCTAAAATTTTTCCTAATGTGAATTTAGAATATTCAGTCCTAACTTCTTTTACTTGGGAGCATTAGATTTATTCATAGCATCTAAACTATTAGGAATTAAGATTAGGTTTAAGGAGGTAAACCACTTTCAATACCATCCTTCACTTCTAGTAAGTAGAGAATACTACTTCTACTACTTCCCTAGTAGTTCAGATGGTAAAGAATCTGCCAGCAGCACAGGAGACTCAGGTTCAATCCCTGGGTTGGGAAGATGCCCTGAAGAAAGGAACAGCAAACTACTCCAGTATTGTTGCCTGGAAAATTTCATGGACAGAGGAACCTAAGGGTCTACAGTTCATTCGGTCTCAAAGAGTTGGACACAACTGAGTGACTAACACTTTCACTTCTAGTAATGCCCTTTAATCTATAATAACCATAGATAGAAGGGAGGACAAAAAGAAAAAGGTGCTGAAAGGTCCATTCAGCTTTGTAAGCCATTGACTGTGCAAGCAACATCAGTGTGAGTGAAGGCTGGCAGATTCATAGGAGGAAGCCACATGACAGGAGCAGGCTCAAGGCAAGCAGAGTTCAGGATGGAGTCAAAAGATCTTAGCACCGTTGAGTCATTGAAAATGGTCCAGTACCCTGAAGAGCATCAGGAGAAGATGAAATATGACCCTCAAAGCTCAAATCATTTCTGTTAAGCGGAAAAGACCTACTTTTTTGTGGAATAGAAAAAAATGATCTTTACCCTCCTAGAGTTTTCTAAACAGGCCTAAAGAAGAAGTTTATATTCTTATCACTTGGGGGCTTTGCAGCTTATCCTTGTTCTTAGAAGTTCTGGTGTACAGTTTAGGGAAAGGAGGTCATCTTCCTCTTCACTCTAAGGTTGATGTTCTAAAAATATTTCTCATCTTCACCCTAAGGTTGATATTTTAGGAATATTTCTCCTCAGTCCAAGGGCAGAGCTAGTTCATGGTCAAAATCTTAATTGTTCTACCTAAACAAGCTTGGTAGAATGCCACAAAATAGCAGGCCTTTCTATAGTATAATAAGAGGTTAAATGTCGTGAGGCAACTGCTAAGAAATTTCATTCCATACTACTAAGTAATCAATCTCCTCCCCTTTTTTGAGCTACCAAAATCAAAAGCAATTACTTCAAACACTCTCTACTGAAAAACAAGGAGCTTCATTATTTTAAATTCAAAAAGGTACTATAACAAAGGAAATAATATAGGAAAAAGCAAAGATAGGCATTGGTGTATAGTTGTGTCATGAAATTACAAAGGGGAAAACTGGCATTTTCTCTTCCTACCATTCCATCTCATAGTCAAGGTCTAGCTTCTGAGCTTTAGGGTGGAGTCAAGCTCTAGGGTGGAGTCAAGATGCTTTATTGACATCTAAAAACCTGACTCTAGAAACTTCCATAATTTATTTGTTTGGATCAGTGTTTTAATTTTTATGGGATATAAAATATGTATTTATAGGTAAAAATTTATTTTACCTTCAACTCCCTGGGCCAGATTTTTACTCTTCACTCCAAGCATGTATTACTATTTTGCTTGATGTTACCAAGTAGTGGAATTGTGAAGTCAGCTACTGGTTGGATCACAGGCAGTAGGGATTGGCTGCTGTCACCATGTGCAATATCAGCTGATGTCAGGGACCAACCAATGTAGATAGACAAAATGACCAAATGTAGAATGCCTTAGTATGAGCAAAAAATCCTTTTTGCTGAGACATTTACATTGAGAACCAGACCATTTATTTTCTGGTGGATATATCTCACTAGCCACTTAGAATCAGCAAGTGAGAAGCTGTTTCTGTAGATCTATGTATGGGCTAATTGTTTAGAGATCATCTAAAGCTGTGATTACCAAATTTAAATGATTATCAGAATTCTAGTTGCTCAATCAGCTGTAGTATGAATTACCAATGTTTCACATGACATGTTCCTTTGATAATCTGATCACATATAATTAATCTGGATAGATATAAAATGCATATAAAATATTATTTATATATATTTCAAATATTATATGGAGAAGGCAATGGCAGCCCACTCCAGTACTCTTGCCTGGAAAATCCCATGGATGGAGGAGCCTGATAGGCTGCAGTCCATGAGGATGCGAAGAGTCAGACAGGACTGAGCGACTTCACTTTCACTTTTCACTTTCATGCATTGGAGAAGGAAATGGCAACCCACTCCAGTATTCTTGCCTGGAGAATCTGAGGGACAGAAGAGCCTGGTAGGCTGCCGTCTATGGGGTCACACAGAGTCAGACACGACTGAAGCGACTTAGCAGCAGCAAATATTACATATATCAAACAACCCAATTAAAAGATGGAAAAGGGTAAAGGACCTGAATAAACATTTTTCCAGAGGAATACAAATGGATGACAGGTGTATGAAAAAGTACTGGAATATGCTAAAATTTGATTTCACTTATGCACACGCAAAATAGTTCCTATGTTAGAAAATATGTTAATTAGATTGACTGTAACTGTAGTAATCATTACACTCTGTGTATGTATATCAGATTGTCATGTTGTAAGATCCAAAATACAGACAACTTTTATTTTAAAAAATTTAGAAAGGGCTCTCACTAGAAGCAGTCACTTTACTTTTAGCTCTCTTCTTCCTCCTTTCACTATCTAAAGATCATAGTCCCTTGTTCTGAATATTGTATATGTCCTTTGACACAAAACATATAAGAAATTCCTAGCCCCAGCTACTATCAAGCTCTTTTGTTGTGCAAGGTCCTTACTTGACCTTCTTATAATTTATAATTAATCAGTTTATAACTCATATTTCTGACCCATTATTCCTCATTTTGCTTGCCTAGGATTTAGATCCCTACTGTCATAGGCTACCTCTTGATAATTTGAATTTTTCAATCTAGCTCTTAGCTTTGTTTTACTTTGAAGGAAATTCAAGATTTACTTACTAGATGAAGGAATGGAAAAAGGAAGTTTATCAAACAACACCTTCCTCTTATCTGTTTCCACTAGGTTTCCACGCACTTAAGGCAAAACTCAAACTATGAGTGGGGATTTTAAATAGACTGGGAGAATACGAGCTTAGATTTTGCTATGTTTCAGCTGAACCTTGGAATTTGAAGATAATAGTGAAAGTGAAGGTGAAAGTGAAGTTGCTCAGTCGTGTCAGACCCTTTGTGACCCATGGACTGGAGCCCCCAACCTCCTCCGTCCATGGGATTCTCCAGGCAAGAATACTGGAGTGGGTTGCCATTTCCTTCTCTTGAAGATAATAAGAGATCAACAAATTCTTAAGATAGCCTATAGCTTTTACATCTTCCTAATAGCATAATATCTAGCCTATCAATCAGATGATATGAGCAAATGAGTGTTACTTAATTCTTCTTTGTCATAATTTTCTAAACCACAATAGAAATTGAGAGTTATTTTTTGAAAATCATGCTGAAAATAACTCAAGTACTCTTTAAAGTCTTTGTGCTTAAAAAGGAAGAAAATCTCATTAGGGTTAGGTCAGAAGCTAAAGAACACTTGAATTAGAACAAAGTATTTTTTCTTCCTCTTCAAACAAAATAATTGTTAAGCATACAGACACACACACAGATACACAAACTCACCTTTTCTTTCATAATAAGACAAACCTGGAGATTCTTCCACATGACCACTCTTCCACTTAACACCTACACTCTAGGCCCACCCTTTTCCAGTGGTTGCCACATACCATAGAACTTTCATACCACTATAGACCGTTAGCCAGAATCCTCATAAGAAGAGCTCTGACACTGGTGAGAACTCTCTGGGCTTATAAAAGTGGTGTGTGGAAACTTTGAAATGGTGTGTCCCAGTATGCTGTGTGCATGCTCAGTCATTCTGACAATTTTTGCAACCTATGGACTGCAGCCCACCAGGCTTGTCTGTCCATGGGATTTTCCAGGCAAGAATACTGAAATGGGTTGCCATTTCCCCTTCCAGGGGATCTTCCCAACCTAGGGATCGAATCTGCATCTCCTTTGTCTTCTGCATTGAAGTTGGGTATATCTGTATTTATATCCTAGAATCCAAAGCCATCAGATGGATCCAGTTTAACTGTTATTATTTTCTATCATCATCACCTGCTTCCTCACCCATGTTCCTATTTGCTCTCTCAATGTCCTTTTTGCTTTTTATTAAGCTTATGCTCCTTGTACATGGACTATTTTTGGCTTTCCTTCATCCAACTCTTTTTCTTTCTTGACTGCACATTAAATGAAAACAAAATAAATGCAAATAGTAAGTTATCATGTTACCCCATTTAACAAAATAGTACAAGGCAACAAAAGATATCCACTGGCACAAAGATGATTTTATAAATTTCTTTCAAACATGAAGTTCTGGGAATTGTATCTGGATTAAAGTCCAGAAGCATTGTCTACACCTTAGATAAAAGCTACATATTCCTTTAAATAAATGAGTTTTGAGGATGTTGTAGAGGAACATGCTTTTACTTTTGAAATCAAATATTTCCTTCTCCAAAACACATTCTTCTTAATGTCTTAGTTTCATTTTCAAAGAACATCCTTCTCCCAACTGCCCAGGATTAAAATTCTAGACTCAGATTTGACTGCTAGTCCCTTGCCCCTTAATACGCTGTAGAGTCTAATCAGGTCTACCTATATACTTTTCTGTATTTCCTCCTCCCTGTTTGTACTGACCTATTTCAGATCCCCAAGATCTACAGAATAATGTGTAAAAATCTAACTGACATATAGTATTCTTGTTCTTCCAGTCTTGCCTTTCCAATCTTATTTAGGGAGCAAATTTCTTTCATCTGGGCTTCGGCTTTTGCTTCTGCCTGAAACCCACCTTTGTCTTTTCCATTTGTCTAGCCCTCATTCATCCCTTAGATGACAGTATACAAATGCCTCTATGCTGGAAAGCCTTCTTTGATTCCACAAATGAAATGACAGTCATCACTCCCTCCTCTGAATTCCTACATACTTAACTCAGTTCTCTCTCATTCTCTGTTTTGTTTGGTTTTCTAGTAGATTATAACACCCTTGAAGGCAAAAACAATGATCAATTTGACTTCAATTTTTTCACCATCTTCTGGAACATAGATATTCAGTACATTTGGGTAAAAAGTACATGACATTTTAGTCCTAACACTTTAATGGGTAAATCGATTACTGATACTAAGTAAAGATAAATCCACATGGGCAGGGAATTAATAACATATTCAAAAAACGGAATTTTACCCTAGTCTACGTTATTGCCACTTACCTAGTCACCTTTGTCACAGATGCCACAGGTCTACTCTTAAAGGCTTAGAAAGATGTAAAATCCCTCTTTTGAAAAGGGATGTTAAAAGGGGTTGGGAGTGGCATGAGTTTCAAATAGGGTAAAATGATTAGCAAAAAGGCTTATTTCTTGTTTCAAAAGTCTAGTCAATATGATAGATAGTTAACCTGAAACTTCTTTTTCAAGTGCAAAGTTATTCACTGTAGACCTTCAAAATCATCATTCGAGCAGTCTGTTCACACACCTGGTTCATACCTGATAAAACTTTCTTCAGTTCAGTACAGTCGCTCAGTAGTGTCCGACTCTTTGCAACCCCATGAATCGCAGCATGCCAGGCCTCCCTGTCCAACACGAACTCCCGGAGTTCACTCAGACTCACGTCCATCGAGTCAGTGATGCCATCCAGCCATCTCATCCTCTGTCGTCCCCTTCTCCTCCTGCCCCCAATCCCTCCCAGCATCAGAGTCTTTTCCAATGAGTCAACTCTTCGCATAAGGTGGCCAAAGTACTGGAGTTTCAGCTTTAGCATCATTCCTTCCAAAGAAATCCCAGGGGTGATCTCCTTCAGAATGGACTGGTTGGATCTCCTTGCAATCCAAGGGACTCTCAAGAGTCTTCTCCAACACCACAGTTCAAATGCATCAATTCTTTGGTGCTCAGCCTTCTTCACAGTCCAAGTCTCACATCCATACGTGACCACAGGAAAAACCATAGCCTTGACTAGACGGACCTTAGTCAGCAAAGTAATGTCTCTTCTTTTGAATATGCTATCTAGGTTGGTCATAACTTTTCTTCCAAAGAGTAAGCGTCTTTTAATTTCATGGCTGCAATCACTATCTGCAGTGATTTTGGAGCCTAAAAAAAATAAAGTCTGACACTGTTTCCACTGTTTCTCCATCTATTTCCCATGGAGTAACGGGACCGGATCCCATGATCTTCGTTTTCTGAATGTTGAGCTTTAAGCCAACTTTTTCACTCTCCTCTTTTACTTTCATCAAGAGGCTTTTCAGTTCCTCTTCACTTTCTGCCATAAAGGTGGTGTCATCTGCATATCTGAGGTTATTGATATTTCTCCCGGCAATCTTGATTCCAGCTTGTGTTTCTTCCAGTCCAGCGTTTCTCATGATGTACTCTGCATAGAAGTTAAATAAGCAGGGTGACAATATACAGCCTTGACACACTCCTTTTCCTATTCGGAACCAGTCTGTTGTTCCATGTCCAGTTCTAACTGTTGCTTCCTGACCTGCATACAGATTTCTCAAGAGGCAGGTTAGATGGTCTGGTATTCCCATCTCTTTCAGAATTTTCCACAGTTTATTGTGATCCACACAGTCAAAGGCTTTGGCATAGTCCATAAAGCAGAAATAGAAGTTCTTCTGGAACTCTCTTGCTTTTTCCATGATCCAGCGGATGTTGGCAATTTGATCTCTGGTTCCTCTGCCTTTTCTAAAACCAGCTTGAACATCAGGAATTTCACGGTTCGCATATTGCTGAAGCCTGGCTTGGATAGTTTTGAGCATTACTTTACTAGCATGTGAGATGAGTGCAATTGTGCGGTAGTTTGAGCATTCTTTGGCATTGCCTTTCTTTGGAATTGGAATAAAAACTGACCTTTTCCAGTCCTGTGGCCACTGCTGAGGTTTCCAAATTTGCTGGCATATTGAGTGCAGCACTTTCACAGCATCATCTTGCAGGATTTGAAATAGTTCTACCGGAATTCCATCAGCTCCACTAGCTTTGTTCGTAGTGATGCTTTCTAAGGCCCACCTGAATTCACATTCCAGGATATCTGGCTCTAGATAAGTGATCACACCATCGTGATTATCTGGGTCATGAAGATCCTTTTTGTACAGTTCTACTGTGTATTCTTGCCATCTCTTCTTAATATCTTCTGCTTCTGTTAGGTCCATACCATTTCTGTCCTTTATCGAGCCCATCTTTGCATGAAATGTTCCCCTGGTATCTCTAATTTTCTTAAAGAGATCTCTAGTCTTTCCCATTCTGTTCTTTTCCTCTATTTCTTTGCACTGATCGCTGAAGAAGGCTTTCTTATCTCCTCTTGCTCTTCTCTGGAACTCTGCATTCAGATGCTTATATCTTTCCTTTTCTCCTTTGTTTTTCACTTCTCTTATTTTCTCAGATATTAGTAAGGCCTCCCCTGACAGCCATATTGCTTTTTTTGCATTTCTTTTCCATGGGGATGGTCTTGATCCCTGTCTCCTGTACAATGTCACTACCTTCATTCCATAGTTCATCAGGCACTCTATCTATCAGATCTAGGCCCTTAAATCTATTTCTCACTTCCACTGTATAATCATAAGGGATTTGATTTAGGCCATACCTGAATGGTCTAGCGGTTTTCCCTACTTTCTTCAATTTGAGTCTGAATTTGGCAATAAGGAGTTCATGATCTGAGCCACAGTCAGCTCCTGGTCTTGTTTTTGTTGACTGTATAGTTTCTCCATCTTTTGCTGCAGAGAATATAATCAATCTTACTCCTTCAGAAATGACCCACCAACCTAGTAGTGAATTAATAAACCAAAAGTTTCTTATAACAGATTTTTGCATTCATTTGCAAGTTCACTGAAAACTGAAAAATCAATTACAAAGAAAGTATTTAAACCAAAATTGAGAGGAAAGGGAAGAATATAGGATGGTACACTTTTGATTAAATATAACCTAAAAGCAGAAGAGATTTTTAAAAATAAACTCTCCTCACTTGGCAAAAGCTATTCCTCCGGTAGCATTGCATTCTCAACCAGAGAACTGCCAGTGGCCGATTGAAGAAGAAAAATAGGAAAAGGAGTTTTTAACAAGAAAAAAATAATATTTGTCAAAGACAGTTTATTTAAAAATATAATTTCCAGATGACTCCCTTGTATAGAGTAATAAAAATGATTTTAAAAATTAAATAGAAGCCTTGCAGACAAACATAAGACTTTTCTGTGAAGCCAGACTATCCAGAAGCAGAGTTCACCTTCAGTCAAGGATATGAGCTAGAGGAAAATAAAAACCATTGAGAGAACATCAAAGCCCAGGGGTAAACACTGAAAGTTTAACTGGAAGTTTGTTTACTGTATTAATGAATCAGCAATAATCTCTGAGTCTTGCTTATATACATACACCTCTGCGTTGGCAATCTGAACCAGAACTTTCAAGTCAGAGAAAACAATAAACTTTGAAAACATTTTTATTTTCTTGAAACCCAAATAGTCACAAAGAGACAAGAATGACAAAAAGAGACTATAAAGTCTAGCAGGAACCCAAATGCTTTTTTGCAAAATGCATAATGGTTTTCTTGCAAAAGAGAGAAATAAGAAAGTGCAAAGTAATAGGTTAACATCTGCTGTAAGAACTGAGAGAACTCAAGGTCAATTAAACCTAACCCATGTAGATGGACAAAACTGTGCCCCAACCCTCCTGTTCATATGTTGAAGCCCTAACCCCCAACATGACTGTATTTGGAGATAAGGTCTGTGATGAAGTGATAAAGAATAAATGAGGTCTTTAAATGTGGAGCCCTTATCCAGTAGGATTGGTGGCCTTATAAAAAGATATTTTCCCTCTCTCTCTCTCTCTTTCCTGATTCCCGCTCACTCTCTCCCTCCCTCCCTTCCTCTTTCTTTTCCACTACGTGAGGACACCAGGAGAAAGTGTCCATCTACAAGTCAGAAAGAGAGTTCTCACTAAATTGGCCGGCACCCTGATCTTGGACATCCTAGCCTTCAGATCAATGAGAAATCCATTTCCATTGTTTATTCCATAGAGTCAATTGTACTTTGCTATGGCATTCTGACCTGACCAATGCATCTGGATAAATTATTAACTAGCTTCTAGCCTTAAAAAGGGAGAAATGAGAGATTCTTCCATCCATTTTTCAATAAATAAACCTTTGTAAAACCTATATATTAGTCACCCTGCTAAGTGATAGGGTTTCAATGATAGATCAAAAAACTAGGTGCTATCTTTGGAAGTCCAGAGCCTATTTGGAGAAAAAGATATTATTTTAAAAATCACAAAAAGATGTACTGACCACTGATGATATATCCTTTGAAGAAAACCTGACAGGACCTATGGGCAGGGGAAGCAGTTTGAGTGTCAGTTCTCTAAAGAAGTGACATTTGAGCCAAGGGGAAAACTATATGAGTTGATGTGGCTGAAGAAAGACAGAAAGGCAAGGGCTGGCTGGAATAAAGGGAGAGCTGGCTAAGCTGAGGGAATGGCCCCTGCTAAGGCTCATCGAGGGAGCAAGCAACGTACTTGAGGCAATTCTGCCATTACTCTTCTTCTTGGATTTTATAACGGAGTATTGTGAATCAATACTTACCAGCCTTAAAAATAGCTTTACAAATAGCTGAGAAAAGAAAAAGACAGGAGAGGCAAAGGAGAAAAGGAAAGGTATCCATCTGAATGCAGAGTTCCAGAGAATAGCAAGGAGACATAAGACAGCTTTCCTCAGTGACCAGTGCAAAGAAATAGAGGAAAACAATAGAATTGGAAAGTCTAGAGATCTCTTCAACATAATTGGAGATATCAAGGGAACATTTCATGCAAAGATGGGCACAATAAAGGGCAGAATTGGTATGGACCTAACAGAAGAAGATATTAAGAAGAGGTGGCAAGAATGCAGAGAAGAACTATACAAAAATCTTGATGACCCAGATAACCACAATGGTGTGATCACTCACCTAAAGCTAGACATTGTGGAATGCAAAGTCAAGTGGGCCTTAGGAAGCATTACTATGAACAAAGTTGCTGGAGGTGATGGAACTCCAGTTGAGCTATTTCAAATCCTAAAAGATGATGCTGCAAAGTGCTGCACTCAATATGCCAGTAAATTTGGAAAATTTAGCAGTGGCCACAGGACTGGAAAAGGTCGGTTTTCATTCCAATCCCAAAGAAAGGCAATGCCAAAGAATGCTCAAACTACCGCACATTTGCACTCATCTCACACACTAGCAAAGTAATGCTCAAAACTATCCAAGCCAGGCTTCAACAGTATGTGAACCATGAACTTCCAGATGTTCAAGCTGGGTTTAGGAAAGGCAGAGGAACCATACATCAGATTGCCAACATCCACTGGATCATCAAAAAGCAAGAGAATTCCAGAAAAAAACATCTGCTTCTGCTTTATTGACTATGCCAAAACCTTTAACTGTGTGGATCACAGAAAACTGTGGAAACTTCTGAAAGAGATGGGAATACCAGACCACCTTACCTTTCTCCTGAGAAATCTATATGCAAGTCAAGAAGCAACAGTTAGAACTGAACATGGAATAATAAACTGATTCCAAAACAGGAAAGGAGTGCATCAAGGCTATATATTGTCATCTTTTTTATTTAACTTTTATGCAGATTACATCATGAGAGATTCTGAGCTGGATGAAGCACAAGCTAGAATCAAGATTACTGGGAGAAAAATCAATAACCTCACATATGCAGCTGACATAACCCTTATGGCAGAAAGCAAAGAAGAACTATAGAGCCTCCTGATGAAAGTGAAAGAGGAGAGTGAAACGGCTGGCTTAAATCTCAACATTCAGAAAATTTCAATCATGGCATCTAGCCCCATCACTTCATGGCAAATAGATGGGGAAACAATGGAAACAGTGATACACTTTATTATTTTGGGCTCCAAAATCACTGCAGATGGTGACTGCAGCCATGAAATTAAAAGACTCTTGCTCCTTGGAAGAAAAGCTATGACCAACCTAGACAGTGCATTAAAAAGCAGAGACATTACTTTGCCAACAAAGGTCCATTTAGTCAAAGCTACGGTTTTTCCAGTAGTCATGCATGGATGTGAGAGTTGGACTATAAAGAAAGCTAAGCGCTGAAGAATTGATGCTTTTGAACTGTGGTGTTGGAGAAGACTCTTGAGAGTCCCTTGGACTACAGGGAAATTCAACCAGTCCATCCTAAAGCAAATCAGTCCTGAATATTCATTGAAAGGACCGATGCTGAAGCTGAAACTCTAATACTTTGGCCATCTGATGCGAAGAGCTGACTCATTTGAAAAGACCCTGATCCTGGGAAAGATTGAAGGCAGAAAGAGAAGGTGACGACAGAGGATGAGATGGCTGGATGGCATCACTGACTTGATGGACGTGAGTTTGAGTAGGCTCCAGGAGTTGTGATGGACAGGGAGGCCTGGCGTGCTGCCACCATTCAGTCACAAAGAGTCGCACATGACTGAGTGACTGAACTGAACTGAAATGTGAATCAAAGCATGTGAAATAGCTTCTGATAAAGTAAAAGTATTTCCTGTTTCAGGAAAAACAAAGTTCCTTCTCTTCATGGGGAGGGAAGTAAAAATGATCTTAAGTTCATCAATGATATCCTGTGGACTGAAGGACAGTGTGACCTATGAGACAGTCAGTAGCAACCAAAAAAGAGCCAAGAGGAGACAAAAGCAAAATGTATTCCATCAGGTTTTATTGCTCTATCTGAGCTTCTTAACCAAAGTTGTCTGTGTTGTTGCCATGGGAACAGATCTTAGGGGGAGAAATCAATGAATAAAAAATAAGAGTGAGAAAAATAATAATAAACTTGACTTGCCCCAGTGTCTGACCTATCTAGAACATGACTCAGTATTGTTGACGGAGGTGAGAGAAGGAATGAAGAGTCCTACCCAGAGAGGAATCTGCTTGGCCTGATGCTAGTAGGCCAGGCTATACAATTCAGTGTAACTACCAGGTTAATAAATGAATCCTTGGAGCATTTTCCTCTCAGGGGCCAGTTGGCTGTGATTACGGGGAGTGGGGTGAAATCATGTAATGGTTTCTGTGGTGGATGAGGGGTATTTCACAAGGAAGAGGTGTCTGAGAAAGCAGTGATCCAAATTTAGTACAGTTTTACACAGACAGATGTGTGATCTTAGAGACCTTTCTATTCTGCCAAATAAAGATGATAAATATAGCTCCAAACTATCATTCATTTGTCTAGAGATTTTATTTGTCTATTCAAGTCCAGATATATCAGTTAGGGATAACACTGAAATCTGGATCAGTCCTTTAAACCTTATGTAAGCTAGTTTCTTAGGTTCTTTGCTAAGATTTTGATGGGAGTAGGATAATTTACAAGGCACATGGCTAATGAGGTTTTCAGGCATTAAGTAAAAGTAGGCTGAGGAAATGTAGATTGCCTTCATGTACTCAGTAATTTTGAATAGAGACAGGCCTGATTCTATCCCCTAGTATCCTCAGCTTCATCTTCTCCCATTCCTGACCCTCCTGATGTATTCTTTAAAATCATTTGCAAAGAAGTTTCTGTAGCCATTGCTTTGTTCATAGACCTACTTTTGAACATTAGTTTACTTTTCTTCGAGATCAGAGCTATAGTTCTTTTTTTTAAAGTCAAAACAGTCCTTATTGAAGTCTCTAGTGCCTCTGAATCTGAAGCATCCAAAGAAACAAGTGGTCTGGGGGACACATGAAGTTTCCACAGTTTTATTTGTAGTTTATTTATTAAGAGCAAAAAAATAGAAGTAAAATAGGGCCCTGTCTGAAAATGGATACCCAAGAATGCCAAGAGACTGAAAGCATGTCCAATAATGCAGAGTAGCAGCCGTGCATGGTAAATCCATTCCACGGCCCACTCGTTTCTGTCTGCAGTTAACAGATTGAAAAAAATGAATGTTGTCTCAACCCAGAGACCAAAAGATATTCACAATGACCCTTGGATTAGCATCAGTGTATTTAGTACTTGAAAAATAGACCACTAAGCTAAAGAAAATCAGCAAGTGGAATGACATGGCAAACATGGATAGAAAGTGAGAATTTAATATATTTTGGGCCTGATTTCTTATTAACACTAAAATAATTCACTTCTAGTGAAAAGTCCTTGGCAGCCTACTAATAAAGATTAAGGAGAATCACCTGACCATTTCTATTAGATCAGCCCAGATGCCACTGCATTTGATACAGCTCTGATTCCCCTTGCCCTCCCTTCTCTCAGGCAGGAAAAAAAATGTGTAAATTAAAATCAAGCAGGCAACTAAGATTTCCTTGCCATATGGGTTGCTGAGCTTCTCCTATTATCCACTTAGAATATTATGAGGTTCATCCGTTAAAAGTGATATTTCATTAAGGCCTAGCTGATTCTTGTCATACTAGCTCTATCTGTGCCCTTTAGAAAAATCACTCTGAGCCTCTGACCTTCAGGGTTTTTACCTGAAAAATGTGGTAGATAATGTCTAAATGTCCCTGAGCTCTCTAACCATGTAAAGGAAACATATTTCAATCATAATCAAATACTGTGGTAAGTGGCAGGTAATATTTACAGAGTTATTAGTGGACGTACTGCAAAAACCTTGTGAGAGGGTCATCTTCTTGTTGTTCAGAGGTTCAGTTGTGTCCAACTCTTTGCTACCCCAAGGACTGCAGCACACCAGACTTCCCTGTCCTTCCCTATCTCCTAGAGTTTACTCAAACTCATGTCCATTGAGTCAGTGATGCCATACAACCATCTCATCCTCTGCCACCCTCTGCTCCTTTTGCCTTGTCATCCTCATTTGACAGATGAGGACAGTGAGGTTCAGAGATATCAAGTTACTTATCCACAGTTGCACAGCTGGTCAGAAGAATAATCAGGACACAATTTACTTTTATCTATTTCCACAGTCTACATTCCTAAAGAATAGGGAGCTGCTTAATGGAATTAGAGCTATGCTATAAAGCCTAAATTTGGATTTAGGCATGCAGAGTTGGTTAAAGGAACAGTTTCTCAGAGGTTAAACCATCTGCCTGCAATGCGGGAGACCTGGGTTCGATCCCTGGGTCAGGAAGATCCCCTGGAGAAGGAAATGGCAACCCATTCCAGTATTCTTGCCTGTGGAAATCCCATGGATGGAGGAGCCTGGTGGGCTACAGTCCACGGGATGGCAAAGAGATGGACATGACTGAGTTACTTCACTTTCACTCTCTTTCAGATGGTTAAAGGAACAGTTTCTAGTATTTCATCAACTTAATATAATTTAAAGTCAATTGGCTTTGGAAATAAGAATTCAATTCTGCATTCAAGTTTTAGTTTTACAACAATGCTTTCCAGGAAAGGTGAAAGATAAAAGAAAGAAAAATGTATTTCTTCTGCTTTCACAAACCAACAACTAAAGTGGGAGATAAGAAACAAATGTACTGGGCATTGGATGAAGCATGGAAGTTTCTACAAAAGATAATATTCAAACAGCTAATTTCTAGAGTTTAAACTTTAGAATTAATCATCCATGCACTTGCATTTGGGTCATGGAAAAGGAGGAGATGGTAAATAGACTGTGTTAAGGGTTTAGTTTGTGGTTACTCAAGCTTTTTCCATGTGTTGTATGATTCTTACTATCAGAGTCTAGTCTGGGCAAAACTTTTAATTTTTTTTTTTTAATATTTACCAGCATAGTGTCTCAAATGTTTTGTTTATGTTAGCTTAGTTTTGTTGTTGTTGTTGTTTAAACAACAGTAAGCATTCACCTGTACTGACCCTAAAGAAGACAGTATTGGAAATTAATTTCTGAGAATTGTATATATATTGAATCACTCTATGAATACCATTAACATTTGTAGTAATCTTTTTTTTTTTTCTTCTCTTTGGCTTCTCTGATTCTGAAAACACAAAGGGGTGGGGGGGAAAGAGTGAGTTACCAAGTGTGCATATTTCCTTTATTTCTTCTTCATAAAAAGGATTTCTAGCAGAGAAAAGGATTTACCCAATAGAAATAGAATTACAGTTCACATGCCACCTTTTCCCTTCAAAGAGAGGAATAGGGCTTTATGGCTAGTAAGCAACATGAAAACAATGAAATTCCCTTTATATTTCCCTTTTAAATAAATTAATTTGGACAACAAAAGGAGATTTCATAGTAACCAGTTTAAGAGAAGACACATAAATCTTACTCTATAACTGTGAATGTTCCAGTTCTGACTAAGACAAAATAAACATGTGCCCACCCTGTCCTTCCCAGTGAATGCAACTATCTGTGAACTCTAAAATGCAAACGAGGAAGGAACATTGAGGAAGGAATTGAGAATACAAAGTACAGATAATCTGGCAGTGAATCTGTATTTCTCTTTTCCTCCTATATTCTCAGCCTATATCCAAAGGCAGTACACATCCCAGAACTAGGCAGAGTGAAGACAGAAGGACCTCCAAGCTAATCCCTTCTCCCTCTGGTCTATGGGGATGGGAAGTCTGCAAAGAGTAAAGAAAATCCCGTTATTTTTTTTCCTTTTCTCTTTATCTCTTATTATGGGACATACATAGCAGCGTAGGGACACTAAATCTCCAGTGTTCTAGCCTAAGGATCAAGAAGGAAGAAGAAACTTTGGACCTGGAATATGTTCTCAAAGGAAAAAAGGAGAGGAGGGATTGCATAAAATTGTGTATGTACTCATGTGCTCACCTGTGAGCCCATGTATGCATGGATCTGACCTTAAACAAGTATACTGAAGCCTTTGAGAAAAACCTACAGGGTAGATTACAACCTAGGTCTGAGAGTGGCCCCCAGGCTGCAGACATTTGGGGAAAGACACAAATAGCACTGTAAAGGCTTTGAAAACGACTAACATTAAAACCAAAGTCCACAAAATGAAGTTTGAAACTTATGGTGAAAACCTATTAATAACTGGGCTAACTACTTACTGTAAAAATAACAACTATATTTTTCACAGGTTTTAAACAAGATCTGCATCTTATAGCATAACATTCAAAATATTTAGTATACAATCAAAAAGTAATCAAGGTACAAAGAACCAGTGAAGTCTGACAAACTTTCAGGAGAAAAGACAATTGATAGAAGCCAGCCCCAAATCTGCCATGATGTTAGACTTAAGAGATGAAGACTTCAAAACATCTCTCCTAATCTTTCTATGAAAACTAAGGGCAAACACTTCTGAAACAACTGGAAAGATAGAAAGTCTCTAGAGAGATAAGAGATATATTTTTAAAATAATCATTTTAGAACTGAAAGCTACATAAGTGAAAAACAGTAAACAAAATAAAAATATTCACTGGATGGGTTCAAGGATAAAACTTATGAGTCAGTAATCTTGAGGACAGGTCAATAAAAATAATCTGATCAACAGAGGGAAAAAGTTGAAAAACAAAAGATGAATAGCACCTCCAGTACCTGTCGGATAATATAACAAAGTTCAAAATTTGGTGTCCTATAGGTCCCAGAAAGGCAGGAAAGAGAGCGTGGTATAAAAAAAAATATTGAAGGAATAACAATCGAAATCATCCTGAATTGGTAAAATGTATAAATTTACAAATTTGAGAATCTCAGAAAAATCCAACCAGAAAATACACAAAGAACTACAGACCCAGATATGCTGTAATCAAACTGAAAACCAAAGCTAAAAAAAACCTTGGAAACAGGCAAAAAATGACATGGTGTATATACAGGTGAGGGCTTCCCATGTGGTGCTAGTGATAAAGAACCCGGCTGCAAAACTGGAGGTATAAGAGACCTGGGTTCGATCCCTGGGTTAGGAAGATCCCCTAGAGGAGGGCACGGCAACTTACTCTGGTATTCTCACCTAGAGAATCCCATGGACAGAGGAGCCTGGCGGGCTATAGTCCATGGGGTCACAAAGAGTAGGGCAGGACTGAAGCTACTTAGCACTCATGCACACATATAGGAGAACAAGTATTTGAATTATTACCGATTTCTCAGAGGCAACTATAGAGACGAGAAGGTAATGGAACATTTATAAAGAGCTACAATAAAAGAATGAGCAACACAAAATAATATATTTAGTTTAAGCATTCTTTAGAATTGAAGACAAAATGAAAGCATCCTTATCTTCAGATGAAGGAAAACTGAAAAAAGTTTTTCACCAGCATATCTAATAAGAAAGAAATGCTAAAGCAAGTTCTTCCTAAAAAAGAAATGATACCAAAAGAAAACTTGGAACTGTTATAATGTAGGATATGCAGGAAAAACAACAGAAATGCTAACTATCTGGGTGAATATAATAGATTATCCACCTCTGTCTTAAATTCTTTGAAACATACACATCAACAGAAAATAAAAATTGTGTCATTGTGAGTCAGAATGTGTGTGAATTACATATGTGTAATTCATTACAACTAAACTTAAAAGAGTAAAGAGCTTATCTGGTTTCGAGTTACCTACACAGTGGAGTGGGTTGCCATTTCCTGCTGCAGGGGATCTTCCCAACCCAGGAATCAAACCCAGGCCTTCTGCATTGCAGGCAGACTCTTTACCATTTGCATTACATTCCACTAGAGGTGGTAGATTATTAATTCTAATTAAATTCTGAAATGTTTAATACATATTGTAATCTATAGAGCGGTTTCCCTTATAATAACACAAAGATAAAGCCCAAAAAAAATCCATACAAATAAACACTGCACCAAACAGTGTTACTTTCATGGCATAGTACGAAGAAGGCAGTGGCACCCCACTCCAGTACTCTTGCATGGAAAATCCCAGGGACAGAGGAGCCTGGAAGGCTGCAGTCCATGGGGTCGCTGAGGGTCAGACACGACTGAGTGACTTCAATTTCTCTTTTCACTTTCATGCGTTGGAGAAGGAAATGGCAACCCTCCACTGTTCTTGCCTGGAGAATCCTAGGGACAGCAGAGCCTGGTGAGCTGCCGTCTATGGGGTCGCACAGAGTCGGACACGACTGAAGTGACTTAGCAGCAGCAGCAACTGTAATTTAAAAGTAAATAAGCACACACACATGCAAAGACCTTTGTGCTCCACAGAAATTTTAGGCTGAGGAAAAGTTCTATATCTTGAATATGATGGTAGTTATATTAGTAATTATTCAAAACTCATTGAACCGTACTCTTAAATGGATGCATTTTATTATATACTAATTATACTTCAATAAAATTGATTTTACAAATAAAAGCAAAAGAGTACATACCAAGAAGAAGATAGTGTGGCTCTAAACAGCACTTATTAATTTCAGCCACATGAAAAATAATACCTAAAATTACCATTTGTGAATAATCAGTTACTCAAATTTGGGGCATAATTTCAGCTATAACTATGTTATAGATTTTAGAAAATAAACACATAATAAATTGTTTTGTACACTTAGTAGAAGCTCCAAAAGTGTGCTTTATCTTTCTTGAATATGATTTCTTCCAGTTAGGAATGTTAGGTACATTCAGAAGTGTTTGAGTGTCTTTGCTATTCAGTCACTCAGTTGTGTTCGACTTTGAGACCTTATGGATTGCAGCATGGTAGGCTTCCCTGCCCTTTACTATCTACCTGAGTTTGCTCAAATTCAGGTCCACTCATCCATCCATCCATCCATCCATCTCAATCTTTGTCATCTCCTTCTCCTTCTGCCTTCAATCTTTCCCAGAATCAAGGTCTTTTCCAATGAGTTGGCTCTTTGCATCAGGTGGCCAAAGTGTTGGAGTTTCAGCTTTAACATCAATCCTTTCAATGAATATTCAGTCCTTCCGATTGAATATTGATATCCTTTAAGATTGACTGGTTTGATCTCCTTGCTGTCCAGGGACCACTCAAGAGTCTTCTCTAGCAGCACAGTTTGAAAGTATCAATTCTTCAGCACTCAGCTTTCTTTATGGTCCACCTCTCATGTTCGGATGTACATGACTACTGGAAAACCCATAGCTTTGACTATACCAACCTTTGTTGGCAAAATGATATCTCTGCTTTTTAATATGCTGTCTAAGTTGATCATTGGAGAAGGAAATGGCAACCCACTCCATCATTCTTGCCTGGAGAATCCCATGGACAGAGGAGCCTGACAGGCTACAGACCATGGGGTTGCAAAGAGGTGGACACGACTAAGCGACTTTCACTCACTCACTCAAAGTTAGTCATAGCTTTTCTTCCAAGGAGCAGTTCAGTTCAGTTCAGTTCAGTCGCTCAGTCATGTCCGACTCTTTGCAACCCCATGAATCGCAGCACGCCAGGCCTCCCTGTCCATCACCAACTCCCAGAGTTCACTCAGACTCACGTCCATCGAATCAGTGATGCCAACCAGCCATCTCATCTTCTGTTGTCCCCTTCTCCTCCTGCCCCCAATCCCTCCCAGCATCAGAGTCTTTTCCAATGAGTCAACGCTTCACATGAGGTGGCCAAAGTATTGGAGTTTCAGCGTTAACATCATTCCTTCCAAAGAACACCCAGGACTGATCTCCTTTAGAATGGACTGGTTGGATCTCCTTGCAGTCCAAGGGACTCTCAAGAGTCTTCTCCAACACCACAGTTCAAAAGCATCAATTCTTTGGCGCTTAGCTTTTTTCACAGTCCAACTCTCTCATCCATACATGACCACTGGAAAAACCATAGCCTTGACTAGATGGACCTTTGTTGGCAAAGTAATGTCTCTGCTTTTGAATATGCTATCTATGTTGGTCATAACTTTTCTTCCAAGGAGTAAGCGTCTTTTAATTTCATGGCTGCAGTCACCATCCATAGTGATTTTGGAGCCCAGGAAAAGTCTGTCAATGTTTCCATTGTTTCCCCATCTATTTCCCATGAAATGATGGGACTGGATGCTGTGATCTTCATTTTTTGAATGAGTTTTGAACCAGCTTTTTCACTCTCCTCTTTCACCATCAAGAGGCTCTTTAGTTCCTCTTCTTTTTCTGGCATAATGATGGTGTCATCTACATATCTAAGGTTATTGATATTTCTCCAGGTAATCTAGATTCCAGCTTCATCCACCCTGGAATTTCCCAGGATTTACTCTGCATATGAGTAGAATAAGCAGGGTGACAACACACTGCCTTGATGTACTCCTTTCCCAATTTGGAACCAGTCTGTTCTTTCATGTCTGGTTCTAACTGTTGCTTCTTGACCTGCATACAGGTTTCTCAGGAGGTCAGTAAGGCAGTCTGGTATTCCCATCTCTTGAATTTTCCACAGTTTGTTGTGTGATCCACATAGTCAAAGGCTTTAGCATATAGTCAATTAAGCAGAAGTAGCTGTTTTTCTGGAATTCCCTTGATTTTTCTATGATCAACCAATGGATATTGGCAATTTAATCTCTGGTTCCTCTGCCTTTCCTAAATCCAGTTTGTATATCTAAAAATCCTCTTTTCATGCACTGCTGAAGCCTAACTTGAAGGATTTTGAGCATTACTTTGCTAGCATGTGAAATGAGTGTAGTTTGTAATAGTTTGAACATCCTTTAGTATGGCCCCTCTTTGGGATTGGAATGAAAACTGACCTTTTCTAGTCCTGTGGCCACTGCTGAGTTTCCCAAATTTTCTGGCATATTGAGTGCATCACTTTCATAGCATCATCTTTTAGGATTTGAAATAGCTCAACTGGAATTCCATCACCTCCACTAGCTTTGATGTCTGGCTCTAGGTAAGTGATCCATTATTGTGATATTTGAGTGTATATGAGCTGCAAAACACAATATTTTGAGTGATCTGCAAAGTATTAAAATTGGCGGTTTTTTCTCTTTTTTGTTGTTTTGTTGTTGTTGTTTTAATTTATTTAATTGGAGGCTAATTACTTTACAATATTGTAGTGTTTTTGCCATACATTGACATGTAAACCCATGGCTGATTCTTGTCAACGTATGGTAAAAATGGGGCTTAAAAAGCCTATAGTTAACTTGAGATTCATGCCATATGCACATTGGACATAAAAATAACAAATATTAAATAACAAATGAACTGAGTGGTATAAGCAGTAAGTATATAACAGTATTATTTAGGAAGGAAAATATAACAGTCAATAAAGAGTTTAGAATGGCTCAACCAGAAAGGCTCCACAGAGATAGGTGTATACAGGTCCAGTGCCAATGACTACATCAGGTGTTTTCAGGCTCTGGGAACAACTCTGACTGAGTGAACATACAAAGTTTCCAAAAATGAAAAAAGAGGAAAGGTATATCACTTTAAGTTTATCAAAGGGAATCAAAATAATGACATTCAATCCAACCAAAGCATATCCATGTGCTTAGAAATTGAAACATACATGCCATTAACTAAAGGTGATAACAACAAAAAATAAAAGTGGTTTTTATTGAATTTAATTCTGTTACTTACTTGAGTACCTCAGGGACTAAAAAGAAAGATTTTTTTTTTTAAATCATATTTCCTGGAAAAAAAAGAAAAAAACCTCTTTTTTACTGCTACAATGCATAATGCAAGGGGTGGAGATTACTTCAGCCTTATTTTACTCTCATACACTACAAAACAATTTCACAATATTAGAAAATGAATAATTTATTTTATGTAAATGTACATAGCTCTTCTTAGAGTGATGCTGACACTCACTTATTTTAAGGGAAAAGGTTTATAAAATAAATCTTCATGGACATCTGCAGACCATAGAGATTTTTATTGCTTTTTTTAAACTGACATAATCTCTTCACCCATCATCTTACTTTAAAAAATAACATATTGTAATATAATATTCCTTGTAAAATTTTTAAAAGCAGTTTAATAAGAATAAAGGGTAAATTCTGTTAAGAATTTATGAGGCAGGACTTCGTTCCCACCACAAAATAGAATCCTTCTTTACCACTTAGTTTCTGAACATATTGAGAAATAAAGCAGAGTAACTTTCTGAGGCCAAAATACTACTTCTTTTATTTTAATGCTAAGTTAAATGCCATAGCTTAGTTCTAAGAACAAAATTGACTCCTAACACCAAATTCCCAAATTAGGTAAACATCCATCCAGTGTCTGTCATGGTCAGAGGGCAGAGAAACTGCCTGTGAGAAAAACGACTTGTACTTCTAAGAGCAGCTTACTTCAGTGAATTCTAAGAGACATCACTAGCTATTAAAGAAATGCAAATCAAAACTACAATGAGGCATCACCTCACAACAGTCAGAATGGTCATCATTAAAAAATCAATAAGCAATAAATGCTGGAGAGGATGCGGAGAAAGGGAACCCTTCTGAACTGTTGGTGGGAATGTAAATTGATACAGCCACTCTGGAGGACAGTGTGGGGATTCCGTAAAAGACTAGGAATAAAACTACCATTGTTGTTTAATTGCTAAGTTGTGTCTGACTCTTACAACCCCATGGACTGCAGCACGCCAGGCTCCTCAGTCTTTCACTATATCCCTGGAGTGAGTGAAGTCACTCAGTCGTGTCTGACTCTTTGCGACCCCATGGACTGTAGCCTACCAGCTTCCTCCATCCATGGGATTTTCCAGGCAAGAATACTGGAGTGGGTTGCCATTGCCTTCTACAGGAGATCTTCCCGACCCAGGGGTTGAACCTGGGTCTCCCACACTGTAGGCAGACACTTTACCATCTGAGCCACCATGGAAGTCCTTGAGTTGGCTAAATTTCATGTATGCTTGGTTCGCTCAGTTGTGTCTGACTCTTTGTGACCCTTTGTACTTTAGCCGGCCAGGCTCCTCTGTCCGTGGGATTTTTCAGACCAGAATATTGAAGTGACTTGCCATTTCCTCCTCCAGGTTATCTTCCCGACCCAGGGATTGAACTCATGTCTCCTGTGCCTCCTGCATTGCAGGCAGATTCTTCACCCACTGAGCCATCAGGGAAGCCCAAAACTACCATATGACCCACTAATCCCACTACTGCGGATATATTCTGAGAAGACTATAACTGAAAAGGACACATGTACCCCAGCGTTCATAGAGATACTATTTACAATAGCTAGGACATGGAAGCAACCTAGATGTCCATCAGCAGATGAACGGATAAAGAAGATGTGGTGCATATATACAATGAACTATTATTCAGCCACAAGAAGGAATGAATTTGAGTCAGTTCTAGTGATGTGGATGAATTTAGAGCCTGTTATACAGAGTGAAATGTCAGAAAGAAAAAAAAAACAAATATTGTACATTAATATGGAATCTAGAAAAATGGCATTGATGAACCTATTTGCAGGGAAGGAATGGAGACACAGTTGTAGAAAATGGACAAGGTGGGGGAAGGAAAGAGTGGGACAAATAGAGAAAGTAGCATTGACATATAACATATATACACTACCATGTATAAAAGAGACAGCTGGTGGGGCGTTGCTATATAACATACGGAGCCCAGCCTGGTGTTCTGTGATGACCTAGAGGGGTGGGATAAGGGGAGGGGAGGGAGGCTCAAGAGGGAGGTGATATGTGTAAAATTATGACTAATTTGCATTGTTGTATGGCAGAAACCAACAGAACACTGTAAAGCAATTTTCGTCCAATTGAAAATAAATTTTAAAAAAAATTCTAAGAGAAAGAAGTAGTAGATCTAAGCTGGGCAAATAAACAGCAGATCAATATATTTTTCCTTCCCAATTTTATCAGTCAGATACATTATTCCACTGCCTGTGGATTGAAGTCAATCAAGGCACAGTCAGATTCTGAGTTTCTTTCAAAGCAGGAAACATGAAGAGGGAGGATTAAGTGTTCCATATAAAATCTCCTCTCTTTTTTCTTCAAAACCCTTAAACTTTTTCAGAAAGCCTGCAGTCAGACAGGAGTGTGACTGCCCTTTTAGGGAGAGAGGACCAGTAGTTTATGAGAGAAATCTTGCCCCCACCTTCATTAGATTGCCTCTCCATTGTCAACTACTGCTGGAATCCTCCTAGGACCACTGGTAATCATTTCAGGTACTGATAAAATTGATGGGAAAAATACATTATCTAAATCAGCTCCAAGACCACTTTGTACCCAAGAATAAAAAATCACTTCCTATTTAGTTTGCGATCCCAAATTACAACCAACCACTGTATCCACATAGCATTCCAGAAATTCTTAAAGAACATTAAACATATTCAAATAATTAAAATATCCACAATAAAGGGACATCTCAATGTGAATTAAAAAAACATTCTCCCATTATCAAATAACGAGATAATGGTTAAATCCTCTTGCAAGTTAAAATCCCCAAATATTAATATCCTTTAATATCTGAACTCAAGTTATTTTGCTTATTTGAGTGTAAAATCCGAACCTTCAAATTTCTAAGTTAAAGTCAAAACCTCAAATTTTTCAGCAAAATCTTGACCACGTGGAATTGGGGTTTTTAAAAAGCAGTCTTAGATGAGGAGCATTGTTCCTTTGGGGTCATAACTGCAGTGTCAATTCTCTAATACATTTCATTTCAAATACCCTAGGGAGTGAATGAGCTAAATGACTATGAAAGCACTGACTCCACAATCGCGGTATTGAGAAAGGAAGCCACACCCGGGCCGTAGAGCCGTTTGTCTCGCAAAATAATGATCCCAGAATCCAGTACTTAGCGTTGAAAAGGCCACAGTGAAGGGAAGTGTAGAGCTTGACACAAATGCCTCGCTGAGATGCCAGTCACTGGTCGATTCCAAAATGTCTAGAATCCCAGTCTGGGGAATATAAAATGCTTGGAGAGACCAGACGTCTCCTCCATCGGAAGTGGACCGCTTCGGCCGCCGGGGCTCCGAGGAGCCAGCAACCGCCTATCTGCCGGAGCTCTACGAGTTATCGTGCCTTTCCATGACCTACTACTTTGACCGTGACGCTGTGGCTTAGAAGAACTTTGCCAGCATTTTCTTCACCAGCCCTTTGAGGAGAGAGAACATGCTGAAAAACCGTTGAAGAGATGGCCGAATCTTCCCTCAGGTTAGGAAGGATCTGGAGCACTGAGACTGGGGTGGAGCCTGCATTAGAAACTAGAGTGAATCAGTCACTACTGGAACTGCACGAACTGGCCACAAACCAAAACGACACCCAAACTGTGACTTCTTTGAAATCTGCGACCTGAAGGAGCAGGGAGATGAAAGCCAGCAAAGAATCGAATGGCCTCGTAACTAACCTGCCTGAAACGAATGTCACCCCTCCCTGCCCTGCCCCACCCCCAGTCTCCTCTAGTCCCCCTCCCCCAACCTCCCCAACCTCCCCATCCTGCTCCCATCCAGCCCAGCTCCTGCCCCCGGCTTGGAACCTGGCTGGGATAAGTGTCTGCGACAAGTGCACCCTTAAATCCTCGAGTGGCTCCCCTATAGTGATGGGGTTACCCTCTGTGGTCACCAGGGCAGTGTGTTTTTCAGGTTTATATTCTCCCTTTAAGTTGTAAGAACATCTACTTACGTTCTGTCATTTGTACCATTTCTTCAAATGAAATAATTTAATACCCCTTCCCAACGAATTGAGGAAAAAAAATCTCCCAAAATGTGATTTATTTTGCCTCTGTGTATATACCATATTTGGGGGAAGCAGAAGGAGAAGGGAGCCCATCTTTCCCTAAAAATATGCAGTATATATTTCTTAAATTTCTTAATATCCTCTTAAAGCCACATGATTTTTTGAATTCTGTTACTTGAGTGTGGACTAAATCTGATGACATACTATTTTTTAATTTATTACTATTCTTTTTCTCTATTTTCTTTCCTTTTCAGCTATTGTCACTACCCCTTGTGATTGATACTTAAACCTAAGCTTTTTCATCATATCTTCACATTTGGTTTAACTGTCATCACTCTAAGCAATTATAGAAATTATTAGAAGCTTGTCCTTAGGAAAGTGGTTATCAAAGTACAGCCCCCAGATGGGCAGCATCTGTATCACTGGGAATTTGCTAGGAATGCAAATTATTGTCCTAACAGGAGCATCTGAATCAGAAACTTTGAAGGTAAAGCTTGACAATCTGTTTGTTAACAAGTCCTCCAGATAATTCTAGTGCCCTACTGAAGTTTTAGAATCATTGCCCTCTTCTACGTGGGGTTGGCAAACTTTTCCATAAAAAGTAAATGGGTCATATGATCTCACCATGCTACTTAACTCTGGCAATGTAGAGGGAAAGATATCTTCGACTCATGGGTATGGTTTGTCCCAATAAAACTTTATTCATAAAATTAGCTGGCAGTCCGATTTGGCCTGTTGGCTATAGTGTGATACCTCCGCCCTAGAGGATTAGAGAAAAGCAAGACTTCTACCTTATGTCCCTCAGCACACTATCTTTCTTCTACTTTTCAATCTCCTATACTTGTGAAATATGTTCTCTCAGGGCACTGGCATACCACCTACGATAACTGAATAATCTTGAAATATGTACACTAATTCAAGAATTAGTCATTGATATATATATTTATATGTATATATACACATATATATGTATATAAACTGCATTAAAGATAAAATTAATTCCTCCAATAGCATCTCCTTATCTCTGAATAGATGATAAAATCTGGAGCAGTCATCTAGCAATGTCTTTCTGCCTGGCACTAGGACTTTCACTTCTGAGAACTGTAAATCATAGAACTATAGAAACTTGTCTTTCTTAATATTTCAATGTAGCAAATATTTTATACCCACCAATACCAAGGAAACATATCAAGATTCTGTTCTTCCTGTGATATAATCCTTGCCATAGATAGTTCAGTTACAAAAAGCCCAGTCTGTGATTTAAACTGTAATCACATGCATCTGTCAAAGGCCCATGGAGGCCACCTGGGCATAGTGAAGTTTTGCCCAGGCTACTTTGTGATTCTCACGTACCTGTGGTAAATATTCACATATGAGCCATGTACCTCTGCTGGGATTCTCTTGCTTTCGTCAGGATGTTTTTTGTCCTTGCTTAAGACCTCCACAGCCTTAAAAAACTAAGCCAGCCATAGCTTAGCCTGCAATGTGAGGCCAACCCGTAGCAGCTAAAAATTGATTATAAGCCTCTAAAAGCTCTGAAGGTCAGAATACATGGTGGCAAATGAAAGTCCATAGCTAAAGAGATGGTCATCATCCCATCAAAATCTTCTCTAATGTACTCTTTGCATCAGAAATCTACTGCTTATTTAATTCTCAATCCTATAGCCAGTGAACCAAATGTTAACACTTTTTAGGAGACTTAGCTTCCTTCTTCCTTTCTCAAGTTCTGAACACATTGGAAATTAATAAAGAGGGTAGCTATCAACTTTATTCCCTAGTGACTCAGTGGTAAAGAGCTCGTCTGCCAATGCAGGAGACCCAGGTTCAGTCCCTGGGTCAGGAAGTTCCCTGGAGAAGGAAGTGGCAACCTGCTCTAGTATTCTTGCCTGGGAAGTCCTATGGACAGAAGAGCCTGGTGGCTACAGTCCATTGGGTCCCAAAAGAGTCAGACATGACTTAGCGACTAAAGCAAACAACATCAACTTTATTGCTTATAAATGCTTAGTTAGAAAAATTAGCTTAGGTATAGGAATCTAGAGGGCTAACATAGAACTCCAGAAGGGGCTGAAGTTAAACAGTCTTGATACCTGAGAAGACTGGGAGACCTTGATACCTGGGAAGGGCTTCCTTTTCTCACAACACTTCCCCACTGAGATAGAGTCTCCCCTGGTGGAGCAACAGGTTAGGTGTTACCTTCAGTCAGTTCTTCTAAAACGGAAGGTCACTGCTGAACTAAGCATAATCTGTTAATTCCTTCCAAATTTACCCAATAATTAAATCATGTCATGCCAATGATTAAAAGAATAGAGAATAGAAAGAGATTGTAACAGCTGAACTCTGTCTACACTGGGAAATATATATATGTGTGTGTGTGTGTATATATATATATGATGTGTTTATATATATACACATTTATATAATAATGGAAATTAATCATTTTAACAGAAGTTAGGAGAGGAATATGTATGTCAGACACTGTTCATTGTCAACCCATAATTATTCCCATCCTCTAATTCCTTCCTGTGAAATGAAACCTGATTTTACAGGTAGGATGAGGAGATGCCTTGATCTCAAAAAGGAAAGCTTTTACATAGGCTTGAATGGATGTTTCAAATCAATCCCAATAATCCTATTCTAGACCTATTGAAAATAGTCTGGGATGGACAAAGATCTAGACAAGAAGAGGTTTTTTGTTTGTTTGTTTTATTTTGCTGAGGGCTTCCATTCCTTGATAAAAATAAAGACTTCAATGAAAAAGCTTTTGCTTCTCATCTTTCTTAATGTGTCTTCCTGGAGGGCCACCAATCATATTTCAAAAAGAAGGACAGAGTCTGAGATTTTAAGCTGAATCGTGCCTGGAATGATTAACAGGCTGCTTAGTAAGTTTTCTGTTTCTTGTACCCAAAACATTCCTGATACAGGTGAAAGCAATATATTCAACTACTTGACCTTTTAATTGTTTCATTTAATATCCAATAAACTAGTGATTAAAAAATCCATTATCATATTGCGTGTCTTGAAACATATCAAGTTAAGACAATTTGAACCTATTCATTTGAAATACTATCTCCATATTTTAAATTTCTTATAAATTAAGGCATAATTTAAATATAATGAAATTCCCTGATGCTAAATGTATAGCTAAATGAATTTTTAGACCTTTATCCTTAACAAAATATAGAATTTTGTCATCACCTCTAGGAAATTCCATCATGTACCTTACTGTTCTTTCTCTGCCCTTCACCCAGAGGCAATCACTGTTCTTATTTTAGTTTTACCTATTTTAAAATTTCATATAGAAGGAATTATTTAGTCTGTATATTTCTGTGTCTGTATTTCTTCAAGCAGCATGTTTCTGAGATTCATCCATGTTGTATGCATCTACATTTGTGAGATGCACTGAATTATATAAATATACCACAGTTTGTTTTATACATTTACCTACTGATTTTTTTCTTTGCAACTATGACTAAAGCATTGTATGAGAGTTTTTGGTTATCCCATATCTTTTCCAATATTTGGTATTATTACTCACTTGAATAGTGTTCCTTCTGGAGGTGGTGCAACGACATTTCCTTGTTATTTTAATATGCATTTCTCAGATGACAAATCATGTTGAGCATTTTTTCATATGTTTATTGGCCACCTGTAAATCTCCCCTGGTGAAGAGTCTGTTCAATTCTTTGCTTATTGTAGTTGGGTTGTTTGTCTTATTGTCGATTTGTAACCATTATTTATATAGTCTGCAAATGAACTCTCTTTCAGTTATATGTATAATTAATATTTTCTCCCAGTCTATGACTGGTCAGTTCCTTTCTTAATAATGCTTTGTTTTGATGAGCAAAACTTTAATTTTGATCATTAACATTTTATCAGTTATTTTTTCTTCTCCCAGTTATTGCTGTCTGCTTTATTGAAGAAACCTTTGTTAACCACATGCCATGAAGTTATTCTCTTATGTTTGTTTCCAGAAGATTGATACTCTTAGCTTATTCATTTGGGTCACTGATTCCATCCCAAATTAATGGTTTTATATGGTGCAAGGTAGACATCACAGGATATAGATATGCAGTTCAAGTATCATTTATTGAAGAGAATTCCTTCTCTTTCCTCATTAAATCATTTTCATACCTTTGCCTAAAATCAATTAATTGAAAGTAAAAGTCACTCAGTCGTGTCCAACTCTTTGCAACCCCATGGACTATGCAGTCCATGGAATTCTCCAGACCAGAATACCAGAGTGGGAAGCCTTTCCCTTCTCCAGGGGATCTTCCCAACCCAGGGATCAAACCTGGGTCTCCTACATTACGGGCAGACTCTTTACTAGCTAAGCCACCAGGGAAGCCCACTTAAAAATCAATTAATTAGATATGTCTAAATTTATTTTTTGCTTCCCTATTTTGTTCCATTTATCTCTTTGTTTATTTTTACATCAACAGTATGCTATCTTAATTAGCGTAGTTTTAGAATACTTGAAATCAGGTAATATAGATCCTCCAACCTTGATATTTATTTTCAAGTTTGGTTTTTTGTTTGTTTTTTTTTACACTATACATGTCCTTTGTATTCCCACATATATTTCAGAATTAGAATTGCCCATTTCTAGCCATAAAAAACTGTTCTGAGTTTCTTATTGGAATTGAATAATATCTGTAAATCAATTTGGAGAATATTGACTTTTTATCAATTTTGAGTTTTGCAAACTATAAATGTGATAAATCTGTTTATTTACATTTATTTAATATCTCTTAGACGCAGGATTTTGTAGTTTTCAGTGAAGAAGTTTGTACAATGTAGACTAAATTTATCTTTGCACATTTTATGATTTTCTATGCTACTGTAAGTCATATTGATTTCATCATTTTAACTGTTACTCATATATAAAAGGGCAACTGATCTTTGTACATTGACATTTATTCCTTAAACTTAAATTCATTGCTTAGTTTTAGTAGTTTTCTCTCTCTAGTTTTGGTAGGTTACTCAAGATTTTCTACAGATAAAATCATGTTGTCTGGATGTAGAACTGGTTTTACTTCTCTCTTTCTCATCTCTATACCTTGTGTTTATTTTACCTGCTATGTACCACCAGTGCCCCTGGGGGAGGAAATGGCAACCCATTCCAGTATTCTTGCCAGAAAAATCCCATGGACAGAGGAGCCTTGTGTTCATAGGGTCACACAAGAGTTGGACCAGCTGAGCCACTAAATGCCCACAGAACCACCAATGCAAGGATGAATAAAAGTGATACTGGCCAAAATTCACTGTTTCCAAATTTTCCAATTTTAGAGTAAAAACTTTATATTTTTCACCATTAAATTTAATGTTAGCGCAAAGTTCTCCATAAATCCCCTATTTCATTTTGTGGAAATTCACTTACATTTCTAGTTTGTCTAGAGTATGTATCATCAAGTGTATCTATTGAGATAAGCTTTATTTTATGTTCAACAAATACTTCCCGAATAGATGTGAGGAAGAGAAATTCAGGTTTATTATTTGTCTGCTATATTTCAGTAGGTTTTATTTTTTACTAAATTGAGTTTGGGGAACTCTTGCATTTAAACGGAACTAGATGGATAAATTAAAAGCTTAAGACTTGGAGTAGCCAAGTAAAATTTGAATGAATAAAACAGAGTAGTGAAATACTGACAGTGCAAGTGGAACAACTGGCTAATGTTTGAAACAACTGATATTCTCAATGTCAAATTGAAGGCATCAATAGTCAGTCAGTTATTCATTACTTTTTATTTACTCAAGAAAAATCTGTCAGATACTTGGTACATTTTAGGAATAAACAGATGCATTTGTGCATGCATGTACATACACACAGAGGAAAGACTGCCAGACTCAGCATCAAAAGGATAACAATAGCTATCACTAGATATTTATGGCTTATATCATATGGTATGGCTTATTTTCTTCTCTAAATAACTGTATTTTGCAAATTCTATTTAAAAGATGTCTTATTTGTACAAACTTGAAGAGAGTTATGATTTTTAAATCATTCAATCACTGCAGATGGTGGTTGCAGCCATGAAATTAAAAGATGCTTACTCCATGGAAGGAAAGTTATGACCAAACTAAATAGCATATTCAAAAGCAGAGACATTCCTTTGCCAACAAAGATCCATCTAGTCAAGGCTATTGTTTTACCAGTGGTCATGTATGGATGTGAGAGTTGGACTGTGAAGAAAGCTGAGCACCAAAGAATTGATGCTTTTGAACTGTGGTGTTGGAGAAGACTCTTGAGAGTCCCATGGACTGCAAGGAGGTCCAACCAGTCCATTCTAAAGGAGATATCAGCCCTGGGTGTTCTTTGCAAGGAATGATGCTAAAGCTGAAACTCTAGTACTTTGGCCACCTCATGCGAAGAGTTGACTCATTGGAAAAGACCCTGATGCTGGGAGGGATTGGGGGCAGGAGGAGAAGGGGACGACAGAGGGTAAGATGGTTGGATGGCATCACAGACTCTATGGACATGAGTTTGAGTGAACTCTGGGCGTTGGTGATGGACAGGGAGGCCTGGCGTGCTGCAATTCACGGGGTCGCAAAGAGTCGGACATGACTGAGTGACTGAACTGAACTGAAGATAAAGATAGTGGAGGCTGTGAATCTTAACAGTACTCATCTGTGACAGCAGTTCATATGGTAAAAGCCTGGAAAATTGCCGTGGGTGAATGCGTAGTCTCTTTAGTCCCTAATTCATTGTCATCAGGGGCAACATACATCATGTTTGTGCTAGATATTGCACAATAGTGTTTTGCTTTTTTTTTTTCTTTTTGCTTTATACAATTATATCTATGTCAGCATATAACAAAAACAGAATGGAAGGAAGTGTCTGTTTCTAATGCCCAACTCAGTTTTACTACATATTTAAGAATAATTTTATCCAGTTTTATGCATCCCTGAGCCAAATGGATCCTTAGGAGGAAAAGTCACAATGTTCATTACTAACATCTGACTTCTAGACAGATTGTTCTTTATTCCTTAGACCGTACTCATCAGCTCAGTTTATTGGATCTAATGATAGTATCAGAAGCACCAAGAATTTGTGGCAACTATTCATTCCTTCAACAAGAAGTTAATATTTTCCTGGCAATAGTCTAAGCCTTGTGGATATACTAGTGAACAACATAGATAAGACTCTTGCTTCCACAGTTACCATTCTAGTAAAAGGGAGGAGATAGAAGAATAAGTGGAAATGCTGAAAAGAAAATTAAACTCTTGCCAAGAAGTACTGTCCACTCTAGGCAGGATGATTAGGAAAGGACTGAGCAGTAAACTTTAAGCTAAATGAAAAGACCCAAGCATAGAAAAACCTGCGTAAAAGAAACATGAAGTGTTAATACATAATCTCTAAGGTGGTAAAGAGCTCTTTGCATCACAACACAGAAAGAAAGGCTGGTGAGGTTAAAACATAAAGGGCAGGAACAGGATGAAATGTGGTTTAAGAGGTAGTCAAGGGTGGCCCCTGAATGAATTATCAAATTACTACAGATCATGAATAATCACTAATTTCCCTAACATTTAAGATTATTTATGGAAGTGATCCTTCTCACTCTTCTAAATGTGTTAGTCACTTAGTCATGTCCGATTCTTTGTAACCCTGTGGACTAGGCTGCCAGACTCCTCTGTCCATGGAATTCTCCAGGCAAGAATATTGGAGTGGGTAGCCATTTCCTCCTCCAGGGGATCTTCCCAACCCAGAGATCAAACCTAGGTCTCCTCCATTGCAGGCAGATTCTTTACCATCTAAACCACCAGGGAAGTCCTGGGAGTAATTACAAAATGGGACAAAAAATTATAAAGGATTATATTAATTCTTAGGTGACTTAGAAATAAAGAACAAATAGTATTTTTTTAAAATAAAGAACAAATAGTATTTTTGAATTCCATATGTTTGTTTCATTTCTCTCTGCTCTTGCTTTTAGATTGCACTCTATTGGATCATGAACGTGAGTTTTTGAATTTCTACATTTTCAATATCTTCATCAGTTAAATGTAAATAGTAAGCCCTGTAAGAGCAACTGGACAGCCATGGTGTGAGATTTTAATGAGATAATGGATGTGAAAGAACTTTAAAGATCTGGAAGTGCTAAGACTATAGTGAGGAAATGGAATTTAAGTGGAAAATACTAATCTATAAAAGACCTGTGAAATAGGAACTGGAGTTCTTTCTCTTCCCCATTGTTAGGAGACCATTCAAGCTATCAGTGAAATTACCATGTGTGTTAGTTTCCTGTTGCTGCTATGACAGATTACTGCCAGTTTAGTGGCTTAAAACAAAGCAACACACATTTATTTTCTAATAATTCTGGAGGTTAGAAGTCCAAAATAGATCTCCCCAAGCTAAAGTCACTTGTGTACACAGTGGAAGAAGGTGAGGGTGCGATGAATTGAGAAAGTTGCATTGACATATGGGCTTCCCTGGTGGCTCAGATGGTAAAGAAGCCGCCTGCAATGCAGGAGACATGGATTTGATCCTTGGGTTGGGAAGATCCCCTGGAGGAGGGCATGGCATCCCACCCCAGTATTCTTGCCTAGAGAATCTGCACAGACAGAGGAGCATGGTGGGCTATAGGCTGTGGGGCTGCAAAGAGTTGGACGTGACTTGACATATAAATGCTACCATATGTAAATAGTGGAGAGTTGCTAAATGATGCAGGGAACCAAGCTGGTCTCTGTGACAACATATAAGGGAGGAAAGGTGGGGAAGCGTGGGTAGAGGGGGAAGAGGAGGGACTCTCAGGAGGGAAGGGATATATATATATATATATGGTTCACATTGTTACATGGCCAACACAAAACTGTAAATAAATTTTACACCAATTAAATAAATAAATTAAATTTTTTTAATGCACCAAACAAAAAAGGAAAATAAAATCACTGTGTTGACAGGGCCACATTCCTTCTGGAGGCCATATAGGGGAAGTTAATTCCTCCCCTTTTCATGCTTGCAGAGACTGCCTGCCTTTAACTCATGGGGCTATTCCTCCATCTTCAAAGCAAGCAACATTGGGGTGAATCTTTCCTACAACACCATCTCTCTGGTATCCCCTCTTCTATAAGTGTTCTTGTGAGGACATCTGATCCACCCAGATAATCCAGGGTCAGTATTTCATTTCAAAACCAGCCAATTAGCAACCTTAATTCTATTAGCCGCTCCAATAGGATTTCCTGCTTGCTCTGTAGTCTATCTACAATCTTGGGGATTAAGATGTAGAAATCTTTGGTGAACCATTATTCTGCATGTCATACCACTCTAGAATGGTTTATTAAGGAATTCTTAAATAGGCAATCATAGATAATACACTGAGGGTTTTAAAGTTGGAGTGAGATTGTAGTTAAGGTTTGGGTGCTTAAGGCAAAAGAATATTTGATGTAAGCCTGATACATTCACAAAAGGAAAGAATATGTCTCGAGGGAAAAAGGAAACAGGCCCCCATATGTTCTAGCTCAATCTATAAAGGAATAGCACAAATCTTCTAGTTCTTAGGTCCTCCTAAGAAAGTAAATATAAAGGAAGACTAGAAAAACATAGGTTCCAACAATCAGAGGTTTATTTTTACAGCATTTTCAGTACAAATTACTTTTAGACAATTGCCCTCTAGCTTGAACTCTATCTAGCTCTCTTGTTTTGTAAATATCTTCTTATTTAGTCAAGAACTCTTTCTGCCAGCTTCTATTTAATAGTTCATTGTAAGAAAAATGATTTTGGACCAAAGTATCTGCAGTTGCTTAGACTCTGTTAACATGTAGTCGTGACAAAGAAACCATCTAATGACAAAACTGTGACAGACCAGGAACTTAAATGTAACATATGATCTGTGAATAACCAAGATTTATTAACATCATCAGCATCAAATGTTAATCATGAACACACTACCCACAGGGCTTTCTATATTAGGCAATGAAGAGAAACAGTTATGGGACAACGGTTTCTGCTCTTAAAGGCCTGAAGCGCTCTTTGAGGTAACAGGATCCATACATAAAATGATAAGTAAAAATTCAGGGCAAAATACCAAGAGAGTGGTTGAGGCAATGAGTGCTATAGAATTTCAGAGAAGGAAAAAAAAAAAAAAACAAGTGAAAGAAAGAACATTTATTGCAGGCTTTATGGAGCTTGAATTCAGTTTATCTTATGCAAGTGTAGAAAAGTAAATAAATCATTCCAGACAAGGAGGATATAGTTATAAGAGCAAAGTTTCATAGGCAAAATCATACATAACTTTTCTAAGGGACAATGAGAAATCTATCTTGACTGGTGCAGGTGATATGTGTGGAGACTAGGAGGAGGGACTTGAACTGCTCAAGACTCTATGTCAAGGTGATTGTTGATCCTTAAAGCTTAGACAAGAGGAGAGAGTTTTCATTAAGGGGATATCAGTGTGAAGGAAAACTAGCAGAATTCATTAGTGTTGAGATATTATTTTGTGCTGTTTCTGATATATCATTACCTCTATCTCTACTTCAGTATCTATACTTGAGTCTATACCTACAAACATGCATATATTTGTATAATTTTACCTACTTCACCTTTTACATAATAACCCATTTGGTCTGAAGGACAATGTTGTTTTGTCTTTATGAAGTGGAACCATGGCAGCAATGAGGTAATAAAATAAAACACTGGTCTTCAAGGTGTTTGTATTTTGTGTAATATTGGCTGCAGTTGAAAACTGTAAACAACAATGCCTTCTTAAGCTGACTGCTTTCCTGAAGAAAACAAATACTTCTTCAGTGAATACATTTCAGTGAACACTTGTCTCCTGGGAACAAGCAGAAAAACCATATCCTTAGCACCAGGTTTCAATTGGCTAGCTGACACACTTGAATCCTCTGAATTAATGCCCTCGCCATCTTCCTAATGCTGATGCCATTGTGTGGATATTTGAGTGTGGTTTTAATACCACAAAATATCTTCAGCTCTGGTGGTTTGGCTCCATCAAAGAAAGGGATGTGGCTCAAAGAAATGAATTCAAGAATCGATCTAATACTCACAGTGGTTGAAAACACAACCTAAAAGTTAATGTATACTGTGAATAAACAAACAAGGGGTGAAAAAAATCTAAAGCAATTCTGTTGCCTCCAAGTCTGTCTGCCTTCAAATTGGAGGACAATAGTTGTTCTCACCAGTTCTGGTGCTAAAATATGTACACAAAATTAAAGGAGCAGTAAGTAGACTAATGAAAATAGTAAAATAAGAGACTTCATTTTTAGTTCACAATGAAAGTACTTATGCTTTGCACTTATAGATAAAATACATATTTTAAATAATCTACACAGGTCATTTTCTATATGCCTAAAATTATCAAAATAGACCTGTGGATTACAGTGATGATTTCGTCAGTTGTCATTTATGAATGAGAAAAACAAAAAACATTCACAGAGAAAGTCAATGACTCACCAAGTTTATATAGTTGTTTAATAAAATTATATTAAAATAGGTAAGCCCACAGATTGAATTTTAATGTATCTCTGTAGGATTATTTTCTCAGTCTCTTTCTATCCAGGAAATGTCCTAAGTTAACCTCACCACATCTCACTTTCTTCGTATCCAAAGCGGGAATAATACCTAATATATAAATTTTGGCAATAATTTAATGAGACAATGAATGCAAAGTTTTCAGCACAGTATCAGATACCTAATGATCACTCAGTTCATGTTGCTACGTAACAAAATACCCCAAATCCATTACCTTGCAGAAACAAAATTCACTTATTATTCCTCAGGTGTCTGTAAATTGATTATGATGACCTGGAAGCTTCTGTTCAGTCTCCTCAAGCTGTGATTGGTTGGAAAGTCCAAAACTGCTTGCTCAGCTAATGACTGACAGGCAATGCTTGTGTGTTAGCATGAAGCTTTTCTGGGGCTATCAACCAGATCATCTCAGCTCCCCTCCATGTGATCTCTCTGTGTAATCTGGGCTTCTCTCTATATGGTGAGAGAGAAAATATTCCCATTGTACAAAAGTAGAAACTGAGGATCTCTAAGGCCAAGTCATTGAAGTTAAACAAAATCATTCCCTTCACATTTTATTGGTCAAATAAAATCATAAGGTCAGCCAGATTCAAGAGGAGGAAAGAATAAACTATCCCTCCTACTGAGACGTGTGGCAAACAATTTATAGTCACTTTTAATCTACCATAGTTCTCCCTCTGGCTACAAATTATTTATACCTTTCCCACAGACAGAAATACACATACTGCTATATCACTTTCCTAGGGCTGCCATAAAAAATACCACTAACTGGATGATTTAAATCAGTAGGAATTTGTTGTCTCACAGTAGTTCTGGAGGCCAGAAGAAAAATTCAAGTTTTGAGCAGGACCATGGTGCTTCTGAAACCAAGGGAGAAGTATCCTGCATTGCCTCCTCTGGTTCTTGCAGTTGAAATCCTTGGTGTTCTTCGACTTGCAGATGCTTCCCTGTAATCTCTGTCTCCATTATCACATGGCATGTTCTCCCTCTTGCGTCTCTTCACACCAGTTACAATGGATTATGGGGCTACACACCCTACTCCACTGTGACCCCATCTTAACTAATTCTATTTACAACATTATTTCCAAAAAGATCATATTTCTGAGGTACTGGTAGTTAAGGTATCAACATAACTTTTGGAGGACACAGTACAACCCATAACACAATCCTGCATGTAACAAAACATTGCCTTCACCATGTGATTCCATTCCAACATCAGACTCGGGCTTAACATAGAGGACTTTATAGATCAGGTCCAGATGCCTGCAGTTGTGTCCTTAGGTGTCACTCCACCAACATGGTTCTAGTCATTCTGAAGACCTGGAAAACAAATGGACATTATTCCACCCACCCATTTCCAACATATTCAGTGCACAGGAAGCAGATGGGGACAGGGAAACCACAGTAGTCACTTCAAAGAACAGTCACATCAAACAAGGGAAGATGGGAGACCCAGAATAGTCACCAGTTCATATAGATTGTGAAACGTAAGTGGGTGTTTGCCATCAATCTCTCCTGCTTTGGAGAAAGGAAATGATCCTCAGTCAGGGCTTGTTTTATTTACTGAGGGCAATTTTATTCACTGAGGGTATGTCTCTCTGGTTCTTGGCTCCATCTTCCATGTCATGTGTACAGCTACGTAACAGTCTCAGCATTTTCCCTTTTGTCTTGATTTTTTTTGTCAGTTTTAGTGTACCGTATCTTTAAAAAGATTGTGTGTGTTTCATAAATAAACTTATGACCCACTTCATGGGGGTCATGTAGCCATGTAGCCATGTAGGCATGTAGCCATGCCTACAAATATCAAAGACCCACCTGGGGTGTGATCTTGATCTTGTGGCCATATTTTCCTGGCACTGCTTGTTTTTCTTTGTTTGTCTTTTGTTCTTTTTTTTTTTTTTTTTTTTTTTTTAGGAACTTGCTGCCTAGAGATACTGTCCTGGAATCTCTATGTTTCCTTTACATTCAGTCTGAAAATTATATAATTCTCTATCTGTCTTCCTGTGCTTATTATAAACAGCTGAAAGAAATCAGTTAGGATTTTTAACATTCTACTTCAAAATCTTTTTCACTGGATCCATTAGGTACATTTTAGGTACCTTAGTATGTACATTTTCTTTTTTTGAAAATTTTAAATTTATTTGTTTTTTAATTGAAGGATCTTTGCTTTATAGAACTGTGTTGGTTTCTGCCAAGCATCAACATGAATCAGCTATAGGTATACATATGTCCCCTCCATGTAGTCACATGAAACATTTTTCCATTGGTACATAACTATTTCACTATGGACTGAAAATAGAAAAGTGAAATAATTATCTACCTAATTTGTTTTCATAAACTAATATGGGAAAATGATGGATTGATATTTAATCTAAATGCCCAGTTTTTAAATAAAAATGATATCAAGTAAAATTCCTCCTCTATAAACTGATCCTATGATCTGGGTTATTTTCTTTAATCCTTTAATTTATCCTTTATTTGTTAATAAAAACTATTGGAAGATACTGGAAGAATTAGGCACTTTCAAGGATAGCAATGCTAAAGAGGACATTATAATAAAAACCTATGAAACATATTAATCACGCCATTTCAAGAGTAAAATATTAGGACTAACCCAAATATTAAAATATTGGTACATGTATTCAAATATATGCTAGGTAGTCATTTTAAAACTAAGAAACTATGAAAATCAGTTATGTTTGGTAAGTTTAAAAAAGATAGAATATAAATTTTTATATTCATTGGTTATGGAAATTTTACAAATCTATGGGGAAATAGATTAGAAAGGATCATAAAATTTAGGAGCAAGGAACTTATTTTTTATTTATTTATTTTTAATTTTTATTTTATATTGAGTTATAGTTAACAATGTTATATTAGTTTCAGGTGTACAGCAGAGTGATTCAATCATACCTATACATGCATCTGTTCTTTTTCCAATTCTTTTCCCACTTAGGTTATTTCAGAACAGAGTTCCTGTGTTATACAGTGGGTCCTCCTTATTGTTTACCTATTTTACATACAGTAGAATGTACAAGTCAACCCCAACTCTCAATCTATCCATCTCCTCTCCACCCTTCCTCATGGTAACCAGAAGTTCATTCTCTATGTCTGTGAGTCAGTTTTTGTTTTGTAAATAAGTTCATTTGTATCATTTTTTTCATGTTCCACGTATGAGTGATATCATGATATTTGTATTTCTCTGTCTGACTTACTTCCCTTAGTATGATAATATCCAGTTCCTTCCATGTTGCTGCAAATGGCACTATTTCATTCTTTTTAACATCTGAATAATGTTCCATTGTATATATGTACCAGATGTTCTTTATCCATTCATCTGTTGATGGACATTTAGGTTGCTACCATGTCTTGGCTATTGTAAACAGCTCTGCAGTGAACATTAGGGTGCATTTATCCTTTTGAACCATATTTTTCTCTGGATATATGCCCAGTAGTGGGATTGCTGGATCATACGGTAGCTCTGTTTTTAGATTTTTAAGGAACTTCCATACTGTTCTGCACAGTAGCTGTATCAGTTTACATTCCCAACAACATTATAGGAAGGTTCCCTTCTCTCCACATTGGAACATTGTTATATTTACCTCTTAAAGGCACTATTTCTCACTTATTGAAATAACATAAACTTTAAAACATTAAGAATATTAGAATCTTATAAAATAAAAATTTCAGAGATTGAGTGAATTGAAAAAAAATTAATAGAAAGCTACAAAGAGATTCTATATAAAGTTATAATGTGATATATGATAAATAGATATCACAAAATAATGAAGAAAACAGGTAGCTTTTGGTATTAAAATTAAGAATTTTTGAAGTTCAAAAATGTAAGAATTATGTATAATGTAGATAGTAAAATCACAAATATATTTTGAACTTTTGATGAATTCAGTGTAGAATTTATTTTTCAAGTATTTTAGAAATACATCTTTCCCTGAATTTTGTGTATCACAATATTTATACTATTTTCTTCTTTATGGTTTAGAAATTTGCCATCACTTTAAGAGATTCCAGTATTGTGGGATATAATTTTTCTGGTCTAGAGACATAAACTAGGTAACCTGTCTTAATTGCTTTTTTCTAAACTGAACTTTATTTTCTTCCTAACCATGTTTGTTCTACCCTTAACATTTTTCTATTTAATTAAAAAATGTAATGTATCATCAATAGAGTTTAGGTCAAAATTGAGCTCTTTTGCTTGTTATTTCTGGTGTGGCCATTGTTCATGAATTTGGGGTTTTAATTTTTTTCATTGTTTAAATCATTTTTTTAATAATCAAAAGGCATTGGTTTGTATAATGAATAATCATAAAATACACCTTTCTTTGTAGTTTCTGAACTTCCTACAAAGAGTATGACATTAATAATAAGATCTTTAAAACTTATTAAAGAAGAACACCCTGGGGTATTGTTCAGTTACTGAATGATTATCAATTATTATCTAAAAGTTGGATATGTGCTATGGTTGCAACTCTATAAAATAATGTAGGATATAGACAAGATCTTGAAGAAAGTATTTTGGGTATGACTGTTCTTATCCCAGAATTGGCAACTAGTGGTAAGTAATAAGAGGGGATAAATTCTCAACATTTATAGTTCGGTCTAAATGTTTATCTCAGAGTTTATTAGTAAGTTGCTCAGCAGATTCTGTAATCTTAGTCATTGCCTAGCCAATTCTTGCCTAGTTTCTCCAAAAATACTGGAAAGCAGGAGGAGAAGCATGGATGGAGTTTTAGGACATATAATCTTCTTAAGAGAAATCTCCCTTACCCCAGTTGGAGGGACCTGCAAAATAAGAAGGCACACTTCCCCTACCTAGAAGGCAGGTCCACGAGGGTAATTTATAGTCCCATCTTGGAGTTGCTCTTGGCATAACCATGGGAGTAGAATGATTCATGGTGATACTATATTGGAACTTGCCAAGTGTTCCCAGAAGTTTAGGGTCATATGTAGGAAACAGGAAGAATTAAAGAAAAGTAGGCCTCAGCAAAGGCTGCAAAAGAAATTTATAATTATTTATAATTATGGATGCTATAAGGCATGAGACTCTTAGAACAAGTCCAGAGGGAATAGTTTATAGTCTTGAAAACAAGATATAATCCTGGGGTTGAAAAACCAACCCCAGGCCGTTTCTCAACTGGCATCTCAGAGTCACATGTTTTACATATCTGGTGGAAAATCTATATATAAGAATATTAGTTTAGTTATTGATTTGTTATTGATTACTGTTGCTTAGTTACTCAATGGTTAATGATCACTTTGTTCTTTGACCCTGAAGGCCACATGAGTTATAGCTTAACCTCCCACATATTCTTTCCTTGATGGCTGATAATATAATAAAGCTGGCTTGGGTTCAGTTTCAGTACCTTCACCTTGGAGTGGTGTTGGTCCCCTGATCCTCGCTTTTCAGTGAATTCTTATATCTTGTTTCTCATTCTCCTGCCATACTGCATTTTTGGAAACCCTGCTTGTTGAGCTGGTCTTGACAGTCATACATGACGAAAGAGGGTGGAATCTCCTACCCACCTGGATGTTTCTAAGTATGGGAGGCTTGAGGGAGCAGACCTCTGCCTAGGGCCTATAAGAGACTATAGTATAGTGGACCTAGGGAAAAGTGTCTCCCATTCCATTAAAGGACATACAAGAGGGATGTAGTGATTTCTCTGGTTCCAGATAAAGGAGGACTAAGTTTGGGGAGATGAAGGTAATATGGTAGGCATTGTTGGATGTGCAACAAAATATGCCTTCCTGTAGTCCATACCATGATTTGAGGCTTGAATATGGTTGTCAGATAATGATTAAATTCCCTAATTCCCTTTGTAGTAGCCAGGTAACTAAGGTCATATCAATAATTGTAAGTCAAAGTGATGTACACTTCTGCCTCACTTCCTTGAGAGGAAATTTCTGAGACTAGTCCTTGATTTGTCTCCCTCTCAGATGGTAGTATAGCAGTGTCCAGGAACACATGAACCTGGATCACTGCCTACTTGACTATGTAGAGCCACCTTGTAACATCCACACTAGACCATACTGGACCAGTGTGCAAGAGGGAAGTAAATTTTTGTTTTGTGTGAACTATTAATATTTTTTTTAACTAGAGCACTTTTTATAACATATCTTCTCTAATCCAGATAGCATAAACTTTGGTTCAAAGATATGATAGGATAATTGGACTACCAGCAGGACACAGAGACAATATAACTAACTACTTAAATAGATACGTATTTTGGTGCATCAAGCAAAGTGAATCCACCTATGAAAACAAATGACAGATACACATGTTCTTTTGAACAGTGAAATATTCTTTTGACTCCAATTGATAAGATTGTTGTAAACTATCTGAAACTCTTAACTTTACCCACTCCACAATATTATGGAGAATTCAAAGAACAGAGAAGGGAGAAGAATGAAAACCTCCAGGGAGTATACCAATCATTAAACCGAGATTTTGGGTTTGCAGAGCCAAGACATAGCTATGGGGGAATGCCAGCAAAGAGCATTAAAGAAACATTAGTCTGACTTATAATAAGAATTTCTATCCAAATCCATCTACCATCAAGTGAATCTGGAATAAATATAAAACCACATGCAGTAGTCTCTCTCCAGGGAAATCTGGTATATTCCCACGAGACAGGATTGTTCTGCACAGCAGCCCTTTTACAGGAAGGATGACAACTTGTCTGTCTTTGCCTGCTGGAATCAGATCAGAATGTCAGCTATGCCACCAATCAGGGCTCCTCTTCATACTAACTAAGGTGACAGTTTGCCATAAGGAAACATTCTCTCAGCCAGACCATCCAAGAACAGGACACTAAGAATAAGTTCAGACAACAGAAATAAAATAGGAAATTTCTCAAAACATGTATTATAGGAGACTTTTAAAACTCAAAGTTCCAAAAAGCATATAATGTCAAGGTTCTTTAGTAACAAGATATCCTTAGTAAAAGTAGTAATTTATCTAGGAATACTTTGTGTTCTTATTATTTAGTGTCTCAGACTGTAAAGAATCAACCTGCAGTGCAGGAGACCCCGGTTCAGTCCCTGGTTTGGGAAGATCCCCTGAAGAAGAGAATGGCAACTCACTCCAGTATTCTTGCCTGGAGAGTCCATGGACAGAAGAACTTGGTAGTCTACCATCTATGGGGTCACAAAGAGTTGGACATAACTGAGCGACTAGTACTACTTTCATACTTAGAAATAGTGAGCCAGAAATTGAGCTAACTTAACTTCCTGGAGACTTACAGGTTTGAATTTGTTTCATACCTTCAGTCTAAAATCTACTTTTGTCTAATATGTTAGTAAAAATAATAATAGTAGTAGTTATTATGATCTTTGGGAATTAATGTTATTGAAATGTGATGGATGGCTCAATTGGTTCTTTATATTATTCACATTCACAGAACAGTTCCCCTCTGTGAGTATCCTGAAAATAATACATTTTAAGTTTTCTAAATTCAAGATTTTAATAAAACATTGGTATTGTCATATAGTGTTTGCCAATACTCAAAAGTCCTGTCCTTTTTTTTCAATATTTCAGTGAATAAAATTAAAAAACAGTATGGACCCAGGTATATGATTCACTTAGGAGAAAACCAGATTACAATGATATACTTCTGATAACATTGGCACAAATGTATTAGATGATGCTTCTATGTAGATTCTTAATTTGCTACAGAGAAGTACACATCCATATGGACTTGAACTAACATCACTACTCGGTTCTGGGTATTTTTATTGTGTTTTGTTTTTCTTAATCATGGATGAGATGTTTGTCTTGTGCAAGAGCAAACATCACTCTCCTTCAAGTAATGTAAATAGAAAATCATTCATCATATATATTTTTCTATAAGTAATATTATAAAGCAAAATCAGCTTTGCTAAGATATTGGATCCACTGGGTTCTGAGAATCTATCAGTGCCCCCCTCCCCAAAACACTGAGTTGAGTTCTTATTGATTAAGTGAGGATGTGAGCAAGAAGTTACAGCTCAGTCTGAAACACAGCACACCAAAGACTACATATTAGGAAGGTAACATTTCATTCTGGAAAACTCTATCAATCAGTATGTATTATTTTGTTTCTATATGTTAGCACTGTTACTAAACAAAATAAGAAAGGAGATCAGACTTGTCAAAAACTGAAAAAACAAACAAAAAAACTTAAAAGAATGATTTGACAATCTATAAGGTTATGATATTTTGCATGCATTAATATTATCCTTAATTGCATATCTTCTCCTTATCTGTCACTTGATAATGTTAAAGCATTCAGGATGTGTAAGCTTTGAGGACTAAACTGGAGGAGAAAAAAGAAAATAAAATAAATGCCAGCACATCAACAAGAAAAAGGAACTTAAAATTGCCTGTATTTTTCCTCATTCAAGATTTTGAAGATGTAAATAGGACTAAACATTTCTGCTCTTAATCTTTCATCTTAAAATTTCTAGACAAACCTTAGTATGTACCACTGGTTAACATATTTTTAAAATTGTCTTTCCTCTTTTTTTTTTTTTAAACTGAAGTAAATTTTGTTCATTTAAAAAAACATTAAAAATAAAAAAGTAATATATAAAGTATATACCATCTCTTAACACCATTGTCCATATTGATTATTAAGATTGATGCATGAACTCTCAGTTAAAACAGAATCTTATCTGCTTCTACTGCTTTTCTAGAGGAGCAATTTACCTACCACACTCTTCTGTCCTCTTTCTAGGCCTTCCTGCACTCCAGCTCAGAAGTAGAATGATAGGAAGAATAATAGGAGTAAAAAGTTGGCATATTTGCCTCTCGTTTTCTCACCTCAGGTATTGCTACCCCTCTTGGGGGTGGTTAGGGAAACTTCCCACATGTAGGCAAACCTGCTGAATTATGGCGTTCAGTTCACAGTTCCAAGGACACTGGCACTAAGCCATACCCTGTCACTTGGTTATGATCAACAAAAAGAGCTGCCATAGACAGCTCCCAGTTTTGTTTCTCAACTTGTTCAAGACTACAGGGGTGTCATTTGTCTGATCTCCTAAGAGACCTGAACTCTTCTGTTTTTTGTTTGTTTGTTTGTTTTTAATAATAATAGAGACACCTTAAAAAGTAATATAAAAAGCATTCATTCTGGTCACTGTAGCCCAGAACCTTGTAATTAGTCTTGCTTTTCTTTATCAGTTCAGTTCAGTTCAGTTGCTCAGTCATGTCCGACTCTTTGTGACCCCATGAATCGCAGCACACCAGGCCTCCCCATCCATCACCAATTCCCGGAGTTCACTCAGACTCACTTCCATCGAGTCAGTGATGCCATCCAGCCATCTCATCCTCTGTCGTCCCCTTCTCCTCCTGCCCCCAATCCCTCCCAGCATCAGAGTCTTTTCCAATGAGTCAACTCTTCGCATGACTATTTTTAAGCTTTTTAGACTATATAGTCTTTTTCACAACTAATCACCTCTGTCTTTTTAGTGAGAAAGTAGTCACAGACAATATTTAAATCAATGGATGTTGCTATGTTCCAGTAAAAATTTATAGAGATAGGTGACCTCTAGATTTGGCCTGTGGCCAAATTCAGATTCTTTGATAAAGCTGTCACTCTGTTCCTGAATTTTCATTTTTCTTTTTTTTAACTCATATTATTTTTAATGAAATAGCTGAGTGAAGAGTAATATATGAAGTCTAAGAAATTATATTCCATTCCATTGGAATTGATAATGTTAAAGCATTCAGGATATGTGAGCTTTGGGGACTAAAATGGAGGAGAAAAAAAGAAAAGAAAATAAGTGTCAGCACATCAACAAGAAAAAGGAACTTAAAATTGGCTGTATTTTTCCTCATTCAAGACTTTGAAGATATAAATATGACTAAACATTTCTGCTCTTAATGTTTCATCTTTTATTTTTATTTATTTTTTAGCTTTATTATTATTATTATTTTAATTGGAGGCTAATTACTTTAGAATATAGTATTGGTTTTGCCATACATCAACATGAATCTGCCACGGGTATACACGTGTTCCCCATCCTGAACCCCTCTCCCATCTCCCTCCCCGTACCATCCCTCTGGGTCATCCCAGTGCACCAGCCCCAAGCATCCTGTTTCATCTTTTAATAAAGGTAATTTTAAAAAGGCAATTCCATTCCATTACCTTCCATGCAAGGTCTTTTCACTTCAAGAAAAGTGAAATAAACTCATTAAGGCTGTAAAGCTCTCTTATAAATAGTTTAAAGGGAGTCTGGGCAGAGACTGGGAGCTATCAAAGAAAAATTGCTCTGGACAGTGTTAAATAGGCAAGGAAGAATTTATTCAAGACTATTGCAATAGAGGAGAAAGAGTGAACTCAACGCCACCAATATAAGAGGCAGAAGGACTTTTAAGTGCTGGGTGAGCTAGTAGGAAACTACTGAAGGACATTAGTGGAAAAGTTGGTCAACGGGTTGGGTTTGACACATTGAGTCATTACCAAGTTTGCAAATGTTTTTCTCTATGATTAAGCCATCTGTGGTTTCTAACTGCTGCCCATTGAAGTTAGATTTCTACCCTCATACAGACACTAGGAGCTAAAGCTCTATCTTTCTTGATGTTTATATTTCAAAGGGATAGCTACCAGGTTGTTCGGAAAGACATTCCTAGGTTATAAAATTGATATGAGCCTGGAAGATTTATATACACTTCAAAGGGGGGTCAGGAAAGAATTTGCAATTACAACTTTTTAAAAGTAAATGCTCCAAGAAAAAGGAGGTAAAGGCCTAGACTTAGCAAGAACCCTGTCTAAAGTTTGTGCGTGCATGCTAAGTTGTTTTAGTTGTGTCCAACTCCAGTTGTGTCCAACTCTTTGAGACCCTATGGACTGTAGCCCACCAGGTTCCTCTGTCCATGGGATTCTCCAGGCAAGAATACTGGAGTGGGTTGCCATGTCCTCCTCCAAGGGATCTCCCGAAACCAGGGATTGAACCCCTGCCTCTTATATCACCTGCATTGGCAGGCAGGTTCTTTCCCACTAATGCCACCTGGGAAACCCAAAGTTTAGTTTAGTTAAGCTAAAGGAAGCCTTAATTCTGTCTTGGCCAGAACTGATCAACGCCACCTGTATACTTAAATTTCTATTAACTCAGAGGGAGTTATTAAAGATTTTTTTACTATATACATAACTACCAATAGTGAGATTTTATACTTGTTTATCATGTAAACAAAAGTTCAACCAATGCATTTTACATTTATTTCTGACAAAATCCAATAAATTGATATTATCATCTCCATTTTACAAAGGAAGAAATTGAGAATGATTTGGAAACATCCCAAAACTACAGAGATAATAAGTGGAAGAATCAAAATTTTAACCCAGATCTAATTATTTGTTTTCTCTCTTCACTATACCAGGCTGTTTCTCAAAGAAAAAATAAAAAGTCCTTGGGTTCATCTAGGAAACAAAGAAAAATAATACTCATGGTATGGTAAAATCAATATTTCCCAACTATTCTGAGAAGAATTTAGAGTTGTTATGGAAATAATAGATCTGTTTTAGAGCTCAGTTTCTCAACCATGGTACTATTGATATTTTGGTTAGATAATTCTTAGTTATGGGAGCTATCCTGTCCTGTGCACTGTAATATGTTTAGCAGGATCACTAACTTCCCCCACCCAGATGCCTATAGCTCTCCTAAGTTGTGACAACCAACATATATCATTAACAGTATCAAATGCATGGGGCAAAATAGCCCCTGTTAGGAATCACTGGTTTAGAGGAATGTTCTTGTAAAATATTTTTAGCAGTGGAACTCTTTGAACAAAGAAACATTTTATGGAACACCCATTTTTTAATTGAATAAAATGAGGGGGGGTCCCTAGGAGATAGAGCTCTACCAACATGATTTTGTCCTTCCCTCCCTTCATCAACTTCCTGAGATGTTTACATCAATCCTAGAATTTCAATATGACTGTGTAGAAATGGCTGTTCAATAGAATTTGCATCTTTCTCTTGAGACATTGCCAATATGATTGGTCTACAAAACATTCTATGTACTCTTCATCTCATTAAACATAGATGTGCCATTTGTACTTTTGGCATGATAGATAAGTAGAGCTATTATCAGGTTGTTTTTGTTTTTGTTTTTAAAACCTCACTCAGACGAGCAAAATGATTTCACCTGTTCAGGTAAATGGCTGTTATATGCACCTGGGTGAACTGAGCAACTCATTTGCCACAGAGCTATCTCCAATAGTGATGCTCCCAGCTTGGAGTTGATCTGGTTCAGATTACATTGACAGTAAAATGGACCCTTGGCTTAACTGGTCCCAACCTTGGTCTGAAAGTTATAAGAATTCTGAAGGGAACATTACTTTGTGGTTATTGTTCTATAATGACTTTTTCTTTTGTTACAATTGAGATATTCTATCACTATAACTTTTACATTTGGGAAAAATTTATAGTGTAGATTAGTCCCAATGGAGAGTATGTTTTCCACTTCACACGATCTTCAGGCATAGCTAAATTAAATTTCATACTTGCTGACCAAAGTCCAAAAGGTCAAAAATATTGGTATTTGACCATTTCTTTCCAAAGTTCATTCACATTACTAGACCCAAGTTATATGGGTCTAGATATGCAGATGACACGTCAGATATTGGCATATCTGAGGTATCACTACAAGCAAAGCCAGCAGAAGTGATGGAATTCCAGTTGAGCTATTTCAAATCCTGGAAGATGATGCAGTGAAAGTGCTGCACTCAATATGCCAGCAAATTTGGAAAACTCAGCAATGGCCACAGGGCTGGGAACGGTCATTGCCAAAGAAAGGCAATGACAAAGAATGTTCAAGCTATGACAAAATTGTACTCATCTCACATGCTAGCGAAGTAATGCTCAAAATTCACAGAGGTGATCTGTGTCCTCATATCTGTGCAGATAACTTAGATATGCAGATGACACCACCTTTATGGCAGAAAGTGAAGAGGAACTAAAAAGCCTCTTGACGAAAGTGAAAGAGGACAGTGAAAGCGTTGGCTTAAAGTTCAACATTCAGAAAACAAAGATCATGGCATCTGGTCTAATCACTTCATGGCAAATAGATGGGGAAACAGTGGAAACAGTGTCAGACTTTATTTTTTGGGGCTCCAAAATCACTGCAGATGGTGACTGCCACCATGAAATTAAAAGACGCTTACTCCTTGGAAGAAAAGTTATGACCAACCCAGATAGCATATTCAAAAGCAGAGACATTCCTTTGCCTAAAAAGGTCCATCTAGTCAAGGCTATGGTTTTTCCAGTGATCATGTATGAATGTGAGAGTTGGACTGTGAAGAAAGCTGAGCACTGAAGAATTGATGCTTTTGATCTGTGGTGTTGGAGAAGACACTTGAGAGTCCCTTGGACTGCAAGGAGATCCAACCAGTCCATTCCGAAGGAGATCAGCCCTGGGATTTCTTTGGAAGGAATGATGCTAAAGCTGAAACTCTAGTACTTTGGACACCTCATGTGAAGAGTTGACTCATTGGAAAAGACTCTATGCTGGGAGGGATTGGGGGAAGGAGGAGAAGGGGACGACAGAGGATGAGATGGCTGGATGGCATCACTGACTCAATGGACGTGAGTCTGAGTGAACTCTGGGAGTTGGTGATGGACAGGGAGGCCTGGTGTGCTGCAATTCATGGGGTCTCAAAGAGTCGGACATGACTGAGTGGCTGAACTGAACTGAACTGAGACCCAAGTTAAATGTCACTGCTGTAAAAATAAATTATTTAACGCACTAAGCGCAGGCGGCTGCGGCCGGCGCGCTAAGCGTTCTGGAAAGGAGCTACCCTGTGTCCGAGGTCAGGGGCAGCGGTGGAGAGGAGCTACCCCGCGTCCAAGGCCAGGGATGGCAGCCGGGAGGAGCTACCCCATGCCTGAGGCCAGGGCAGCAACCGGGAAGAGCAACCTCATGTCCAAGAAGCGGGGGCTGCACGAGCACAGGAGGGCCTAGAGGAGCCATCCCACGTTGAAGGTCAGGAAGGGCGGCGGTGAGGAGATACCCCTCATCCAAGGTAAGGAGCAGAGGCTGCGCTTTGCTGGAGCAGCCCTGAAGAGATACCCCACTCCCAAGGTAAGAGAAACCGAAGTAAGATGGTAGATGTTGCAAGAGGGCATCAGAGGGCAGACACACTGAAACCATACTCACAGAAAACTAGTCAATCCAATCATACTAGGACCACAGCCTTGTCTAACTCAATGAAACTAAGCCATACACGTGGGGCAACCCAAGATGGGCGGGTCATGGTGGAGAGGTCTGACAGAATGTGGTCCACTGGAGAAGGAAATGGCAGACCACTTCAGTATTCTTGCCTTAAGAATCCCATGAACAGTATGAAAAGACAAAATGATAGGATACCAAAGAGGAACTCCCCAGGTCAGTAAGTGCCCAATATGCTGCCGGAGATCAGTGGAGAAATAACTCCAGAAAGAATGAAGGGATGGAGCCAAAGCAAAAACAATACCCAACTATGGATGTGACTGGTGGTAGAAGCAGCATCTGATGCTGTAAGAGCAATATTGCATAGGAACCTGGAATGTCAGGTCCATGAATCAAGGCAAATTGGAAGTGGTCAACAAGAGATGGCAAGAGTGAATGTCGACATTCTAGGAATCACGGAACTAAAATGGACTGGAATGGGTGAATTTAACTCAGATGACCATTATATCTACTACTGCGAGCAGGAATCCCTCAGAAGAAATGGAGTAGCCATCATGGTCAACAAAAGAATCCGAAATGCAGTACTTGGATGCAATCTCAAAAATGACAGAATGATCTCTGTTCGTCTCCAAGGCAAAGCATTCAATATCACGGTAATCCAAGACTATGCCCCAACCAAAAACTCTGAAGAAGCTGAAGTTGAACGGTTCTATGAAGACCTACAAGACCTTTAAGAACTAACACCTAGAAAAGATGTCCTTTTCATTACAGGGGGCTGGAATGCAAAAGTAAGAAGTCAAGAAACACCTGGAGTAATAGGCAAATTTGGCCTTGGAATACAGAATGAAGCAGGGCAAAGACTAATAGAATTTTGTTAAGAAAATGCACTGGTCATAGCAAACACCCTCTTCCAACAACACAAGAGAAGACGCTACACATGGACATCACCAGATGGTCAACACCGAAATCAGACTGATTATATTCTTTGCAGCCAAAGATGGAGAAGCTCTATACAGTCAGCAAAAAAAAAAGACCAGGAGCTCACTGTGGCTCAGATCATGAACTCCTTATTACCAAATTCAGATTTAAATTAAAGAAAGCAGGGAAAACCACTAGACCATTCAGGTATGACCTAAATCAAATCCCTTATGATTATACAGTGGAAGTGAGAAATAGATTTAAGGGCCTAGATCTGACAGATAGAGTGCCTGATGAACTATGGGATGAGGTTCATGACATTGTACAGGAGACAGGGATCAAGACCATCCCCATGGAAAAGTAATGCAAAAAAGCAAAATGGCTGTCTCAGGAGGCCTTACGAATAGCTGTGAAAAGAAGAGAGGTGAAAAGCAAAGGAGAAAAGGAAAGATATAAGCATCTGAACGCAGAATTCCAAAGAATAGCAAGAAGAGATAAGAAAGCCTTCTTCAGTGATCAATGCAAAGAAATAGAGGAAAAGAACAGAATGGGAAAGACTAGAGATGTCTTCAAGAAAATTAGAGATACCAGGGAACATTTCATGCAAAGATGGGCTCAATAAAGGACAGAAATGGTATGGACCTAACAGAAGCAGAAGATATTAAGAAGAGGTGGCAAGAATACACAGAAGAACTGTACAAAAAGATCTTCACCACCCAGATAATCACGATGGTGTGATCACTTATCTAGAGTCAGACATCCTGGAATGTGAAGTCAAGTGGGCCTTAGAAAGCATCACTATGAACAAAGCTAGTGGAGCTGATGGATTCCAGTTGAGCTATTTCAAATCCTGAAAGATGATGCTGTGAAAGTGTTTCACTCAATATGCCAGCAAATTTGGAAAACTCAGCAGTGGCCACAGGATGGGAAAAGGTGAGTTTTCATTCCAATCCCAAAGAAAGGCAATGCCAAAGAATGCTCAAACTACCACACAATTGCACTCATCTCACATGCTAGTAAAGTAATGCTCAAATTTCTCCAAGCCAGGCTTCAGCAATAATGAACCGTGAACTTCCTGATGTTCAAGCTGGTTTCAGAAAAGGCAGAGGAACCAGAGATCAAATTGCCAACATCCGCTGGATCATGGAAAAAGCAAGAGAGTTCCAGAAAAACATCTATTTCTGCTTTATTGACTATGCCAAAGCCTTTGACTGTGTGGATCACAATAAACTGTGGAAAATTCTGAAAGAGATGGGAATACCAGACCACCTGACCTGCCTCTTGAGAAACTGTAGGCAGGTCAGGAAGCAACAGTTAGAACTGGACATGGAACAACAGACTGGTTCCAAATCGGAAAAGGAGTATGTCAAGGCTGTATATTGTCACCCTGCTTATTTAACTTCTATGCAGAGTACATCATGAGAAACACTGGGCTGGAAGAAGCACAAGCTGGAATCAAGATTGCTGGGAGAAATATCAATAACCTCAGATATGCAGATGACACCACCCTTATGACAGAAAGTGAAGAGGAACTAAAAAGCCTCTTGATGAAAGTGAAAGAGGACAGTGAAAAATGTGGCTTAAAGCTCAACATTCAGAAAACAAAGATCTTGGCATCTGGTCGCATCACTTCATGGGAAATAGATGGGGAAACAGTGTCAGAGTTTATTTTGGGGGGATCCAAAATCACTGCAGATGGTGACTGCAGCCATGTAATTAAAAGACGCTTACTCCTTGGAAGGAAAGCTATGACCATAGCATATTCAAAAGCAGAGACATTACTTTGCTGACTAAGGTCCTTCTAGTTAAGGCTATGGTTTTTCCTGCGGTCATGTATGGATGTGAGAGTTGGACTGTGAAGAAGGCTGAGTGCCGAAGAATTGATGCTTTTGAACTGTGGTGTTGAAGAAGACTCTTGAGATTCCCTTGGACTGCAAGGAGATCCAATTAATCCATTCTGAAGGAGATCAGCTCTGGGATTTCTTTGGAAGGAATGATGCTAAAGCGAAACTCCAGTAGTTTGGCCACCTCATGCGAAGAGTTGTCTTATTGGAAAAGACTCTGATGCTGGGAGGGATTGGGGGCAGGAGGTGAAAGGATGACAGAGGATGAGATGGATGGATGGTATCACTGATTCAATGGATGTGAGTCTGAGTGACCTCCAGGAGTTGGTGATGGATAGGGAGGCCTGGCGTGCTATGATTCATGGGGTCGCAAAGAGTCGGCTACAACTGAGCGACGAACTGAACTGACTTTGTACAGACCAGAAAGTGAGTATTGTGAGGACACAGATCAGCTCTGCGAATTTTGAGCATTACTTTACTAGCATGTGAGATAAGTACAATTGTGCCATAGCTTGAACATTCTTTGTCATTGCCTTTCTTTGGCATTGGAATGAAAACTGACCTTTCCCAGTCCTGTGGCCACTGCTGAGTTTTCCAAATTTTCTGGCATATCGAGTGCAGCACTTTCACAGCATCATCTTCCAGGATTGAAATAGCTCAACTGGAATTCCATCACTTTGCTGGCTTTGTTCATAGTGATGCTTCCTAAGGCCCACTTGACTTCACATTCTTGGATGTCTGGCTCTAGGTGAGTGATCACACCATCATAATTATCTGGGTCATGAAGATCTTTTTTTGTACATTTCTTCTGTGTATTCTTGCCACCTCTTCTTAATATCTTCTGCTTCTCTTATGTCCATACCAATTCTTTCCTTTATTGTGCCCATCTTTGCATGAAGTTCCCTTTGTATCTCTAATTTTCTTGAAGAGGTCTCCAGTCTTTTTCATTCTATTTTTTTTTCCTCTATTTCTTTGTAATGCTTTTAGTCATGAACAATTCAGAGTGAATGAATACATTAGTTTTGTTTTTGTTTTTCATTTATCAAATATATAATATCACGGAATAGAGTTTAAAAACAGATTAATTGTTTTGTTAATACAGGTACATTTTTAAATTTCTACAGAATTCCTAAACAATAGTTTTGAATAAAATTTAAAATTCTAGAAACTTCTCTTATAAATTCAGAAAAATTAAAGACTTTCACCTGTTTTTATCCTTTTTAAATAAAAAACGAATGTCAGTTCTTAAATCAAATATTCACAAATTTGAGCCACCTTGAGAATTCCTAAGTATTATCATTATTGTTGTTGTGTTCTTATTAACCTAGAATGGAAAGACAGAGTGAAACAAATAGGATGGTGTTCATCTGAATTTAGGACTGCAAAGCATAAAACGTAAATAAGCTTTTTGATAAATTTGATATAATATTCTGTAGCTACTTTTTTTTAGAGACTTACTGCTGAGTTGTTGGTATTGTTTCTATTTGTTTAAACCCATATAGCAAACTGTCAGTGAAACATCTCCCTCTCATGACTTAGTAGAATCAGCCACTGATTTTATTCATAATAGTAAAGCAGACTTTTGTGAGATCAATTTAGACACGCAGTCAACTCAAAATTTCCATTTTATGTATTAACCTCTGCATTTTTCAACTGGTAAAGAATACTTAGAGTATAATCATGATTCTCATACAACTATAAAAGCAACATATGTCAAACGGTTTATTTAACTCATTACTTAAGGAATGAACCAATAAAATGTTACAACTGGATCAAAGAAGAATTCAAAGTACCATAATATGCTAGCAGATAAGAATGCTCAAATGAATGTAAAATAGATGGAAAATTTATATACTACTGGGTAGGGGAAGGAGCGGTTTTCATTATAATTCCATTAAACAAAATATATTTGTATGTCTCTCAATAAGAATTGCTTGCATTCATATCAGTTATTTGCAACTTGCAAAGTTGTAAATTAGCTCCAAGATAATGAAAGGCATATAGATTTCTAGAATCAGACACCTTGGATGCGTATTCTTAAGACAACACTAAATTTTCCATAGAAGAACTGGTAGTGATTTTGGTCTGTTCCAAACTGTTTCACAATTTTCTCCTATCTTTCTTCTTTTCCTGGACTAGCATGATGATAAATGAAATAAATGTTCTCCTTCACTGTATTTTATGAAGGAAGAAGTTGGGTTAAGCAATTAAATGTCTTGCCAGCAACTGATATGAAAAGGTTAGAATAGAATGAGGAAGACTATTTTTTAAATCTGGAACCACTAAAAGAATTTATGATTTTGTCAATGACTGTTTCCCATTTCTTACCTACCCACAAGACAGATACACACTTTTCATTTTTATAATTCTGGTTGACAACCACTGATCTAAGTGTGTAGCCAAGTTTAAGAACCACTGGTCTAAGTCATTTGTGGTACCCAAGTTCTCCCCTTTATTGCATAATTTTGCATCTACAGGTGACCACATGATCCATTTCTGGTCAATGAGATATAAAGTCAATTCTTTTAAGAGAATGATTCTGGGAAATCTTTACTTTTCTCGCTGAGGATACCAAACATGGTTGGCATTGTTCCTTAGTCTCTCTTCTGCCTTAAATGCAAGCATAAAGGCTGAAGCTGTTGTAGCCATCTTGCTACTGTGATGAAACAAGCACAAGGATTAAAACTGACAATCTAAGCATAGCCAAGTAGCAAAATAGAAAAAATCAGGGGCCCTGATACATTGTTCAGTAGCTAAAGCAATGTCAGAAACAACTGACAGCATTGAGAGCTTCTCTTTAAGCAGACATCTCTTTAAGTCACACTTATTCTGTTTAAACCACTGGTATCAGCAGATACATATAAGTTAAATAAGCAGGGTGACAATATACAGCCTTGACGTACTCCTTTTCCTATTTGGAACCAGTCTGTTGTTGCATTGGACTGGTTCCAAATAGGAAAAGGAGTACGTCAAGGCTGTATATTGTCACCCTGCTTATTTAGCTTCTATGCAGAGTACATCATGAGAAACACTGGGCTGGAGGAAGCACAAGCTGGAAAGACTGATAATGTAAATTTGAAATAGCCCTGCCACCTGGTAGCATTTGCAGGCACAAATAATCTCAACAGAATAACTCCACCTCTCATTCTCCTCCATGACTGGTCCTTCCTTTTTCATCTCTGTGATAAACTGTTATGGTTAAAAAATATGTTTAAATCAGTTTGTTTGAGGTCTACTAAAATGTCTATAGTCCTAGGGATAAATCCAAAATCTAATCTCTGTAGAGGAAGGAGAACATTTTGCAACCTAAGTTCTGTTTTAAGAAATATAAGGGTGCACCCTAACACCTGAGGCTGAATTGGAAAAGCTTGTTAACTTACTTTCTATTTCAAACAGCTACAAGTTTTCAGAAGCTTGCCTTTCTTAGGGCTCAATCCTGTGTACTCATTCCATATGCTGAGTATTGTTCTTTTTATTGAGGAGTCTTCTAAGCATTATTGATGGAAGTGCCCTCTTAAAGTTAACTCTCATGAATATTTAGCATGGCTGGCATTGTAATGTAAATTGGCTCTTCTCTCTACCAGGACTCATTTAAAGGCTTTACTTTAAGTACATAATTCTTCATTAGAATAATAATAGGGCATTTGTAGTGATCTCTCTCTGTAATACAGGTGTTTTTTGTTTGTTTTTTCTGACTGGATTTAAAACCAAAGTTAAGAGGTTTTGTTTCTTGGTTTGGTTTTGGTTTTTGGTTTTTCTCAAGTAATAGTCACTGAAGAATTCTGAGCAATGGATTTGAGTAAGTCAACATCATATGGTAAAAGTATGGAAAATGGGTTCTCTGCAGCAGTGAAAATTTAAGGAAGGAGTAGGCAGATATCTGAAGGCAGTAATCTTCAAGACGAAGGATAATCAGTTGGATGAACTACCTTGGGCTGCAGATAATAAATGATATTTTAATTGTCACAATGGTTTATATCAAAAGTTTGCATTAAATCAAACTGATCAAATTGTTGTTAAAAGTAGACATAATTGGACTTTGCCCAACAGTGTTTCTATAATTCTGGGCCAATTTGATAACTCTTTAGTCATCTGTTTTAGATCCCAAGAAGATATTCCGTATGCATGTGTGTGCTAAGTCATGTCTGACTCTTTGAGACTCCATGGACTGTAGCCCACCAGGCTCCTCAGACCATGGGATTCTCCAGGCAGGAATATTGGAGTGGGTTGCCACTTCCTCCTCCAGGGGATCTTCACAACTTAGGGGTCAAACCCGTGTCTCCTGCATCTCCTACACTGGCAGGCAGACTCTTACCACTGAGCCACCAGGGAAGCTCCAAGCAGATATTACTACCTTTTTATTCATTATTTTGAAAGGTATGAAAAACTAAAATATTAATTCCAAGAATATGAAATTTGTAAATCATGAAACGACTATGCATATTCAAATTTGATGTTTCTTTATTTTGAAAATTTCTGTAACTTGATTTTTTTAACCTCAAATGGACCCATTTTGAATGGATCCAAATGGATCCATTTGAATACTGCTGCCAACTAGAAATAGGCACTTGCCATCTGCCTCTACAAGGACTGCCTCTACAAGGATTAAGTCACTAGCCACTGCAGTGGCTGACCTTCAATACACCCTGAAAGGAGTTCAAGTGATCAGGAAAGAGGCATTCTATGGTCTGGGAAAAACTGACAGAATAGGCCTTCAAGATAGTTAGATATTTTCAGGAGAAGATTTTATGAGCCTAAATTCTTACATTTTCTCATATCTAGGAAAGCACTAAAATCATTTAATGGAGACATCTGCTCCTCGTGAGTCACAGCAAGCCTCTGCTAAAATGTTTGCTTGACTGCATGTGCCCCCTTAACGAAAATCATATATCATACTGAGCTTCCCCCCTACATCTTCGGAGCTGTTTCTTGCAGTTATCTGAGATGCTATCTCCCAGCTATACTCCTTTACTTTGCCCCAGATAAAACTTAACTCACAACTCTCATGCTGCACTTTTTTTTTTTTTTTAAAGTTGACAGGGCCCAGAGGGAAACATGAGAAACCATCAAAGAATGTCAGAAAATGTTTCATGAGGAAGGAAATATTTTAGCTGGGATTTAAGTAAATAGAAATTTCCTAGGCAAAGAAATACTAATAGCAGTTCAGCTAGAGGAAACAGCATGACCAAAATTATATTTTGGAAGAAAATGTGTGTTTAGATCAACGGTTCCCAATATTTTGGCACTAGGGACTGGTTTCACGGAAAACAATTTTTTCACAGACCCTGGGGTGGGTGGGGGGCATGGTTCAGGCATTAATGTGGGTGATAGCAAGTGGCAGATGAAACTTTCCTCACTTGCCTACCACTCACTCCTGCTTTGCAGCCCAGTTCCTCCCAGGGAGTCCCAGCCCAGTTCCTCCCAGCAGTCCCCAGCCCAAGGATCAGGGACCCTTCATTTAGATAACATTAAATATTTCATTTATGGGGAGAAAATGAAGTAAAGATGGACTGTGGGAAAAATAGGGAAGAAGATGAGGCTGACCAGCAGATACCTAGAAAGGCAAGAGAGGTCTGGAGTCCTGCACTACGTGAGCATAGGCAGAAGTGGTGGGTGGAGAATGTGGATGAACATGCCAGAAGGTCAAAAAGCAGCAGCAGCTGCGTGAACACTGTAAGGTGAACTAGGTTCCAAAACACAGCTCTGGGCCATCAAATGGTTCTTTTTTACTATTAAAGTAGAAACCAAGCCCATGTTGTTAAATGCAGTTTCCTGTGTATGTTTACTTGGAAAGATGATACAACTATGGGAATTTACCACATTTATTAAGTTTTTATTGTGTCCAAGGTATGATATTATACAAAATTGTTATGATAAAGTATTCACCCGCAAGAAGCTTATAATATAGCAAGAAAAATAATCATGCACTTCAGTTATTATACAAAGCTGTAGCAGGCTCATGTCTCAGCAGGGAAGGGAAGTGAACCAATGGAGGGCCTGGTCGGTACAAGGCAGTGGGCCAAATGTTTGGCATGGAATTTCCACAGCAAGTGAAGTGGAGATTATTGTCCTATTTAGAAATGAAAAACATGCTTTAAAAGGCTATAAAACTTCCCAGAACTCACAGTTACTAAGTATCAGAGCCAAATGAGCTGAAGTCTACTTGATAACAAAACCTATCTTTCTGCCATAATGTGAGCTGCCTCAAATCAAGGAGAATGCAAAGATTTGCAAGAAAAAGAAGAAATCTAATTTTTCTTATGTTTTTTTCTTGTTTAGTTTGCTAAATGTTGGGAGGATGTTCCTGGAAGGAAGGGAATTCCAGGTTCAGAGATTTCTGTAAAGAAAGGGTAACTGGCTGCCTGCACAAAGCCTCGGCTGGTGGCGTTTATCTTGATCAGCACTGTGGTCCTCGCTCATCAGACCTGACTCAAGAAAACAGATCCACTCTTAGCACACTCAAGAGACATCTATGTAAAGGCCAAAATACCAAGTTTAAAACTTAGGGGTGACTATTAATCAGATAAGATAGTCACTTCTGATGTAGATGTAGGAAGTCAAGAAACACCTGGAGTCACAGGCAAATTTGGCCTTGGAATACAGAATGAAGCAGGGCAAAGACAAATAGAGTTTTGCCAAGAAAATGCACTGGTCATAGCAAACACCCTCTTCCAACAACACAAGAGAAGACTCTACACATGGACATCACCAGATGGTCAATACCGAAATCAGATTGATTATATTCTCTGCAGCAAAAGATGGAGAAGCTCTATACAGTCAACAAAAAGTAGACCAGGAGCTGACTGTGGCTCAGATCATGAACTCCTTATTGCCAAATTCAGACTCAAATTGAAGAAAGTAGGGAAAACTGCTAGACCATTCAGGTATGACCTCAATCAAATCCCTTATGATTATACAGTAGAAGTGAGAAATAGATTTAAGGGCCTAGATCTGACAGATAGAGTGCCTGATGAACTATGGGATGAGGTTCATGACATTGTACAGGAGACAGGGTTCAAGATCATCCCCATGGAAAAGACATGCAAAACAGCAAACTGGCTGTCTGGGGAGGCCTTACAAATAGCTGTGAAAAGAAGAGAGGTGAAAAGCAAAGGAGAAAAGGAAAGATATAAGCATCTGAATGCAGAATTCCAAAGAATAGCAAGAAGATATAAGAAAGCCTTCTTCAGCGATCAGTGGCAACAAATAGAGGAAAAGAACAGAATGGGAAAGACTAGAGATGTCTTCAAGAAAATTAGAGATACCAAGGGAACATTTCATGCAAAGATGGGCTCAATAAAGGACAGAAATGGTATGGACCTAACAGAAGCAGAAGATATTAAGAAGATGTGGCAAGAATACATGGAAGAACTGTACAAAAAAAGATCTTCACGACCCAGATAATCATGATGATGTGATCACTAATCTAGAGCCAGACATCCTGGAATGTGACGTCAAGTGGGCCTTAGAAAGCATCACTACGAACAAAGCTAGTGGAGTTGATGGCATTCCAGTTGAGCTGCTTCAAATCCTGAAAGATGATGCTGTCAAAGTGCTGCACTCAATATGCCAGCAAATTTGGAAAACTCAGCAGTGGCCACAGGACTGGAAAAGGTCAGTTTTCATTCCCATTCCAAAGAAAGGCAATGCCAAAGAATGCTCAAACTACTGCACAATTGCACTCATCTCACATGCTAGTAAAGTAATGCTCAAAATTCTCCAAGCCAGGCTTCAGCAATATGTGAACCATGAACTCCCTGATGTTCAAGCTGGTTTTAGAAAAGGCAGAGGAACCAGAGATCACATTGCCAACATCTGCTGGATCATGGAAAAAGCAAGTGAGTTCCAGAAAAACATCTATTTCTGCTTTATTGACTATGACAAAGCCTTTGACTGTATGGATCACAATAAACTGTGGAAAATTCTGAAAGAGATGGGGATACCAGACCACCTGACCTGCCTCTTGAGAAATCTGTATGCAGGCTAGGAAGAAACAGTTAGAACTGGACATGGAACAACAGACTGGTTCCAAATCGGAAAAGGAGTACGTCAAGGCTGTATATTGTCACCCTGCTTATTTAACTTCTATGCAGAGTACATCATGAGAAACGCTGGACTGGAGGAAACACAAGCTGCAATCAAAATTGCCAGGAGAAATATCAATAACCTCAGATATGCAGATGACACCACCTTTATGGCAGAAAGTGAAGAGGAGCTAAAAAGCCTCTTGATGAAAGTAAAAGAGGAGAGTGAAAAATGTGGCTTAAAGCTCAACATTCAGAAAACGAAGATCATGGCATCCAGTCCCATCACTCCATGGGAAATAGATGGGGAAACAATGGAAACAGTGTCAGACTTTATTTTTTGGGCCCCAAAATCACTGCAGATGGTGATTGCAGCCATGAAATTAAAAGACGCTTACTTCTTGGAAGAAAAGTTATGACCAACCTAGATAGTATATGCAAAAGCAGAGACATTACTTTGCTGACTAAGGTCCATCTAGTCAAGGCTATGGTTTTTCCTGTGGTCATGTATGGATGTGAGAGTTGGACTGTGAAGAAGGCTGAGCACCAAAGAATTGATGCTTTTGAACTGTGGTGTTGGAGAAGACTCTTGAGAGTCCCTTGGACTGCAAGGAGATCCAACCAGTCCATTCTAAAGGAGATCAGCCCTGGGATTTCTTTGGAAAGACTGATGCTAAAGCTGAAACTCCAGTACTTTGGCCACCTCATGCGAAGAGTTGACTCATTGGAAAAGACTCTGATGCTGGGAGAGATTGGTGGCAGGAGGAGAAGGGGACGATAGAGGATGAGATGGCTGGATGGCATCATGGACTCAATGGACGTGAGTCTGAGTGAACTCCGGGAGATGGTGATGGACGGGGAGGCCTGGCGTGCTGTGATTCATGGAGTCGCAAAGAGTCGGACACGACTGAGTGACTGAACTGAATTGAACTGATGTGGATACATTCTTTTCTCATCATAAATATTACAGGGAAATCAAGCAGAAAGCTTTTTGTTGACAAAAGCTAGGTGATGGATGAATTAAATGGCTAATTAAATATAAAAATAAATCGCCTTCATTTAGTAGAGAATTATTGAACAAGTTGATATGAAGTATTATATGTAAACACCATGCTAGATCTTGAAGAACAGCATGGAATCAAACGATGAAAATTCAATGTCACTGACCTCTGACCTCTGACCCTCTTGGTCAGCTGAGAGAGAGGGCCAAGAAACAGATGGCTTTATTATTTAAGTAATAAAGGTTGCAAAGGCAGTTATTCATGCATTTGATACAAATGGAGAGACCTTTAGTCAAGATTAGGGTCAGGTGAGGCAAGTTACAGCGGCAACCTAGAATAAGGAACACCTGAGTGTAATCATAAATAATGAGCAGAAGTTCCCTGAAAGAGACAGAAAGTAGATAGAGAAGGAAGTTTCAGAATTATCTGCTCAGGCGAAGACCAGAAAAAACAGCTTGGAATTTGCAAAATGTAAGTAGTTAAGTTTTTGAAGCACAGTCTAAGTCCTGGGTGCAGTGAGACAAGGCTGGGGCATAAAACAAAGAACATATTGCACTCATGTTCATGTTGTGGGTTATTTGTGGAAGAAAAGTAGAATTGAGTGTGTTTATATAAGCAGTTCATTTTGCAAGTTTTTGCCTTGGGTTCTTTGTCATGGTATGATATATATGAACATTGATCATTCAGATTTTATATTTCTTTAGTTAATTTTTTAATGTTTATTTCTTACAATGTTTCTATTTCAACTAAGTTTTTATATTTGTTGCTAAAACGTTAATAGCCTTTTTTATTCATTACAGTTACAATGTACATAATTTTGATAGTTATGATTTTTTTTTTTTGGTTTGTTGCTCTGAAATTTCATTACATTATGTCTAGATGTGGGTGGTTTTCAAATTTATTCCTCTTTGTTAAATTGAATATAAATCTTGGTTTTAAAAACAGTTCCAGGAACTTTATCAGTCGTCACCTTTTTTCATTCTAAAACTCAGGTGTCTGGTAGATATCTTTCCTCCATCCTCCGTGTTTTGTTGTTTTTTTTGTCTTGTTTTTCTGTGCTGACTTCTGGATAGGTTTAGTTTTCCAGTCTTCTAACACTTTTTCTTCTATCTCTTATATAAAATGTTCCTTGAGTTTTAATTTCAATTATAATTTTTACTACTACATGTTGGCTCCTTTTCACAAGTGTTTTGGCAGTATCATATATTCATTCTTATTTTTAGGCCCTATCTTATTTCTTGAAGCATATTAACCCTATTAATTTTAAATTGTGATAAATCTAATATCTGTGCCTTTAAGTTTGGCTTATTATGGCTGTGGTTTCTGCTGGTTTTGTTCATGTCATTTCATTTCATTATGAGTTTTGTGGTTATTGACTGTATGTAGATTCCAGGCAAATTTATTGGTTGGGATCTTTTGATATCTGTGTTAAAAGTTGGTATTCAACAATGTATTTTTACTGCTTTTGTTAAGTACCTTCATGGATCAGATTGAACTAAATTCTAGGGTTAAAGGTTTCTGCTGCCTATTGTAATGAGGACCAGCTGTGGTATGCATTTTTCAGCGGGAGGTTTCTTTCTTCTCAGTCTAGTGCCAAGATTTGAAATGGGTGTTTTCCATTATTCACCCTTGAGAAGGGTCATAGATTTATTTCTGGCCAACATTACACTGATGGATGTTCTCGGGTACCAGTTAACTGTGGGGGTTTTCTGTTAGACTCTCCATTTTAGTAGATTCCTAAACTCTTTTCCCTGCCACTTTACCACCTCCACTTATAGAACATAAAAGCTAAAAATCAACAGGAGTTGGCAAAGACTCTGAAGCAAAAGCCAGCTTCAGTGCTCTGTTTACCTCTTTGGGTCCTGTTTTTACTAAGATTTTGGACTTAGGAGAGTCTTTTTATTCTTGTAAATGAACAAATGCACTTGAAAAGATGCTTTAAAATACTGTATCCAAGACATTTAAGTTCTCAGTGGGAGCATTGTCAGAGTGCCTAACCCAGTATATTGTCATCAGTGGAATCCCATGCCTTTTTAACTATGGTAGCTGATGGGATTTTTTTATTTGAGTTGGCACTGTCAGAGTTCCCATTTTCTTAAATATACAATTAAAATGTTGTTCATTAGAAAGAGTTTAACGGCTACCTCCTTCTCCTTTCCTGTAGTTGATGAATATTGTGACATCAAGCTGAGACTAGAAATAAGTAAAAGAAGGTAGCACTCTTCTGATAAGAGGTAGAGAAGCTGGCTTCTATTGAAAGTAGGGAAGAAATAAACTCTGGCATGGAATAATTGCTCATTGAGTACTCATACCAAAAGCATTGAAATAAGCTAAAAATATTAACCTTCAGGTGTTTTAATATTACTTTTTTCCTAGATAAAGAAGTTCCTGGTGGTTGGCTTTAAGGAATAATCAAAAAACCTAAGTCAGCCCTTTTCTGGGGACCTGTCATCCATTTAGACACTGTGCATGTAATATGACTTAGAAATGAGGGAGCAGAAGGCAGAAAGGTGGAGACTTCTTACATGGATGAACCAGAATGCCACAATCTCCTACTAGAAAATTAAAGGTGTCAAATTTGGCCATTTGACCCTGTGGGATACCATAGAAACAATTCAAAGCATATTATTGCTGACGTATAGGTCCAGCAAAACTGACAGAAAACAAACAAAAAAAGAACTATACCTCTTTAGAATTACAGATTAAATACGTATGAAATATACACCATCTTAGCTTTACCACCTTCTCAAATCTAACTCAGGGGATATTTGAGAAATATAGATTTGACAAGTGAAACTTAAATCACTTGTTTAGTTTTCTGGTAGCTGAATATATTTTTGTTGTTAAGTAGAGAGATGGCAAAAGAGAAAATCGGCTGTTTAAATACCCTGTGGGTAGCAGGCTCAAGAAAACGAGGAAACAAAATACATGGTCATGTTCATATTGTTCCCTAGTGCAACTAGAAGGGAACGGTGTTATTTCTTGAGTTCGATGTAAATGCTGGATTTCGAGATTGCCAGATTGTGTACCAGTGTTTCAGAGTATTAAAAGTTTTTCTGCAATGTTCTCAAAGACATTAAAGAAAATAACTTCAGGATGCTCAAAATCTATGTTTCAGATGGGTGAGCTGGGGTTAAAGAAAGAGATACAATGTATTTGGGGAATTAAAATTGCAATCATCACAGAATTTTTTAATATTATTACATGAAACTTTTATATGTATTCTATTTTCTCTTAAAACAGCAAATATTTGGATCAGTTATGTAGTTAATAGCTAATGAAATGAAATGTCATTAATTACAGTTCCCTTTAGAACATATTTGCAGACAGCAATCACAGGAAATAATAGAATAGTCACCTATTGTAAGGTGATTTCATCTCTCAGAAAATCCAGTTATATGAATGGCATTGTAGTAGTCTATACTTTGTTTGATTGGAGGATTTTAAACTTAGTTTTTACTAACATACTAAAGACTAATTATAGAAAGTATTATGCTCAAATTAAACACTGGATCTACCTTCAGAAGAAGACTTTTTTTACCTGGTTTCTTTGTTCACACAAAGATTAATAAAATCTAGTTAATCAGTGCATAGCTTTTATGGTTGACAAATAATACTTTGAAGTGAAATTACAAGAGATCAGAAGAGCTAGAAGTCTAGAAACCTGGTTTTTAGCTGTAGCTCTGGAAGTAACTAGTGCAGTCTTTCAATTTTCAAAGCTTCTCTGTACTTTAGCTTCTTGATCTATGAACTGAGAAGGCTGCATCAAAGGTCTATTTTAGTCTAAACTTAATAAAGATTAAGAAATTAACCAGAATGATTCAGTTCAGAAGACAGAAATACAACTAAGTGTAGTTATAACTGTAAAGAGAACAAATTTACTGGTTATCTTGGTGAGAGGTAGACCAGTTCCAGGAGTAGGTGGGTCTAAGGGATTTTAAGAAGACAACAGTCAAATCTCCTGTGTCCTACTTCTGCCTTAGAAATGTTTTCACTGCTGCATTTTAAGACCAATTATTTACATGAAGTAATTACAAATTTCCTGATTTATTTATGCTCCATTTAACAATGCCAGACAAAGAAAATATCTTTCTAACAGTTCTAACAAGATCCTATTACTGATGATGGCTTGTCTGACCTGGGTCACATGTCCAATCCTATACTGTGGTTGAGGGAATAGACCTCCAATTCCTCAGGCATGGGCTATATTTCTGTTCCTAAATTGAGAGGAGGAAATGCCCTTCCTCCCCAAATCATGTGAACAGTATTATGTGGCTCCCATTGAGGTTCTCCTACCTGAAATGGAAAAGAGAAAAAGGTATACCAAGAAAACAAAACTGACATATCCTCAGCATAGCATGGATCTTTTTGATGAAAAAATCAGTCATATTCATTCTTCATATTTTCTTGACATTAAAAATATATTTTACTGTGTTTCTATGGCTTAAAAGGAGTTATCTTAAAGAACAGGTATAGAAATTTTTAAATCAACATTTTAAACTTTCAATCTATAATTTATTCAAAGATAATTATCAGCCTAAACTAAGAGAAATTTATCCATCAAATGCCATGTGGAAATTTAACTGAATCTTGTATTTTTAAAAAAAAATGGTATAAAATCACATTTGGAATAATAGGAGAAATTTTAATATGGGCTCTATGTTAGGGATTTTAGTGAGTTTTGTTTTGATAATACTATTATATATTTATATGGGAGCGTACCCTATTCTTAGAATATCCATGTTGAAGCATTTTGCGGGCAGATGGGTAGAATCTGCAATACTTGAGATAGTTCATCAAAATAAACACACACAACACACACGAATGTGTATATGTATGCATGTCTGTGTCTATATCTGTCAAATGAAGAGGTATAAAGCAAAGCAAGAAAAAAAAAAATCCTAACCGCTATTGCATTTTTCTAAGCAACAACTGGGATCTGATTGTATAATATTTTTCAATTTCCATAGTAAATAATATACTTTGGGGACACTTTTATGAATCACATCACTCCAGTCCATATCCTTTTCCATTCCTCCCTTCTTTCATATTCCCCCACCCAGAGGAAAATAAATGGTGATCAGAGATTACTGCTTATATGTAAAGATCCTTTGTTGTCAGTTCTTAGCCATTTCTTAGCCATGCTAGTTACTGTTAATAAGTAGCTGGTTATTTGTAGCTTCTGTTTCTCTTTTCTGGACCCAATGAATGTTGATAGTTTCTCACCCCTACAATCAGTGCAATTTGGAAAGATACTCCCTGCCCATCTGTAACAGTAGTATTTATAATTTTTGAGCATTTACTACATGACAACCTAATGTTAGATAATACAATGTTTTTAAAAACCCTATTATTTAGTTTGAGCAGATGGTGAATGATAGCCAGGGGTGCTGCAGTCCATGAGGTTGCAAAGAGTCGGACATGACTTAGTGGCTGAGCTATTTACACAAAACTTGGCCCAATCCCTACTTGAGTCAAACTGCAACCACATATCTTTTGCCTGAATTACTACTCTAGACTCCATCTCTGACTTTGTTCCTATGTAAAGGATCTTCTCCAAGGCATCTGGCTGTCCATTCCCTAGGTCAGAGACAGGAATTTTTGTCTGTAGTTGCCCGGTTCTCAGCATGGATCTATGTCTGTCATACCAGGGATGCTAAATAATTATCAAGTGCGTGAATAAATACCATTTATCTTCTCAAAACATTTTAATGGCTTACCTTTGCAATTAAAATAGTATGCAAATCAAACCTTAATTCACAAGGCCTTCCCCTACCTAACTTCACATTAGCCTTTTCCCCCCAACTATGCCAGGCTTACCACTGCCTTCAGGTTTGTTTGTTATTCCCTCTGCCTGGAATCTTCTACCTCCAAATCTTCTTAGTTTATTTATCTTTATTTGGAAAATAATTGCTTTACAATATTGTGTTGGAATCCAATCTTTCTCTCTCTTTTCATACACATCTCAAGTCAATGCCACTTCTTTAGGTTTTCCTGATGGCCACCCAATCTTACCTAATTCCTCTAGCCAGACACTGTTGATCACATCACTTCCATTTATTTTATTCATAGCCCTGCATATTATTTATATTATTTTTTCCCACTTATTAGTTTATTTTCTGTCATTTACTGCTAGAATGCAGCCTCCACATGTCTAAGGACTTTACTAGATAAAGATTTAACACACAATTTCTAGCTCTTAGGACAGTTCCTGTTACATAGTAGGTCCACACTGGATGTACTTTTTTTTTAATAAATGAAAAAAATCAGGAAAATAAGGCTTAAAGAAATTAATATTGAACACAAATATTGAAGTTCATTCCTATATTTGTGAACTTCTAAATGAGTATATTCATTTTATATGTTCCGATATAAATATTCATTCTTATGTTCCAACCAAAGTAAAAGTTAAGCATATTTTTCTCTGAGTATTTTCTTTGAATCTTTCATTTAGATATACTAAACCCTCTGTTGTAGATTCAGGTAGAGCAATTGTGAAGAAAAATATTCTTTGCTTTTTATATCTAACTACCACTTTTTAAGAATTTTCTCTGATCTTTCAGGCTGATTGGCTATACCATCTTCTGCTTTTTCTTGGAAACCATGAGAAACCAGAAATAGGAATTAAGAAAATCCATTCTAGAGGTTTTTTTTTTTTTTTTTAAATTCTAGAGTTTTAATTGTAATGGATAATTCTCAGCAAAGCTATTCTTAGAAATGGACTAAACAGGTCCCGGCTTCCCTGGTGCTTCAGGGATAAAGAATCCACCTGTCAATGCAGGAGACCCAGGGTTCCATCCCTGGGTTGGAAAGAGCCCCTGCAGGAGTAAATGGCAACCCACTCCAGTATTCTGGTCTGGGAAACTCCATGGACAGAGGAGCCTGGCAAGCTATAAGACATGGGGTCACAAGAGAGTTAGACATGACTTAGTGATTGAACAACAAAGCAGGTCCCTCCTTACTCCCAATGTCAGGCTACGTGTGTTTGAGTCACTTTTTCTCACTGTTAATTCAGATATGAAATTACATCAGTGTACCTTTAAATAAAAAACAGTACAGTTTTTCTCACACAAATAAAGTAGAATATGTTTATCTGATAAGTTATATAACTTTAGAAATCCTTGACGTTTGTAACATTTAAAGTACTTTCACCTACCTTATATTAATTTGAAAACAGTCCAGAGAGCTAAGTGTGTCTTGAAACATTCCTCTTTAACAGATGGGAACACTGAGGCACAGCAGATGGTAAGGAGCACATCTACACAACAACAGGCAGCAAGTTAGAAAATTCACAGCTGTTGGTTTTCTCTCCAGGACGGTTCAAGTGAGATAAGATAACAGATACTGGTATCAATAGGTAAATGTTATTAGAAAAATGTCACACCAAATGAAAATATTTTTTTTAAGTAAAAGAATAAAAATAATCAGACTTTAGAACATTTATAGCATCAATATTTTGAATGGGATACAAAGAAATGAATTGTCATTGTCTTTAAGCACCTAAAATGAACAATGAAAATGACCATAATAGGCATTTGAAAAAAAAAAAAAAAAAGCCATTAAGGCAGAATGCTTTTCAGACTAACTGCTGCTGCTGCTGCTAAGTCACATCAGTCGTGTCCAACTCTGTGCGACACCATAGACCTCAGCCCACCAGGCTCCCCTTCCCTGGGACTCTCCAGGCAAGAATACTGGAGTGGGTTGCCATTTCCTTCTCCAATGCATAAAAGTGAAAGTGAAGTTGCTCATTCGTATCCGACTCTTAAGGACCCCATGGACTACAGCCTACCAGGCTCTGCCGTCCATGGAATTTTCCAGGCAAGAGTACTGAAGTGGGCTGCCATTGCCTTCTCCCTGTCAGACTAAGGCTTATATTAAATCCCATTTTCAACACAGGAAAACTGTACCTTTTTTAACATCGGCTAAAATACCTTTATTTCTTGCTTTGCTGAAATCATAATTTAGACATATGTCGTAACTGAATTTGAATAGAAGTAAATTTTACTCAGTTTGATTCCTAAAAATGATTTATATGGATGAAACTTGTGAGTTTAGCTAGCTAATTATCCAAACAATGTTTCCTTTATAACGTTAAATGTTCCAATGAAGATAACAGGTGAATTTATTATAAGTTGGTGTCTCATTGGAAAACAAGTGGCACACTCAAAATTATTCAAAAGGAGTTGCTTTTCAAGTGTATGAGGCTTTAGGATGGCTTCTTCTGACCTCCTTTTTGAGCTCCTTTTTGGTTAATCAAAACCTGAAGCAAGATCAGCCTCTGAGGGCAATGGGCAGGAGAGAGAGGGCGGAAATAGATCTGGAGGTGCAAGTTGGAAGTATCTGCCAGAGTGATACGAGAGATGAAGATGATACTGATGAGACAGCTAGCACTTATTGTTTGATGTCTATCCATTTTTGCACTTAGCATTCATTGACTGTGTGTGTGTGAAGTCGCTCAGTCGTGTCCGACTCTTTGCGACCCCATGGACTGTAGCCTACCAGGCTCCTCTGTCCATGGGATTTTCCAAGCAATAGTACTGGGCTGGATTGCCATTTCCTTCTCCAGGGGATCTTCCCGACCCAGGGATCGAACCCAGGTCTCCCGTATTGTAGACAGATGCTTTACCGTCTAAGCCACTAATTCTCCCAAATAACCTGTAAAGTTAGTAGTCTGTCCGTGTCACATGTGAAGAAACTGAACTTCTCACTTTCTGGAGAATTTCTTCAAGATATGTTCATGATTATCTTCCTTCTCAGGGCCAGAGTCCATGAGAAAAAAGGAAAGCAGATGTCAAACTCTGGTAGGGAGAATGGGCCACAAACTCTTGTTTTGATTATTTCCCTTGGAAAAATAAAAAAAGAAATACTGATATATTTATGCTTAGGTATTCATTTTTTATACAAAATACATAATAAAACACAGATTTTTTTTCTAGTTAACTAGATAAAACAAAAATGTTCTGATAGAAAAACTTGCCAGTGTTTTCTCAGTGCACATAATTAAGAAGGTAAACCAATAAGGATGAGTCTCCCAGCACACTTAATTTTCTAATTGGCCTCAGAAAGAAGTAAATTCAGGAGACAGAACTGTTTGTTGTTCAGTGGCACAGTCATGTCCAAATCTACTACCCCATGGACTATAACACACCAGGTTTCCCTGTCCTTCACTGTGTCCCGGAGTACGCTCAGACTGATGTCCATTGACTTGATGATGCCATTCAACTGTTTCATCCTCTGCTACCCCCTTCTCCTCCTGTCCTCAGTCTTTCCCAGAATCAGGGTCTTCTCCAGTGAGTCAACTCTTGCCATCAGATGGCCAAAGTATTGGAGCTTCAGCATCAGTCCTTCCAATGAATATTCAGAATATTTTCCTTTAGGATTGACTGGTTTGATCTCCTTCCTGTCCAAGGGACTCTCAAGAGTTTTCTCCAGCACCACAGTTCAAAAGCATCAATTATTTAGCACTCAGCCTTCTTTATGGTTCAACTCTAACATCCATACATGACTACTGGAAAATTTATAGCTTTGACTATATGGACTTTTGTTGGCAAAGTGATGTCTCTGCTTCTTAATATGTTGTCTAGGTTGGTCATAGCTTTTCTTCCAAGGAGCAAGCATCTTTTAATTTCCTGGGTGCAGTCACCATCTGCAGTTTATTTTGGAGCCCAAGAAAACAAAGTCTGTCACTGCTTCCATTCCCCCCTAATCTATTTGTCATGAAGTAATGGGACTGGATGCCATTAGCTTTGTTTTCAGAATGTTGAATTTTAAGTCAGCCTTTAGTCTCTCCTCTTTCACCTTCATCGCAAGGCTCTTTAGTTCCTCTTCTCTTTCTGCCATTAAAGTGGTATCATCTGCATCTCTGAGGTTATTGATACTTCTGACAGCTTGATTCCAGCTTGTGTTTCATCCAGCCCAGTATTCCACATGACTTTCTCTGCATAGAAGTTAAATAAGCAGGGTGACAGTACTGCTGTCACACACAGGGTGACAGAAAGCAGCCTTGATGTACTGCTTTCCCAATTTGGAACCAGTTGTTGTTCCATGTCCAGTTCTGTTTCTTCTTGAATTGCATACAGCTTTCTCAAGAGGCAGGTAAGGTGGTCTGGTATTCCCATCTCTTGAAGAATTTTCCACAGATTGTTGTGATCCACACAGTCAAAGGCTTTAGTGTAGTCAATGAAACAGAAGTGGATATTTTTTTGGAATTCCCTTGTGTTATCTATGATCCAACAGATGTTGGCAGTTTGATATCTGGTTCCTCTGCCTTTTCTAAATACAGCTTGTAATTCTGGAATTTCTCAGTTCACATACTGTTGAAGCCTAGCTTGAAAGATTTTGAGCATTACCTTGTTAGCATGTGAGAGGAATGTAACTGTGCAGTAGTTTGAGCATTCTTTGGCATTGCGTTTCTTTAGGATTGGAATGAAAACTGACTTTTCCCATTCCTGTGGCCACTGCTGAGTTTTCCAAATTGCTGGCTTATTGAGTGCAACATTTTAACAGTATCATCTTTTAGGAGTTGAAATAGCTCAGCTGGAATTCCATCACCTCCACTAGTTTTGTTCATAGTGATGCTTCCTAAGGTCTACTTGACCTCACACTTTAGGATGTCTGGTTCTAGGTGAGTGATCACATCATCACGGATAAAATTGTTAGATGCATGTTTTTACTGTCTTCTTTGCTTTCACTATTGAGCAAACAGGCTTTCTCTGGTTTGTAAAACACTGGTGTAAACTTGTGTGAACATTTTCTAAGTGAAAGTTGAAATCTGAGCTTCAGTTTGAAACTCATTTGGAAAATTAGGAAAGATCTGTATAAGATAGCACAGAATCATTTGTGAGGCACTCTCCCAGGACCATGAGTTAATAAATCCTCAAAATGGATCTTGTACCAGGGTGTGCTCTCAAAGTCTACTGAATTTTGTACCTAGGTGTGCTCACAAAGTCTGGGTCCCTTCCTCTTTGCCTTGACCTTTGACCTCTTGACCTTTCTTCTGTATTTACACAAGGGGAACAAAGTACAATGAACATATAGGTAGTTTGCATAGATTGGTATGTAAATTGTTACTGGGTTTGTGTGTGTGTGTGTGTGTGTGTGTGTGTGTCCCACCATATTCTGCTAGGATATATAAAATTGGTGCCAAAAATAGTCCCATAGGGCCCAGAACTGAATGATTGAGAAAGAAGAGAGGTAAGACAAAAATATGGAGACAGCAATAAATCACATCTCAGGCTTTATTATAAGTCTCTTTAGAGTTTCCATGAGTTACTCATAATATGTGTAAAAGTATCACATTTGACCAGAAAATATGGCCAGTGTAGACAGACCCAAGTCCCTCAAGCTGACTATCAAAGACTGTGAAGATTCATGACTCAATCACATCAACCTTTGCTGTACCCAGGCCCATTCAAACTCTTGCCTCTGTTTGACTTTACATCCTCTCTATAAAACAGGCATAGAAGTCATAAAAAATAGGATGTTTTAGGAGGTTAATGAAATAATTTATAAAAGGTACTTTTAAATCCCCATAGATCCTTTATACTAATTCATTTTTTGGATTTTTCCATGGTGCATTTTACCAGCTTAAAATTTACAGGCCATATCACCGCATAAATATTTGTTCTAGTTTAATGCTTGATAGGTGAAATGGTGTTTCTTGCATGCTATTTTATTGATAGAACATTTTAGCTGTATTCCATGGAGAAATACAGACCATGAAAGAATTGATTGCTTTGCTTGAAGTATGATTCAGGGATCTGTACCACTGTATGGACCTCTTATATATTACCAGATAATACAGCAAACTCTCCCTCCTCTTAAAAAAGTTCAGACACTATGAACAAATAGAATATGATGTTCAAATCTTGTTTTCCCCACTTTTCAGGTTTAAAGGCGCTGCTATTAACTCTGCTCTGAATTCTTTAAAAGCATAATGTTGACCATGTTGTCCTAAACTCTCCCTATAGGATGTGTTGGCATCTTCTATAGTATATACTCAGCCTTCATGTATCCCAGTGAATCTGCTCAGATTAAAATCAAATCAAAACAATTCACTGAGTGGTAAACAGATGGCTGATATTCGGCTTTCCTTGCTGGCTACAGTGGTGGCCCATGAAGCATTACCTACTGGATGGGCTTTCTTCCTGGTATTGTTTTCCTTCACATTTCAGCTTCTGAGCCTGTGATTATGGATCAGAGCTTGAAAAAAGTCTGGTTTGCTCAGAAAAAGATTGCATGAAGTGCATCAGTGCTTTCCCGGCTGAAAACATCTGCTAGGAGACACAAATTTAGCTTCTCATTGTTGGCTTCCTGTGTAGCAGACAGAGTTTATTATTTAACTGATGACTGGGAGAAACGGGCTCCTGCAACAATCTGGCCACAAACCGAAGATGGATTTTACATTTGTTATTTAAATTACCTTGAGAGGAAAGGATTTGGGAATGAAGTGTTGACCTTTAGTCCTTGTTGGCTAAGAAATCAGCTCCAAGAGTACTATCAAAAGTGAATATATTCATACATGTATATTTATATGTGTGTAGATATTATATATGCTTAAATTGAAGCCACTTTGCTTTCTTAAGAAAAGGAAAAGAAGATTTTAAAATATGAGGTAACTTGAATTTAGCTAAGATAAAAGAGAGAATTGCTTTTTAGGAATTTTATGAGAGATTGTACTGAAATAAAATTTAAATTGCAGCTAATTAATACCCCAGCACACCAGAATGGTCACCAGTGGATGCCATCCCACATAGTATATCAGCTACTAAGGGAGCATTCCAAAAGACTTGTTTCGTCACTGAAATGTTTGAAGAAGCAGGAATGGAGAATAAATTCTCATCATCCTCCATACAACTGCAATGTATATGGATGTCCTTGGATCTATTATTTTATTACATTCCATAGAAGTCGTACTTCCAACTTTGTGATCCTGTGTCTACAGACTGTTTACTGTTTTCTGCTCTTTCCAGTCACGTGAGTTGGTTTGGTGAGATGGTTCTCAAATATGATTGCTCGTTAGATCACCTGGAGAGGACTTTTAGTATATACTTGTTCCTGGGCCCCAATCTAGACAAAATGAGTCAGAATTTCTGAGATTATAAGAAACCTGAATGAGTGCCTGTCAATTATAAACTTAGGTGACTTATTCTGACTTCTTCAACTGAACCATGAAATGAATAGTCAAATGCTCTGTTAAGTCCCATCAAGGGACACAAAGCCTTTGTTATTACTTCTTAAAAACTCAGATTGAAGTCAGGGCCTTGACATCTCAGTATCTTATTTAATCTTGACCACAACTTTTCGAGGACTGCATTATCTGTTTTAGAGATGGTGGCAGAGGGTCAGTGACCTTAAGAACATTTCCTTAGGACATAACACTTAACACATGGTAGCACAAGAATTTAAACGCAGGTGGATTTAAAAGGAATTACAGTCAAATTCTTAGCTTCTTCATCAGTAGTTTTCATTCCTTGATTCAACCTCAATTTTTATAATAAATATTTTGACCTCTTTATACTATCTATATCTCAGAAAAGTAAAACCCCATAATTATAATGAAATAAAAGATAAAAGGAAAGTAATTTAAGCTAAAAACAATAAACACTGCCTTATTTATTTGATGTCTAAAAGCATATATGATCACATTAGAAGATGTAATATCGTAGTCAGCTGCTTGTACCTACAGTTAACTTTAGAATCACTGAATGCCACAGCTTCACATGAACTTTGACACAGATGCGTTGTGTAGGCAACTTGTGAGCAACTTGTAGTCAAGGACACAGGTTTTTCCAAGGGTATAACTTTGAGCTGCTTAATGAACAAAACAGCATAAATTTCCTCTTGATTAATAATGTAGTTGCAATACTGGAAAATTCAGTGTATAAATACCTCATAGCTCAGCTGGTAAAGAATCTACCTGCAGTGTGGGAGACCTGGGTTCAATCCCTGGGTTGGAAATATCCCCTGGAGAAGGGATAGGCTACCACTCCATTATTCTAGCCTGGAGAAATCCAAGGAGTCGCAAAGAGTTGGACACGACTGAGTGACTTTCACTTACTTACCTACGAAAGGTCTTTTCTGTCTATGGAAAATGGAGTTGGATTCTGAGCTCGGATCATTATAAACAGATTTTTCACTTCTTTGGCTGTTTGGAAATTCAAAAGCCATACAGAAGCTTTATTGTTCATCATGTGGGACTCTCTGAGGAATTTCAGAAAGATAAAAATCTCTAGCTCTTGCCCACCAAATACCAAATATACCAAATACCAAATATAAGGTTGGTAGAACTCTCCAACCTTCTTTCTCCCAAAATCTTGTAATAACTGAAAACTCCAGTTCACCAAAAGGACTACTGGGGTGGTGGTGGGGGTAGCCCGGCCATTGTTGAGACTTACTTCAATGCACCAAATTGGCTGAAGAGCGCCTAAAGCTAATCTTATATATGCTGTGTGAATCTTGTGGTTTTCTCTTTGGGCCATACAGTACATTGGTTAACTGAGTAACTAGAAACCCAGGTCTACTATTACATGCTTAGCCAAGGAACATCTTCACTGAAGCCTTCTTTATTTACAGGATGTTTCTTATGGAAATTAATGACACAGAGGTGAGGCAATGGAAAAAAATGTGGTACTGATCTCATTCTATTACTTTCATGATGGGAACAAAGTGACACATTAAGATGCTGTAGAAGAGAAAATCTATTACTCTATCTAAGATGTTCTTGTGACACTTCAAAAATTCATAACAGGAATCTGTCATCGACTATACACTGGCCCACAATGAAGCTAAGAATAGCTTTTGCTCCAGGCATTCTTTTCCTTTATGCCACAACACAAAGAGAGAATGATAGGTGTTTCCCTTCAATCACTTAGATTTTAGTCAGAATTTGTTTCCTAAACCTTAGCCACCAATTTGGTGCAGTTTGAATAAAAGCTCTGAAAACTGAACCAGCTGACATTCATCCTTGTCATCTTTTTTTTTTTTTCACTATTATGCACCATTTACTTTTTATCATGACCGGATACATTTAATATTAAGATGTTTACTTTTCATTCTCAAGATTTCTAGCATCCTTATGATTTAGGATTTATCAAGGAAACATTCTTTTTTTATATTGGAGTTTTATATTATTTTACAATGTTATTTCAGGTGCACAGCAAAGTGATTCAGTTTATATATATAGATAAATACACACACATATGTGTATATAAATACACATACACACATATGGACTTCCCAGGTGGCTCAGTGGTAAAGAATCTGCCTGCCAATGCAGGAGCCACAGGAGACCTGAGTTCTATCCCTCGATAGGGAAGATCCCCTGGAGGAGGAAATGCCAACCCATTCCAATATTCTTGCTGGGATAATCCCATGGACAGAGGAGCCTGGAAGGCTATAGTCCATGGAATCTCAAAGAGTCAGACATGACTGAGCATGCACACACATACACTTACATGTATATATATTCTTTTTCAGATTCTTTTTTCCTATATAGGTTATTTCAGAGTATTGAGTATAATTCCCTGTACTATGCAGTAGGCTCTTAATTGAATATCTATTTTATATATAGTAATGTGTATCTGTAAATCTCAACCTCCTAATTTATCCCTCTCTGCTACCTTTCCCTTTTGGTAACTGGAAGTTTATTTTCCATGTCTATGAGTCTGTTTATATTTTGTAAATAAGTTCATTAGTATCACTTTTTGTTTCTACACCTAGGTGACATATATTTGTCTCTGACTTCACTTAGTCTGATAACCTCTAGGTCCATCCATGTTGCTACAAATGGCAATATTTCATTCTTTTTTATGGCTGATTAATATTCCATTGTATATATATAACACATCTTCTTTATCCATTCATCTGCTGATGGACATGGATTGCTTCTATGTCTTGACTATTGTAAATAGTGCTACAATGAACATTGGGGTACATGGATCCTTTCAACTGATGGTTTCTTCCAAATATGTGCCCAGGAGTGGGATTATAGGATCATATAGTGGCTCTATTTTAAGATTTTTTTAAGAAACTCTATACTGTTCTTCATAGTGGCTGTACCAATTTATACTCCCACTAACAGTATAGGAGGGTTCCCTTTCACCACTCAAATGGATACTTGCAATTCCCAGAAAAGGAACATTCAGTCATATTCTTTCACATTGTTCATGGCTGTGTGTTGGTTTGATCTTGCTTTGGGTATTCCAACTACCTGTTGAGTGAGAAAAGGCATTAATAACATTATTAACTTTCAGGAGAAAATCAATGTTAACACTTAGAAAGTCTACACACCTTAAAACAAGTCTAGATAGACTTAAGAGTATTTCCTAGTTGATTAAAGTGCACCAGCCCTGAGGACCCTGTCTCATGCATTGAACCTGGACTGGCGATCTGTTTCACATATGATAGTATACATGTTTCAATGCTATTCTCTCAAATCATCCCACCCTCGCCTTCTCTTTTTTCTTTTTTACCAAATATACTCTTGGTGAAAATTGGAAGTTAGATAATTTCTATTTTGCTTGAATTATTTCCATACCCAATAAAATTTTGTCACTAAAAAAAAAATAAATAAAAAATAAAGTGCTTAATGTGGATTAAGTATTTAAAGGATAGGATAGGAGAAAATTTTCTCCACCCATGGAAAATATTGAAATAAATGTTTTCTATTCAAACATCATCTCTCTTCATACCAATGACAGGTAATTTTCAAAGGTGGAAAATTATTCTTTCTCTCTTTTTTCCAATCTAATATCCCTTTGAAAAATAGTTTTTGGTTTGGAAAATGGATATTTTCCTCCAGTAGAAATAATACTTGCCAATTGACGCAAGTAGTTTAACTCAGGTTGGGTTGAATTTGGAAAAAGTTTACATTTGCAGTGACAAAGGCTTGATTTTTCTCTCATAAGTTTTAGTTTTCTCTATTTGCAATTGAGAAAAAAGTTGGATTGAGAACAAAATAAATTAATACCTCACTCCTTTATTCAAACATGAATTGTATTCTGCGCTGTGTCAAATATATTCAAATTTTCTTTTTCTTATAATTCTCTAAAAAATACCAAATAAAGATTAATAAACTAAAGTGATATTAAAGTCTTAGCAGCTAGCAGCTAACTCCCTCATGTATAAGTGAACAAGAGACAGACTTCTCAATAATAATAATGGAAATGAGTTGAGAAGGCTAAAACAAATGAGTTATTTTAGAATTATGCCTTTACCTACTGTAGGATTTTTTATATAACAGATCCTTGGGAATGCCTCCCTTTAAGAGACAGCTCTCCCTTGAGTGCAGGCTGGAGTTAGTGGTGCTTCTAATGAACAGAATAAAGCAAAATTTATGATATGTGTATATAGCAGCAAAAAAAAAAAAATAGTAATAGTGGCTTCTATCTTGTACTCTTTTATCTCAGGTCACTTTCTAGGGGAAAGTCAGCTGCCTTATTATGAGAACATTCAAGCAGCCATATGCAGAAGCCCATGTAGTCAGCAACGGATGCCTCTTGTCAACAGTCATATGGGTGAGGTCATCTTGGGAGCAGATCCTTTGGTCTCAGTCAAACCTTCAGATAATTCCCACTTCAGTAGGGACCCTGACTCAGAACTCCTAGACTAGGCCCCTCCTGAATTCCTGATTCATGGAAACAATTAGACAGTAAATGTTGGTTGTGTAAGCCATTGATTTTAGAGTAATTTGCACATGGCAGTAGATAACTAAAATATCAATAATGTGTCTTTGATACTCATTTATATTTAGAGCATAGCCCATTTTGTCACATTTCAAATCCAAGAATATACTAGCTTCTTAACATATCAACTAAAACATGTAGAGAATTAAGGCTACTACTAGACTTAGTTTTCACAGATCTGAAATGATTTTGTAATTTATATAATACTCTTAGCATGTATTCTTTGAGGTTTATTAATAGACTTCACTAACAGGTTTATAGACATAGGGCTTCCCTGGTGGCTCAGCTGGTAAAGAATCCACCTGCAATGTGGCAGACTTGGGTTCAATACAAGGGTTGGGAAGAGTCCCTAGAAAAGGTAAAGGCTACCCACTCCAGTACTGGCCTGGAGAATTCCATGGACTGTATAGCCCATGGGGTTGCAAACAGCTGGACACAACTGGGTGACTTTCACTTTTACTTTATAGAAATAACTGTATCTTTTTTCCTATGATCTAATAAAAATTGAAATGGTAAGGCTGTAAGTGGTAGTGGTAGTAAACTCCCATGGATAAGTGCAGGACCTCTCAAGTCTGGCTATTTGGGTTCAAATTCTGGCTTGATTACATTCCAGCTGTGTGACTTTGGGCGAATCACTGGTATCCCTGTGCCTCAGATTCTTCATGTGTGAAACAGGCATAACAATAGTTTCCAAATGTTTAAGCTGATTGGTTTAACATCTCAAAATCAACTTAATTTACCATCTTGATGAATGAAAGAGACAATCACAACTCATTTAATGAAATGGAAAAGCACTTGATAAATGCCACATCAATTTCACAATTTTTAAAAACCTCAAACTCAGAATAGAAGAGAAGCAAACATCTTTCATTTGTAAGAAGGTATCTATAAAATATTTAAAAATCTTATACTTAATCCTGAAATGTTGCAAATTTTCCCTTTTGAATTTAGAAAATTAAAATATTTAGCTTCTTACTTTGTGTATCTAGAAGAATGGAATTAAATTTCATATTGGTTGGTTCTGAAACAACTTGTCCTCAATTCACTTATGAACACTGTTAATTTATCTCAAAGTGTTTTTCTTTACCTATGTGATAGCACCAAAGGAAAAAGAAACACACAGTGATGGAAACACAGGGTGATGAAACACAGTGACTCTTCAACAACTGTTCAGAAGTGGTGTACATTGCCTCTCATATTTTATTGGCCAAAGTAAGAACCAAGCACGTTATTATTGAGGCAGAGAAGTATAATCACCCCAGAAGTAGAGGCAGGAAATATTGAGGATAATTATAAAATCCATTGTACAGATTTGTATATCATGCCATTTGTAAACAAGGCAGAGAATATTACCTAAATGCGAATCCCTTAATGCTAAAATTGCACAGGAATAGGGGCCTTGTTAGTGAATGTGGTGACTTAAATGAGATTCTATTGGGTCTTTATCTTGTCACTGTCTTGCAGAATTTCATCTGTTAATCAACTTTTCTTTGATATTTTAGCTCTTGGTATCCAAGATTTCTCAATGTGGGAAATTATGTGTGCCTATGGGATAAACTACACTGAAATAATACTATGTATAATCCTTTATAGTTTACTGGGATACTTTCATGTTATTTCACTTTAAAAAGCAATGGAATAGAGTTAGACATTTTAATTGCCTGTTACTCAATTATGTTTCCCAATAGAGAAATAAAATTGAAAATAGGGGTAGTCTTGTACTCATTTCCCCATCCTCAGAGTCTAAAACAATGTCTGATACAAGGAGGGCTCATTTATTGAGTGAAATGGTATTCAATTACTTGTTCAAGATCATGGTGCTAACAATTTTGGGAGCAAGGATTGAATACGGGCCTTCTGGACCCAACAACACTGTTTGCTCCTCTACACCACTGCTAACCTAATAATACTTGCCTATATAAGGGCAGAGCAACTAGAGAAGCAGAGAATAATTAATTAGTTTGTATTTTCTTGGAAACTGACCAACATTTCCACTTTCAGCATGCTGGCAGGTAAATAGATAAGAAGACAAAGCATGGGTCAGTAGGAATGCAACTGTTGAGAAGTCCCTGTCCATAAAATACCATCAATATGCCCATCTGTTTCATATAGAGATACATGTTTTTCAAAATTAACATATTTACACCAATTTAAGTGAAGACAATATGTTCAGAAAGGTATCAGAAAGTGCTGCGGAAGGCTGGTGAGCAGCCTGAGGTCTAAGATAGCATCAGTCACTAACATTTCCTTGAGTTGGAAGAACCATGAAGCTGGTAGTTGTTGGTTGGTGTCTGGTTGCTAAGTCATGTCTGATTCTTTTGCAACCCCATGCACTGCACCCCACCAGGCTCCTCTGTCTGAAAGATTTCCCAGGCAAAAGTGCTGGAGTGGGTAGCCATTTCCTCCTCTAAGGGATCTTCCCAACCCAGAGGTTGAATCTGCATTTCCTGCCACTGTCGGTTGCTTCTTATTGTAAGTAAATGGATATTAGAATTGGCATGATGTCCCCAAGTCAGGCTGATATTCTACTTTCAGAAGAGTATAATCGTCACTAAGCAGAATAAAACATTTTCTCAAGGGCCCTCCGTACAATGTTTCAAATTTCCTGATTTCAATTTCTTCATCTTTATCTTCTGCATTATCTTCCATGTCACCCTGTCATTCAGTAACTATTTTTCCAATCTGAATAAGGACATTTAGGCAGTCTGGGTGATAGAATCACAAATAATGTCTGTCTTTACCTTTCTGAAATTAACAATAGATAATATAGGAGACCATACAAAGGAATTTCATACCATGAACAAACCATATATCATTAAATTAGTGCCTGTTTTGGATCAGCCTGTTGTGGGAAGCACAAGGAATTGAATCCATAATCTTTGCTGGAAAATTACTACAGAAAAATAAAATGGTAGCTATATGAAAAATTTAACTCAAAGCAAAATTAAATAAAAATACTTGATACTGTAGAATATATAATCTTATTTCTTACGTAATCAATATTCTATAATAAGGGTATATTGAATAGTCTTTGTATTGTAAAATTGTGAGCTTATTGATAAGTAATTCATACAAATTTTAAATACTGTATTTTAGTAGAGATATAACTATGAACTGCAATAAATGGAAAATTCCATGAATAAGGAAAAATTTGAAATATCCTTTGATATGAAGAATTAGTACAGTCTTGAGGGAATACAAAGTGAAAGAATGATCTAGTATTCATCAGGTAAATTTCAAAGCAGATTACAATTTTAATTCTATTTTAGAAGGAAAAAAGGAATAACATTTGGAGGAAAATTAAGAAATCCATAAGATAGGACCCATGTTAAAGAACGAGGGACAGAAAACAATGTGTTGGCCCATGCCACTTCAAAGTGTTCTTGAGAAATAATTGAAATGAAAGCTTTTCATCCAAAACTAGAGATCACCACTGTAAAAACTGGGTGTAAGGCAAATACTGACAAGCAATATACAAGGAGGCTACATAGGGCAACTCCTTCCAGATTCTCCAGTGTTCTTCCTCTTCAACTTTCTGGCTTTAAGACTCACAAGAGGAATTTCCTACTGTTTCCAAGCAGCAGTCATCTACCTTAACTGGATATTATACTGGGTAAGTTCAGAAAAATGCTGAATGTGTTGGTAACAGATGTGTCTCTATTATAGTATTCCTACATTAACTCTAATAGTGTGTCTTTAAAAGGAAACATGATGGACCCTGTAAATATAAGTCTAGCTGTAACATAACTGTACTGGTGCTGTTGATATACACTGTTGACCTCTTTTCCAATTGCTGCCAAAGTTCTTTGTTTTCTAAATTTTCTCAGACTGCATGAATTCCCACTCCGGTACTCTTGCCTGGAAAATCCATGGACAGAGGAGCCTGGTAGGCAGCAGTCCATGGGGTTGCTAAGAGTCGGACACAACTATGTGACTTTACTTTCACTTTTTACTTTCATGCATTGGAGAAGGAAATGACAACCCACTCCAGTTCTTGCCTGGAGAATCCCAGGGACAGGGAAGCCTGGTGGGCTGCCATCTATAGGGTCGCACAGAATTGGACATGACTGAAGCGACTTAGCAGCAGCAGCAGCATGAATTCCCAGATATCCCACTATTTTTGCTTTGTTTTGCAGAGCAGTTCCTCATAAGTAAAGATGTATACTTAGTTTCCATCTACCTCTTCGAGAGCATATTCTTCATGAAATAATCTACTTGAAACAGAACCTTTATCTTTCTGCCTAATACTGTTCACCTCAGATAACCAATGTCTTACAGATGTCAGAGGACCCATCCTCTTAAAGGTCTGGATGTTTAGAAGCCTCAAAACTACAGTGGGCATTTTTACATCCATAATATTTGTTCCACCTTCCTCTAGTCAGTAGATGATACAAAAATGACAAATTGATGAATGTAAAAGTCAGATACTGCAGAAAACATCCACTTAATGTGAGTCACTAATTTTCCTTTTACTATTACAGAACAGATAAACAGTCAAGTGACTCCCAGAAAAGAGGGACATTTTTCTACTGTTCATCTCTCCTCCAGTAAAGTTATCTATGGCCTGAAAACATAAGAGGTCGATAAGCACAGAAAAGTCAACCAAGTGCCTTAACTCATTTCTCACTGAAAATGAAAGAATGGGGTCTTATTGGGGAAAAAAGGATCTGGAATACATCTACTGACCTAGAAACAGCTTAATCTAGATAAATTTACTGAGGAAACGGAGGGAAGTGATTGCAACTATTGATCCACTCCATTCACTGTGCTTGATACAGAGAAGAAAAGTAAAGATTCTTTTCCTTAAGGAATTCAAGTTTAAGAAAGAATAAACACACATATGAATGATAAGGTGTAACAAAGTAGATATGCAATCAGCTGTATGTGTCACACTTAGAACAGCACTGAGAATCTCAGTAAGAAGCTACATGGCAGTGTTATCATTAGAACTCTTCAATATAATGTTGTGATGGCTGGGGGAAATGATTAAATCTGCTTGGTTAGGTTAAGGAAGGCATCCCATCCGTTACTACTGAGTTCAGTTTAGTTCAGTTCAGTCGCTCAGTCATGTCCGACTCTTTGTGACCCCATGAATCCCAGCACACAGCCTTCCTGTCCATCACCAACTCCCGGAGTTCACTCAGACTCACGTCCATTGAGTCGGTGATGCCATTCAGCCATCTCATCCTCTGTTGTCCCCTTCTCCTCCTGCCCCCAATCCCTCCCAGCATCAGCCTTTTCCAATGAGTCATCTCTTCACATGAGGTGGCCAAAGTACCGGAGTTTCAGCTTTAGTATCATTCCTTCCAAAGAACACCCAGGACTGATCTCCTTTAGAATGGGTTAACTATTCATAATAATACTATGAAATAAGTAAAAATAACTTTGGTTTTTATAATGGAAGAAATGGAGATGGAGTAGTTAGTGTTCTTCATATCACATAGCTATCGGGTGGTGTAGTTCAGGTTTGGCTTTAGATTCGCCTCATGCCCAAGACAATCTTCTTCTCAGCTTACTGCCTCTTTCCCTTTTGCTCCCATCTGGACCATGCAGAGGTTGCAAACACATATGTTGTTCATATTCTATCCCTAAAGAGTATGTAAACCTGTTTAAAAGACCTCTCTCCTAAAAGCAAAAACCACAACAAACTGCATGTAACAGAAAATTTCATTGGTCAAGAGAGACAAATTTAGCAGACTCAAACAAGATCTTTCTTAGAGTTACTTGAAGTCGTGTATGGTTAGAGTCAATCTCTACATCCCTTCTGGTAGCACATTTAGACAGATTTCAGGCTTCAGTGAATACAAAATATGACTTCAAAAGAAATAAGTGTGGCACTAGTCATGTCTTTTTTGGGTATAGAAGTATTTCAAAAGAAAAACAGACTAGTATGACTTACAGAATCTTAGATGATTAATTCAACACTGAATGTTCTGTTGCAGTTTGGGAGAGGGATATTTTTTAAAACTTTAAAAAATTATGTATTGCGCATTAAATGTTTTGTATTGATAAAGCCACATGACCTAGATACCATACAGTTTTAGCAATAATTTGTATTTTCTATCATTTTGAGAGCATGCATCTGTGTGTCTTTAATAAAGACTGGTTTACTTCTGTGAAGATTAAGTAAAATGAGCATAATGAGTTCTGAATATTTTTCCAGGGAGCAGGTATTACTGCCAGAAAATGAAGATCTCACAGGGCTATGTCTGTGGACAAGACAATAGTAAATGATTATTTCACTCTTCAGCTACCTAAATCTGTTTGAAATACTTTATTAACATCTTTCTATCTGAAATGTTGATGATTAATTAGTTCAATAGTCATATTTAATACATAATTACAGATTATGCACTAGGTATAATGCACTTTGCTCTTGAGCCCAGGGGAGAATGCAAAAAATAGAAAGAGAGAAATATGTAAAGTTCCTGACCTAAAGGAAATTCAAATCAATAACAATGAAAATGAGATGTTGGTTGATTCTTTCAAAGATTAAGTGCATGCTGGGCACGGGACTAGGCCTAAGCGATACATTGGCACATGAGATAGATAAAATGCCTTCTCACATGGAGATTACATTCTCTTAAGAGACTCAAGCTACAAATCCCTAAATAAACTAGATTGTGGGTGACAAGAAACACTGCAAAGAAAAGAAAACAGATCAAAGAAAGTCCTTTGGTAGTGGTGATACTTGTGCCAGTCATGCAAATAACTGAGGCCAGTGTGTTCTTGTAGGGACAAACTGCAAGCACAACCCTTGGGAAGCGGGAGCAAGCGGAGTGTTCAAAAAGTACCAAAGTCAGGCACTGGGCTAGAGCTCAGCACTCAGGGGGCCATGGTGAAGGATCAAGTTCAAAGTGGTGGTCAGGGCCACTTCATAGAGGGCCCTGAGGATTCTGGGGAAGAGTTTGAATTTTAATCCTGTTGCCATGGGAAGCTGGTTCAGGGCTTTTTTAGTGGGCTGAAAAATTATACAAATGTTATAATTATATACATAATTATAATAACACATAACATGCTGTTGATCCAAAAGGCTCAGTTTAGGAGCTGTGATTGTTGGGAGGCTAGACAATTAGGTTTTTTCTCAAAAAATTAAGGATGACTTCATGGAGAAGTTTCTTTTTAAGCTGAGTTCTGAAGTATTCATGAAATTTTCATGAATATTTTCTCATGAAATTATGTGCCCAGGGAATGGTGTGAACAAAGCTCTCAGGTGAGAAATCCTAAGATATTGACAACTTACACATTCACAATACTGATATATTCACTTCCCAAGAAGGGAAAGTACACTGAAATAAATGACTATTCAAGCTGAAATTGTAGGCACCAGAGCAGGCTGAAATGTTTAGGCGACAAGAGGTTGAGGGGATGAGAGTCCTGGACTTCAGCCCTCAAGCTACAGTAATGGCAACTGTTTACTCTGACACCCCAGAAGCTGACCCTCTTGTTGTACTTTGATGTCCTAAAAGACAACATGATGTAGTAAATGACATGATAAAGGTGTTATGTTCAGGAATCTGCTGAGGTCACAGGGAAAGGTCTATATATTCACAGAGTAGAAGAAATTTTCACTTGTGAATATGAATGGGCTGCCCTCTGCAGCCTTTTATGTTTCCCTTAGTGATTATGCAACAGCACAGTCTGCATCTAGAAAGGGCATTTAAGTGCTTGATAAAAAGGACTGGAAGGACAGTTCTAGACTTCTGATTATGCCAACAATTCAGAAACAATTGCAGCCACCTTTAGTAGCTCTGTCTCAAAGGAGATGGTGTGCTCCATGCCACTTTGCATCTGTGGGTGCTAAGTCACTTCAGTCGTGTTAAACTCTTTGTGATCCTATGGACTGTAGCCCACCAGGCTCCTCTTTCCATGGGATTCTTCAGGCAAGAATGCAAGTGGGTCACCATTTCCTACTCCAGGCGGTCTTCCTGACCCAGGGAGTGAGCCCACATCTTACATCTCCTTCTTTGGCAAGCTGGTTCTAGGCTCCAGGTCACTAATGCAGTTTAACATGCAGTCCTGGAATCATTCAGAAGTCTTCATTTTCATTTGGGCTATCTTCATTATGCTGCTTTTCTAACTTGAAAGGCTCTGTCAGACAGACGAATGTGACTAGCAATGCATATCAACTGTTGAATCACACAAAGGCAGAGGTCAGCAAATTTTTTACATGAAGAACCAGATAGTAAATGTTTAAGTCTTTCTGGACCAAGAAGCAAAATCAAGGATGTTACAGAGACAGTGACAAAACCAGAGAGAGAACAAAAATCTACAGTTTTTCATTGATGAATTTGTAATCCCAATTCCAACTAATGAGAAGTCTACTAATACAAGTCTGCTAATGAGATGAATGGAATTCTCTTTTGGGGAATAGGATTTCACTTAGAGTTCAAGATTAGTGTTCTTCATCATCAAACCAAATACAAATATTCATCTATGAAAATAATTCTTGGCCCACAAACTGTACTAAAGCAGGCAATTGGGCTCATTTGGCCTAATAGACGTCATCTATGGACTGATGCCTTAAAATATGTACACCTTAACTTGTAATACATACATTTTATCAAACTGATAATCAAAATATTGATAAATTATCTTTTTGTAACAGTCCTTTTCATAACATATATAATAGACAAGTAACTAAGAGCACATGCTTTAGAATTAGAACAATCCAGGTACAGTGCTTGGCCTCACCCTCTTCTATCTATATGACTTTAGAAATGCCACTTAAAATCCCTCTGTCTCTACTTTCTTATCTATAATATATTGATAATACTGGTATCCCTTCAATTCTGTTTGAGGGGAATTAAGATAGTATGGTGTGTAACACATACTGGACAATAAATAATAGCTATCAGTATTCTTATGTGCTATATCCAATTACTTGTTCAGTTCAGTCGCTTAGTCATGTCCGACTCTTTGCGACCCCATGAACTGCAGCACGCCAGGCCTCCCTGCCCATCACCAACTCCCGGAGTTCACCCAAATCCATGTTCATTGAGTTGGTGATGCCATCCAACCATCTCATTCTCTGTCATCCCCTTCTCCTCCTGCCCTCAATCTTTCCCAGCATCAGGGTCTTTTCAAGAGTCAGCTCTTCACATCAAGTGGCCAAAGTACTGAAGTTTCAGCTTCAGCATCAGCCCTTCCAATGAATATTCAGGACTGATTTCCTTTAGGATAGACTGGTTGGATCTCCTAGCAGTCCAAGGGACTCTCAAGAGTCTTCTCCAATACCACAGTTCAAAAGCATCAATTCTTCGGCACTCAGCTTTCTTCACAGTCCAACTGTCACATCCATACATGGCCACTGGAAAAACTATAGCCTTGACTAGACAGACCTCTGTTGACAAAGTAATGTCTCTGCTTTTCAATATGCTGTCTAGGTTGGTCATAACTTTTCTTCCAAGAAGTAAGCGTCTTTTAATTTCATGGCTACAATCACCATCTGCAGTGACTTTGGAGCCCCTCAAAATAAAGTCAGCCACTGTTTCCCAACCTATTTGCTATGAAGTGATGGGACCAGATGCCATGATCTTCGTTTTCTGAATGTTGAGCTTTAAGGCAACATTTTCACTCTCCTCTTTCACCTTCATCAAGAGGCTCTTTAGTTCTTCACTTTCTGCCATAAGGGTGGTGTCATCTGCATATCTGAGGTTATTGATATTTCTCCTGGCAATCTTGATTCCAGTTTGTGCTTCCTCCAGCTTAGCATTTCTCATGATGTACTCTGCATATGAGTTAAATAAGCAGGGTGACAATATACAGTCTTAATGTACTCCTTTTCCTGTTTGGAATCAGTCTGTTGTTCCATGTCCATTTCTAACTGTTGCTTCCTGACCTGCATACAGGTTTCTCAAGAGGCAGGTCAGGTGGTCTGGTTTTCCCTGGAAGTATGTAATACATTGATTAATTTTTCGCCACAGTTGTTATTCCTTACTGGGGAGAACCAAGCTCAGAGATCAAGGAACTTGCACAATATCTGTGGTGATGCTACAACTAAAACTCAGTTCTCTTATCTTACTGATTCACTTAGTAATTATTGAGTGTGTATGCATGTGATAGGAAGAATCCTAAAATGACCCCACTGAAACCTGTTTATGGCATGCATATACATGCTCTCTAATCTCTGCTTGAGGGAATTGGGTAGGACCTGTGAGTGCCAGGGATAGTAACTAACCTGATTGTCCTCCTCATGGTTATGTCATATTCTATATAACTCTGCATTAGCAGCCTGGAGGGAGATTCTCTGGCTGGCCTTGAAATAAAACAGTCATATTATGAGACAGACAAGTGGGTAGGACTTGAGGGAAACCTATAGGAGCTGGGAGCAGCCTCCCAACCAACAGGCAGCAAGAAAATGAGGACTTTGGTCTCACAACTTCAAGAAAGTAAAATCTGACAACAACTTGAATGAACTTGGAAGTCATCCAAGCTTCAAATAACACATCCCAGTCAACATCTTGGCTTCAGTCTTATGAGACCCTGAGCAGAGAACCCAGCTATGCCATGCCAGAACTTCTACCCATAAAAGTGTGTTTTATAAAATAGTTAAATTAGTGGTAATTTGCTACTGAGCAAAAATATCTAAAACACTCTACCAGGTAGTTTGCTCAGTTATAACAATAAAATGGTGAAGAAAAATAGACTTGATTCTTGTCCTGTTGGATTTATGGTCTGGAGAACAAGATATTGTAATAAAGTAAAAAGAAGATGTCATGAGAGAAAGAAGGGAGCCATCGAGCCATCTGAGGGTTGGGTGACAGGGAAAGTTTTCTAGGGATATGTTAAGAATGGAAAATTTAATAGACTTAACCAAGGAACTGGAGGGCTGGGGTAGGGGCAGGTAGAAGAAGTATTTCATCCTGGGAAGTAAATGCACAAAGGTTCTGGAGGTGGCAAGTGACAGCCCAGGGCGGCTAATGAATTTCAAGTCACTCACTGAGATACAGGGAGAGTTTGAGAGATGAGGCTGGGTAACCAGGTGCAAGTTCATGAAAGGCTTCCATAGAGTTTGGACCTTCTGTTGAGGGCGACGGGGAGCCAATGAAGGGTTCAGAGTTGAAGAGAGGCAGCTTCACATTGGTCCTCTTTGCATTCTTCAATTAACTGCAGAATAAATGATAAGAGACTTGCTGAGGGGCAGAGCTATATACAGGTGACAGATTATAGTAGTTGGAATGAAGACCATGGCAGTTAAGGTGAAACAGAAGTGTTCAGGGCCTCCTATGTTTCCACAGCATGGATATTGGGTTGCTTTAGATTCTGAAAAAATAGATGTGATGGTTTACAAAGGCATAGCTAGAAATGTAAAAACTTACTCTCCCACTAAAACCTTTCTCAAAATAGGTTATATGACCAGAATGTCTAGACTGTGGGAACAGAAGATTCAATCAAGTGTTCTCATTATCTCCAAAGAAGGAAGAAAATATGTGCCTTTCAATCAGTTCCCAATGGTTATTGTTTTTTTCAGGCAAAATGCTTTCAGAGGAGTGGTCACCCACAATTGTTTATTGATCCTTCCCATGATTGAAAAATGAAAAAATGCTCTGACATTGTTTACCTTTTGCGTCCCTCCGGCATTTTGATAAAAAAACAATTAGCCACTTTGCTTTTCTGGTAATAGAAGCTTCAAATTCAGACCTTTTCTGGTAATAGAAGCTTCAAATTCAGACCAAGCTCCCTAATGAGAAGACTATAAGCTAGGATGGAAAAGAAAATGGTCATCTGACAAGTCAGAGTAAGATAAATGTTGTTGACCCCTTTATGTAGGGGCCACTGGGCAGCATCTGGGAAGGTTCATTGAAAGAGAGTTAAAAATTAATCCTAACTTGAAGAATGGCGTGGATGCCATCATGATGTCTGTTAATAATTCTTTAAATGCTGAGGTAAGCAGTAATTCATTTATGATAGTAAAGGGAATATGAAAGATTAAAATTTAGTTGATTGATGAAAAATAATACCAAGGATTTTGTTATCCCATCATTGAGGGAGCTTTGAGGTGGTTACTATGAGTTTTGGTTCCACTGAAGGCACAATGCAGTTATTCTTTATCCCCTAAGTAGGATTTAGAGTGATTCTCTCTAGCCCTGAATAGGAGAGTTGTTGCAGCCTTGAGCTTCTTGTACAGCTATTTTGGTAAATGACAGAGGTGAAGCCTCCAACAAGTGTATCTGAAATAAGAGATGGTTTGACAGCTCAGGAAAGCTTTGATCATGTGATAAACAAGTCAGTGGAAAGAAATCTCTCAGATGAGAAAGCTATAGTTCTATCAATTATGTTAGCCTATAAATCTGGAGAATTGTGGAAAGAGTGAGAGGTTGCCTTTCAGCTTTCTGCCAAATGGATTTCTAGGAGAAATCCTCAGGTGTATTCCAGAACATGTCTGTATGGCAGATGAACTCTCAGCCTAAGTGTTTTAATGTAGATAGGAATATTATGAAAGTACTTACTTAGTTCCTCAATCTTCTATATAAAATAGTCTGGCAGGGCATAGCTGCTGATATAGACTGAATGAAACAAATAAAGACACTTTGGTACAAACCCTCTCTTTCCAATGTCAATTTAGGGGTCAATCTGTCAAACGTGTTTTATTTCGCAATCCTCAGATCAGTCACTTTGATAAAGGTTGCCTGCAAAGGACCTGATATTCCCGAAGCGTAGTTTCTCCCATGGGGATCTCTCTCCTTAACTAAGTTTCAGTGGGTACTTCATTGCTGAAATGAAATACTGACAAAGTGGCCCTAAAGTGAACCCAAGAAAAGTGGCACAGGGGTCTCTGTTTCTCATTTTTCCTGGATAGATGGATTCATCAAGTCAAGTTTCAAAGTCAAGGAGATCTCTCAGGGACAAATCATTTTATGAAATTTCCAACACCAAGATCAATCTAAATAAGGTATCCATGAGCATTTTTAATCTGCAGCTCTTAATTGCTACAAGAGGAGCTTCTGGTTTCCTGAAATGGAGCACATTCTCTGACACAGGGCTGTCATCAGCTTCACATACATCACTGGGGAGAGTAGAAAGGTGGGAAGGAATCTAAGATGCTGAAGGAAATGTTTAATCTCTGGATCTTTGTGATGTTTATGAATGTTACAGTCCCCACCTGTACTGCCTCCAGGCCCTGACAATAGAGTTGACCCTTGAACAACTCAAGTTTCAGCTTCACATGCCCACTTATACATTAATATTTTTAGTAGTAAATACTACAGTACTATACAGTTCATAGTTGGTCGAATCTGCTGTTGGGGAACTGTGGATAGGGAGGGTCTATAATGAGAGCCAACTATATATTATACAAGGTTTTTATTTTTTTTACATGTCCACACTACTATATTTATTATTTATTTTTTTTGGCTGTGCTGGGTCTTGTCTGCTGCATGCAGGCTTTCTCTAGCTGTGGAGAGCAGGGGCTACTCTCTAGTTGTGATGCCCAGACTTCTAATTGTGGTGGTTTCTCCTATTGGGGAGCATAGGCTGTAGGCGCATGGGCTTTGGTAGATGCAGCACATGGGCTCTAGAGAGTGGGCTCAGTAGCCGTGGTGCATGGGCTCAGTTGCTCCACAATATGTGAAATCTTCCTTGACCAGGGATCAAACCTGTGTCCCCTGTATTGGCTGGCGGATTTCCTTCCACTGTGCCGCCAGGGAAGTCCATCATAAGGGTTTTTGACTGTGGGAGGGTTGTGCCTCTAACTCCCACATTGTCCAAGGGTCAATTGTATATTTTTCTTTCTAGATCTAAGTAGTTATATATTATAAATGGATTGGCAGTAGGATTCATATAAAGAAGGGATCAAATCTTCCAAAATGCCCTCACTGGCACTCAACTAACCTAATATCTCCTGTCAATAAGCATAGATTGAAATGTGATCTTAAATTACAATATTACACTGCACTCTTAGAATCATATACAACTGTCCATTGTTAAGGAGGAGATTAAAGGGATGAGACTTCGGATCAGTTAGACACACATGTTATTGGCAGTTACAGAAAACTTTGGTGGCTTATAGAAATATTGTTTTTTTTCCTGTGATCTGTTGCCATGTCGACATCTTTGATTCTCTTTTATTTTTTAATTGAAGTAGAGTTGATATATAATGTTGTGTGAGTTTCAAGTGTAAAGTGATTCAGATATAGATAGATAGATAGATAGATATACCTATTTTTTCCCAGATTCTTTTCCCTTATAAGTCAATACAAAATACTGAGTATAGTTCTCTGTGCTATACAGTAGGTCCTTGATGGGAGTGTGCATGTCTTTCCCTCTAAATCAAAAGCTAAAAGTGACTAAGCCTAGTGAGGAGGCTGTATCTAGAGTCATGCAGGCCAAAAGCTAATCCTTCTGCACCAACAGGTTAGCCAAGTTGTGAATACAAATGAGAAGTTCTTGATGGAAATGAAAAGTTCTACTCCAGTGAACAAAGAATGATAAAAAAGTGAAACAGCCTTATTGCTGATAAACAGAAAGCTTTAGCCATCCAAATAGAAGCTCAAAACAGCCACAACATTCCCTTAATCCAAAGTCTAAGCCAGAGCAAGGCCCTAACTCTTTCAATTCTATGAAGGGTGAGAAAGGTTAGGAAGTTCTAGAAGAAAAGCTTGAACCTTGCAGGGTGTGGTTCATGAGGTTAGAGAAAAAGCTGTCACCAAAACATCAGAGTGCAAGGTGAAGCAGCAAGTGCCTGGTGTAGAAGCTGTAGCAATTTATCCAGAAGATCCAGCTGAAATAACTGATGAAGGTGGCTGCACTAAACAACAGATTTTCAGTGTAGATGAAATAGCCTTCTACTTGAAGATGACATTTAGGACGTTTCACAGCTAAAGAGAAGTTGGTGCCTGGCTTCAAAGCACAGGCTGACTCTTTTTAGAGGCTAAGAAGCTGATGAAACCTGTGTTCATTTAGCATTTCCAATAATCCTAGGGCCCTTAATAATTCTACTAAATGTATTCTACCTGTGCTCTATAAATGGAACAATAAAACCTGGATGACATCATACCACTTTGCAATTTGTTTTACTGAATATTTTAAAATCTCTACTAAGACCTATTGCTCAGAGAAGAGATTCAAAATATTCCTTTTGATTGACAGAGCACTTGATCACCCAAGAGTTCTGACGGAAATGTTCAATGAGATTAATGTTGTTTTCACACCTCCTAGCACAGTGGAAACAGTGTCAGACTTTATTTTTTGGGGCTCCAAAATCACTGCAATGGTGATTGCAGCCATGAAATTAAAAGACGCTTATCCCTTGGAAGAAAAGTTATGACCAACCTAGACAGCATATTCAAAAGCAGAGACATTACTTTGCTGACTAAGGTCCGTCTAGTCAAGGCTATGGTTTTTCCTGTGGTCATGTATGGATGTGAGAGTTGGACTGTGAAGAAGGCTGAGCGCTGAAGAATTGATGTTTTTGAACTGTGGTGTTGGAGAAGACTCTTGAGAGTCCCTTGGACTGCAAGGGGATCCATCCAGTCCATTCTGAAGGAGATCAGCCCTGGGATTTCTTTGGAAGGAATGATGCTAAAGCTGAAGCTCCAGTACTTTGGCCACCTCATGCGAAGAGTTGGCTCATTGGAAAAGACTCTGATGCTGGGAGGGATTGGGGGCAGGAGGAGAAGGGGACAACCGAGGATGAGATGGCTGGATGGCATCACGGACTTGATGGACGTGAGTCTGAGTGAACTCTGGGAGATGGTGATGGACAGGGAGGCCTGGTGTGCTGCGATTCATGGGGTCGCAAAGAGTCAGACACGACTGAGCGAATGAACTGAAATGAACTGAACTGAGCACAACACGCATTCTGCAACCCACAAATCAAGCAATAATTTAAACTTTCAAGCCTTATTACTTAAGAAATGCATTTCCTAAGGCTATGGCTGCCATAGGTAATAATTCTTCTGAAAGATATGTCAAAGTTAATTGAAAACCTTTTGGAAAGGATTACCATTCTTGATGGGCTTCCCTGATGGCTCAGTGGTAAAGAATCTGCCTGTGATTCAGGAGCCATGGGTTCAATCCCTGGGTTGGGAAGATCCTCTGTTAGAAGGAAATGACAACCTACTTCACTATTCTTGCCTGGAGAATTGTCACAAAAGGGTCAGACACGACTAAGCAACTAAATGACAACCATTCTAGATGCCATTCAGAATACCCTTGACTTATGAGGAGAAGTCAAATATTAACATTAACAGGATTTTAGAAGAAGTTGAATCCAATCCTCGTGGATGACTTCGAAGGGTTACTTCAAGTTGAACAAGTCACTGGAGCTAGCAAGAAAATAGGAATCAGTAGTGGAGCATGAAGATGTGCCTGAATTGCTGCAATCTCATGATAAAATTTGAACCGATGAGCAAACAAGTAGCTCTGGAGGTGGAATCTATTTCTGGTAAAGATGCAGTGAAGATTGCCAAAATGACAACAAAGTATTTAGAATGTTATATAAACTTAGTTGATAAAGCAGAAAGTTTATCAGGTTTTGAGAGGATAGTCTCCAGTTTTGAAAGAAGTTCTACAGTAGGTAAAAAACAATGAAATAATGGCACCCCACTCCAGTACCCTTGCCTGGAAAATCCTATGGGTGGAGGAGCCTGGTAGGCTGCAGTCCATGGGGTCACTAATCGTCAGACATGACTGAGCAACTTCGCTTTCACTTTTCACTTTTGTGCACTGGAGAAGGAAATGGCAACCCACTCCAGTGTTCTTGCCTGGAGAATCCCAGGGATGGGGGAGCCTGGTGGGCTGCCGTCTATGGGGTTGCACAGAGTCGGATATGACTGAAATGACTTAGCAGTAGCAGCAGCTTTGCCTTCTACAAAAAATCTTTGGTAAAAGGAAGAGTCAGTTGATACAGTGAACTTCATTGCTTTATTATAAAAATGCCAGTCACTCCAACCTTCAGCAACCACCATTCGGACCAGTCAACAGCCATCAACATTCAGGCAAAACCCTCCACCAGCAAAAAGATTATGACTCACTGAAGGCTCAGATGGGGACTGGCATTTTTTAGTAATAAAGTATTTTTAATTAATGTTAATATATGTAATTTGGAAGATATAATGTGATTGCACGTATAATAGACGACAGTATAGTATAAATATAATTTTTATATGCACTAGGAAACCAAAATTATCATATGACACACTTTATTGCAGTGGTTTAGAACCATACTCACAATTTCTACGTGGCATGCCTGTAAATTTAAGTCATTACGATGTCTTTCTGAAGGAGATTTCCATTTTAGGTTGTATTTGTTAATGAAAGGCTTTTCTCACAGTTCAAGTGATTTCAGGCACTGGTGCATGAATGAGGAAGCTTTAGGATCAGCACAACTATTCCAGGGCCCCCAGAAATCACACTGAATTGGTGACAGACTTTATAGAGGTCTATCTATTGTGCTTATTCAGGAGGTTGGCACTGAATATTGCCTTGAACAAGGGCAGCCCTAGAATACTAAATCTAACTTAGACCATTGTATTGTTTTTTTTTTTTACTGCAGTGTAACAACCACAAATATATCAGTTTGAAACAACACCCACCTTCTTATTTCACTGTACAGTGGATGAGAAATCTGTTGTGGATTTGTCTGGGTTCTCCACTTAGGGCCTCACAAGACTGAAATCAAGCTGTCAGCTGGTTTGCACTCTTTATCTGGAGGATCTAAGAAAGAATGTGCTTCTAAGCATGCCAGTTGTAGTCAGAATTCATTTCTTTGTGACTGTAGCACCAAAGTCTCATTTTCTTGCTGGTTGTTACCTAGGGGTGCACTTAGCTCCTAAAGGCCACCCTCACATCCTTGCTATATGGCCCCCTCTATCTTCAAGCCAGTTTTGAATCTTGCTTGTGCTTTAATCTCTGACTTCCTCTTCTGCTATTAGCCTCAGAAAACTCTCTGTGTTTAAGAGACTCAGGCACCAGTCCATAGGGTCACAAAGTGTCGGACACAACTGAAGAGACTTAGCACGCATGTGCATGATGAGATTATGCCAGGTAATATTGCTAATTTAAGGTTAAATAATCCAAATTACATCTGAAAATTTCCTTTTGTTGTATCTTCATATTTTCTTTTCTCTTCATGGATCTTTGTAAAAGAGTCCAGTTCAAAGCACACAGTATGTTAAAACCTCTCAGATGGATGTAAAGCACCGTAAGTCACATAGTCAGTCCGATAGTCATGGAATGGGAAGTTGGTCCATCTACTGAAAGGCACTGCAACATCACATAACAAAGGGTAGGATGAATTTGCTTAACACGGGAAGTTCAGTTCAGTTCAGTCGCTCAGTCGTATCCAACTCTTTGCAACCCCATGAACCACAGCACTCCAGGCCTCCCTGTCCATCACCAACTCCTGGAGTCCACCCAAACCCATGTCCATTGAGTTGATGATGCCATCCAACCATCTCACTCTCTGTCATCCCCTTCTCCTCCTGCCCTCAATCATTTCCAGCATCAGAGTCTTTTCAAAAGAGTCAGCTCTTCACATCAGGTGGCCAAAGCATTGGAGTTTCAGCTTCAACATCAGTCCTTCCAAAGAACATATTTTAAGTATTGTTTTGCAAAGGAAATGTGTGTGTAGCTCAATCTCTTTCCTCAAAGAAATGTATATCCTTTCCTTTCCTGCATTCAGGCAACGTTAGTCTTAAATTATAGCAACATATAGTGAAAAAATACTGTTCTCTTTCCTTTTAATGCATGCTCATTTCTCAAACTTACAGGAAAACTTGTTGTGGAAATAACATTTTAGTCAATAGATTGCCAACTTATTATATGCCTTGTACCTTGGGTAATGTGATGTATGGAAAATTACTTAGCTATTAGTCTTCAGTGGAAGCCAAATGAATAAGGAGAATTGGTAATTCATCTTATTTTCAAGGATTTTCAACACTATCTGTGTCCTTGGGGCCACTCTTGCAAATGTTACGCTTTACTGTTTTCTGATCCAAATTGACAGGAGGCTTTTGTTTTTTTAAAAGTCTTTAAGATTTAAAAGAGGATTGAGGCTTGTCTGAGCTAGGCATCCGCATCCATAAAGACAGGCAGGCAGAAACATAACCTTTGTTTGTATTTTTTTCAAGTGTGACAACTAGAACAATGGCTGTGTTTTCCAATTCTTGTGAAGTTTCCAAAGCACCTCTGCGGGTTATTCTGTTATCAAGTAAAAAGCTGAATCCCAGCCTTACCCTTGGTCTTGACCACCTCCTGCCATAAAAGGAAACATAAAAATTCTCACCATCCTCCTCCTATTTCTCTGATAGGAGGTTTTTCTGGTAGTTGGTGATAACGAGAGTCTCCTTAAATCCTTATTTGATAAATAAGCAACATAGTAATGTGGTGGATGGGGAAGCATTCATATAAAAGTGTATCAGAGGAGACTTAGAAGCACATGGTTCTTTTGACTGTTACACCTACCCTCATAGTGTTGCAGTTACTTCCAGAATTTTTTTAAATAGTCCTTTGATGTCTCCAGTCAGTTTCCCCCCCCCCCCCCCCCCCCCCCCCGCCTTTTGAGTTTATTACAATATTTTGGGTTAATGTAATCTTTCTTATTCTTAAAGAGATTGAACTGAAGACTGTAGGGGAACTGGTATATTACAGTATAATTGTATAACAAAGCTAGCTTGTTTACCAAGTTTTTTTCCTGAGCACACAAACCACATTTCCCAGACTTGCTTACAAGTAAGTGGAAATTCTGAGTTGCAGAAAATGAAATATGAACAAAAACTAAATGAGCCACTTTCTAGGAACATAAAATTCCATGTGTGATCCTTCCTTGGCTGGGTGAAGATGATGGTTAGACAGGTGGTGAAGTTGGATGGTGGCCTTGGAATTCATGTGGTTAGAAGATAAAAGGAGGCTGAATCACTGTCGGGATAGGTGTCTTCTGCTAATCAAAAATTCCTATTTTAGTCTTTCTTTGAATGAAGAATAAACTTCTACTGTTTTGAACCATGATGTGTTTTGGACTTTGTTACTGCATCTATTTTTTAACTAAGGCATATAGAATTTTACTATGTCTTTAAATTTAAGAATGGGATAAAAAAAAGATGACCTGTTGAATTCTTAAGTTGTTTCTGGATTCCTTTTATGTCCTTAGTGAATTTTGAAATATATAAATTATTTAATTTGTACATGTCCTAAAATAATATGCAGAGGGGAGTGGAACATATGAAGAGGCATGAGGGGTCATTATTGAGCATTTATTTACCTAAATCTGAACTCTAACCAGAGTTAGCATGATGTAGTCTACCTTTATACCCACTGAGGTTTAGAAATTTTTAACCAGTAGATGTACTTAATAACTGAGATGAATACAAACCTGTCCCTCTTTGATTGCAAAGGCATTTCACTGTGTTGTTCACAGATGTCTGACACATAGAAATTGAGATAATAAATATTGTTTTAAGCTATTAATTTGTGGGTAACATGATTTTTAAACAATCCATAGTAGTTTTATCTACTAGAGCTGAATATATATACTAGCTCCCAGAATTTCCACTCATAACCATCGGATATGCATATATGCTCACAAAAGACATGAATAGAAAATTCACAGAAGACTATTCATACAACCCACACTGGAAACTTGGTGAATGTCCTATACCTTGAATGTTCACCAAATGTAATCTATAAATAAATTGTGGTGTATTCACAAAATGAAAAACTATTAAGCTTTGAAAATAAGTAATCCACAATAAAATACAGCAATACAAAGTTCACAAAGATGTTGGGTACCAAAGAGATCCTAATTTATCATTTAATTTATGTAAAATATTCTGTTTTCTAACTGGTATAATGTCAGTATGATTACCCTCTAGGGAGATTAACACTGAAAAAATGAAAAGTAAAGTGAAAGTCACTCAGTTGTGTCCAAGTGTTTGTGACCAGGCTCCTCTATCCATGGAATTCTCCAAGAGAGAATACTGGAGTGCAATGCCATTCCCTTCTCCAGGGAACTTCCCCACCCAGATATCGAACCCAGGTCTCCTGCATTGCAGGTGGTTTCCTTACCATTTGAGCCACCAGGGAAGCTGGGCCTTGTGTTATAGATAATATTCTGTTTCTTGAAATGAGTAGTATACATGGTGTGCTGTCTTTGTGAAAATTCATCCAGGTTTATACTTTGATATATTTACATTTCCATATAAGTATTAAATATTAAAAATTTTTAAAGTTTAAGAAATGTGCATGCCTTTGTGATAGACACTTATTTTAATAATATTGTCAAATGTATATATAAAGCTGTTTGTGTGTGTCCTATGTACTACAAATTGAAATTTGGTGAGAACCTTCATATCTGTTAAAATGATTGGTTAAACAAATTGTAGGGCATTCATCAAATTGTTTGCAATAGTTCTATTAGGATAGATATGGCAGTCCATTTGACAGAGAAAGATGCTCACTATATGCTTCTCAATGAGAATAATGGATCAAAGTTATGCATGCAAGGGACTGGCAAAAACAGAGAGAGTTAGACAGAAAGATGCTTAACAAAATATTAATACTGATTTACCAGGGTGGTTGGAGAAGGAAATGGCAAACCACTCCAATATCCTTGCCTGGAAAATCCCATGGATCGAGGAACCTGGTGGGCTGTGGTCCATGGGGTTGCAAAAAGTTGGAAATGACTGCGTGACTAACAGACAGACAGACTAGGGTGGTAAATTCATGACTGATTTTTTTTTCCCTTTGGCTTATCTATCTTTTTAATATATCACTGGATTTGGTATGATTTTTTTGTATTAATTTGATTTTAATATCTTAGAAGCCATGAGTCATGCTTTTCATTCAACAATACTCATTCTATACACATTTATTGCATTGAACCATAGACCTTGTACAAAGTCAGAACTCGATAAATATTCACTTACTCCCTGACTAAACAAAAAGTCATAATAAGACATAATGTCATCCTCATCCATGTATTTTAATATGTCTCAGAGAAGGGCATTTCTGTGTTCTAAGAGGTTGTATGGGCTTCCCCGGTGGCTCAGATGGTCAAGAAACATCCTGTAACACAGGAGACTTGGGTGCGATCTCTGGGTTAAGAAAATCCCCTGAAGGAGGGCGTGGCAACCCACTCCAGTATTCTCGTCTGGAGAATCCCATGCTCAGAGGAGACTGGCAGGCTACAGTCCATGGTGTTGCAAAGAGTACAACTGAGCGACTAAGCACAGCACAGCAAGGGGTTGTATAGAGACGACTACTGAACATGTTGTGTATTTGTATATTTACATTTTGTGTAGGAGAGTTACATGTTAGAACTCACCTTCAAGGCATTTTGGACATTAATTTAAATGAGAGGGAGAGATGCAATTAAGAAGGGACAATAAAGGCGATGTCTCCAGTTGGTTAATAGGCTGTAGCCACTTCTTTTCAAATCTATTGAACAATGTGTTAATTTCATTGGACATTTTATCTGATGTGTAGTTTTCTTGTCTGATTTAGTGAAGGTCACATAAATCCTGATTTACTGAGAGGAAACAACCTGTAAGGTCACTCACAGCCCAGGCAGGTGGTTGGTGACAGGATGCTGAGTGATTTGAAGCTTAGAATTGTAACTGGTTGCTGATTGTGCATGCAAGGCTCAAGTTCTGGATTTTATATTTCCTGTTTGGCAATGACTGTACAAAAATGAGAAATATTAGAAAACTCCATAGTACTTTTGAGCAATTCTTTTTCTTTTACTCATGTGCATGTGTATGATGTATGCCCTAAACTAAACATCAACAGCTCCTATTATTTTGTTGCAAAACAGTACTGACAACTATTCACTGAAATGTAATGATACCAGCTCAGCTGTCTCAGTGGAAACAAAACTGTTCACAAGTGGCAAAATGTAAATAGAGATGGAGGGTGCAGAGGAAGACAGGAGAGCTAAGAGAGGATTGAAAATATTTTTGAGACTTAAAAATCAGGACTTTGCCTATCACAAAAAGAGCAGCTTTATATTTAATTTATAAAATAAAAAGAAATAGTTTTGGCACAGAGGCCAAATGGATTGAATAACAAAATGGAAAGACACAGTAAATGATTACTCTCTAGATATTGGATTATCCAGGCTTTTACTTTCTCTTCTCCCTTTTCCTAGTCTTTTGGGCATTCACCACATAACTGTAAGAATTTGGACAAAATTTAAAAAAACAAAAAAAGAAATTAAGGAAACAATTCCATTCACCATTGCAACGAAAAGAATAAAATACTTAGGAATATATCTACCTAAAGAAATTAAAGACCTATATATAGAAAACTATAAAACACTGATGAAAGAAATCAAAGAGGACACTAATAGATGGAGGAATATACCATGTTCATGGATAGGAAGAATCAATATAGTGAAAATGAGTACATTACCCAAAGCAATCTACAGATTCAATGCAATCCCTATCAAGCTACCAGTGGTATTTTTCACAGAACTAGAACAAATAATTTCAAGATTTGTATGGAAATACAAAAAAACCTCGAATAGCCAACGCAATCTTGAGAAAGAAGAATGGAACTGGAAGAATCAACTTGCCTGACTTCAGGCTCTACTACAAAGCCACAGTCATCAAGACAGTATGGTACTGGCACAAAGACAGAAATATAGATCAATGGAACAAAATAGAAAGCCCAGAGATAAATCCACACACATATGGACACCTTATCTTTGACAAAGGAGGCAAGAATATACAATGGAGTAAAGACAATCTCTTTAACAAGTGGTGCTGGGAAAACTGGTCAGCCACTTGTAAAAGAATGAAACTAGATCACTTTCTAACACCACACACAAAAATAAACTCAAGATGGATTAAAGATCTAAACGTAAGACCAGAAACTATAAAACTCCTAGAGGAGAACATAGGCAAAACACTCGCCGACATAAATCACAGCAGGATCCTACTATGATCCACCTCCCAGAATCCTGGAGATAAAAGCAAAAATAAACAAATGGGATCTAATTAAAATTAAAAGTTTCTGCACAACAAAGGACACTATAAGCAAGATGAAAAGACAGCCTTCTGAATGGGAGAAAATAATAGCAAATAAAGCAACTGACAAACAACTAATCTCAAAAATCTACAAGCAACTTATGCAGCTCAATTCCAGAAAAATAAACGACCCAATCAAACAATGGGCCAAAGAACTAAATAGACATTTCTCCAAAGAAGACATATGGATGGCTAACAAACACATGAAAAGTTGCTCAACGTCACTCATTATTAGAGAAATGCAAATCAAGACCACAATGAGGTACCACTTCACACCAGTCAGAATGGCTGTGATCCACAAGTCTACAAGCAATAAATGCTGGAGAAGGTGTGGAGAAAAGGGAACCCTCTTACACTGTTGGTGGGAATGCAAACTAGTACAGCCACTATAGAGAACAGTGTGGAGATTCCTTAAAAAATTGCAAATAGACCTGCCTTACGACCCAGCAATCCCACTACTGGGCATACATGCCAAGGAAACCGGAACTGAAAGAGACACGTGTACCCCAATCAGCACTGTTTATAATAGCCAGGACATGGAAACAACCTAGATGTCCATCAGCAGATGAATGGATAAGAAAGCTGTGGTACATATACACAATGGAGTATTACTCAGCCATTAAAAAGAATACATTTGAATCAGTTCTAATGAGGTGGATGAAACTGGAGCCGATTATACAGAGTGAAGTAAGCCAGAAAGAAAAACACCAATACAGTATACTAACACATATATATGGAATTTAGAAAGATGGTAATGATGACCCTGTATGCAAGACAGCAAAAGAGACACAGATATGTAGAGCGGACTTTTGGACTCTGAGGGAGAGGGAGAGGGTGGGATGATTTGGGAGAATGGCATTGAAACATGTATACTATCATGTAAGAAATGAATCGCCAGTCTATGTTCGATGCAGGATGCAGGATGCGTGGGGCTAGTGCACGGGGATGATCCAGAGGGATGATGTGGGGTGTGAGGTGGGAGGGGGATTATGTTTGGGAGCTCCTGTACACCCGTGGCAGATTCATATCAATATATGCCAAAACCAATACAGTATTGTAAAATAAAGTAAAAATAAAAATTTAAATTAAAAAAATAAATAAATAAAAAATTTAAAAATGATTGAAGTTCAAACTGGTTTCATTTATCTGCTTGCTGGAATCTTTCTTAGAAAGATCCAGATCGGGAACACATGTATACCTGTGGCGGATTCATGATGATGTATGACAAAACCAATACAATATTGTAAAGTAATTAACATCCAATTAAAATAAATAAATTTATATTAAAAAATAAACTAGCTCTTGTCGCTACAGGAAATTTGAAAAAAAAAAGTGAAGTGAGAGATATCTCAAAGCAGTTGACTAATTGAAGAGTTATCTATAGATCTGTAATTTAGTTGTTGTTTTTTTTTTTGCTATTGCAGTCCTACTTATCATATGTGTAGTTTTTAAAAAATCATTATATGAAAAAGCTGACCAAATTATTTACTATTTGTTATTCCAAGCTTTATAGCTCAGTGGGGGAAAACGGGGATAGCAGTAGATTTAGCTTAATGAAACAGTCTTAGAAGGAGTATAATTGGTTGAATGAGCTAATAGATGGATTAGGCAACGTGCTTACTGCAAGGTGAGGTGACAGGTAATGGTAGGCCCTAATACTAAGGCAGAGTGTATTCAACTGAGCATACTCAAAGAGCCCTGAAATATATGCTGACAAGCATTTCAAATGGTTTATGAATATATAATTATGATTCAGAAATAAATAATCAACCCACATGATAGAATAGTACCATATCTCTTCTGATTGTAAAACACTGATACAAAGATTCAGGTATAAATGCAACTAAAGTGAGAGTTCTTAGGTTTCTAATTATAGACCTTGTTACTTAGTCACTAAGTTGTGTGACCTATGGACAGTAGCCCACCAGACTCCTCTGTCCATGAGATTTCCCATTGCAGACCTATGGTTTAGGAACAGGACTGAGATAGCCATGGCAGTCCTGGCATTACATTCTAGGGCATGATAAAAGATAAGATGCTGAGTTATAAGTATTGAACATATTACCTTATTTTCCCACTCCCCACTGTACCCTTTCTTGGACAAAACATTTTTTTCACAGGGTCAACATTTTGTACTGTTTTCCATGTCATGCAGAATCTATGTACTGAAAAATAGGAAAATAGAATCTAGAGAGGCTAAGTTGATCTAAATAGTAAAAAGCTGAGATGGGATAGAAGGAGAGAGAATAAGGAAATATCTTTGAAAATTGAGACTGAGAGAAAAGTTAAGAGAGAAGTTTAAGAACATCAGAATGAAAAAATTTGGACTGTGCATATCTGTAAAAGTGGTTGAAAATGAGAGATGGAAAGATGTTTCAAAAGTTTGGAGATTAAAATAGTAATTAGATGGGTTTGAACCTGTGAGTGAGACCATTTTAGGAACCAAAATGTATTGAAACTGAGTTAGAGTGGGAGTCAACAAATGACATGTAGGCTTATACTTCCTAACTACATGAAAATTCCAGAATTTGTTTGGGAAAATACATAGAATATTCAACATACTATAGGAAATAAAGCATGAAAATGTATTTTTTGAATTGTATATATGTGCTTATCATCATGTGAAATTAGGGCATTACATTTAACTTCTGGGACCACCAGCTTTTTCATCAGTCAAGTGAGATAACAGCTATAACAGTCACACTAGCACAGTGCCCAGTATATACTGATTTACACAAAAAGAGGAAAAGAAAAAGCTGGAAACCTGCCCATAAGAATTTTGAGATAATTCATCAAATCCTCCTTTATAGGATTGTAAGCCTTTATTTTGGTTCAGTGACTTCTAGAGGTTGCTCAGTCGTGTCCAACTCTTTGTGATCCCGTGAACTGTAGCCTACCAGGCTCCTCTGTTTTGGGGATTCTCCAGGCAAGAATACTGGAGTGAGTTGCCATATCCTTCTCCAGGGGAACTTCCTGACCCAGGGATCGAACCCAGGTCTCCCGCATTGCGGGCAGACACTTTAACCTCTGAGCCACCGCAGAAGCCCCTATAATCTACAGTGAATAGGTAATTATTAGAACCTCTTGAGATGCAGCATTTATAGAATATTGTAATCTTTTGATCAGAAATAATCAGTACTACACAATAGAGTCTCTATACAGCTGACAGTTTACCAGACCAATAAAAGGTCCAGATTTTAGCAGTTATAGTTTTGCAAATATAAGACAAATTATTTGATTATTTAAATAAATAGTCTTGACTCCATCCCTCTTCCACATACCTATTTATCTGTTATCTAACACAAATTGAATAGTGATTGTACATTTAGGAACTCTTAAGTTTCATAAGTCATAGAGAAGTTGGTGTTGGACCATATTCTAGAACATAAAGCAATGTCAAAGATAAGTTGTCAGAGCTCACAGCCTGAATGTAAACACTGTGATGTCTGGGACATTTTTCCAGCTTTTCCTGCTGATCTCTTTTAGTACCTAAAATACAAAGCTAAGTCACAAATGGGTAATTGATAAATAGTTAAGAGAATTAAATAATAAATGGATTAATTATGAAATTACCATGGATATTGATCAACTGTATTATCCTGTAAGTAATCTATGTTTTTCACAATTTACCTTTTTGTAGAGCAGCACTGTATAATAGAAATACAATGTGAGCCACTTACATAATTTAAAAATTTCTAGTAACACATTAAAAAGTAAAATTAAACTGGCTAATTATAATAGTTCAGTTCAGTCGCTCAGTCGTGTCCGACTCTTTGCGACCCCATGAATCGCAGCACGCCAGTCCTCCCTGTCCATCACCATCTCCCAGAGTTCACTCAGACTCACGTCCATCGAGTCCATGATGCCATCCAGCCATCTCATCCTCTGTCGTCCCCTTCTCCTCCTGCCCCCAATCCCTCCCAGCATCAGAGTCTTTTCCAATGAGCCAACTCTTCGCATGAGGTGGCCAAAGTACTGGAGTTTCAGCTTTAGCATCATTCCTTCCAAAGAAATCCCAGGGCTGATCTCCTTCAGAATGGACTGGTTGGCTCTTCCTGCAGTCCAAGGGACTCTTAAGAGTCTTCTCCAACACCACAGTTCAAATGCATCAATTCTTCAGCGCTAGGCCTTCTTCACAGTCCAACTCTCACATCCATACATGACCACAGGAAAAACCATAGCCTTGACTAGACGGACCTTAGTTGGCAAAGTAATGTCTCTGCTTTTGAATATACTGTCTAGGTTGGTCATAACTTTTCTTCCAAGGAGTAAGCGTCTTTTAATTTCATGGCTGAGGTCACCATCTGCAGTGATTTTGGAGCCAAAAAAAATAAAGTCTGACACTGTTTCCACTGTTTCCCCATCTACTTCCCATGAACTGATGGGACCGGATGCCATGATCTTTGTTTTCTGAATGTTGAGCTTTAAGCCAACTTTTTCACTCTCCTCTTTCACTTTCATCAAGAGGCTTTTTAGTTCCTCTTCACTTTCTGCCATAAGGGTGGTGTCATCTGCATATCTGAGGTGATTGATATTTCTCCTGGCAATCTTGATTCCAGTTTGTGTTTCTTCCAGTCCAGCGTTTCTCATGATGTACTCTGCATAGAAGTTAAATAAGCAGGGTGACAATATACAGCCTTGACGTACTCCTTTTCCTATTTGGAACCAGTCTGTGGATCCATGTCCAGTTCTAACTGTTGCTTCCTCATCTGCATACAGATTTCCCAAGAGGCAGGTCAGGTGGTCTGGTATTCCCATCTCTTTCAGAATTTTCTATAGTTTAATATAATAGTATATATTATTTATTATAAATATCCAAAGTAACACCTTAACAGGTAATCAATATAATTATTATTTATTGGGTGTCTTACATTTTGATGCTTCTCATGTGGTTTATGGTAAGGAATCTGTCTGCCAATGCAGGAGATTGGGACTGCCAATGCAGTCCCAGGGTTGGGAAGATCCCCTGGAGAGGAAAATGGCAACCCACTCCAATATTCCTGCCTGGGAAATCCCATGGACAGAGATTGGTGGGCTACAGTCCATGAGGTCACAAAGAGTCAGAAACAACTTAGTGACTAAACAACAGCAATCTTAGCTTTTTACTATCTTTGAAATACTTTTGTTTTACACTTACCACACAGCACATTCAGTTGACCTGCATTTTAAGCACTTAATGTGTCACTAGCATGTTGGATATCACACTGATGGAGAAGTTGAAATCTACTTTGAATGAGCCAAATTAAACAGAGTCTTAGATTTAAAATAAGAGGAGCAGTTTATAGATAAGGGTGTGGAATTCAAAGTTGCTGCTGCTGGTGGTGCTAAGTCGCTTCATTCGTGTCCGACTCTGTACGACCCCATAGACAGCAGCCCACCAGGCTCCCCCTTCCCTGGGATTCTCCAGGCAAGAACAGTGGAGTGGGTTGCCATTTCCTTCTCCAGTGCACAAAAGTGAAAAGTGAAAGTGAAGTCACTCAGTCATGTCCCACTCTTCGCGACCCCATGGACTGCAGCCTACCAGGCTCCTCTGTCCATGGGATTTTCCAGGCAAGAGTACTGAAGTGGGTTGCCATTGCCTTCTCTGGAATTCAAAGTTAGGTACAACTAGTTTTGAATCCCATTTACTAGCTATGTGATTTTGAACAGGATAATTCAACAAGTCTGTTTCTTCCTGTAAAATGTATATAATATATACATCTTGATGAATTACTGATTATCTTAGAAATAATGTATATAAAATGTCTACTATAGGGTCTGATGCATATTAAGTGCTCAAAGAAAATTATGAATAACTGTCATTATTTTGTTCATTGTAAATATTTAATGTATATATTTTAATCTCTCAGTAGTTTGTGATTTAAACATGAGATTATACTTCTTTTTAAAATTGAAATAACTAAGGCATGAGCCCTGGTACTAAGTTACATACCAGGACTCTGCCCTGGTCAAATTTTCTCCAATTCTTCCTGAGTGTCTGTGTCAGGGTAAACTCATGTATGTGTTATAAGGGGCCCTCTGGGTTTCCTGCTCTGCTGGAACAGTTCTCTGCTAGTGCTTTGCCTCTATGACTGTTTTGATACCTTCATTTCAGAAGAAGGATCTTGTCTATAGGATCACAAAAATAATTCAAATTTTTTCCACACATAAGAGAAAAATACATTTCTAATATCTAGAAATTTATTATCCACTAGTTTCTCTGCAAATTAAATTACTCATAATATTCTCTAGCAAAGATTGAGTGATAGCTTGAGGAAAACACAACATACAAGGAATGATTAACAAATTAAAAGGCCCAAAATTCAGCTGTTACATAAGGATTTTAAAATAAAGACCAGTGGTTCAAACTTTATAGTACAAAATTTTTAAAACTCAGTAAATCAAAACTAGTAGGATCAGAGGAGCTGTAACAGAAGAAAATAGGTAAAAGTGAAGTGTAATGGCCAGTCTGTGTCAAAAGAAGGGGCTCTAGATAATCATTAATTTTGAGATTAAATAAAAAAGTTCACAAATGTTAGCTGTAAATTTTAACGTGAATAAAAACTAAAATATCCAATATGTTGATGTTCACTCAGTCATGTACAGCTCTTTGCAACCCCGTGGACTGCAGCATGCCAGGCTTCCCTGTCCTTCACTATCTCCCTGAGTTTGCTCAGATTCATGATCATTGAGTCAGTGATGCCATCTAACCATCTCATCCTCTGTTGCTGCCTTCTCCTCATGCCTTCAATCTTTCCCAGCATCAGGGAGTTTCCCAATGAGTTGGCTCTTCACATCAAGTGGCCAAAGTACTGGAGTTTCAGCTTCAGCATCAGTTCTTCCAATTGGTATTCAGGATTGATTTCCTTTCAGATTGACTGGTTTGATTTCCTGCTGTTCAAGGGACTCTCAAGACTCTTCTCTAACACCACAGTTCTAAAGCATCAGTTCCTCAGTGCTCAACCTTCTTTATGGTCCAACTCTCACATCTGTATCTGACTACTGTAAAAATCACAGCTTTGACTATAAGGACCTTTGTGGGCAAGGTGATGTCTCTGCTTTTTCATACGTTCTTTAGGTTTGTCATAGATGTTCTTTCAAGGAGCAAACATCTTAATTTCACGGCTGTAGTCACAATTGGCAGTGATTTTGGGCCCAAGAAAATAAAGTCTCACTGTTTCTATTTTTTCCCCATCTATTAGCCATGAACAAAACCAATAATATGTAGGTTAACAAGGGTAATAATAAATTGGAAAACAAATCATAGACATAGAAAAAATAATGTGGCTATACTAGAATCTCACCAAAATCTTTGTCTTCTTCTTCCTGGGCACAGCACTGGAACATGTTTTCCACATTCTTGTGGAATATGGAATCAAACATCATTCAGTTTGATGAACTCATGTGATGTCTAGACAATAGAGCATAAGAAAAAGTTGTACCACTTTCAAGATTGGTCCCTGAAGACCTCTCTTCAGGGCTCCTTGCTACATGTTTCCTTAGAGTGGGGTGGAAATGACTAGAGTAATCAAACTACAGTTCAGTTCAGTCGCTCAGTCATGTCCGACTCTTTGCAACCCCATGAATTGCAGCACGCCAGGCCTCCCTGTCCATCACCATCTCCCAGAGTTAACTCAGACTCACGTCCATCGAGTCCGTGATGCCATCCAGCCATCTCATCCTCTGTCATCCCCTTCTTCTCCTGCCCCTAACCCCTCCCAGCATCAGAGTCTTTTCCAATGAGTCAACTCTTCGCATGAGGTGGCCAAAGTACTGGAGTTTCAGCTTTAGCATCAGTCCTACCAAAGAACACCCAGTACCAATCTCCTTTAGAATGGACTGGTTGGATCTCCTTGCAGTCCAAGGGCTCTCAAGAGTCTTCTCCAACACCACAGTTCAAAAGCATCAATTCTTGAGCACTAGGCCTTCTTCATAGTCCAATTCTCACATCTATACATGACCACAGGAAAAACCATAGCCTTGACTAGACAGACCTTAGTCAGCAAAGTAATGTCTCTGCTTTTGAAAATGCTATCTAGGTTGGTCAAAACTTGTCTTCGAAGGAGTAAGCATCTTTTAATTTCATGGCTGAGGTCACCATCTGCAGTGATTTTGGAGCCAAAAAAAATAAAGTCTGACACTGTTTCCACTGTTTCCCCATCTACTTCCCATGAAGTGATGGGACAAGATGCCATGATCTTCGTTTTCTGAAAGTTGAGCTTTAGGCCAACTTTTCACTCTCCACTTTCACTTTAATCAAGAGGCTTTTTAGTTCCTCTTCACTTTCTGCCATAAGGGTGGTGTCATCTGCAGATCTGAGGTGATTGATATTTCTCCTGGCAATCTTGATTCCAGCTTGTGCTTCTTCCAGTCCAGCGTTTCTCATGATGTACTCTGCATATAAGTTAAATAAGCAGGGTTACAATATACAGCCTTGACGTACTCCTTTTCCTATTTGGAACCAGTCTGTTGTTCCATGTCCAGTTCTAACTGTTGCTTCCTCATCAGCATACAGATTTCTCAAGAGGCAGGTCAGGTGGTCTGGTATTCCCATGTCTTTCAGAATTTTCCACAGTTTATAGTGATCCACACATTCAAAGGCTTTGGCATAGCCAATAAAGCAGAAATAGATGTTTTTCTGGAACTCTCTTGCTTTTTTGATGATCCAGCAGTTGTTGGCAATTTGATCTCTGGTTCCTCTGCCTTTTCTAAAACCAGCTTGAACGTCAGGAAGTTCCTGGTTCACGTATTGCTGAAGCCTGGCTTGGAGAAATTTGAGCATTACTTTACTAGCATGTGAGATGAGTGCAATTGTGTGGTAGTTTGAGCATTCTTTGGCATTGTCTTTCTTTGGAATTGGAATGAAAACTGACCTTTTCCAGTCCTGTGGCCACTGCTGAGTTTTCCAAATTTGCTGGCATATTGAGTGCAGCACTTTCACAGCATCATCTTTCAGGATTTGAAACAGCTCAACTGGAATGCCATCACCTCCACTAGCTTTGTTCGCAGCGATTCTTTCCAAGGCCCACTTGACTTCACATTCCAGGATGTCTGGCTCTAGATTAGTGAACACACCATTGTGATTATCTTGGTCATGAAGATCTTTTTTGTACAGTTCTTCTGTGTATTCTTGCCACCTCTTCTTAATATCTTCTGCTTCTGTTAGGTCCAGACCATTTCTGTCCTTTATCAAGCCCATCATTGCATGAAATGTTCCCTTGGTATCTCTAATTTTCTTGAAGACATCTCTAGTCTTTCCCATTCTGTTCTTTTCCTCTATTTCTTTGCATTGATCACTGAAGAAGGCTTTCGTATCTCTTCTTGCTGTTCTTTGGAACTCTGCATTCAGATGCTTATATCTTTCCTTTTCACCTCTCTTCTTTTCACAGCTATTTGTAAGGCCTCCTGAGACAGCCATTTTGCTTTTTTGCATTTCTTTTCCATGGGGATGGTCTTGATCCCTGTCTCCTGTACAATGTCACGAACCTCATTCCATAGTTCATCAGGCACTCTATCTGTCAGATCTAGGCTCTTAAATCTATTTCTCACTTCCACTGTATAATCATAAGGGATTTGATTTAGGTCATACCTGAATGGTCTAGTGGTTTTCCCTACTTTCTTCAATTTAAGTCTGAACTTGGTAATAAGGAGTTCACGATCTGAGCCACAGTCAGCTCCTGGTCTTGTTTTTGCTGACTGTATAGAGCTTCTCCATCTTTGGCTGCAAAGAATATAATCAATCTGATTTTGGTGTTGAGCATCTGGTGATGTCTGTGAGTACAGTCTTCTTTTGTGTTGTTGGAACAGTGCATTGCTATGACCAGTGCATTTTCTTGGCAAAATTCTATTAGTCTTTGCCCTGTTTCATTCTGCATTCCAAGGCCAAATTTGCCTGTTACTCCAGGTGTTTCTTGACTTCCTACTTTTTCATTCCAGCCCCCTGTAATGAAAAGGACATCTTTTCTTGGTGTTAGTTCTTAAAGGTCTTGTAGGTCTTCATAGAACCATTCAACTTCAGCTTCTTCAGCATTATTGGTTGGAGCATAGACTTGGATTACCATGATATTGAATGGTTTGCCTTGGAGACGAACAGAGATCATTCTGTTAGTTTTAAGATTCCATCCAAGTACTGCATTTTGGACTCTTGTGACCATGCTGGCTACTCCATTTCTTCTGAGGGATTCCTGCCAGCAGTAGTAGATATAATGGTCATCTGAGTTAAATTCACGCATTCCAGTCCATTTTAGTTCACAGATTCCTAGAATATTGACATTCACCCTTGCCATCTCTTGTTTGACCGCTTCCAATTTGCCTTGATTCATGGACCTGACATTTCAGGTTCCTATGCAATATTGCTCTTACAGCATCAGATGCTGCTTCTATCACCAGTCACATCCACAGCTGGGTGTTGTTTTTGCTTTGGCTTCATCCCTTCATTCTTTCTGGAGGTATTTCTCCACTGATCTCCAGTAGCATATTGGGCACCTACTGACCTGGGGAGTTCCTCTTTCAGTATCCTATCATTTAGCCTTTTCATACTGTTCATGGGGTTCTCAAGGCAAGAATACTGAAGTGGTTTGCCATTCCCTTCTCCAGTGGACCACATTCTGTCAGACCTCTCCACCATGACCTGCCCATCTTGGGTTGCCCCACGGGCATGGCTTGGTTTCATTGAGTTAGACAAGGCTGTGGTCCTCGTGTAATTAGATTGACTAGTTTTCTGTGAGTATGGTTTCAGTGTGTCTGCATTCTGATGCCTTCTTGCAACACCTACCATCTTACTTGGACTTGATTAATTGACGATGGCAAAACCTCTATTGGAGGTGGTGGTTTAGTCACTAAGTCATGTCCAACTCTTGTGACCACATGCACTGTAGCCAGCCAGGCTCCTCTGTCCATAGGATTTTCCAAGCAAGAATACTGGAGGGGGTTGCCATTTCCTTCTCCAAAACCTTTGTTAATGTGAATTTTTCAATGATTATGTGGGAGCAGCCTTCTGTTACTTTCTACCCTGGACCAGTCAAGAATATTACAGGAGAAATAGACTATTTCATTAAGTCATTATACGATGCTCTTTTGTCTATTCTATATACAGCTGGTATTTACCTTACTAATATTGTGGTATACTTTCCTGGGATATGTTTTCTTACCACCAGCAAATATTCTGCTTTATTGGCAACAAATTTAGATTCTGATAGAACTTTGGGCTTCTGTGAACAAACAGGGTGGGGACATGTAATCAGGATGCCTTTCTTCTTGGGTATGAGGTAAGTTTCCCTCCTCAATTTGAGAGGCAGTAGACATCCTTTAGCTTCAATTTCGCTCTAACATTTGCTTGGGGAATATCCAACAGCAGATTCACTGCTTAATTCAGAAACCTATTCTTGAAGCAAAAATCAGAATGGAGAGTAGGGGACTGTTGCAGATGGTCCACAGACTTTAAAACAAGTGTCTCACTGACTGTCCAGCTCTGCCTTCCAGCCTCTGGTGCATCTGATTGGGATAATTCCAGATTTCTGTTAGGAAAACCTATTTTTTAAGTGATTCTGTGTTTAATTATTTTGTGTCGAATTTTATCACCCCAGTTGAGGTTCACTGTTGACATAACTTCCTCTGCTTTATATTATCTATAAATACTCCAACACTCTTTTCTAACTGTGACATTGTTCTTTGTTTTTTTGTGAACTTTTATTTTGTATTTTAACCACTTTTTTAAATGACTGAGAGGGATGGAAGGTAATCAATCACATGTGCTTATTTGCCTTTCAGTTTTCACCACAGAAACCAGGCATTTCATGTATTAAAAGTTAGGTTTTAACTTCAAAATTCTTAAATTACTTTTTCTTGCAATTATACTGTAGGGGGTAAATGACACTTATGCCAGTAATTTTTTTTTTCTTTGAAGAGAGTCATATTGATTTAACTGTTTAGTAAATACTGATTGACTATGCTGATATATGCACACTTCTGAATTGACATGTAGCTAGTTTGTTGGCAGATATAGCTCCAATTGTGGAGACATTTAACCCAAATGAAACCTACATCATTTACTTTAGGGATGTTTTCTCTACATTCTCTAGACATAACTACCATCATAAGCTCTGAAACTCTCTTGCTGTCTCCTCCTCCTTCTCTCCCTCTTCTTCTTTCCCTTTCTCATTTTCCTTCTCCTCCTACTTTTTCTTCCTCTTCTTCTAATTCTTAAATTGATACAGATAGAAGAAACCATAGGAAAAACTTCCGTGATATGAGTCTTGACAATGATTTTATGGGTATGACACCAAAAGTGCAATCAGTAAAAGCAAAACCAACAAGCGAGACTACATCAAACTTAAAAGCTTCTGTGCAACAAAAGAAATAATCAACAAAATAAAAAGGCAACCTATAGAACAGATCAAAATAATGTGCAAACCATGTATCTGAATAAGTTAGTATGCACAATGTATAGCATTGATATAACTCAATAGCAATAATCATTATCACCATCCAATTAAAAATGGGCAAAAGACCTGCATAGATTTTTTTTTCCAAGGAAGACATACCAATTGCCAACAGGTATATGAAAAGATGCTCAATATTAGAGAAATGTAAATAAAAATCACAGTGAGATACCACCTATTACCAATGAGAAGAGAGCAAGTGTTGGTAAGGATGTGGAGAAAATAGAACCCTGTGTATTGTTGGTGGGAATGTACTGGTACAGTCACTATGGAAAATAGTATAGAGGCTCCTCCAAAGAGTGAAAATTTACCTTATGTTCCAGCATTTTCACTTCTGGGTATATAGCCAAAGGAAATGAAAGATAACTTGAAGGATTTGAAGAGACATTTGCACCTCCAGGTTAATTACAGCCTTTTAACAATAGGTTGTTTCCATATCTTGGCTGAGCATCCATCTCTGGATGAAAAAACAAGATATGAGATATACGCAAAAGTATTATTCAGTCATAAGAAAGGAGGAAATCCTGCCATTTGTGACAACATAGATGGGACTTGAGGGCATTATGCTTAAGTGAAATAAGTCAGACAGAGAAAGATAAAATTTGTATGGTATCGCTTATATACATAATCTAAAAATGTCAAACTCATAGAGACAGAGTAGAATGGGGGTTGTCAGAAACTGAGGAGTGAGGCAGTTAGGGAGATGTTGCTCAGGGGGTACGGACTCCTAGTTATGGGATGAATAAGTACTAGGGATGTAATGTACAGTATCATGACGTTACATGGCAGTATAGTATTATCTCTGAAAGATGCTGAGTAGATCTTAAATGATCTCATCACAAAAAAGAAATCACTATTATGTGAGCTGATGGAGATATAAACCTAATGTGATTGTTTTACAATATATAAGTGTAACAAATCATGTTGCAAATCTCGAACTTATAAAATGTTATAGGTCAATTATATTTCAATAAAGTTGGGGAAAAATCAAATTTAAGAATTTCTTAATTAACAGTTAGACTATGCTAGCCCTATAAAATATTAAAATATATTGTTAGAACATAAAAAGAATGTTGAAACTGAAGAGGAAGCTCAGACCAAAATGCATATGCAAATTGGGAGAGGATAAAGAGTTGACACATTGGAAAAGACTTTGATGCTGGGAGGGATTGGGGGCAGGAGAAGAAGGGGACGACAGAGGATGAGATGGCTGGATGGCAACACTGACTCGATGGACGTGAATCTGAGTGAACTCCAGGAGATGGTGATGGACAGGGAGGCCTGGCGTGCTGCGATTCATGGGGTCGCAAAGACTCGGACACGACTAAGCAACTGAACTGAAAGATGCATATTAAATTGGTGGGGAAATACAAAAAGCTTTAAATAAATGATAGCCATTTGGGAAAAAATAAAATTTAATCTATACTTCACTCCATATATCAGAGTTCTAAACATTAAAAAAAAAATGAAAGCAACCTCAGAGTAACTATAAAGTTGAGAAAAGGAAGTTTCTCTTACGCTGAAATTATTCTATTTTCAACTTGGTTAATCCGAGAACTGTGCTTCCTACAATTTCCTTCCCCAGTTGGCCAAAAAAGGAACTTGCATGTAATATTGGACATGAAAAATATTAATTAAAAAACACACTAATACCATTTCAGGCTTCTAGCATTTTCTTTCTTTTGTCTGAATCAGTGTCTATCAGGCATTTCATTAGTGTGGTGTGTTCATATGCTATTGCAATTATTCCTACTTAATTTTTGAGAAAACTTTTAGATCTAGAACTAAATTATTTACCATGTGAATTGAGGTAAATAGCAGACTGAGAATTCAAAACCACATTGTTTCTTCCCCTGTGTTATGCTAAGAATTCCACACACACTTGTGGGTATAATTTTTTTGCATATTAATCAAACAGCGGCCAGTGTCAGTACTGAATGTTTTTCTGGTTTAAGAGTTCCTTGGATAAGGAAATAATTAAATCCTCCACTTTCAGAGGTATGTGCCTCCTCATGGAACAATAAGGACTATGGGCATATTTTCTCGAAACATTCACTTTCTAAAGTCTTGAATTGACCAGTAGACATAATCCATGGGTTGGTAACTCCTGCAGTAAAATAAACTAGTATGGGAATTGAGGAGGAAATTATCTACCAGGTAAGTTGATGACTTACAATCATAAAAGTAAAAAATAGCAACAGATAGTTTCTAGCAAATTGATTGAAAATAAATTTCTGTCTGTATAGATACTGCATGTAACTGATTTCAATCCAGAGTAAATTTGTATGGTTGAATTATAGCACTTCAGAATTATGGGTTTGTGTGGCTTTCACATTCCCTGGTTTACATAACTATGTTTCAGCTGTATAACCATTGAAGTAAAATGTTTATTACAGTATGCCATAGTGAAAACTTATTTACATTCCTAACATATGGATCTATTTCACATTGTGACAAGAGAAAGAAAATACATAAAGATATGTTACATACCCATGTCATTTTTAATCAGAAAATAAAGAGATGAATAAAAGCTCATGTAGTGCAAGTAGATGGTTAATGTTCTAGCTCTTAAGTAAAAATGATAGGTACCTGATTTTATTAACATAATTTAAATGGATATCTGGTAATTAAAATAGGTACATTTATCCCTCCTAAGCAGGCATGTGTCTCCTATCAAAGAAAAAAATGAATCATCATAGGTAAATGAATTCTCTGTATTCAGACATGTTATCTTCTCCCTGTTCCATATGTTGTCATAGCAACAATTGACTTCATATGGCCTGACTCAGCTACTCAGCAACCAAAGAGAAAAGAAATGTCCTGTTTTCTGTAATCTGCTATTACAGGTGATGTTTTTAGATTGTGCAGTAACAAAAGGTAATCCTTAAACCTACAGGATTTTCTTTTGTGATTGCAATAAAATCAATCATTACCTTCTAGATGCAGGACAGTTGTCATTTTGGAGTTTGGGTGGCAATTTCTATAGGTGAAGGATATCAGGATTTTTTGAAGAAAACAGAAGCAGGATACCCTTTAAATAGTTATTTGTCTAAACATTTTGATATATAACTTAGAAATAGACACAGAGAATATGAAGTTTTTAAGCAGAGAACTATTGTAAGAACACAGGAAACTCAGTTCTATTTTTCTATATCCCTTTGTTTTGCAAAATTGAGATATTCTTTTCTATGTGACATAAATTTATAAAAATTGTTTGCCAAAATAAGGGGAATAGAATTCCTATTTTGAACTGAGTGCTGGGTATCCAGTAGTAATGCTTTTCAAAATAGTATAATAAAGACATAGTAAATATTTTCTAGTCATGTATTTGTAGTTTCATATGTGGACTGTGTTGAAAAGATAAAATAGGTGAATAAAATCACAAATAAGACTTTATTTCTTATGGCCTTGGTCAGATTGATAAAAAAAATAACAAGCCTTTAAAGAATTAACAAAATCTTCTAATTTCATTTATTAAGTTCCTAATTCCCAAATGCATTTAGATGTCTAGATTTTCAAGTGATTTCCACTTTGTGAACTATGCTGCCATTATATACAGGTTTTGTTCCTTCAGAGAATAATAGCAGGTGGTGCCTATATAGGAAAACACATGGAAAAAGCCACCTTTTTTCTTTAATTTTTCATGTCTCTATTATAGCTATATTTATTACTTTATCTAGAGGATGTGATACTTTTGAATATGAAGACTAGTCCAGTAAGGAGTACAATGATAAATAGAAACAAATCAGATTTAATAGGTAACATCTATGTAGCATGTGTATTGTAGCACCTCATCGTCTACCCGTGGCTGTCCTAACACATATACAAAGTCACCCTTACCTCTGATTGCAGGTTTGGATGAACAGTTTCAAAAAGTGGTCCTGGAAACCACTTCTGGGATTTTCCTGATATATTATGCTATCTTTATTTTATTTAGTGAAAAATGGCTAGAGAGGGAAATTAAACACCTTAAAAGTATGAAATGTGGTTAACCTCTACCCCATCATCTTGATCATTTTTTCAGTCTTCCTCCAGTCATTCACCTCACTCAAGTGATTTGATTTATTCTTTAGAGATCATCTTGAAGATTTAGCCACTTCACTCTCATCTGTCTCAGTTCTGTCATCTTCCAGTTCTGTCATCTGCAAGTTCTGTGTGTCAAGAATACTGAATCAGATTAGTATAACCTCAAATGCTTGGAGCTTCTTGAAAAAATGACCCTATCTTAATACAAAGCAATGCTATTCAACTTTTAAAAAATGACTCAGTCCCTAGGGATCTTTGTCTCTCCTCTTAACATCTGAAATGTTGGAAGTCACCATACTGATCTTGGCTTAAAGACTGGCTCCGAATTTATCAAACTGGTTTTGAAGCAAGGTAGGCTGTTAAAAGTACCAAAATAAATCTTAAATTAACTTTCTTTAACTTCACTGAATTGTCCCAAAGAGGGTATCCTCATTATTTCCTCCACTGTTCTGCATTGTTTTATGTTCCACTAATGCTGAAATTCAGTGGGGTGATTGTAGCATCTATCATAGCACCTTCTAAAGATGAAATGTCCCCAAACTTGTGGTCTTTCTATTTTGTTTGGCCTCATGTTTTATTGCATCTAGACTATCAGCAGATGTCTTTGCCCATATCTAGTAGAGCACAAGTTAAACACTTCTAGGCCTCAGCCGCATTATTGGACTTGCTCTGACCTTTTCTTTCTAGTTCCCCTATCTCCTAATACAAGTCTCCTTTTTTTTTTTTTTTTTTCTATCATGGTCTTCTCCCTACCTCCTTGATATCAGGAATTGCTCTAAGTATTAATGTATTTTAACTGATGAGAGATTGGCCGGTGGCAGTTAAAGAAGATACATCTTTGCCTGGGGCTCCACTGCAATCTCCTGAAGGTTTTCTAAGGTAATTGAAGCCACATGAGACTTGCTTCACAAAGATGAAACCTGTTCTCTGGGTGTTTGTGAGCCGCCATGCAAAGTGTTCTCCTTTAAGAGCCATGGGAAGAAAGGAAGTACTTACTATATCTCGGTTGATTCCAAACTGTCCTTCAAACTCCACCAGTCCTTTAGTCCACAGAGTCCACATCAGAATCGAGAGGTAGAACTAAATTTTAGAAGAATCCTGTATGACTCACATGTTCTACCCTTCATTCCCTGCCAGAGAACCTGTGTAGGCCTTTGTTAGCTAGTTATCTCTTACTCATCTATAATGGCAAGTGGAAGTAGGCTTGTGTGCGTACTAAGTCTCTTCAGTCATGGCCGACTCTTTGCAACCCTATGGACTAGCCCACTAGGCTTCTCTGTCCATGGCATTCTCTAGGCAAGAATTATCATGCGGGTTTCCATTTCCTCCACTAGAGGATCTTCCCAACCTAGGGACTGAACCCGCATCTCTATGTCTCCTGTACTGGCAGGCAGGTCCTTTACCACTAGCACTACCTGGGAAGACCTAGATGTAGGCTTACATGTGTGTATTTGTACACTTGTGTTTGTGACTGTCTTTTACTAGAAAGAAATGAAATGGTAAGAGTATGGGCTTTATAATAAAATGAACCTGTCTGGGTTTCAGTTGCAGACAAATAACAGATTGTCTTCATTTGTGAAATGGGGAAGAGATTATTTTATGATTATTGTAACACTAAATAGAATACATTAAACACATGGAATAGGGCATGAACAGTCAATTGCTAGGTTCTTCCCTAACCCCCATATCTGGGAAAGGTTTTCTTTTGGTAACTTGATTTATGCTTATTGCATTAATTAGCTATTGTTCCATTACAAAGCACCTCAAAGTCTTTACATGATTGAAATCTTTCTCATGAAGATAGAGTTGTTCTGCTAACCTTAGCTAGGCTTGGGTAATCTCTCATGGGCTTAATCATGAGATCAGTGAAGTGTCCTCTGGGGGAAAGTAAGTTTAGGTGACCTTGGATATGATGACTGAGCCTTTTTGGAGGTCTCTCTCCTATCCTTTCAGCAATCTAGCCTGATGGCAGGGATTCAAGAGCAAGCAAGTTTAGTTCTGGAAGGAGGCAAGAGAAGTTGAACATGTGCTTCTCAAGCTTGGATCACACTTGCTAATATCTTGCTGATCAATAAAATCACATGCGAGACTAGAATCAAAGTGTGGAGGGACTGTCAAGTTATAGGACAAAAGGTATGAATAATTGGGGCCATTAGTACAATTCACCTACCACCCCCTACAAAGCCTTTCTTGCCAACCCTTCTAATTAGTCATGGTTTGATCAAAGAAGCAGAATGCCTACAAGTCATCAACTGTTGCAGAATGTAATTGTGAGACCTGTTGGATCCAGCTCTAGGCCTCTCTGGTGTTAATTCTTGGAGCCATTTTGGTCAGCCAGACTGGCACTGAGGAAGAAAAACAGAATGAATAACTAGAACTCATGAGTATTATCTAGGACTCAGGACTATCTCTCACTACCTGTAGTCTTGGTGCGGTGGATCACCTGACGGAGAAGGTAGGACTCTTTACTGCAAGCTACACACGTGTTATCCCCCCCAAGTCAAATGTGCATTAATAGATGGGAGCTGGAGGCTGCTGGTCTAGTTGCCCTAATTCACTCCTGAGCTATTGCATGTGCCTGATTCTCTATGTCAACCTCCGCAGTATAAAAATGGGTGGCTGATGCTTCAACTCCATTAGCCAGATCTCCTAAGAATGTCTCTTGTAGCCAACATTAATCTGGGAGTATACAGGGAGGTGAATTCTGGAAAACATACTTCAGTTCGGTCTCCTTTGCTATTTTGTTGAAGTCTGTTATCACTTTATATGTGGTTATGTTAAATTCACTTTCTCAAGGGTCCTCACCTTCAACTTTCCCTAAAAACATTTAAATTACTAATTCATTCAATGTGGCAGAAATGATGCCAGAATCACTTAAGATAACATCTGAATATTTGGCAGTTTTTAGCTGCTTTTCCCATCTCATAATTCTTGATACATTTTTCCTTTGACTTCCACTTTGCTTCCAGATGAGACTATGTTTAGAACCTACTTTGCCAACTTAATAGTAAACCATGTTTCAGGGAATTTTCTGGTGGTCCAGTAGTTAGAACTCAGAGCTCTCATTGCCATAGCCTGGGTTCAATCCCAGGTCAGGGAACTAACATTCTACAAGCTGAGTGGCACAGTTAAAAAAAAAAAAGTTTTATAAATGCAAAGATTGAGGCTGAGAATTTAATTTCTAAAATAATTATCACAGTTCTGAGGAACCAAGGGGACAGATAAACCAACCAAGTGTATTAGGGATTTGTTATCAGTTAAGAGGAGAAATTACTGCAATCGCTGATAATTATGTCCCTTAATTAATGAAAAAATTTGGTGAGGTTCTTGGACTTCAGTGTAAATTCCCACCATCCAGTATATAGAAGTAATTCTCAATAGGGAAATCATACACTTTCTGATCTCAAAGCAACCAGTGATCTAATAGTACACTACTGCTGTTTCTTATTAAAATACTTTATTATAGAAATAGCCAAAACTAACTAGTTCAGAAACTTCTTCCTTTCTTTCACTCTTTCTTTTTTTCTCCTCCTCACCTTCTGTCTTCCTCTTGTTCTCTTTATCTCTTTCTTCCTCTCTCTCTATCATCTTATAATGAGAGTTCCTGGCTTGAGGAAAAGAACAGCCCAATTTTTATAGGGAAATCTGTCATGATATAAGTGGGTAAAGATAAGAGTTAAAATGGAATTGTTAATGAAAGTGAGCTTCATGAGAAATTAATTCTAACGATAATGACTCCTCTTTGTATAGCTGCTATTAGTATGGAATAGGAAGAGAGAACTAAATTTATTCTTTTCATCAAGATACATGCTTTGTGATGATAGAGTAGGATAAAATATAGATGATTATTTTTATTTTTAATTGTGGTAAAAGACATAAAATTACCATTATTATCATTTTAAAGTGTACAGTTTAGTAGTGTTAACCATATTCATATTACAAAACAGATTTTCCAGAACTTTTTCATTTTTCAAAACTGAAACTCTATACCCATTGACCATCAACTCATTTCCAGCTCCTTAGAGCCCCTGACCAACCAGTCATCCACTTTTAATTTCTATTCATTTGGCTACTTTAGAATTCTTAAGTAAGTAGAATCATAAACTTCTTGTCTTTATGACTAACTTATATCACCTATAATTTACTCAAGGTTCAGCCATGTTATAGCATGTAAAGAATTTCCCTTTTTTTCAAGGCTGAATAAAATTTCACTGTGTGTATATATACCATACTTTCTTTATCCATTCATTTATCAATGATTATTTGAGTTGTTTCTACAATTTGGCTGTTGAGAATATCTACAATGAACATGGATATGCATATACCTACTTCACATCCTGCTTTCAATTCTGTTGGGTATATAACCAAAAGAAAATAAAACTGGTTACTAGATCATATGGTAATTTTATTTTTAATTTTTTGAGGAGCCTCCATACTATTTTCCATAGTGACTGACTCATTTTACATTGCCTCCAACAGTACAAAGGAGTTTGATTTTTTTTTTTTTTCAATAGCGAATAGTGGCCATCCCAATGTATTTGAGGTGATATCCCACTGTGGTTTTGATTTGCATTTCTCTAATGATCAGTATTGTTATTACTAATTAATGACTAGTTGAACACCTTTTAAATGCTTGTTTCCTCTTGTATATGTTTTATCCAAGAAAATGTCTATTTAAATAGTTTGCACTTTTTAAAATTTCATTGTTGTTGATATTTATGGGCTTTTTATATATTTTGGATATTAACTCCTTATAAGATACATGATTTGCAAATGTTTTCTCCCATTCCCTAAGTGGCCTTTTTCCTTTGTTGATTGTACCTTTGGATACATAGAGGCTTTAAAGTTTGATGTTATCATATTTGTCTATTCTTGCTTTTGTAATTTTGGTGTCATATACAAGAAATCATTGCCAAGTCCAATGCCATAAAGTTTTTCCACAATATTTTATCATAGATAGGCATTTCATAGTTTTAGGCCATATGGTTAGGTCTGTAATTCATTTTGAGGTTTTTTTTTTTTTTTTTTTAGTTTTTTAGTTTTATTTTTTCCCAACATTGCTTTCTAATATACTTTCTTATTCTAGGGTTTTGGGGATATTGGGTTATGTCATTTTTGTGATTTAATGAAACAGTCTAACTATTTCTTTTCTCTATATAAGCTAATTGGGGAAATATACATGATACATTTTGGTCTTCCATAGTCTTAACTTGGGGCTTCCCAGGTGGTGCTAATGGTAAAGAACCTGCCTGCCAATGCAGGAGACATGAGAGATGAGAGTTCAATCCCTGGGTTGGGAAGATCCCCTGGAGGAGGTCATGGCCGCTCCAGCATTCTTACCTGGAGAATCCCATGGACAGAGGGGCCTGGTGGCCTGCAGTCCATAGAGTCACAAAAAGTCAGATATGACTGAAGTGACTTAGCACACAGTCTTAATTTTATTATTATTCTCATTAAATGCATAATTTTCTGGAACTGTCCATGTCATTCATTTTACTCTATGTCATAGTACTGTTTTGGAAACCAAGTAGTATTTTTTCACTGATTAAAAAAAAGCGCATGTTTGGTGCTTATTATTTGTCCTGTAATGCAACCATTATTGTGGTAGGTATCATAGAAGACTGTTGAGATGTTTTATACAATATTCAGGAGATTTCTAGTCTCCTCCTTATTTGTCTTCCTCTACTACACAAGCTGGGAAAATGACACAGCGACATATTTCTGACACATGTGTATGAATAGATGACCTTAAACAATGATACCTAGATTAGACAATGGGGAAACAAGGGCCCCTATACAAGACACTCTGCAAAAAATGGTGTTGGGAAAAGTGGATACCCACATACAAAAGAATGAAGTTGGCTAAGGGAAAGATTTAGATATTTTGGTTAAAAATGGAGAGACATAATTAATACTGTTTTTCTTCCTTCATTGAATGAAGTATAATGGTTGAACATGTTTGTTGTCCCATCTAGCACAGCGGGTGAGAAAGACCTGAAATGGGGGCAAGCAAATAATGAAAAGACGGACATATAATTTGGCAAGTGGGGAGTCAGGGGGCCCTCCTGCTCTCCATGGCAGGAAGACAAAATGGTTCCTTTCAGCCCATTACTTTTATTGGCAGAAGTCACATGAGGTCATTAAGGAATAGATATACTGGGGAGTTTGAATAGCGCAGGCTCTGCTGTTGATCAGGAATGCATTGTTTTGTTTCCGTGGAGGCAGACGCAGGGGTAGACAGTGAAGTGGGACAGAGAGCACCTCCTGCCCCAAGAATGTCTGTTCGGGATACTTACTAGGACAATCCACGAGGGCGCAGTTTGCCTCACCCTCGAGTCATGGGGCAGGTTCTGGTCTCTGCTCCATCAGACTGCAACAGTTTGTGAGCATGAGGGAAAGTCTACGAGAACTGAAAAATGTCTCTGACATGATTAAGAAATTATACAATGCCAGTAATCTCCAACTTCATATATCTGGTAAGATGGGAAGTCATTTAAACTGTATATTCTGTTACTTGCATCTACTATTTATCCTAAATGATACATAGACATAGGTGAAAACATTAAATCATACAAAGTAGAAAGTTATATGTGACCAATGGAAATCAACTAGTTCAAAATAGGTTGGAGTAAGGGTAGGGTTTGAGTTGGCCTTGAAAGAAATAAAAGAACCCCAACTTAAAACAACTATAGTGTTCTTTATGGTTCTAAGTATCTGACACTTGCTAAGTCGCTTCAGTCATGTCCGACTCTGTGCGACCCCATAGACGGCAGCCCACCAGGCTCCTCCGTCCCTGGGATTCTCCAGGCAAGAACACTGGAGTGGGTTGCCATTTCCTTCTCCAGTGCGTGAAAGTGAAAAGTCAAAGTGAAGTCGCTCAGTCGTGTCCGACTCTTAGCGACGCCATGGACTTCAGCCCACCAGGCTCCTCCGTCCATGGGATTTTCCAGGCAAGAGTACTGGAGTGGGGTGCCATTGCCTTCTCCGGATCTGACACTTAGATGGTGTTTAAAATAGAAATTTCTCACCTCTTCTCCATATCGTGTCAACATAGAATGGCTTTCATTGAGACTAGAGGACCCAAAATGGTCTAATTCTCAGTCTGGTGTCTCTCTTGGGGTGGCCCAAAAGACTGAGGGCTGTCTGGGGTGATAGGGCATCTTCTTGTTTGCCAGTGGGCTCAATCATGCGGAGCTTTATTTCACTAGCACGTGGTCTTTTCCCCCTTTATCTTCTAGGTCCTTTAGCTAGATGCACAAACTTCTTTAGATGGCAGCTGTCATCCTAGAAGACAATGGGAACCTCAAGATTTGAATATCCAAGAATTAGAAATCCTAGAATGTTATTTTTGTCACATTTTTTGGTCAAAGAAAGTCCAAAAGCCAGCCAGATCTAAGTGGAGTGAAAAACAGAAGAGATAGCAGCAAGATCACACTGCAAAAAGGCAGGAACTGCTGTAATAACTTTTGGAAATAATCTGTTGTCACGACCTTATGTCCTGGTCTTAGAGTCCTGGGTTGTTCCTGTTGTTTTGATATAATTATTATACAGCATCTTTACTCTCCAAAATATACCTATTTAGATGGTGATCTTTTATCTGAGATATATTTCTATAAACATGCATTTTCTTTATAACACACAAATGTAATCAGGCAATATCAAGCATTTGAAAGAGGATGGATTTGAGGCTCCATCAGAACTTGCTAGCTTGTGTGACTTTGGGCAAGTCAAGAAAGCTTTCAGTCTATACATATATCACAGTTGTAGTGAACATTGATTAGAAAATAGAGCTGTAGCACTTAAAAGGAAGGCTGGCCTATAACAGGAGTTCAGTCAAATTACTTTAATCTTATAAATCATAGACAATGATAAAGCATGGAAGTAGCAATAGATAAATGAAAACAACTGGATAAAAACAGTATTTTTATTAGTTTTATGAAGCAAATATTTAGATTATCTTGTTTAAACATCATTACATAGTCCTTTTATTCTAGCAGTAAACTGAATATGTATGTGTATTTGCAGGGTAGTTTTTCATTCTGTTCAGATCATGTGCCTGTCCCTATGTCACAGAGTCCGTACAAACTAATCTCAGTTTCTTTGAACAATATTAGATACAAACTATATTTTGCAATGTGCTTTTACCTTTTACCATGTGCTCCATTCTGCTTCCGGGGCCTTTCCTCATTATGGTCCCTGAATATTTTCTCCAGCCCATGGTCTCACTTGCTTCCCTCTAACCTCATCCTTCTCCCATGCCCTTAACTCTTTTTCTAAGCAAGCTTAAAATCAGTGTTTCTGCTGACTGTTCCTTGTTCCTTTGGTTATGAAAATGGGTCTTCCACATACAGCGAATTAGCAAACAAAGAGAAAAGATTCCATTTCTTGAGTTGTCCGGGAGTTCTTATATTGGTTGCAATAAATCTTAAAACACGCAGCATGAAGCCACAGGGAGTGTTTTTTTTTTTTTTTAAGCCACAGGGAAAGAAAATGTTAAAATTTATTTTTCTAATTTATACTTTGGAATCATTAAAGAAGCTGCATCTAAATAGGTAGAAGTATCTCAATATTTGAAAAGAAGCTAGTTAAGCACTGATTAAAATGATCCATAATGTCCATATTTATACAGTAATGGCAAAAATCACAATATATAAAGTCAGCACCTTTATATATTGTTGTTATTAATCTTCTCCCATGCCCTTGACTGTTTTTCTAAGCATGCTTCCTATTGTTAGCTATCATAGTTACTTTATATGTGTTCTCATTTAATCCCCATAATAACTCTGGGGTATACATTATAATATGCATTTATAGGTAGTGATTTTTCAATTTGTGGAGTAAAATAATTTCTTCAGATTTACTTAAGTCATGAGTGGATTAAAATTGTGCTTTGCTTACTCAAAACCTGTGATATTTTCCCCTGATTTACTTAGTATTTTGGTTACCATTGTGAGATAACCATGTATAAGGGTGGTAAAGAGGTTGGATTTCATTTCCTTTTCAAAACAGTAGGTATTTGTCACATTCCCATTATAAATTTTGAAGAATGGCTAAAGTGGAAGTAAATGTGATATGTCTAACATATAGCCATAAATAAATATTTGCATTCATAAATACAAGATTTCTCTGTTGCCAGAAATTTTTATCTTTTAATTTTCAAATTGTATCAGAAAGGAGCTTGTTCTTATTGCTGAAAGGACTAGAAGGAGCACATAGCTTAATGGGTTTTAGGACTGATGTTTCCCTTGTAGCTCAGTCAATGAAGAATCTGCCTGCAGTACAGGAGACCTGGGTTCAATTCCTGGGTCAGGAAGATCCCCTGGAGAAGGAAATGGCAACCCACTTCAGTGTTCTTGCCTGGAGAATTCCATGGACAGAGGAGCCTGGCAGGCTACAGTCCATGGGGTCGCAAGAGTTAGACATGACTTAGCGACTAAATCACCACCAGGTAGGGAAAGACTGATGGGAAGGCAGGACAGTGTTTTCAAAAGAGCAGAGAGTTGTTTATTTTTAACTGGGGTATAGTTGATTTACAATGTTGTATTAGTTTTAGGCATACAGAAAAGTGAAGATATATTCATATAAGATATTTTTTTCCCATATAGATCATTACAGAGTATTGAGTAGAGTTCCCTGTGATGTACAGAAAATCCTTATTAGTTATCTACTTTATATACAGTAGTGTGTGTATGTCAATTCCAATCTTTCAACATACTAGAAGAGCAGAGTGTCTTGAATCCGGCACACCAGCTCTATCACTTACTTCCTGAGAGATCTGAAGTTATTTAAGCTCTTAGAATTTATATTTATTCCCATGAAAGATAGGGATAAGAACACCTACCTATTAGAATTATTAGTTACTTGAGGTAATCAATGTAAATGCCTAAAATCATGTCTCACACACATTAGACACTCAAGTCATGTTAGGTCTCTCTCTCTAAGTGTGGCATAGTGGGAGGTCATGGAAGTTCAGCAAGTAGGAGTCATTGCCAATCACAGCAAGAGGGCAATAGATAATATGCAACTATCCATCCAGAGTATGTCAAGGAGCAAAGAATGAAGGTTAAAAATCTTAAGAAGAGATGCTTCTGAGACTGAAATATCAAATTGTTTCACTACATTTGAAAAATACAGAAGTGCATTTATTATCATTGAACAGTGAGATCAGTCCAAGACTAAGAGCAAATTTGCTTTGGTGCTGAGATACCGAAGAACTTGAGATTTTTTGAGTTAGTCTCAAGTTTTGATTGATTACAGAGTCCAAAGTAGTATCTCAAATTGTGGTTTGAAAACAAATAATCCTCTGGGGAATTCATTTAAAAATACAAATTCATGGGCCTCAATCCAAACCTTTGTTCTTGCCCTTGTTTATATTCTGTGTTTTAGAATACACTGTGATCTCATATCAGCTTGGCAAAATAGATTTATGGATTAAACTCCCTTTCGTAAAATAAGTTTCTGCAAAGAATTTCTTCATAAAAATGAAACAATAATGCAAGTATAAGTAAGCAAAAAGACACTTATACTCTTAGTATGGAGTTCCTTGCAGCCAAGTGATGAGTAAATAAGATGCTAATCTGATAAAGAATGATAGAGTCAATCACATTGTTCAATACTTATGTTCTCAGCAATTGTGAGGACAAACCAACTTATATACCAAAACAACTCATATACCAATAATATATAAAAATCAAAATATACATTTAAAATATTTGCTTCATGTTTATCAAATTCTTTAAGGTTTTTATTCTTTTTCTTTTTATAATGGTATGTTGATAGAATAATACATGTATATAATTTAAATAAATATAAAAGCCTGTAGTTCAAATTGATGATAGGTAAAGGATAAGAAGCAGAAATAGATGTTTTTCTGGAACTCTCTTTCTTTCTCCATGATCCAGCAGATGTTGGCAATTTGATCTCTGGTTCCTCTGCCTCTTCTAAAACCAGCTTGAACATCTGGAAGTTCACAGTTCACGTATTACTGAAGCCTGGCTTAGAGAATTTTGAGCATTACTTTACTAGCATGTGAGATGAGTGCAATTGTGTGGTAGTTTGAGCATTCTTTGGCATTGCCTTTCTTTAGAATGGGAGTGAAAACTGACCTTTTTCAGTCCTGTGGCCACTGCTGAGTTTTCCAAATTTGCTGGCATATTGAGTGTAGCACTTTCATAGCATCATCTTTCAGGATTTGAAACAGCTCAACTGGAATTCCATCACCTCCACTAGCTTGGTTCGTAGTGATGCTTTCTAAGGCCCACTTGACGTCACATTCCAAGATGTCTGGCTCTAGATTAGTGGTGATCACATCATCATGACTATCTGGGTCATGAAGATCTTTTTTGTACAGTTCTTCTGTGTATTCTTGCCACCTCTTCTTAATATCTTCTGCTTCTGTTAGGTCCATACCATTTCTGTCCTTTATCGAGCTTATCTTTGCATGAAATGTTCCCTTGGTATCTCTAATTTTCTTGAAGAGATCTCTAGTCTTTCCCATTCTGAAAGAGATGGGAATACCAGACCACCTAACCTGCCTCTTGAGAAATCTGTATGCAGGTCAGGAAGCAACAGTTAGAACTGGACATGGAACAACAGACTAGTTCCAAATAGGAAAAGGAGTACGTCAAGGCTGTATGTTGTCACCCTGCTTATTTAACTTATATGCAGAGTACATCATGAGAAAACGCTGGACTGGAAGAAACACAAGCTGGAATCAAGATTGCTGGGAGAAATGTCAATAACCTCAGATATGCAGATGACATCACCCTTATGGCAGAAAGTGAAGAGGAACTAAAAGCCTCTTAATGAAAGTGAAAGAGGAGGGTGAAAAAGTTGGCTTAAAGCTCAACATTCAGAAAATGAAGATCATGGCATCCGGTCCCATCACTTCATGGGAAATACATGGGGAAACAGTAGAAACAGTATCAGACTTTATTTTCTTGGGCTCCAAAATCACTGCAGATGGTGATTGCAGCCATGAAATTAAAAGACGCTTACTCCTTGGAAGAAAAGTTATGACCAACCTAGATAGCATATTCAAAAGCAGAGACGTTCCTTTGCCATCTAAGGTCCGTCTAGTCAAGGCTATGGTTTTTCCAGTGGTCATGTATGGATGTGAGAGTTGGACTGTGAAGAAACTGAGCACTGAAGAATTGATGCTTTTGAACTGTGGTGTTGGAGAAGACTCTTGAGAGTCCCTTGCACTGCAAGGAGAGCCAACCAGTCCATTCTGAAGGAGATCAGCCCTGGGATTTCTTTGGAAGGAATGATGCTAAAGCTGAAGCTCCAGTACTTTGGCCACCTCATGCGAAGACTTGGCTCATTGGAAAAGACTCTGATGCTGGGAGGGATTGGGGGCAGGAGAAGAAGGGGATGACAGAAGATGAGATGGCTGGATGGCATCACAGACTCAATGGACATGAGTCTGAGTGAACTCCGGGAGATGGTGATGGACAGGGAGGCCTGGCGTGCTACGATTCATGGGGTCGCAAGGAGTCGGACACAACTGAGCGACTGAACTGAACTGAACTGAAGGGATAAGAAAGAATTAAGAGTAGGGACCCAGGCATGTTACTGCCAATCTATGAAAATACTTATGAAAAGTTGAATATAGTGTCATGTATTCAAATAATTTCTCTCCATGATGCCCAAGATAAGCATGTTGCTGCTGCTGCTGCTGCTGCTGCTTCTAAGTCGCTTCAGTTGTGTCTGACTCTGTGCGACCCCATAGGCAGCAGCCCACCAGGCTCCCCCATCCCTGGGATTCTCCAGGCAAGAGTACTGAAGTGGGTTGCCATTTCCTTCTCCAGTGCATGAAAGTGAAAAGTGAAAGTGAAGTCACTCAGTCTTGTCTGACCCTCAGCGACCCCATGGACTGCAGCCTTCCAGGCTCCTCCGTCCAGGGGTTTTCCAGGCAAGAGTACTGGAGTGGGGTGCCATTGCCTTCTCCAGATAAGCCTGTTAATATCCTAATATTTTGGTGCTGTAAGACATGCCATAGGCTTGTGCATTTTATATCATGGTAATGAAGATAAAGAACCATTCTCTTAATTACTAAAATAAAAATCAAGCTATATTTTCATTTCCTTCTTAAAAAATGTGCACTAATTCTTCGGTCATAGCAGCCAAGTGCACTGCATGCTAAATAACTTCTAAATGAATCGTACATTTATAGTTCTTCATTGAATAATTAAGAATAAAAGTATTTTTGCTGTTTGAAATAGAAAATTTGATTTGATAGTTATAACTTTTAATAAAAATATCTAATATGTTTCTAGAAAGTGTACAGTGTTAACACAAAATATGTAATAGACTACTACTGGATTTTTCCATTGAATTAACATCATGGAATTTTAACAAAAACCCTAATTAAGTTGAATTTCTAATGGGAATGTGGCCTAAATTAACATCCAGGAAAAATATTCAACATGTTCACTAATCCTCCAGAGGAAATTTGGAGGTCTCTTGCAACCATACTTTTATTAAAAACCTCAGTGTTTCTTGGTCTATTTGCGACCAAATTCGTTGCTTTCTCATTAATTACTTTCTACTATTGATTTTTTCCCTGAGTAAAGTGACAAGATCCATAGAGCTGGTTGAGATGTGAAAGAGACAGATCCTAGAGAAGTGATGACTATAAAATGTTTATTATCCTCTGCTGTTGCTGCTGCTGCTAAATCCCTTCAGTCGTGTCCGACTCTGTGCGACCCCATAGACGGCAGCCCACCAGGCTCCCCTGTCCCTGGGATTCTCCAGGCAAGAACACTGGAGTGGGTTGCCATTTCCTTCTCCAGTGCATGAAAGTGAAAAGTGAAAGTGAAGTCACTCAGTCTTGTCTGACCCTCAGCGACCCCATGGACTGCAGCCTTCCAGGCTCCTCCGTCCAGGGGTTTTCCAGGCAAGAGTACTGGAGTGGGGTGCCATTGCCTTCTCCAGATAAGCCTGTTAATATCCTAATATTTTGGTGCTGTAAGACATGCCATAGGCTTGTGCATTTTATATCATGGTAATGAAGATAAAGAACCATTCTCTTAATTACTAAAATAAAAATCAAGCTATATTTTCATTTCCTTCTTAAAAAATGTGCACTAATTCTTCGGTCATAGCAGCCAAGTGCACTGCATGCTAAATAACTTCTAAATGAATCGTACATTTATAGTTCTTCATTGAATAATTAAGAATAAAAGTATTTTTGCTGTTTGAAATAGAAAATTTGATTTGATAGTTATAACTTTTAATAAAAATATCTAATATGTTTCTAGAAAGTGTACAGTGTTAACACAAAATATGTAATAGACTACTACTGGATTTTTCCATTGAATTAACATCATGGAATTTTAACAAAAACCCTAATTAAGTTGAATTTCTAATGGGAATGTGGCCTAAATTAACATCCAGGAAAAATATTCAACATGTTCACTAATCCTCCAGAGGAAATTTGGAGGTCTCTTGCAACCATACTTTTATTAAAAACCTCAGTGTTTCTTGGTCTATTTGCGACCAAATTCGTTGCTTTCTCATTAATTACTTTCTACTATTGATTTTTTCCCTGAGTAAAGTGACAAGATCCATAGAGCTGGTTGAGATGTGAAAGAGACAGATCCTAGAGAAGTGATGACTATAAAATGTTTATTATCCTCTGCTGTTGCTGCTGCTGCTAAATCCCTTCAGTCGTGTCCGACTCTGTGCGACCATAGACGGCAGCCCACCAGGCTCCCCTGTCCCTGGGATTCTCCAGGCAAGAACACTGGAGTGGGTTGCCATTTTCTTCTCCAATGCATGAAAGTGAAAAGTGAAAGTGAAGTCACTCAGTCGTGTCTGACTCTTTGTGACCCCATGGACTGCAGCCTTCCAGGCTCCTCCGTCCATGGGATTTTCCAGGCAAGAGTACTGGAGTGGGTTGCCATTTTCTTCTTCCTATTATCCTCTAAACTTGATATAACCTCCTTGCAAACAACCAGTAGGATTTGAACGTCTTTGCGTTATGCATTATGTCTACCATGGACTTCCCTGGTGGCTCAGATGGTAAAGAATCTGCCTGCAATGAGGGAAGCCTGGGTTCAATCCCTGGATTGGGAAGATCCCCTCGAGAAGGAAATGGCAACCCACTCCAGTACTCTTGCCTGGAGAATCCCTATGGACAGAGCCTGGCGGGCTACAGTCTGTGGGGTTGAAAAGAGTCAGACACGACAGAGCAATTTTTTTTTTCATTTCATGTCTACTATGAAATATGAATATAATGTATATACGTTAAAAATTAGAATTTATACCTTTCATGAAGTAAATTAGTATGTTTGAAAGCTTATTAATATAAATGTACAAAAAAGATTCTATTGTCAGTTTTGTTTGGCTTTACTCAGTGATGAATCAGCAGGCAACCAGAGTAGAATGCAACAGGATAAGGAGGGCTTAGGGAACTGTATTATTCAAGGTTATTTAAGAATGGCTAATCAGAGAAGGCAATGGCACCCCACGCCAGTACTCTTGCCTGGAAAATCCCATGGGCGGAGGAGCCTGATAGGTTGCAGTCCATGGGGTCGTGAAGAGTCAGACACGACTGAGCGACTTCATTTTCACTTTTCACTCTCATGCATTGGAGAAGAAAATGGCAACCCACTCCACTGTTCTTGCCTGAAGAATCCCAGAGACAGGGGAGCCTGGTGGGCTGCCATCTAGGGGGTCACACAGAGTCAGACACGACTGAAGCAACTTAGCAGCAGCAATGGAGGAAATGGGGCTGTTTACCTTATGAAATGAAGAAATTATGGGAACTTTCCAATTATCTTCAAAAATTGGAAATTTGCCAGTGTAAGTGAGGAGTAGTCTTTGTTGTTTGAGAGGCAAAGACTGATATAAATTAAAGGAAGACAGGATTTAATATAGCATAGGAAAAGCCTTCTCACAATTATCACATAGCTGTGCTTTTTCACAACAGTGCAAGGAACTACCATATGGAAAGGGTAAAATAGTCTCTGAAAGTTTGGTATTTAAACAGAGAGCTTGATCATCTGTGGGGGTACAGGCAGGATTTGTAAACTGTGGGGGAAATTAGATTTGGTAACTTCTAAAGTCTTTTCTAGTGTTAGAATGTTCATTCAGACATACATTTTTACAAGATTTTCATGGTGGAAGCAAATCTTTTTGCAAGAGTATTTTATTTTTCAGTTAAATTATTCTAATGTGCATGCTTTTGCCAAAGTTTAGCCAAGTCACATTTTCACTTCTGTGTATGTCAATTTTGCAGACTATCCTTATTTTAGTTAACCTATTTAGATGCAAAGAACCAGAGGCTCATTTGTGTTTCCTCAAGAAATGTGAATTTAAATAAATACCTTTCTCCCACCCTTATCTACCTGGAGGAAGAACAGAATGCCCCTATCCCTTCTGTTTGGGGAATTCCATGTCAAAAGCCTGAGCTGGCAAACATGAAGTGTAAAAGTATTATTTACAAAGGAGAAGGGAATATCCATTGCTACCTTAACTTTCAGACACTCCACCTCCAGATCCCTTTTTGCTCCTTTAGAAAAAGCCCCTAGGAATACATTTAAGTATAGAACCAACTCTTCTTCCAGAGGGGGCACTCAAAACCCAGTGGGGAATAGAAAGCTCTGAGATTAACTAAGGAAGAGATAGCACCTCAGATCCTAGTGGGGTTTTCAGTTTCCCTGGTGGCTCAGACAGTAAAGTATACGCCTGCAGTGCAGGAGACCCGGGTTCAGTCCCTGGGTCAGGAAGATCCCCTAGAGAAAGAAATGGCAACCCACTCCAGTACTCTTGCCTGTAAAATTCCGTGGAGCCTGGTGGGCTACAGTCCACGGGGTCACAAAGAATTGGACATGACTGAGAGACTTCACTCTCACTTTCAGATACTAACAAGGGACAGTGCTGCCCTCCATTGCTGCACTCTGTCACCCTGGAGTCAGCAGGCTGACATAGGTTGAAGGTCCCATGTAAACATTAGCTTTCCTTCTGTATGCCCCCGCTTTTCCTGATTTCCTACAGAACCTTGCTTGCTTCCATGGGAGGCACTTAGTTTCTCGATCTTTTCTTCCATCCCATCTAACCTTCTACTGGAAGGAGTGGGGAAAAGATTCACTATCTCAGTGTTCCTAGAAACATTATTTACAGTTGACAAGATATGGAAGCAACCTGTGTCCATCAACAAATAAATGGGTAAAAAAAGATGTGGCGTGGGTGTGTCTGTGTGTCTATAATAGAATACTACTCAGCAATAAAAAATAAATTTTTGCCATTTGTAGCAACATGAATGGACTTGGAGGGCATTATGCTCCATGAAATAAGTCAGAGAAAGACAAATACTATATGGCATCACTTATATGTGTAATCTGAAAACAAACTAGTGAGTAAAAAAAGAAGCAGATTTACAGGTACAAACTACTGGTTACTAGTGGTAGGAAGGGGTTATATAAGGGTGGAGGAGAGAGAAATGCAAAATATTAGGTGTAAGATAGGCTATAAGGATGTATTATACAACATGGGGAATATAAACAATATTTTATAATAACTGTAAATGGAGTATAACCTTTAAAAATTGTATAAAAATGTGAAAAGTGTGAATTTATTGGGAGAAAGACAAAAATCTACTCTATGTAGCAATCGCCTATATAAACCTAAAAATTTCTCCAGTCTCAGGGAGATAAGATGTTCAGAAATAGGAAAAAGTTGTGCTCACAGTACAAGTATCTGGTATCTGGTTGTCTTCTCAGTCCCAGAACCTTTCTGACTCTCAGTCTGTGCTCTCACTATAAGGCCTTGACTAATCTTTGCAACTCAGGCTCTCTGTGTCCTTTGGCTATAGTCACCACTTCTTTACATTACTTGCCTCAATTCAAAACCATCCAAACACAGGATCTGGCTGACCACATTAGTCACCATTACTCTTTTTGTCAGAGCTTTTCCAGCAGACCACTTTATATAGAACTGGCCAACCGTGGCTCGGATAGACTGCCTCTGGTTCAAAAGCAAACCCAGACCAATCAGCTGTGGCTGTGTATGTTCTCCAGTTCCAGTTCAGCTACTGATTGAGACATATCTATTAGTGAAAAGCTCTGAAAGTGACAAGCACACTGAGGCTGGGGTTGCCAAGAGTAATCTGTATCCTATATTGAAGTATTTGCTTTTATGTCTCATCTTCCTACTGCATATTATGCTCAAATGGGAAGAGTAAAAGGGCTAACTTGTTGTTATATCCTCTTGACTTCTAACAAGTTATTTTGAAGGTATCATACATATTATATAGGTTTAAAATGAATTAATTATATTTATAAATCCTATAGCATATGAACAAATAAAACACTTTTTAAATTTTATGGTTTAAGTTGTTGTTTTTTGTGAAAGTTAAGTTGATTTGCAATCTTGTGTTAGTTTCAGCTCAGTTCAGTCACGTTGCAGTCCCATGGACTGCAGTACAACAGGTCTCCCTGTCCATTACCAACTCCCAGACCCTACTCAAACTCACGTCCATTGAGTTGGTGATGCCATCCAACCATCTCATCCTCTGTTGTCACCTTCTCCTCCTGCCTTCAATCTTTCTCAGCATCAGAGCTTTTCCAAGGAGTCAGTTCTTCACATCAGGTGGCCCAAGTATTGGAGTTTCAGCTTCAGCATCATTCCTTCCAATGAATATTCAGGACTCATCTCCTTTACAATTGAATGGTTGGATCCCCTTGCAATCTAAGGGACTCTCAAGAGTCTTCTCCAGCACCACAGTTCAAAAGCATCAATTCATCAGCGCTCAGCTTTTTTTAATAGTCCAACTCTCACATCCATACATGACTACTGGAAAAACCATAGCTTTGACTAGACCAACCTTTGTTGGCAAAGTAATGTCTCTGCTTTTTAATATGCTGTCTAGGTTGGTCATAGCTTTTCTTCCAAGGAACAACCATCTTTTAATTTCATGGCTACCGTCACCATCTGCAGTGATGTTGGATTCCTCCAAAATAAAGCCTGTCACTGTTTCTATTATTTCCCCATCTATTTGCCATGAAGTGATGGGACCCAGTGCCATGATCTTAGTTTTCTGAATGTTGAATTTAACCCAAGTTTTTCACTCTCCTCTTTCACCTTCATCAAGAGGCTCTTTAGTTCTTCTTCACTTTCTGCCATAAGGGTTGTGTGTTCTGCATATCTGAGGTTACTGATATTTCTCCTGGCATCAATTCTACAGGGCTCAGCCTTCTTTATGGTCCAACTCTCACATTCATACATGACTACTGGAGAAACCATAGCTTTGACTATATGGACCGTTGTGAGCAAAGTGATGTCTCTTCACTGTATAGATTTTTCATAGCTATTCTTTCGAGGAGTAAGCATCTTTTAATTTTGTGGCTGCAGTCACCATCCATATTGATTTTACAGCCCAAGAAAATGAAATCTGACACTATTTCCACATTTTTCCCATCTGTTTGCCAAGAAGTGATAGGAACAGGTATCATGATCTTAGTTTTTCAATGTTGAGTTTTAAGCCAGCCTTTTCACTCTCTTCCTGCACCTTCATCAAGAAGCTCCTTTGTTCCTCTTCACTTTCTGCCATTAAAGTGGTATCATCTGCATATCTGAGATTGTTGATATTTCTCCCAGCAATCTTGATTCCAGCTTGTGATTCATTAGCCTGGCATCATATAGCTTTATATGATGTACTCTGCATATGAGTTAGATAATCAGGGTGACAATATACAGCCATGACACACTCCTTTTCGAATTTTAAACCAGTCTGTTTGTTGTCCATGTCTCGTTCTAACTCTTGCTTCTTGCCCAGCATATAGATTTTTCAGGAAGCAGGTAAGGTGATCTCATATTCCCATCTCTTGAGGAATATTTCAAAGTTTCTTGTGATCCACACAGTCAAGGCTTTAACATAGTCAATGAAGCAGAAGTAGAATTTTTTTTTTAATTACCTTGGTTTTTCTATGATCCAGTTAATATTGGCTAATTTGATCTTTGGTTCCTCTGTCTTTTCTAAATCTAGCTTGTATATCAGGAAGTTCTCAGTTTACATACTGCTGAAGCCTAGCTTGAAGGATTTTGAGCTTATTCTTACTGGCGTGTGAAATGAGTGTAGTTGTACAGTAATTTGTATATTTTTTTGGCATTGCCTTTATTTGGGATTGGAATGAAAATTGACCTTTTCGAATCCCGTGGCTACTGCTCAGTTTTCCAAATTTGCTGGCATATTGAGTGCAGGGCTTTAATAGCATCATCTTTTAAGATTTGAAATAGCTCAGCTGGAATTTCATCACCTCCACTAGCTTTGTTCCTAGTGATGCTTCCTAAGGCCCACTTGACTTCACACTCCAGGATGTCTGCCTCTAGGTGACTGACAACATCATTGTGGTTATCTGGGTCATTAAGAGCTTTTTTGTCCAGTTCTTCTGTGTATTCTTGTCACCTTTTCTTATCTCTTCTGCTTTGGTTAGGTACTTGCCATTTTCGTCCTTTATTGTGCCTATCTTTATATGGAATGGGCTTCCCTGATAGCTCAGTTGGTAGAGAACCCACCTGCAATACAGGAGACCCTGGTTCAATTCCTGAGTTGGGAAGATCTCCTGGAGAAGGGATAGGCTACCCACTCCAGTATTCTTGGACTTCCCTTGTGGTTCAGCTGGTAAAGAATCCGCCTGCAATGAAGGAGACCTGGGTTCAATTCCTGGGTTGGAAAGATCCTCTGGAGAAGGGAAAGGCTACCCATTACAGTATTCTGGCTTGGAGAATTCCAAGGACTGTATAGTCCATGGGGTTGCAAAGAGTCGGACACGACTGAGTGACTTTCACTTTGACTTATGTGAAATGTTCCCTTGGTATCTCCAATTTTCTTAAAGAGATCTCTAGTCTTTCCCATTCTATTGTTTTCCTCTATTTTATGGTACTGTTCACTTAAGAAGGCTTTCTTATATCTGTTTGTTATTCCCTGGAACTCTGCATTCAGTTGGGTATATCTTTCCCTTTCTCGGTTGCCTTTAGCTTCTCTTCCTTTCTCAGCTAATTGTAAGGACTCCTCAGACAATCACTTTGCCTTCTTGCATTTTTCTTGGGGATAGTTTTGGTCATCCCCTTATGTGCAATGTTATGAACCTCTGCCCATAGTTCTTCAGGCACTCTGTCTTACCAGATCCTGTCCCTTAAATCTATTCATTACCCCCACTGTATAATCATAAGGGATTTGATTCAGGTTATACCTGAAATGGCCTAGTGGTTTTCCATACTTTCTTCAATCTGAGCCTGTAAAGATACACACACACACACACACACACACACACACACACACACACACACACACACACACACACACACACACACACACACACACACACACACACACACACACACACACACACACACACACACACACACACACACACACACACACACACACACCCACCCCACATCTTCTTTTTCCATTCATCTATCAGTGGACACAGGTTACCGTAATGTCTTGGCTACTGTAAATAGTGCTACTGTGAACATTGGGGTGTGTGTATCTTTTTGATTTAGAATTTTCTTCTTTTTTTGGATATGAGCTCAGGGATGGAACGGAGAAGGCAATGGCACCCCACTCCAGTACTTTTGCCTGGAAAATCCCATGGACGGAGGAGCCTGGGAGGCTGCAGTCCAGGAGGTCGCAAAGAGTCAGACACAACTGAGCGACTTCACTTTCACTTTTCACTTTCTTGCATTGGAGAAGGAAATGGCAACCCACTCCAGTGTTCTTGCCTGGAGAATCCCAGGGACAGGGGAGCCTGGTGGGCTGCCGTCTCTGGGGTCACACAGAGTTGGATACTACTGAAGTGACTTAGCAGCAGCAGCAGCAGGGATGGAATTGCTGAAATATATAAAGCTATGACCAACCTAGACAGCATATTAAAAAGCAGAGATATTCCTTTGCCAGTAAAGCTCTGTCTAGTCAAAGCTATGGTTTTTCCAGTAGTCATGTATGGATGTGAGAGTTGGACTATAAAGAAAGCTGAGCACCGAAGAATTGATGCTTTTGAACTGTGGTGTTGGAGAAGATTCTTGAGAGTACCTTGGACAACAAGGGGATCCAGCCAGTGAATCCTAAAGGAAATCAGTCCTGAATATTCTTTGGAAGGACTGAAGCTGAAACTCCAATACTTTGGCCACTTGATGTGAAGAACTGACTGATTTGAAAAGACCCTGATGCTGGGAAAGATTGAAGGCAGGAGGAGAAGGGGACAACAGAGAATGAGATGGTTGGATGGCATCACCGACTCGATGGACATGAGTCTGAGTAAGCTCCGGGAGTTGGTGATGGACAGACAGGCCTGGCATGCTGCAGTCCATGGGGTTGCAAAGAGTCAGACACAACCGAGCAACTGAACTGAACTGATAAAGAATCTGCCCATAATGCAGGAAAGATGGAAGACTAGGTTTGATCTTTGTGTCAGATCCCCTGGAGGAGGAAATTGCAACCCAATCCAGTATTCTTGCCTGAAAAATCCCATGGACAGAGGAGCCTGTGGGGTCACAAAGAGTCAGACATGACTGAGCAACTAAACACGCATACATGGTAACTCTGTTTTTGGTTTTTAAAGTAATCTTCAAGGTGCTTTCCATAGTGACTGCATCAATTTACATTCCCACGAACAGTGTAGAAGGGTTCCCTTTTTTCCACGCCCTCTCCAAGATTTTTATTAATATTTCTAGAGTTTTTGGAGATGGCCACTCTGAGCAGTGTGAGGTGATGCATCTTTGTCATTTTAATTTATATTTCTCTAATAATTAGAAATGTTGAACATCTTTTTATGTGCCTATTGACCATTTCTATGTCTTCTTTGAAGAAATGTCTTTTAGTCTTCTGCCTAATATTTTGGTTTTAATTTTTGCAATGTTGTGTTAGTTTCTGCCACTGCTATCCAACAACAGGAATCAGCTGTAAATTTATATGCAGCGCCTCTCTCCCCTCTTCCCATCCCATCTCTCCAGGTCATCACAGAGAACCAGACTGGGCTCCCTGTGCTACACAACAGCTTATCACCAGCTCATTTTTGATTGAGTTCTTTTCTGTTAGTTTGTTTGATATTGAACTATATGAGATGTTTGTATATTTCAGAAATGTATCCCTTGTTTATTAGATCATTTGTAAATATGCTCTCTTATTCCACGTGTTGTCTTCTCATTTTGTTTATGGTTTACTTTGCTGTGCAAAGGCTTTTAAGTTTGATTTGGTCTCATTTGAAATAAACACTATTTTGAGTGCCTGGTTTATGTAAGGTGCTGTGATAGATAGTCTAATTTGATTTTTATGAATTCTTCTTGTAGTTTTACATTTAAATTCAGGTTTGCCTTATGTTAACTGAATATTAACTATTGGGGCTCTGAATCCCTTATTCTGGTTATTCCTCCCCTCTATTCCAGGAAGATAATTTTTCATAAAATATAGTAAGATAGTATGGATTGAAAGTAAGCCTACAGAAGGAAAATGTGAATTGGTGCAAAGTGGAGACAGGATTGAAATGAAAATAGGAGTGCAAAATGTAGAGCTATAAAATGCTTCTAAACATTCTAAGAAAATCTTGCCAGTCAGACTATGCTCAATGCCATGTGATTTAAACAAAACAATTACCAGTATAGAGTAAAACTGTTCTCAGAATTTAAAATGGTGTTCTCAAAATCAAATAATGGTCTCAACAATATCCTTACGATAGGTATAACAGTGTTTCACATCTTTCTTTTGCTCAGTATAGGTAATTTTGCAAACATTATCTTTACAATCGCACTTTGAGTATTCATTGAACAAGTACTTGTTCAGCATGCATTATGTTTATGCGGCTGTTTTAGATTCTGAGCATATACAGTGCTAGTTATATAAGATCATTCTCATAAGGAATTAGATTCTGATGGAATAAAGCAGTTGATACACAGTCAAATAAATACTATAATCTAAAATAATTTAATTCATATAAATGCTATGAATAAAAAAATACAATTTAACATGTTAGGTGACTCCTGGGGTTGAGAGTAGTTGATTGTAGACTAGGTGATATGGAAACACCTTAGAGGAGGTGATATTTTAGCTAAGAAAATCCAGACATATAAAACCCCAAGAGCACTCCAAGCACAGAGAATATGAAGTGCAGAGGTCTTAGAATAGGAATTAAATTCCAGGAACTGAAAGACTTGTGGTTGAACCATAGTGACCGATAAAGCCACAGAGCTAAGTCAGAGTAGGGAGTTTGGATTTTATTCTAAATGCAATGGAAAACATTGGATTTTACACAGGGAAGGGGATTGATTTAATTTAAACTTTTTGGAAAGTTCACACTAACTTCTAAGTGGAAAGTTGAAACAGGGAGAGGGAGCAGGTGTGGCAAATATAGAAGCTGAGAAATTACTTAAGAGGCTTTTGTGGGGATGCACACAAGTTATAATGGTGATGTAGACTAGATAAGAATGGTGAAAGAGAAAAGTCAGTGAACTGGGGGTATATATGAAACAGGTTTCTATAATCTTCTTTTTATACTTAAGAAAACTAATGTTCAGAGGAGCTAAAAATTTATGTAAAAACATAAAGGAAGAGTTTAAACATAGGTATTTTGTCTTGAAGGCCGTTGAACTGCTGTTTTAAGTGGGTGGTTTTTATGCACTTAAAGAGTTATTTAAATATCACATTATCACTGATGCTTCCGTTAAGTAAACATTTCTACTGGATTAATTATATCTCCATTTAGTCTTCTCTCTTGTCATTTTTTAGTTTTTTCTCCTGTTTTGCCTACTTTTGAAAAATAATGTCAATAATTTAAAGAAAATTGACCATGTTGTATTACCATATCAAAGAAAGGGCATCCTAGCTCTAAAATTACTTCCTACTTAGAAGACTACAGAGTTAGATATGGTATCACTCTTGCTGAATCTGGAATGCTTCTTTTAAATAGCAGTCTGTATGTATTTGATGCTCAAATCTCCTCAATAATAAACATTGAACATCTACTATCTGTATGGATATTTTTCCATTGATGATTCATAATATCAAAATATTACATAACTTGTAGAGCAGCAAAGAGTAGGCTGACCAATCCAAGACTATACCTCAGAAAATCATTTGGGCACTTTTTTCTGAAACTGGGTTTGCAATAACTTAAAAGATGATTCTCTTAGCAAGTAGTTTCTTTACTTGATGAAAATCATAACAATTTTAACATATATAAAATCTGTCACATGGTAGCAATAGGGAAATACAGAAAGGAGGTGGGATTTTTCTACATTGGGTGGCATAGCCTCTACTGCACAGGGCTTTGTCTAATATCTATTTAAAGCAATATGAGGAGGAAAGATGGTAGGTGAAGTTTTGTGCAGTTTTACCTTTTGATTGACTTTTCAATTACATTTTCATCATCATACAGAAAAAAAATACTTTGGAAATAAGAATAAGAGATTGAACTTCAGATATATTGTTATAAATTATTGCTTATTTCCGTAGTTTTAAAGTCACTATAGCCTAATGAGGTTAGTAAAGCATCTTATACCTCAACCCTGCTTCAGAAAATTTTGCAGATCATTCATACTTGTGCAAAATCATTTTTTATAGTTTTATTATCCCCCTTCACTTCTGAAATAAATTCTCTTCTTGGCTTTATCCCATTAATGGCAGCAAGAATTCTCTTAGCGTCTCACCCTTGAAATCTCAGTGGCATTTTTCCATTGTTTTCCTCTTCATGGTTATTATCTGCTACGTATTAATTTTCATACATTCTGCCTTTCAGTTGTTAAATTATGTCCCTATCTCCAGTCCCTGCTTCTTACATTCCCATAGTTCTAGCTCTGACTTTTATTACTTCTAAACTGTGATATTCTCACAGCTTTCTAATTTAAAAAAAAGATGAAAGCATAATCAATTCCAAATTAAGGATTACATTCAACCATCTCTCTGAATTAGAGAGTGATTATCACTAAATTCTAGACCAATAGGAAAGGATAGAAGCAATCCATTGGCAGGCTCTGCTATATTTTGACTGAGCCAGCCTGCTTTCCAGCAAAACAAAGTCTGTTACAAACAGGAAATTCAGTCAATAATCCCCTTTTCTCTGGAGTTTTTTTTTTTTTTTTTTTTTTTTTTAGCACAACCAGAATAGTTTTTCTCTATCCTTCAGACCATTTGAATGTCAAACTTCCAGAAAAGAAATGGGCTGGTAGTTGAAGTAAGAATTAGTCTGAACCCTTGCATGCTAGTATGCGTCTTTCTCTCAAATTAATGTCTGTCATAGCTAAGATAGGAAGAACCTTGGAAGGAGGACATTCTGGGGATTTTTAGTTTTAATGAACTTGGCATATTGAGCTAGTCAGAAAGATGTTCATTGGGAATACTGGATGATCCCGTATTGATCCAGCAAAGCCACACTTTTGGTACCAAATTATTCAGGTACATTCAGTACTCATAAACTAACCATCTTACTGTAGACAATGATTAACGTTGGCATCTCAGAAGACAGAGCATCTGGACATACACAGCAGGCTCTTGCCAAACCACAAGTGCCAGCCCTTCCAACTCATCTACATTATACTCATGAAAGTGGGGCCTTGTTGCTTAGGCAATGGCTCTCCTTAATTACCTGTTCCTACTGCTCAAAAGTCTGCTGTAGAGTATTTATTTTATTGCAAGTCAGCACCTAGAATACTTGGACTTGGTAAAGTGCAAGTGTCTGTAGCTGAACTTCAACAGATCGGTAGAAGTCAGGCAAGCATACTTACCATTTCTATTCTGCATCTTAATTTTTAACAATTTCTGTATATAAGGTTGTTGTTCAGCCACCCAGTCATGTCCTACTCTTTGTGACCCCATGGACTGCAGCATGCCAGGCCTCCATGTCCCTTACCATCTCCCAAAGTTTGCCCAAGTTCATGTCTAAAGCTGTAGACAGCTTCTCCATCATTGGTTACCGAGGATGTAATCAATGTGATTTCAGTATTGACTGCTTGGTGATGGCCATGTGTAAAGTCGTCTTGTGTTGTTGAAAACGGGTATTTGCTATCACCAGTTCATTCTCTTGGCAGAATTCAATTAGCCTTTGACCTACTTCCTTTTGTTCTCCAAGGCCAAACTCGCTGTTATGCCAAGTATTTCTTGACTTCCTACTTTTGCATTCCAATCACCAATGATGAATAGAACATCATTTTTTTGGTGTTAGTTCTAGGAGGTCTTCTAGGTATTTAGAGAACCGATCAACTTTAGCTTCTGCAGCATTGGTGGTAGGGACATTTGAATGCCTTGCCTTGGAAATGAACTGAGATCATTCTGTCATTTTTGATATCACACCCAAGTACTGCATTTCTTACTCTTTTTTTTTTTTTTTTTTAATGAGAGGTACTCCATTTCTTATATGGGATTCTGGCCCACAGTAGTAGATATAATGGTCATCTGAATTACATTTGCCCATTCCCATCCATTTTAGCTACTGATCCCTAAGATGTTGATGTTTATTCTTACTATCTCATTCTGACCACATCCAAATTAGCTTGATTCATGGACCTAATATTCCAGGTTCCTATGCAATACTGTTCTTTGCAGCATCAGATTTTACTTTCATCACCAAGCAAATCCACGACTGAGTGTCATTTCTGTTTTGGCCCAACTACTTTATTCTTTCTGGGGCTATGGGTAGTTGTCCTCCCCTCTTCCCCAGTAGCATATTGGACACATTCTGACCTGGGGGACTCATCTTTCGGTGTCATATCTTTTTTGTCCTTTTGTACAGTTCATGAGGTTCTTGTGGCAAGTATACTGGGGTGGTTTGCCATTCCCTCCTTCAGTGGATCATGTTTTGTCAGAACTCTCCGCTGTGACCCGTCCATCTTGGGTGGCCCTACACGCCATGGCTCATAGCTTCATTGAGTTATCCAAGCCCCTTTGCCATGACAAGGTCATGATGTGTGAAGGGGACATATAAGGTAGTAAGTGTATTAAATTCCTTTGCAGGACTGAAAGCAAACAAAATGGATTAGAACACAAGATAGAGGATAAAATGTTAAAGTTCTTTGACAATGAAAAGCACAAAATATGTTAAACACAGCATGACAGCATAGCACTTCATAGACACAGCCAGTTGTTAATGTCTGTGCTCAGGCCTCAGATTATTTATTCTCCAGACTCAGGATTGATCTTCACTAGCTTCTAATACTTGTTCATAGGGCTTGGCTCTATCCGTGATCACAAATGCAAAGCCTAAGACACAATAACACCTGGTATATCATCTTCTAAAATGAACATTTGGACTAATAAAAATTCATAGTAAATGGAAGAGGAGCATCTGTGGAATGTTTCAGAGAGGTTTTGTAATCCAAATTCATCTGAGATTTACAAGTAGTGTGAAATGTAATATGCTATTTAGCATGTAATAGATGCTTGCTGCTAAGTCGCTTCAGTCATGTCCAACTCTGTGTGACCCCATAGACGGCAGCCCACCAGGCTCCCCCATCCCTGAGATTCTCCAGGTAAGAACACTGGAGTGGGTTGCCATTTCTTTCTCCAATGCGTGAAAGTGAAGTCGCTCAGTCGTGCCCGACTTTTAGCGACCCCATGGACTGCAGCCTACCAGGCTCCTCTGTCAATGGGATTTTCCAGGCAAGAGTACTGGAGTGGGGTGCCATTGCCTTCTCCAATAGATGCTTATAAGATAACAAATATCTGAAACCCAGGCCTAACTGCATGTGTGTCTGCCTCCATATAACAACACACACCCCTATACACACATGAAGATAAACAGATAAAATTTTCAAGGGACAAATCTTTAAAATGGCACCATCTAGACCAAAATTAAGGAAAGGAATTTAGCAAAATGTGCCTACACTCCTCCTACTCACAAAAGTGATAAAGCTTTGCATCATTATTTATTTTGTCATCCGCTGCCTTCTATACTAAATCCAGGGGTCTGTGGGTGTAAAAATGAGGATCTTTAACAAGTCTACATTGAACAACACATTCTCTGTGTTTGGCTAGGTTTCCTCTGATTATACACATAAATAGCTGATGCTCTGAAATAATGCTTTCTCCTCCTGCCTTTGGTCACAATGTAGCCTTAGGTCCAGAATTTCTGAATTATCCTCTGTAAGTGGAATAGAGATGATATGATGGTGTATTATTCTCATATTCATATGGTAATACAGGGATCCAATTACAAGCTCTGAACAGACCAATCCCTATCAAAGACCAATAAAGAGAAGCGAACCAGTAAGGCCCATAAAAATGTAACACAACAAAGAAAAAGCACTAGACTGAAGAATTATTAAGACTTCTGAATCCAAAGACAGAACTTCTGAAAAGAGTCTATTGCAGGAACTAGATTTTCTTAGAAATTTGTGTGGAACCCTGATCAAAAAGCAGAGGCATGAGGCTAAAAGGAAAAGAACAAATGACCGTGAGGAAAGAAGACATTGAGATGAAACTATTGACAACAGAGTGAAATAAAAACTGATAATATAAATAGAAAAGAAAGTAGGGTACATATTTTGAAAGTCCATTGGAGGTAATAATAATAAGTTTTTGCTGTTGTTCAGTTGCTCAGTCATGTCTGACTCTTTACACTTCATGGACTGCAGCATTCCAGGCTTCCCTGTCCTTCACCATATCCTGGAGCTTGCTCAAACTCATATCCATTGAGTAGGTGATGTCATCCAACCATCTCATCCTCTATCATGCACTTTTCCTCCTGCCTTCCGTCTTTCCCTGCATCAGGGTCTTTTCTAATGAGAGAGCTCTTTGCATCAGGTAGCCAAAGTATTGGAGCTTAAGTTTTCGTATCAGTCCTTCCAACGAATATTCAGGACTGATTTCCTTTAAGATTGACTGGTTGGATCTCCTTGCAGTCCAAGGGACTCTCAAGAGTCTTCTCCAACACCACAGTTCAAAAGCATCATTTCTTTGGCGTTCATCCTTCTTTATGGTGCAACACTCACATCCACACACGACTACTAGAAAAACCATAATTTTGATTATACGGACTTTTGTGGGTAAAGTGATGTCTCTGCTTTTTAATAGTCTGTCTTGATTTGTCAAAGCTTTTCTTCCAAGGAACAAGCATCTTTTAATTTCATGGCTGCAGTTATCATCTGCAGTGATTTTGGAGCCCAAGAAGATAGTCTGTCACTGTTTCCATTGTTTCCCCATCTATTTGCCATGAAGTGATGAGACTCAATGCCATGATCTTGGTTTTTGAACGTTGAGTTTAAGCCAACTTTTTCACTTTCCTCTTTCACTTCCGTCAAGAGGCTCTTTAGTTTCTCTTCACTTTCTGTCTTAAGGGTGGTATCATCTGCATATCTGAGGTTACTGATATTTCTGCCAGCAATCTTGATTCCAGCTTGTGATTCATCTAGCCCAGCATTTCATATGATGTACTCTGCATATAAGTTAAATAAGCAGGGTGATCATTATTAATTATTTACTGACACAGTTCCAGTGAAAGTTACTCCTGTATTTGCTCATTTAAATAATCAGAGCTGTTTTCTGTCACCCCACAAAAGACTGAACCATTTGCAGAATAGAAACATAAAATGGAAAAATTGTGTTCATTGTATAACAAAATGTATCTTTTTCCCTTACATAAAGTTGAACTGCATAATGAAGGTAATGGACATTTTCCTTACCGTATTGATTTTGTGCATTTTTTGCCCATAATTTAGAAGATTTAATTATTTTTAATTTGTATTTTATGTTATAATTGATTAACAATGTTGTGTTAATTTCAGGTGTAGAGCAAAAGATTCAGTTTTACACACACACATATCTACTCTTTTTCAAGTTATCTTCCCACTTAGGTTATTAACAGCATATTAAGCACAGTTACCTGTGCTATGTAATTTGTCCTTCTGGGTTATCTATTTTAAATATAGCAGTGTGTACATGTCAATCCCAAACTCCCAATCTGTGCCCACTCACCACTGACTTTTCCTCTGGTAATTATAAGATCATTTTGTGCATTTTTATATCTAGTTTTTTGGTCTCTAAAGGCATTTGTTATACGATTTATATGAGCTAATGCATGTAAAGCACTTAGAACAGTGCCTAACATGAAGCGAATATTCAGGAATAATATAAATTATAATAGTAGAATAATCCAAGTTATTTACAAATTTCTCACTGGCAAATATTAGCAAGACTTTTAAAATATTCTTTTTTCACTAGTGAATGCTTCTCAGTTAATTATATATAAAGTAATGTATACAGTACAAGATCAAATACATTAAAAGATCTAGAATATGAAGAAGATGACAAGGTACACCAAAATACTGAGAGTGTCTCTGTGTGCAGAATGCTGGGTAGTTTTTCTTTTTCATTATTTTCAGAATACTTTCAAGTAAGCATACTACACATTACTTTCAGAGATTCCATAATTTTTATTTATTATATGATAACATACCAATTTATACTCTAATATAATTTTTTAGTTCCGTTCAGTTGCTCAGTCGTGTCCGACTCTTTACAATCCCATGAATCGCAGCACACCAGGCCTCCCTGTCCATCACCAACTCCTGGAGTTTACTTAAACTCATGTCCATTGAGTCAGTGATGCCATCCAGCCATCTCATCCTCTGTTGTCCGCTTTTCCTCCTGCCCTCAATCCCTTCCAGCATCAGAGTCTTTTCCAATGAGTCAACTCTTCGCATGAGGTGGCCAAAGTACTGGAGTTTCAGCTTTAGCATCATTCCTTCCAAAGAACACCCAGGACTGATCTCCTTTAAAATGGACTGGTTGGATCTCCTTGTAGTCCAAGGGACTCTAAAGAGTCTTCTCTAACACCACAGTTCAAAAGCATCAATTCTTCAGCACTCAGCTTTCTTCACAGTCTGGTTCATGACATTGTACAGGAGACAGGGATCAAGACCATCCCCATGGAAAAGAAATGCAAAAAAGCAAAATGGCTGTCTGGGGAGGCCTTACAAATAGCTGTGAAAAGAGAAGCAAAAAGCAAAGGAGGAAAGGAAAGATATAAGCATCTGAATGCAGAGTTCCAAAGAATAGCAAGGAGAGATAAGAAAGCCTTCCTCAGCAATCAATGCAAATAGAGGAAAACAACAGAATGGGAAAGACTAGAGATCTCTTAAAGAAATATAATTTATACTATAATATAAAAATGATTTTGTATCAAGAAACTGGAGAGAACTTACTAATAGAACTATGGAGTGAGATTATAGAATGGTTCTTCCTATTGCTTTTTCAGATTTTCTCATATTAGTATGTAATATTTTTAAATAAATAAAAGGTACAGTTGGATGATCTGAAATATCTCTTCCATTTAATCATTCCTATTCTCTCTAATTCAGAGTTTCCTATTCCTCTTTTAAAATCTGATAACACTTTCTACTTTTGTTGAATACTTGTGATTATCTCAGTTGTATTGTTATTATTTATGTAACTTCTTGGTCTTTTTGTGTTAGAATATAATTTCGGTGGATTTATATATATGTATATAATTCCATGTAATACTTAATTAGAAATGGCATAACTATGATAGACTCAACACATTTTTTTGTACTGAAAATCCTGTGACATTAATGTTGACTGGAAGTTTCATAATATAAATATCCATGAAGATGCAGACTTTTTATCAGATATTGGAATCTAAATAAATTCACGGCAAATTTTCTCTTCCGCTGATATAAAATATTGAGCAATATAGAGTGTCCGGTGAATTAATCTAAACACTCAGTTAAGAATAAGGGGACCTGTATACCTAGATTTTACCACTAAAGAGCTTAGCTCTTCTCTGAAGCACTAGTTTCACTTCTGGAACATGGATTGAGTCAGTGGGTCTTTAAATATTTCACATATCCAATAACAGTATACTCCCATTTTTTTCTGATTTCTTTCACTCCATGTTTTTGCAATTTTCAATAGTTTATTATTTTGTATTTTTAAATCAATTGCATTGTATGAGTATGCCAGATTTTTCCATTTAAAATTCTTAATGGGCATTTGCTTTATTTCCAGTTTGGAGAAATTAGAAAAAAGCTACAAAACTGTTCATGTACAAGTCTTTGTAGCCATGTACTTTGATTCTCTTGGGTAAATATCTATACGTTTTATAACTGGATCATTTGATAAGTGTATGTTTAATTTATTGAGAAACTAGCAAGCTGTTTTCCAAAGTGACTACCATTTTGCACTCTTATAAACAGTGAATGAGAGTGTCAAGATTCTTCACATTATCACCAAGTGTGCTATAATCTGTTTAATTTTAGTCATTTAAATAAATATGTGGTAACATTGTGGTTTTAATTTGTATTCTGTGATAATATTAGTATTATTCTGTTATGATATTAATATTTTCATATGCATTTTTGCCTTTTATGTATTTCCTATGTTGGAATGTCTGTTCAGTTCTTCTGTCCATTCAAAGAAAAACCAGTTCATCTTCTTACTGAATTTTGAAAGTTCTTTATATATACTTTTGAATCTGTTATCAGATACGTGCTTTGTAAAGATGTTTTTTCTCTCTTTCTATGGAATATATTTTTATTTTTAAATAATTTTTTCAAAGGGAAAATTTTACTTTTCATAAAGTCCAATTTATCATTTTTTTCTTTTGTGGATTATGTCATAGCTAAAATTTTTCCTAACCTAAGGTCACAAAAATTTTATCTTAATATTTTTTTTAAATCTCAGACTATGATTGTATATTATACTTGCAGGTGTCAGATTTTTCTTTATAAAGTTTGAAGTTTTGTTACTATATACATAAACATTTGAGGAAGGTATAGTAAATCTAACAGTCTCTGCCTTTACTTGCTGTTTAAAATCTCTTACATTTAATGTGATTATTTGCATTCAGTTCAGTTCAGTTGCTCAGTCATGTCCGATTCTTTGTGACCCCATGAACTGCAGCACGCCAGCCTCCCTGTCCATCATCAACTCCCAGAGTCCACCCAAACCCATATCCATTGAGTCGGTGATGCCATCCAACCATCTCATCCTCTGTGTCCCCTTCTCTTCCTGCCCTCAATCTTTCCCAGCATTAGGGTCTTTTCAAATGAGTCAACTCTTCCCATCAGGTGGCCAAAGTACTGGAGTTTCAGCTTCAACATCAGTCCTTCCAATGAACACCCAGGACTGATCACCTTTAGGATGGACTGGTTGGATCTCCTTGCAGTCCAAGGGACTCTCAAAAGTCTTCTCCAACACCACAGTTCAAAAGCATCAGTTCTTTGGTGCTCAGCTTTCTTTATAGTCCAACTCACATGACCGCTGGAGAAACCAGCGGTCCTTTGTTGACGGACCTTTGTTGACAAAGTAGTCTCTGCTTTATATGGTCAGGATTAAATCTGCCACCTGAAATTACTATTCATTTTTTCCTGTTCTTTGCTCCTTTGTCCCTCTTCTGCCTCCTTTAAGTATTTAGGTAATTTTCATTATTTTCATTTCTTTTGATGGCTTATTAGCTTTCATGTTTTTAGTTATTTTTTTCATTTCTGCATTTGGGTTTTTAGTATATATATTTAACATGAGGCAATCTACCTTCAAGTGACTTCATGACAATTCATATATTGTTATAAGGCTTCCGTGGTGGTTCAGTGGTAAAGAATTCACCTACCAATGCAGCAAATGCAGGTTCAATCCCTGGGTCAGGAAGATCCCCCGGAGAAGGAAATGGCAACCCATTCTAGGATTCTTGCCTGGAAAATCCCATGGATGGAGGAGTATGGTGGGCTACAGTCCATGGGGTTGCAAGAGTCCGACACTACTTAGTGACTGCTGCTGCTACTGCTAAGTCGCTTCAGTCATGTCCGACTCTGTGCGACCCCATGGACTGCAGCCTACCAGGCTCCTCCATCCATGGGATTTTCCAGGCAAGAGTACTGGAGTGGGTTGCCATTGCCTTCTCCACTTAGTGATTAAACAAAATTTAAAAAAATTAAAGCCTTACAACAATGTCTTTTCTTTCCTCTAAGCCTTTGTGGTTTTTTTATGCATTTAATTTCTGCATATGCTCTCAAGCCTATGCTATATGGTTATTCATTTGTTTAAATAGTATATTATCCTTTAAGACAATTAAAAGAAAAAATCCTCTATATTTACTTAAATAGTTTTCATTTTCTGTACTCTTTATTCCTTGAGTAGGTCTATAACTTGATCTGGATTCATTTTACTTCTGCCTTAATGGCTCTTTCTAACATTTATTTGCTCTGATGAATTCTTTCAGCTTTTGTATTTCTGAAGAAAAAAATCTTATTTCAACTTGATTTTGAAAAAAAAAGTTTTGTTGGGTGTCCAGTTCAAGGCTGAGTTTTTTCTTTCAGCTTTAAAGACGTTGCTCCATTGTAGTCTCACTTGCATTATTTCCATAGGAATTAAACTATCAGTGTTAAGTTTCAATGAAATTCTTGGATTTGGGGGCTTATACTTTTCACAAATTTGAAAGACGTTAGCCATTGTTTCTTCAAATATTTTCTATGTCTCTCTCATGCCTTAGACAAGACTGCTTTATGAGCTTCTTGAATCTTATGTTGCTGCTGAGAAGTCAGACAATGATCTGACTCTCCTCCATCTAGGTAATCTGTTTGTTAATAATTATTAAAAGATTTAAATTTATTCTTTCTTTTATCTGGATGTTCTGAAATATCATTACCTTGTTTCTAAATGCATTGCTTTTATTTACTTAGCACTTGTAATGCTTTTATTTCAGAAGACTCTTGACTTTCCTCAGTTCTTGGGAATTGTATGCTGTTAATTATTCAAATATTAACTCTTTTCCTTTCTCACTAGTTTTCCTTCCAAAACTCCTGCTTAACACATGGCAGAAAATCCAAGTTTATTCTCAGTTTCTCTTAATATTTTTCTATATCTTCCATGCTTTTTTTTCCCTTTGTGCTTCATGCTAAGGAAATTTTTTTATGTTCTCATATAGCTCAGGGCTTCCCTGGTAGCTCAGAGGTGAAGAATCCACCTGCAATCCAGGAGACCTGGGTTCAAATGTAGATCCAGCCAACTACAGTCCATGGAGTTGCAAAGAGTTGGACATGACTAAGCAACTAACACTTTATTTCACTTTCATATAGCTCATGAATTTGTTCTTTTGCTTTGTTATCCAGCCCATTTACTGATGTCTTTAGTTTAAAATTTCCGCTTTTCTATTCAAAATCTCTCACTCTAAAATATAAGCAAGGTGAAAAGACAGCCTTCTGAATGGGAGAAAATAATAGCAAATGAAGCAACTGACAAACAACTAATCTCAAAAATATACAAGCAACTTATACAGCTCAATTCCAGAAAAATAAACGACCCAATCAAAAAATGGGCCAAAGAACTAAATAGACATTTCTCCAAAGAAGACATACGGATGGCTAACAAACACATGAAAAGATGCTCAACATCACTCATTATTAGAGAAATGCAAATCAAAACCACAATGAGGTACCACTTCACACCAGTCAGAATGGCTGCTATCCAAAAATCTGCAAGCAATAAATGCTGGAGAGGGTGTGGAGAAAAGGGAGCCCTCCTACACTGTTGGTGGGAATGCAAACTAGTACAGCCACTATGGAGAACAGTGTGGAGATTCCTTAAAAAATTGCAAATAGAACTACCTTATGACCCAGCAATCCCACTGCTGGGCATACACACCGAGGAAACCAGAATTGAAAGAGACACATGTACCCCAATGTTCATCGCAGCACTGTTTATAATAGCCAGGACATGGAAACAACCTAGATGTCCATCAGCAGATGAATGGATAAGAAAGCTGTGGTACATATACACAATGGAGTATTACTCAGCCGTAAAAAAGAATTCATTTGAATCAGTTCTGATGAGATGGATGAAACTGGAGCCAATTATACAAAGTGAAGTAAGCCAGAAAGAAAAACACCAATACAGTATACTAACACATATATATGGAATTTAGGAAGATGGCAATGACGACCCTGTATGCAAGACAGGAAGAAAGACACAGGTGTGTATAATGGACTTTTGGACTCAGATGGAGAAGGAGAGGGTGGGATGATTTGGGAGAATGGCATTCCAACATGTATACTATCATGTAAGAGTTGAATCGCCAGTCTATGTCTGACGCAGGATACAGCATGCTTGGGGCTGGTGCATGGGGATGACCCACAGAGATGTTATGGGGAGGGAGGTGGGAGGGGGGTTCATGTTTGGGAACGCATGTAAGAATTAAAGATTTTAAAATTAAAAAAATTAAAAAACAAAAAAAATAAAAATAAAATAAAATAATGGCTATATGTGACATTTTTTCTATCCTCTGAAATTTTAATTATACCTATTTTATTACAAATTAAATTTGATTTCAGTTTGTGTTCTCTGTCTTGATGTTGGCCTTCCGATGTGTTTATTTTTGACCATGTGCTTATCTTGGGTATTTCCTATTAAATTATCTATTGTAGATATGCAGTGAATCCCGGGGAAGAGGCAGGAAGTTTATCTATTACTTACACTGTGAACTGTTTTTGAAAGAGAATGAGAATTAGAGTTGAGCTACTTGGAAGGTGTGTCTTTCTTTTTCTTTTCTTTTCTTTTTTAATATGGCTGCTCCAGATACTGCCAAGCTCACACATTCCACTTTTCCGTGTAAGAACAGTTAGTCCCACGTTGTTGCTTTACCACAAAAGGAGGAAAGATGACTGAAAGAAGTTGACCTTCTTTGCTGAAATGCCTATGGCTTTTTTCCCCATGAAATTATGTTGTTATATAATCTCGAGTTCTTGCCTATTTTTAGCGTTTACCACTTTTGGGCATAGAACACACCACTGGTGTCATTTCTTCAGACATTTTAGGATATGGTCTTCTTCCTCATGCTCACTCCATCTGCTTTGTGTCTTTTAGGAAGTCTCTGAAAGTTTTTGGTTTGCTGTCCATTTGAGAGCATTGTTATATATGGAAGTACATATATTTTAATAAACCTTCTATTGCTTCAGAGGGTTTGATATGAAAATAAGAGATGTGCATATGATTAGTGTACCATCTTGAATCAGAAGTATATTTTACTATTCTCAGATTTCCAAACCTTAACTTTGAATTTTTCTTTGTTAGTCTGATGGGAGTTTTTCTATAATTGCTTCATCTATCAGTAGACCTAGCATTGTAGAACATTTGGCTAATGTGGGAATGCATCAACAATTCTGCAAGCTTAGACTTGGAGACACATTTACTACCAATATTTTGTTTATGAGAAGATTAAAATATATCTGTTAGAGTTTTTCTTTATGTAATTTAAAACAATTAAAGGAAAGAGAATCAGATTTTTTTAGAGACAATAAATTCATTATTGCACTATGATTCAAAGTTTACCAATCTGTCTCTCATTTATAACTGTACTACTTTAGCATGGAACGCCCAGTAGACTAATCACTGGGCAACAAAGTATAAAAAGGTACCTGCTGAGCAGAATGGAATCAGCAGCACTCAGGATCTCCTAGGACATTACATCAGTCCCAGTGGAGAACTGTTTACTTAGCAACCCTATGTTCACTTACTGTTTGTTAATTATGATAGTACCTAATCACTTATTTTCTTTACATTATAAGACAAAACAAAAAAATATATGTGCATGGATATTTAGTACAAAGCGAGATCATTTTCTGTATTATGTGTCTGACTAGTAGCGACCCCATGGACTCTAGCCTACCAGGCTCCTCTGTCCATGGGATTTTCCAGGCAAGAGTACTGGAGTGGGGTGCCATTGCCTTCTCCGATTATATCAGAGTCTTTGAAATCAACCAAAACTTTTCCAAATATAAAATATGACTGTATATGACAAGTATGAATTCCACATTTCTCTGTTCATACTTAATATATTTCCCAGTTGTCACTGCCAAAATATTTTTGTGTGGATGAAGGAACAATTAAATAAACAGTGGTTATTTTTGAACTCCTACAATGTCTAGGACATTGTAGGGGCAACAAAAGTAAATAGGACAAATTATCCTCAAGTTTTGACAAGATCGTTGTGGATAAACAATGAAGACATGACTTTTAATATATAAGGCAAAATTTAAAAAAATGGTGATCAAAAAATAAAGAAACCCACACACATTAAAAGTTTCTGAAAGAGCAAAATAGAGCATAAGTCACAACAATTAAGAAAAAAGTGTGATCCTTGAACACTAGTTAGTCTAGACATGTCTTGCAGGAGACTTGGACAGGTGGTTGTATAAGACAGAGGAACACACTCGGTAGAAGTTAACTCTGAATGGTAGTTTGATTATTAGAAACCACTATGTCTATTTGATAATGTAGGAGTAGACCAGCCTAGATGGACTCTGTGGGTTATAATAGGAAAGAGTAGGACATAAGACAGAAAAATTCAGAAGTCTGACAGCAAAGGAACTTAAATGATAAACTAAGTGTGACTTCATTTTGTGGGTTGATAGCATGATTAACTCTGTGGGGCAGGAATGTAACTTCAGACTGAATCAGGCAAGTTTAGAAGCAACAGCGAGAGGTATGTTTAGATTTGGGTGGGTGTCTGGCATTTAAGAGGATCCAGAAATTCATTCATTGATTCATTCATTCAACATAACCTCAAGTGTGTAGATACACTGGGTATACTTACTAAGATAGCCAATGATTATACACTTAAGAATTGAAACTATTATGAGTGATTTAAAACAGGCAGGAAGAACAATTTTTGGAGAGTAATGAGATCAGGGCTCAATAAAGGACAGAAATGGTCTGAACCTAACAGAAGCAGAAGATATTAAGAAGAGGTGGCAAGAATACACAGAAGAACTGTACAAAAAAGATCTTCACGACCCAGATAATCACCATGGTGTGATCACTAATCTAGAGCCAGACATCCTGGAATGTGAAGTCAAGTGGGCCTTGGAAAGCATCGCTACGAACAAAGCTAGTGGAGGTGATGGCATTTCAGTTGAGCTGTTTCAAATCCTGAAAGATGATGCTGTGAAAGTACTGCACTCAATATGCCAGCAAATTTGGAAAACTCAGCAGTGGCCACAGGACTGGAAAAGGTCCGTTTTCATTCCAATCCCAAAGAAAGGCAATGCCAAAGAATGCTCAAACTACCTCACAATTGCACTCATCTCACATGCTAGTAAAGTAATGCTCAAAATTCTCCAAGCCAGGCTTCAGCAATATGTGAACTGTGAACTTCCAGATGTTCAAGCTGGTTTTCGAGAAGGCAGAGGAACCAGAGATCAAATTGCCAACATCTGCTGGATCATCAAAAAAGCAAGAGAGTTCCAAAAAAACATCTATTTCTGCTTTATTGACTATGCCACAGCCTTTGACTATGTGGATCACAATAAACTGTGGAAAATTCTGAAAGAGATGGGAATACCAGACCACCTAACCTGCCTCTTGAGAAATCTGTATGCAAGTCAGGAAGCAGCAGTTAGAACTGGACATGGAACAACAGACTGGTTTCAAATAGGAAAAGGAGTACGTCAAGGCTGTATATTGTCACCCCGCTTATTTAACTTATATGCAGAGTACATCATGAGAAACACTGGACTGGAAGAAACACAAGCTGGAATCAAGATTTCCAGGAGAAATATCAATAATCTCAGATTTGCGGATGACACCACCCTTATGGCAGAAAGTGAAGAGGAGCTAAAAAGCCTCCTGATGAAAGTGATAGTGGAGAGTGAAAAAGTTGGCCTAAAGCTCAACATTCAGAAAACGAAGATCGTGGCATCCGGTCCCATTACTTCATGGGAAATAGATGGGGAAACAGTGGAAACAGTGTCAGACTTTATTTTTGGGGGCTCCAAAATCACTGCAGATGGTGATTGCAGCCATGAAATTAAAAAACGCTTACTCCTTGGAAGAAACGTTATGACCAACCTTGATGGTATATTCAAAAGCAGAGGCATTACTTTGCCGACTAAGGTCTGTCTAGTCAAGGCTATGGTTTTTCCTGTGGTCGTGTATGGATGTGAGAGTTGGACTGTGAAGAAGAATTGATGAAGCGCTGAAGAATTGATGCTTTTGAACTGTGGTGTTGGAGAAGACTCTTGAGAGTCCCTTGGACTGCAAGGGGATCCAACCAGTCCATTCTGAAGGAGATCAGCCCTGGGATTTCTTTGGAAGGAATGATGCTAAAGCTGAAGTTCCAGTACTGTGGCCACCTCATGAGAAGAGTTGACTCATTGGAAAAGACTCTGATGCTGGGAGGGATTGAGGGCAGGAGGAGAAGGGGACGACAGAGGATGAGATGGCTGGATGGCATCACTGACTCGATGGACGTGAGTCTGAGTGGACTCCCGGAGTTGATGATGGACAGGGAGGCCTGGCGTGCTGCGATTCATGGGGTCACAAAGAGTTGGACATTACTGAGCGACTGAACTGAACTGAGATCAGGGAGGAGATATTTTAGATAAAGCAGATCCCAGTAGTAGTATTTAAACTGAGACCTGAAGAAGAAAAAAGAAAAAGAACCAGGCATGAAAGGAGCATAGGCAGAGGTATCAGTGCCTATGAAGGCACAGAGGCTAAAGAGAGTTTGGCATATTTATTTGGTGAACTGTTTGTGTGGGGATGTAGTAGAGGCTGTGATGGGTAACTCTGTGTCAACCTGACTGGGCTAAACGATAACCAGTAAAATGTTATTTCTTGGTGTGTCTGTGAGGGTGTTTCCAGAAGAGATTAGCATTTGAATCCATAGACTAGATAAAGAAGATCCATTCTAACCAATGCTGATGGGCATTCTCCTCCCTGTTGAGGATTTGAATAGAACAAAAAGATAGAGAAAAAGACAGATTTGCTGTTTTGCTTGAGCTGAGACATTCATCTTACTTCCAGGGACATCGGTACTCCAAGGTCCTGGGCCTTTGGACTCGAGCTGAGACAAACCATTGACTCCCTTGGTCCTCAGGAGTTCAGATACATACTGAATTATGCGATAAGCTTTCCTAGCCAGGCAGGAAAGAGATGGCAGATTGAGACTTCCTGTTCTCCATAGTGATGTGAGCTAATTCCTACAATAAAACTCCTCTTGTATGTGTATCTATATCTGTATCTATATATAATCTGTCCTATTGGTTCTGTTTCTCTAGGGAACCCTGACCGATAATACAGTGGTACAATGAGAAAAGGAAATTGCAGTTTAAGATGAAGCTGAGTAACAAAAGCGAAGGAGAAGGTTGCACAGCACCTTTTATAATCCTTGAAAGGTGGCTAGGTTGAATTAAAAATGTGACAGGATACTGAAAGCTTTCATCCCAGGCAGGGCAGTAACATGAGCTGGATTACAATAGATCAAGGCTTGTGGCAAGAGCTGTGAAGAGGTTATTGCGGTGAGAGAAGCTGGTGAATTGGACCAAGGAGGTGACAATGGAGACAGAGAGAGGCTAAGGGTATCGAGGTGCAATTCTGGAATTAGAAGCAGCAGGATTTCCTGATGGATTGGATGTAGGGAGTGACTGGAAGCAGAATAAGTTTTTTTGTTTGAGCAATAAAATGGTGTTTGTTAGCCTGAGGGAGAGACCAAGAGTTCATTTTGTGATTTGTGACCTGTGAGATACCTGTGGAACTGTAGTAATGTATGTGAAGTTGGATCTCAGAGGAGAATTTGGGGCTGTTTACTTCTCTGATTCCTTGGGCATCTTCTTACCTACCCAAGCTTTCATTTTATATTTTCCCATATTCTTTCTTTGGCCTTCTTCCCTTCTCACTTGACAGATTCTACTTGACTTATAATACTCACTGCTAGGTTTATCCTTCATCTGTGTGAAAATGACATTTGCTTCTTCATCTTCGATTCAGTCCGACTCTTTGGGACCCCATGGACTGTAGCCCACCAGGCTCCTCTGTCCATGGGATTCTCCAGGCAAGGACACTGGAGTGGGTTGCCATTTCCTTCTCCAGGGGATCTTCCCAACCCAGGGATCGAACCCAGGTCTCCCACATTGGAGGCAGACGCTTTAACCGCTGAGCCACCAGGGAAGCCCATTCTCTCCTGAATATATATATTCAAATGTGTCCGTGTGTGTATGTGTGTGTACACATACATATATTACATAGAAAATATACATATATAATATTCATATATAATATGTATGTGTGTGTATATACATCTGGCAGCTCAGACAGTAAAGAATGCAGGAGACCCAGGTTCAATCCCTGGGTTGGAAAGATTCCCCTGGAGAAGTGAAGGGCAACCCATTCTAGTATTCTTGCTGGGAAAATTCCATGGACAGAGGAACTGGCAGGCTACTGTCCATGGGATTGCAAAGTTAGACACGGCTGAGGGACTAACACTTTCAACACCCACATAAAATATACAATGATATATAATATATATAATGTCTATAACTTAAACTCCCCACTTGACTTTTTCTTGTGTACATTGTATGTGTCCCCAAAGTTTCATATAGCTGAGGAAGACACAGCCACCCATTGAGAAACCTGAGGCTGTTCTTCATGCATCTTTGTTCTCACTCTCCACATACAAACCTAGTCCTGCTAAATGATGATTTGTCATCTTCACTATTTATAAACACCTGCTTTACTTGGGCTTCTTTTGGTTCCAGAATCTAGGATGAATCCAGACCTAGAGGTGAGGGGTAAAAGGCTCTTCCTGTGAAGGTCCGCAGGACAGAAAGCCAAACATATTGTGAGGTTAGGCAAAGAGCAAGGAAATGTCAGGATCCAAGAGATAGGTTAGGGTAACAGTTCTGGCAGTTGTGAACTAGACAGATGGGAGTAAGGCAAGACTAGAATCAGAGAGATTTCAGAATGGGAACTATGATACAAGTTGTTTCTTAAGAAATTATAAAATGAAATTATATAAAACAAGTTAATATGTTTTCTCTTTCAAATGCCTTAAAAATTTCTTTTAAACTTCCCTAAACAACCAATTCAGAGGGGGTAAGAAATGGAAAGGACCACCCTTATCTGGCACAACATGGATCCCTTAGGATTTTCCCTGGAGTTTAGAGCCCAGCCTCATTTGAAATGTGTGTCATAAGAAAACCTCTTATTATGACTCCAAAAAATTAATTTTTCTAATGTGAATACTGTTGTTATAACTTGTTATATAAGGTGTAATATGACTTTCTCCCACACATAAACACAGACTCTCTCACCATTAATTACCTTTTATTTTTAACACATTTATTTCTTAGAACATAGTTTGCCCAGATCATTTTCAAAATCATATATTTGACATTAGAAGATGTTTTTAAAAATACTATGGCCCTAGTATATTTATTTTAAATCCTTGTTATTGTTGATGGAATGCTTAGTATAGAGCAGATGTGTCTTTCTGGATTTCTATCATCTGTGTTCAAGTGAATAATGGTTTATATGAAGACCATGGACAACCCCAAAAGGAAAAAAAATGAGCCTCTGAAAAACAACCATTCCAGCAAGGATGGAAAGCTGAGAAACCATGTAGTAGCTGTAGGAGGGATTTGGGCTTTGTGTGTCTAAGCACCCCCAGAAGCAATGGCAGGGCGAGTTACTTTACGCTCAGCATCCTCTGAGATACTGTCCTATTGGGTCACTAAGAATCAGCTATTGCCATTTGCCTAATTCAAAGAACAGATCAAATACAGTGGAAAGCCAAATAGTGAGTGAGGAGTTAGTAAGTTTTTATGCTGTTCAAAATTGTGGTATTTCAAATGAAGCCTGAGAAGCCTGGAGTTTTAAATAAACATTCCAGATGAATTTCCTGGGGACTTCCCTGGAGGCTCAAACAGTAAAGATTCTGCCAGCAATGTGGGAGACCTGGGTTCTATCCCTGGATTTGGAAGATCCCCTGGAGAAGGGAACGGCAACCCATTCCAGTATTCTTGCCTGCGGAAATCCCATGGACAGAGGAGCCTGGCGGGCTACAATCTACGGGATTGCACAGAGTCGGACATAACTGAAGTGAATGAGCAAGCAGGCCTGCACTACATGGTGTATATGTCATAGGGAAGGTAATTCCCATTTTAATAGATTAGGAAAATTGTGATCATGGGCAGTAGAGAGGAAAGGTAGAAAAATCTAACCTTTTAAAATTCAGTATATCATAGGTTCTCCACTGTTCATTTCAAGTTGAACCCCTTAATAACTAGCTATCAGTAGATATCAAGGCCAGTCACTCTTCCTTTGGAACATCAAAAAGAAAAATATGATATAGTATGACTAAATATATCCCTTCATCCTTCCTGCCCTCTTTTCTAGGTAGCTCTGGATCAACACGTCACAATTTCAGTTAGAACTCCTGCTTTGGCTGGTGGTCTCCACATAGGGGGTCAAGAGACATCATCTTTCCTTTCTTACTGTCCATACAATTTCAGTTAAAATGGTACCACTAAGTGACGTACTTTCTAGACTCAAGAATATCCTATGTTTGAAAATCACTGGCACTGAATTTCTTATTTTACAATTCCTGTACTATGGACTGTGATCACTAGAACAAAGCATGACAGCCACCAAATAATACCTGCTCCGCATATCTATTTGGTTATTTCTAATTCTTTATTAAAGGTATTTTTTTTCAATATAAGCAGAAGTAGAAACAAGGGTATGGTGATTGACCTGTCAATTAACTTCACCCATTATCAGTAGGTAAGCATCCTGTTTCTATATATGTTTTGAATTTCTTGTGGGGTCCTATCTTTTAACATTTTTCATTTTAAATATGTATTACTGGTTGATACTGTAGCCACAACTACTCTTCTTATGTTCAATTAATGAGCAAATTGCTTATTGAGAACTGAAGTTTGACTTTTTTTTTCCCTCCTGAGAATTTGTGAACCAGAATGTTCTTCTCCTGCAAGTTACTGGGAAAACATCTTTCTAATCATCTGTCTTTCATTCATTCATTCTGTCACTCATTATTGATCATTCACTATTAAAGAGCCCCATGTATACTGACTATTCAAGGACAAAAACCACAGTCTCAAAGTAGCTCTTGGTTAAAGGGAAGACAAATGTTTAATGGAGCATTTTCTGGGACAGGATAAGAGATATTTGGCTGCAGAAACAAAGTTATGAATATCATCTTAGTTCTACATTATGAGGAACATTATTGTTATGTATCTTTCCCTTTTGTATTAAATGGTTGATATAATTCACGTCCATATCTTTACTGTGACAGTAGTAGAATTCACAAATACAGTGCAAGTCTGAATCTAAGATTTTTTTTCCTACTAAAAACTCTCATCCCACAATTATAAAGCAAAAAGTTGTAAACATAATTAGCATTTATAAAGCTAATTTAAGTGACCCATATATTGAATGAATGAGTGAACACATGATTAGAGAGTAAAAAGTAAAATAATTTTAAATTGTATATATATATATGTATTTCAAAAATTAATTTGCAATGTATAATATATAATTATATTTATAATACAAAATTTATTTCAAGATTTGAAATAAATTTCAGATAGTAGAATTGTGTACTCATATGATCTATCCAATGAGGAGATTCTTGGACTCAGAACACCAGGGACTTGAATAGCTGATATCAACTATTTATTCAAATCCTATCTATTCATGGAAGAAAATTGAGAAAAATTAATGTCCCATTATATTAACCTGGAGCTTTCCAGGTGGTTCAGTGGTAAAGAATCCACCAGCCAATACAGGAGCTGCAGGAGATACAGGTTTGATCCTTGTGCTGGGAAGATCCCCTGGAGAAGGAAATGGCAACCCACTTCAGTATTCCTGCCTAGAAAATCCCATAGACAGAGGAGCTTGGCAGGCTACAGTCAATGGGGTCACCAAGAGTCAGACATGACTGAGCAACTGAGCATGCATACAGTAGTCTATTTCTTACAGTTCATAAAGATAGATCTGCTGCTGCTGCTGCTAAGTCGCTTCAGTCGTGTCCAACTCTTCGCACCCCCGTGGACTGCAGCCTACCAAGCTCCTCCACCCATGGGATTTTTCAGGCAAGAGTACTGGAGTGGGTTGCCTTCTCTGAAAGATAGATCTAGAGGCTATTTATGTGATTTCTTGACTAGTATTCTTTCTTCATAACATACTGGGAAAACTTAGAGTTTAATCCAGTTATAAATGATAAAGCAAAATGACTGGAAAACACCCACATAGTTTTATGAAGGCTTTGTGCATTCGTGCTCTACTTATACCACAGCCTTGTGAGAACATGATCTAAATAAGTCTTCCATAGAATAGACTTTTAAAATGTTCTTCTCTCAATGTTCCATGTACTGCTAGTTCTGTTTAAGGGTAGAGATTGCCTCAGTTATTAATCTCTAAAAATATATGCTTTTGTTGAAATAGTGTCATCTTGTCCTTAGCTGCAGCAGCAATGGAGTCATAGTAATTAGCCTAATAAGAAGAAAAAGTAAAAGTAGGTATAGCCTCAAGGAGCATTTATGTATGATTAAATAACAAAGGGGCAACATAAAATCACAAATGATTTCCTCTCTTGGCAGGGTTAATAATGATGGTGCTTCAGTCCAAAGCATTTTGCCTCCATCTAACGGTTAGCCTTGAAGATGCTGGAGTAGGTCTTCTTTTTAAAGGGTTTGTCCACAAGTTTGTTTACTCATAATTTCTTTGCCCTTTGTCTTTGCTCCCCAAGAAGAAACTTTGACCATAAAATTTTCAGAGCCATAGACCTAGTGCAAGTCCATTAGACTTTTCCTCAGAAGTCTCTGGTGTGGAATGTCAGCTTGTGAATAGCACCCCCAAATAAAGGAGGTTTTGCAGTCTTAATGATCTGCACAACCCCAAAACTTTCTGTCCACTGCTCTCATCTCAATCCCTTGTATAGGGTAGAGCACATATGTAGGTTCCATGCAACTACTATGTCATTTTATATAAGGGACTTTAGCATCCATGGATTTGGTATCCATTGGGAGTCCTAGAACCAATCCCCTGCAGATACTGAGGAATCCCCAGCTACAATGATTTCTTTCATTTCAGTCTATAGTGATGGCCATTATATTCTCCTCCATACATTTAGGTGTTTACCATATCATTTAATTACTTTAATATGAATACACCATATCTTCATAGAAAGACTTTTAAGTTCTTCGACCATGGATATTCTGGACCTTGGATATTGTGGACCATAATTTTTTGCATTGTTCATTTGGTACAATTAATGTGTCTTCAGTGGGAGACTTTGCATTAAATTCAAAGGTTTAGACAAACATCTAAATGGTCAGAGATGTTTCAGCTGCTAAGAGAAACTGGCTTTATCACAAGATTTGATTTAAGTTGGACAGAAGAAGCATGCACACTTAGAACATTTTCTGTTGAGGCTGCTGTTAGTGACAGCATTATGGAGGCTTGAATCTGACCAAAAGTTGTGCCTTTGTTAGGAGAAATCTTGGAGAACATAAAGCCTTTGAACTGTTGGAAACAAATAGAATTTAATCCAAAAGTATAGTCATATAGGTGATATAAACACAAACCAAAATGGAGCCACAAAGCAGCCAGAGATGAGCAGCAGCAATCACAGTCAGTCTTTCTGGTGGGAAATGAACTGGAACTGTGGAGGAGAAACACTCACCACTGGAGATGCTACCCAAGGCAGAGGTAGAGACAGGGGGAGGGCAAGTGAGAACCAGAGGCATTTTTCTTCTGTCCTCTGCTCAGTACTTTCCTTTGGGAGGCACTAAGTCAGCAGCAATTGCTAGGAAAGACAGCCTGCAGGGGACAGCACCTCTGATGTAAAATAGAACAGGGGGGATGACAGTGGCTCTCACAGCAAATGGGCCACAGTGTAGCACATGTGATGCTAAGTGAATACTTGTGGATTGAAGTGACAGAAGTACTTAGGAGCTTAAACCTGCTTACATCAAAGGGCTATCGGACTGCTGAGGAGGCCATCAGACAATTGCCTTATAACATGATAATCATGTTATATATTGTATATACTCATTATACTCAAGGCTAGTTTTTGTGCTTTAGAGATTTTGATGGGAGCTGCTGTCCTAGAACTAGCAATTGTGTTCATGATAGTGTAGAGAACAAGGCAATGTGTGATTTAGTGATAGAGAACAGGCCTTCGGCATCATTTTGTGGTATAAGAGTGATGATTTCATTTTACTACTTTAGATGTTTCTGTGAAATCCCTTTCCTGAGAGGCATTTGGAAAATCTCCTTTGACATAACTGGATATCATGCTTTTGTAGCAATCACTGGTTTTATCTATGCTGTGTGAAATGACAAGTCAGCTTGGACATACCAATTTAACAGGAAACAGCACAACTGCCATCTCATCCAAAGTCTTCCTTTGTCCAGGATAGAGTTGAGGACCAGGTACCTAAAGTCACCATAAAACCATGTACGGCCTTGAGGTCACCTACTTTGTGGCCAGGGAATTATGTTCCAACCTCTTGAATTTCAATTTTCTCATTTATGAGAGAATAATAATGGTGCCTACTTACATCACAGAGTTCTCACAAGAATTAATTGAGATAATCTGTATCAGTGGTCAACAAACTTTTTCAGTAATGGCCCAGATAGCAGTAGAGTCTTGGTTGTAGCTATTCACCTCCACCGTTGTAGAAGAAAGGCAACCATGGACAGTACATAAGCAAATGAATGTGGCTGTGCTCCAAGCAGACTTGATTTACAAAATGGGTTGTAGTTTTCCATCCCTGGATCAATGTACTCTGAATAATGCTTAATACAGAGGAAAGATTTAAAAATCTTTACCTGGAATTATTACTGTTATGATGAGGATGAGGATGTCTATGGACTAAAATAAATTATTCATCTATTTAGTTTTTTAAAAAGCTAAACTTTCACTGGTGTCCCTAGTATTCTATCCTGAGATTGCTTTATCACTACTTGCAGGGTCATTTTCCCCATATGTGGCCTGTCCCTCTCCTGGATACTGAGGCATTCTGGGGAAGGCAGATAGGCCTCCTCCTGGCAATGAGAGACCCTATAACAGATTTGGAGGCTCTAAGTACACCCTAAGAGCAGGTCTCAACACATCAGCTCCTGCTCACCATCAGAGGTGCTGAATTATAAAACGAAACTATTGTTTGCTCCCCTCAACCAAACACCATAAGGTTGTGCAGCCAGTACAGAAAAATGCCAACCCAGATCTGTCATTGAGGAGCCAGAGCATCAGTGTAGCAGGGTGTGGGCAGGATCAATGTAGAGAACTCACTCTCCTGAGACCCAAATATAGGGCAGATTAAAGAAGTGTGGGCGAATGCAAAAATGCATTAGGCTAGTGTCTGAATTATCCTTGAAGACACATAGAATTTTATATAGCACCTATTTCATGATACAGCATTTCTGATGTACAACTATTACAATAAAAAATTAATAGGATATATAAGAAAGAGATGAAAGTCTGGCTCTCGCCAGAAGAATTTACGTCATGAGGATCCTTGATGAGCTAAAGTTATAGCAAGAAGCAAACCTGTTCTCAGTGGGAGCTAGAAATAAAGCTCAGTTTTAACCTCCTATAGAAAAAAATGGTTGTCAAATTTTGTGAAGGGCTAGACAGTGAATATTTTAGGTATTACAAATCATACCATCTCTATCACAATTACCCAACTCTGCCATCGAGGAAAGAGTGACCATAAACAAAATGTATATGAATGGACATGGACTGTGTGTTGATAAAACTTTATCTATAAACACAAGCTGCAGGCTGAATATGGCATGTGGCCTGTAGTTTTCTCATCCTTTTTTGATTGTTAAAAGAGTTTAGCATCTTAAGAAGCCTCCAGTAGTCTCTTTTGTCTAGAAGCCAGTTAGTTATGTAAAAAAAAAACTGCATTAAACATAGTTATGTCTAAAAGGAGGGAAGAACTGATATATGCATCAATGAGGTATATTACACGTCTATTCTCTAATATAAACTATGGTGAACTAGATGATTCTTAGAAATGTTGGGACTTAAAGTCAATTAGAATTAAACTATGAAGCTTTTGGGTCTCAATGGCATTGCCGTGCAAAATTTTTGGGGTTTTGTATATTTCCCACCTGCTTCCTTTGGCTATGTGTTTCAGCAATGTACCCACACCCCCTATGATTTTTAAATGATGACTGACACTAAGGTTAGTATCCTGTTTCTGGAGGAATTAAGTGTGTCCTGTGTGACTCAACTGCAAGTAGACACTTGAAAGCTTGTGCCTGGTTTCCTCCAAACTTTTCCCCAGTGTACCTTTTCCTTTTGTTGATTTTGCTTTGTATGTATTTATTGTGTTAAATCTTTGCCATGAGTACAATTGTATACTGAGTCATATGAGCCCTTCTAGGAAGTCATTCAGCTCGGAGGTAGTCTGAGGAACCTACACCACACCATCCCAGCTTGGTGTGCCATGTTTTATGTATGAGTCTGAATAGAGGACAGTCTTACCATAGTGTAATCTTCCCTGGGAAGATGATTTATGCTCAGGGCAGTGGAAAAATTAATTTATACAGGAGGTAAACACCTCAATCCTCTTCAGATACATTACTTTTGGAGTCTTTCTGGCTGTTGAAGTATATCAACTGTCACTGGTTCCATTAAAAACACTATTTTTTAATAGAAAAATCAGTGCCTTGTATATGTTTGGTTCTCAGAGAAATATTTGCTGAATGAATGAATTATGATCAGCCTAGCCTTGAGTCACTGGTATATTTTCCACACCAACATACTGCTTCCTAGAAGGTCAGTGCAGGGTAACTGATGGCAGTCCTGTGTATTTTTTGTTAGACATATGCATTTTGATAAGCACAGCAGCAAAACCTCCCAGAACCAAAACAGGCTGGGTACATTTAAAATCAACACTGCAAATTCATTTCGACATTTCTTTTTTGGTGTGGTAGTTGTTATTCTTTCCAGGCTTCAAGTTTATGTGTCCACAGCATTTTCACTTCAAAACTACCAGCTCTTCTTTTACAATGAGGCCTGTGACACATGTCAGTTTAAATAAATGAGTGTTTCCATTTCCACTGGCTCATTCCTTCACATGTTTATTCAGCACAGGCAGTGAACCTGGCAGGGTACCAGGTGCTGCGCTAGATACTGAAGTTTCAAAAACAACAACAAAAATATGCTCTGTATTTAGTTAGGCAGGAGACATTTATGTCATTACACACTGCTAGAACAAGCTTATTTATGAGTAGCTGAGGATTATAAGACTCAACAATTGACCCTGGTGGAATCTTTCCAAGCACAATTTAGGTTCAGCAAATCAATAGCAAAAAGGAAAAGCATTTGAAAGGAAATGGCATGAGCAAAGGTCCAGAGGTTGGAGCAAGTACGACATACTCAGGGAGCAGCCAACTAAAGGCTGCCTAGAGAGTACCTGTTAAGAAGAAGCAGGAAAATGAGAGTAAAACAGGACCAATCGTACTGTATATAAAAGGTTAGAAGCAGAAAATCATTCCCTAGGCAAAGGGAAGTCATTGAATTATTTCAAGGAGAGCAAGTATATTGTCATATTTGTAGTTCAAAAAATCACTCTAGGAGAATTGGGAGGGTGACTTAAAAATGGTAAAGACTAGAGACAGACAGACAAGTGAAAATTGTGATAATCCAGAAAAGAGATTCTGGAGGCCTGAACTAAGGCAGTGGCCATGGAAACAGAGGAGGAGGAGGAGGAGAGAAAATATTCAAGTTGTTCTGAAGGGGACCCCAGACTGATGGACTGACTGGATAAACTGTAAGGGAGAAGACACAGCCAGTGGTGATTCACAGATACTGGTGGTGAGGTGTCTTTCTCAAGCTGAAGTTGTTTGGGAAGGAGAGAACAGCTTCATTTTTGGACATTGAGTTTGAGATATGATCAAGCAACCAAGTAAGACTGTTCTTTAGGGATTGGGTAGTGACCTATTTGGCAGTAGAAGTGACAGATATGACACATAGTGTTAGACACTATTTATTTGCCTTCTTATTTAATTTTCCTAAGAGCTTTAGAAAGTAAGAAATATTATATCTGTTTTTCAGTGAAGATGGTTGAGGTTCAGGGAAATTTAAGTAATGTTATAGAAGGAGTAAGTGGCAGTCCCAGGATTTTAATCTATATCTACCTGACTTCATTGTGTCTTAGTTAGTCTCCTATGTTGACTCACCTTTTCAGTAGAAATGAAACACTTCTATGTTAATATGTCAGCTGACCAGCCTGATTGGACGTATGTTTAATATTGTTGCATCTTTGCATCAGAAAACATTATGTAGTGGTAAGACTTTTTTCTTTTTAATGGCATTGCCTACTGACTACACATAACATCCTGTGTAATGTAAAAGTACTTCAGGTAGAAGTAGTTTAAATGCAAGTTAAAATGCAGAAATAAAAAAGAAAATGGAGAGGGAAATAAATCCAATTTTTAAAAACTTTTTTGTGATAGAATATATGATAGTATAAATGAACTCATCTCTCCTCTAAGTGGCTGTGAGTAGGAGAGCACTCGGGACCCACTTTTTCTGGTCCTCCCAGGCCGTATTACCAACCACGAGCTGAATTCTGTAATGTTTTGGGTTTCTTTATTAATCTTTGTAGGTTGAAGGGAATATATATAAGCAGAAGAGGTAAATATGACTGGCATCATTCAGCATAAAATACATAGCATGCTATGTCCACTTTGGGCATCAGTGGCCTTGCCACCTGCAAGGCAGTTAGACAGATTTTCCTCTCTCCTTTTGAATTTAGACTGTTTGTGAGATGCGATGATTACCTTCAGGTGGTTTTGTGTGCTTATGAGGATGTATTCCAACAAGTGTTTGCTGAATATGTTGAGAAACAACAAAGTCAACTCCCAATGATACGTCCTCAATGGAGACTGGATATCAAAAACCATGCCAGACGGCTCAGCTAGAGCCTGACAGCACTCTGCCTCTGCTCCAGCCTCAAATGATACTTTAGTAACACATTAATTCCATCAGACTTGGGAAATGCACAAATGGATACTATTCTGTTTACTGAGTACTTCCAGGAGAAGAGACATGGTCCCTGGAGTGAGACCATCTCCCATGAGGTGGGTGGGGTCTGACACTGTGGAGAGGTCGTGGTGCTCCCAGAGCCAGGGTGGGAGGTGGAGGGGCCAAGGTTCTGTGCAGGAGTGTCTCACTGGCAATCTGATTGGAAGAGGAGCTCTGGGGACCTGTCTTAAAGTTGGGTCTACTTTTTATACGTAACAGGCTATTTTCATTAAGAGTGTGTGTATATTTAGAATAATTGATAGGAGGGACTCATGGAGATCAACCCCACTTCTGCTTGTACGTGTGCACACACACACAGGACTATGTGCAATTCAGAATGGGAGAAACTTTAGAAACTGGAGTGTGTCCATGGGTAGACCCTATAATAATTAAGATATATTCAGTCTTTTCCTGTTGGACTTCAGGAAAAATTACATGTATTAGATTTTGTTGGAAATTCTCTAATTTACTCCTTGTATGTTCCTCCAGTCACCCAGTAAAATCTGAAATATCTTGGCAGATCTGTGTGGTGATAGAGGTAGAAGTGAGGAATAGCAATAGAAAGGGAAATCAGTAGGGTGACCACATACTTTGTTTTTCAGCCAGAGACACTTTTACAGGAAGAAAGGAAGTGCTATTAATAAATATGCCAAGACACCTGGCAAAAACCAGGTTAACCAGCATGTATGGTCATCTTAAAAATGAGGCTTGCCTATTTGGGGATGCTCTGTCTTGTTCCAGCATTGATTGGGAAAGTTCTGAGTCTGTAAGTCCTAGGCTGTGAGCAGCAGTGAAGAAATGGATCGGTGGCTGCACAGAGAGCAATGGTAGACAAATGATCATGATGATCAATCCTAACCCCTCTCCTCATTCACTTTCCCTTGCGTGATAAGTCACTTCAGTCATGTCCAACTCTTTGTGACCGTGTGGACTGTAGCCCTCCAGGCTCCTCTGTCCATGGGATTCTCCAAGCAAGAAAACGAGTGAGTTGCCATACACTCATCCAGGGGATCTTCTAGGCCCAGGGATCAAACCTGCATCTCTTACATCTCCTGCCTTGGCGGGTAGATTCTTTACCACTAGCGCCACCTGGGAAGCCCTTATCTATTCATATACTAAAGGAAGCACACAGGATTTGTCTCTCCATGACTTGTTTGTTAAGCATAATGCCCTCAAGGTCCATGCATATGGCAGCAAGTGGCAGGATTTTCTTCTTTTTATGGCTGGATAGTATTCTACTATATATCTATATCTATATTGTTCTTTTAAAATATATTAATATGTTTACTCATCTGTTAGTTTCCATGTTTTGGCTATTGTAAATAATTCTTCAGTGAACATGATCTACAGATATCTTTTGGGGTTAGTAATTTTATTTCCTTTGGATATATACCCAGAAGTATAATTATTAATTTTTTGAGAAGCCATACTGTTTTCTACAGTGGCTGCACCAGTTTACATTCCCACCAACTGTTTATAAGAGTTTCTTTTCTCCACATCCTTGCCAGCATTGATTTTCTCTCTCTCTCTCTTTTTTTTTATTATAGGCATTCTAACAGGTATGAGGTGGTATGTCTTTGTCATTTTGATTTGCATTTATGTTTGATCTGATTTGCATTATGATAAGTGAAATCAGAAACTGAAAGACAAATACGGTATGGTAACACTGATGTGGTATCTAAAAGATATCTCATAGGAAGAGATTCAATTTGTGGTTGCTGGAGGCTGGGGATGAACGTAGGGAAATTGGGTAAAGGTGGTCAAAAGACACAAACTTATAAAACAAACAAGTTCTGGAGATGTAATATGTAGCATGGTGATTATAGTTAACAATAGTGTATATATGGAAGTTGTTAAGAGAATTCTTATCACAAAGAAGAGTAATTTGTGTCTATGTGAATGATGGATGTTAAATAAATTTACTATAATTTTACTATATATGTGCATTAAATCATTATGTTCTACACTTAAAACTTATGTATCAATTATACCTCAAATAAATTGGACAAAAAATATACTAAAAGGAAGTCATCTTTATATGGATGACAAAGGAAAGAACTATGCTGAAAACCTTAAATAAGTAATCAGGTAGGCCAGGAAGTAAGAAAAAATATTTCTGTAGAAACCCTCATTGCACTCAGTTCAGTTCAATTCAGTCACTCAGTCGTGTCCAACTCTTTGCGACCCCAGGAACCACAGCATGCCAGGCCTCCCTGTCCATCACCAACTGTCGGAGTCTACCCAAACCCATAGCCATTGAGTGGGTGACAGATTACAAAAATAGGATGAAGGAAAACCATTCCTTACACGTTTGGGTTTTTTTTTTAATCACTTATTCCCCAAAGAGAGAGAATGATCTGTGGTTTTTGAGAAGTTGGTGGTTTAATGGAGAAGTTGATAAACCGTGTACAAATCTCTTCTCTCCTTTCTCAGTAGGTGCCAGGGGTACTGAAGCATTTGGCAGGTGGGTCCTGCCATCTGGTGACCCTGTGGGAGTATGTTCACCCTCCACTTGCTGCTTTAAAGGAAAATACTTGTAACTTTCTTGCTAAAATAGACAATTCCATTCTTGGAGGTAGAGCCTGTCTCAGCAAGATATTATTTTGCTTCCTTGAGTTTAGATTCCAGAAATGGCTATAAAACTATCATTTATAAGAACATGCCACTGTGATTTAAATAGACAGAGGTCATTATAGTGATTCAGTGTTCCAATCATCTTGATAATGGATCCTAATTATTATACTCTTTTAGTACCTAAAAACAATTGCAAACTCGAATGAAAACTATTTGAAGAACAAGAATCTGATAATATTCTATTTTTAATCACAAATCTGATTTTCTTTTGAAGAAAAAAATAAATTAGAACTGCTAATTATGCAAATCACAGATGACCTTGGGGCTGTAAGATGGACTGCAGAGGCGATGCTGTTGTTAGCAATTTAAGGTTTATAGCTGTGAGATCTGTAGAAGAATCTATTGGGAGAACAAGTCCCAGTTGCCAAAAACAGATTAAAAAGTTATTAGATTTCTTTCTTCTTTGAAAACTGAGATCCAAATCCAGTCTTCTTACTTATCCTTAAGGGAGCTTTCACCCATCAGCCCTTGCTTGCTTACTGTCTTTCTAATAGTGCTTCTGGTTAGAGACTCATAGACGAGAACTTGGGAAAGGGCCCCTAAATCACCTCAGTTCAGTTCAGTCGCTCAGTCGTGTCCGACTCTTTGCGACTCAAGTCACCTGGGCACCTGCTGATAAAGAAGAGACACTTGTGTTAGGAACCAGGGCCTCTCAGGAAGGGGAAGGGCAGACTTCCCAGCCTAACCAGAATCCACTCCAACGATTGATTTCCTACCGAGACTGCCACTTCGCCTCTTTCCTTTCTCTTTTTGCTCCTGTTGCTTTCTGAAATGTTCAGTTTGGGTTTTGAGGCACTGTATCTTCAGTCCTTGTATTTTCTTGCTTATTCATTGCTTAGCTAGTGAGAGCCCATCATTTCTTGCTACTGCTGCCACTGTTGTTTCTGAACTTCTCTTTTTCCCTTCTGTTTTTCCTTGTGCATCAGGTACTTCCAGGCCTCTTACTACTTCACTATTAAATCTACTTCTAAACTCACAGGAGTATTCAGGATTGAAGTACGACTCATCAAACATAGAACTTGAAATGTTTGGTGCACCCAAGAATTACGTAACTTCTTGAGGTCATCCGAAAGACTCTAATGACCTTCTCTGACTCTCTCTCTTAGTCTGTCATTGTCCCTCCCCTGTCTCCATCTCCATTTGTCTCACTGTCAATATACAACTTGCTGGGTATCCAAACAAATGCAAGTTTTAATCTTTTTAGAACTGATTGTACTTTCCACATAAGAAATCATCCTACCAAGAGGTTAAAGAAATGTAGACCTTCTAATTAATAATATGCTGGTCTCTCTTGATTATTCTTTTTCCATGAAATTTACAGTTAGTTCTAAATTCGTCTCCCTATTAGGGCTGATTTAAATTGTTGCCATCTGTATAACTCCATCCTCTTTTAGAGAAATCTTAGTTTGTCAAAAGTCCTTCCAGTCACTTGGCTGGTCTCTAAGACAGTGACAACACTTTTGCTAGCACATTAGAATCACCTGGCTGGGGAACTTTTAAAAACTGATACCTAGGTTACCCTCAACATCATTCATATCAGAATCTCGGAGACTGGGAGCACAGAATCAGTTTTTATAAAGCTCCCAAGGTGTCTACTAAGTGCAACTAATATGGAGACCCACTGTACCTGAAAATATCTTACAACTAACATTTGCCTGGGCCACTCAATGTGCCTCTAAACATAGCTGGAGCCTATTAAGTCCACAGAGCCAGGGGTCATCCCAGGCTTGGGATCAATCTTGGTCTTAATTCACTATGATTTTGGGTGACATAAGGAGCGCAAAGGCAATGCTAATAAAAGTTAATATTATTATTTGCTCACTATATGCCACTTATGCTATGAACTTCCTTTGCTGTCTCTTCATTGCAACCCCCACACATATTATTCCATTTAGATGGAGAAGTTGAAGCTTAGAGAAGTAAAGTAACATGCCCAAGATCATAAAGTTAATACATGAGAGAGCTTAATGTGTTCTGATGATGCAGCCATGCACTGTATTGACTTCCTACATATATGATTATTAGAATAAAGTCACTCTGCTCCAGTGGCCCAGGAGAGTAACTAGTTAGTCATCATAGCTCCCTGGTCCCTATGCCTTCTCCACTGCATACTTCTCATCCCTTGGACTTGCTTAGTTCAAGGTTCTGACCACACCCAGTCCTGTTGCTCATCACCTTCCATATCCAGATGCTACTCGATTCCTAATCTTTATACCTGACTATTAATCATTCACCTGGCTTTCATGAGTCAGTCTCCATTTTTTTGGAAGAGTCACTGGACACTGGGCCTACTGCTGATCTTGGTTCACACTCTCACAAGGTCTTTGACATTGCCCTTGTGCAACTATGCTCCATTCACTAAAATTTGACAGGATCACACTTTCACACTGGTTTTAGTAATCAACTTCACAGAAAGCAAGGATCTGGCAATTTCTTTTAACTCAGTAACACGTGATTCCCTCTTCCATCTGTATTCTTTGTCATTATCCCAAAGGAACAATTTCAGAATATCTACATTAGGAACTCTTAAGATTGGGGTGCTCTGTTTATGAGAGAGAATATTTTAAGGCAGTGTTTACCATACTTCAAATAAAATAGACTTGCAGGAAAATAAGATTCCCTCAAATCATCTGTTCTAAGCCTCTCTAATCTCATGACATTTTAATGCAAACTATAACAATGTTTTCTCCAAATTCTTTATGGTTAATGTTGTTTAAATTATTCTCTATTAGATAGCTTATGGAAATATATTCTCCTATATAAAAATGGGAGTAATTTTTAGCAGTAGACTACATTTAATACATTAGATTTAATAAACAAAGTCACATTTGTATGTGGGGCATTTTCCCAGAACATAATCAAGGATGACAGGTTGGTTATGAGAAGCTCAGTTCCTTGATGTATGTATCAGCTTAAGAGCTTGTCACCAAGCTTGACGCATTAATTCTGGTACTTTGTGCAAGTGAAACTTTCTGTTGTCTGCGAAACACTGAGCCATTTAACACACGACAAGCTTTTCGATCATGCTGTTCCTGTGACTGCACGTTCTGAATACAAAAATACCTCTGCAGTGGTCGCTGGAATCAGAATATTAACATGAGAGATGTTTTCTGCACTACCATGACGAGCTGTGTCTAGGAAACATGTGTTTGGTGCTCATAATCTCAATTTCCACAGAGTTTCTAGTGGATTTACTGGATTTCAAGCTGATTTTCAGAAAATGACTTCATACCCAAGGTCAGATTGCCTTTTAGCCAATAAATGATGAGTGAACTGGCATTTTGCAAAAACCTGCTCTAGATAATGGGTTCTCTCTGCCCTGCTAACTGCCCTGGTTAGATAATTAGACTTTGTGGTTAAGGTCAAATTCAAGGGAAAGAATTTACACTACATTGCCTGAGTCTGGTCTAAATTGTATGTAATGCTAAAAAATAGTAATTACCCAATGAACCTCGAATGTGCGCCCAGTGGTGGAGTGACTGAAATTTTAAATTAAAGGTAATTTTTTCAGGTTAACTTGGAAACAGATTCATGAGGACTCAGAGTTCATTTTGCTTTAAATCCAACAGGCTGTTTCTATAATTTGTTATGCACTTATTATTTATAAACCTTGCTTGGTGACTTGTCATCTCAGAAAGATCAAGTAGGATATCTCTTCCCAAGGCTCACTCCATACTACTTTGTCCAGTAAGACAAATTTATCTCTGATATGTTTTCTTTCACCTTCTTCTTACTGGAACCCTTCCTATAACTCAGAGAGCCTCCTTCCATTTCCTTCTGGTGTTTTCTTTCTGCTAATCCTAGAGAAGACTTTAGCTGATTCTAGTTTAAGTTATTTGATCCTGGAAGCAATCTATTTAAACTCAACAAATGTTTAAAAATGATCATAATTTTCTCTTAATGCTTATGAAAAATAGAAAAATATTTAATGATACCCATGTCCTAAAAACAGATGTACAAACTATCTGGAGTGTCATAACTTGCACATATTAAAAAACTCATAAGAAAATGCAATAATATATTTGAATATAATATAATGCTGCCACTTAGGTACCTGTGACATGGGATATACTAGTTATTTTATAGTAATTTATACTCTTTTCCTAAATACCAGAAAACCCAGATGTCCACTGAATGAGTAAGCCTATTTATCAGGCTTTGGGAAAAGAAAGTTTTATTAAAACAGAATATCAGGTGATATCAAATCTCTGAAACACACACACACAGTGGTCTAGAGTCCTATGATATCTTTCAGTTTCTCGCAAAGCATCCTCTCTGGCATTGTGTACATTCTCTGGATGAAGGATTCTCTCCTGATTGGAGTCATTTTCCCTTGTCTCCCTAGTGATTGGAGTGGCAGTTATTGGCATTGTCTCAGAAGACCCATCCCCACTGGTGTCATGATGTTTACAACTCTCTGGGACCCTGACACCTATTAATAAGAGGTATCTTCTGACTAGTGACTAGACATATTAGAACATATCCAAAGAACACAATATCAAAATAGTATACACTCATTTTCAAGAAAGGGCAATTGACATACTCATTTGGAAAAGATACAATGATAGATATGGAAATCCTACTTTTTTATTCTTTTCAGGCCAGTCAGAATTTTATCAGAGAGGGCTATTGTTCCAATCATATACCCTTGGAAAAGGCTACTAAGTCACAAGCTCAGGAATTTAGCCTTAACACATAAGTTGGGAGTCATCACATTTTTTATCTGATTTATTTTCCACAAAAGCATAGAAATATATCCACTCCTTGATTTACGAAAACAGCTGGCGCAACAGCTTGATGGGAATAAGCATAGAAGAAGAAACTTGGAGACAAAGTAGAAACTTGAGGGTACTAAGCAATGGTCCACTGAAGATGCTGAGCACATCTGGACAATCTCAAATGCAATATAGCAGAGCCTAAACATTTAAGAGACATTTTAGAAATATAATCTATATAACTGTGTGTGCCAGACTAGATTTAGTATGTGAAAGAAGTACAGAAGTCCCAGATGACTACAGCATTTTCATCCGAGGTCACAAGAATTAAGGTCATGCTAAAGATTCAAGATGGCAACCCTCTCCCATACTCTTGCCTGGAAAATCCCATGGACAGAGAAGTCTGGTGGGCTATAGTCCATAGGGTTGCAAAGAGTCAAACACCACTAAGCAACTGAATGCATACGCACGCGCACACACACACACACACACACACACACACACACACACACGAAATAAGAAGCATATTTGAAAGAGCTTCAAAAAAGGCTTCAGTTTACAATCATAACTGGTATACTGAGTCTCAGGTAGATCTTGGTGTCTTTAGAATGGTTGGACACTATCACTTCTTTGAAGTTCAACATCAGACTAACATCTAGCACTGATTCTTGATTTCTCATTTTCTTTCATACCCACATCCAATAGAAGTGAAAGTCCTATCAGTTCTCTCTAGAAACATCTTGCATTCATCTACTTCCTTTTACTATTTCAGACAATGCCACCATCATCTCTCTCTCAGACTACTGCAATAACTTCCTGGCAATAGCATCCCTATTTCTTCTCAGCATCCTTTCTTGAAGTGAAAGTTAAATGCTGTTTGAAATACAAATCATTGCATGTCAAACCTCTGCTGAAACTGTTTAGTGGCTTCCCGTTTTAGGGAGAAATATGTTGACTATTTATCAAATCCTGCACAGCATTCCAAAAAGAAACTTGTTTTGTGTCTTCTCATTTGCCTTTATCTAGTACTCCTTTCTCCCTCACTCACTGTGACCCAAGCACGTTACTTTTCTTGCAGTTTCTCCCTGTGCTCCAGCCACACTGCAAGCTCATTCCTTACCTATTACCTAGGCCTCAAATGCTTTACATTGTCACATGAATGGCTCTTTGGTATCCATCAACTCTCAGTTCACATTTGAGTTCCTGATAATGGTCTTTCTTGACCTAGTCTTGTTTAGCTGCTCAGTCATGCCCAACTCTTTGCAATTCCATGGACTGCAGCACTCCAGGCTTTCCTGTCCTTCACCATCTCCCAGAGTTTGCTCAAACTCATGTCCGTTGAGTTGCTGATGCCATCCAACCATCTCATCCTCTGCCATCCCTTCTCCTCTTGCCTTCAATCTTTCCCAGCCTCAGGGTCTTTTCCAGTGAGTCAGTTCTCATCAGGTGGCCAAAGTATTGGAGCTTCAGTTTCAGCATCAGTCTTTCCAATGAATATTCAGGACTGATTTCCTTTAGGATTGACTGGTTTGATTTTCTTGCAGTCCAAGGACTCTCAAGAATCTTCTCTAACACCACAGCTCAAAAGCATCAGTTCTTCAGTGCTCAGCCTTCTTTATGGTTCAACTCTCACATTCTAGTCTACAGAATCCCTTATCAATCTGACAGTCTTCTTTTCTTTTTCTTTTAATTTTAGCTTACCAATTCACAAAAAATAAATTTTTCAAAAAACTTTAAGTGTATGTGTAGTCACTTAAAATGTCTTTTCCATGATAAAAATCTTGAGTTCCATAAAAATACAGATCTTGCCTCTTTGTTTACTGTTGCAACACAGCACATGGAACAGTGTCTGGCATAGAGTTGGTGCTTTATAAACATTGTTGAATGGATGAATGATATAATGCATGAGTTAGGACAAATCTAACCAGAATGAAAGGAAGCTGAGAAAGCATCTGCAGGCTTTCCTAGACTAGCTTCAGATGCCTGTTTTGACTTATAGTCATGATAATAGGTCTTTCTGAGCCTTTATGCCATGAGAAGCAATAGGAGATAAGAACAACCAGCTGCCCATTGGAAAGAGGGTAGGGATTAAGTTAAGCAAATGCTTGTCACAGAAAACACACTGTGCCTGTCTGGCTCTTGTCATTTACTCATGGATTCGCATAGCCAAAGTTACCAACATTGTCAAATTCTTTTAGACACTTAACATTTGCTTTACCAGGAACCAAATAAGACAATCTTAAAATATTGCCAATTGATGTCATTATAAATTTTTGATGTCAGCCTTCAACTGGGTCCTTATGCTGTTTATAAATTTTTTGTTCCACTTTACTATCTTCTCTCACTTGATTTCATGGTAGATATTTAGAGGAAGTTC